>NW_026606172.1:14427500-15075000 GCF_029834395.1 Sorex fumeus
AAATAAATTACTTTAAATTAAAAAAAAAGATTTGCACTGATAATCAGATGGACAGAGATCAAGAACAAAACCGAAGGGAAAAATAAAAAAGAATCTCATTGACCTGTGGAATAACTAATGCTGGAAACTTCTCTGGACATAACAGCTTAATAACAACTCTGTTTCTAACTATGAAAAACCTAAGTTGACCATGGGTATAGAAATTGACAATGAATGTGAACACTCAAAACTCAGCCCCGAGTAATTGCAATGATTTTTCCTTTTAAATGTGCCATGCTGTGTAAGAATCTGGACAAGAGTGGTTCCACTAAGGTTAATTAGATGGAATTTTCTGTCTGAACTTCATTGTCTACAAGGCAGAGGAGATGCAAATCAGCATTGGACTCTTGGGAAGCCCAGAAACCTGTCGCTATGGGGCAAGAACAGAAAAGCAATAGGGTTTATTGAGTCCCCAGGCCTTTAGAGAAACAGGGATTACAGGGTATAAACAGGGGCACAAATGCTTTCTTAGCTAAAAAGTATTTTAATAAGTGGGAATCAGGAAGTTTTGGTTTGTTGCATCTCTATTGATTTCATGCTGAGTGGAATGAGTTGAGTCTGGATTTATACTCATTTGGTGGAAGGCTAATTACAGATGTATGATAAAGAAACACAGAGAGACACACAGAGAGACACAGAGAGAGGGGGGGTCACAAATATTTTCTTTCATTTCTGTAAGGAAAAACATTTGCTTTATCTTTCAGCTTGAATATTTGACCTAAGATACTACCATTTAGAATTATATGAATTAAAAAATTTTAAATTTCCTAATTATATCCTTTTTTTTTAAACTTTCACATTTTTGGATTTTGACTACACCTGGCAGTTGTCAGGGTATACTCCTGGCTCTGAGCTCAGGGATCACTCCTGGTGGGGTTCAGGGTGCCAAAGATTGAATCCAGCTTGGCTGCATGCAAAGCAAGTGCCCAATCTACTGTACTATCTCTCCAGCCTCCCTAATTATACATTCTGTTACATGGATTCAATCCCTCAGTTCTTAAATTATAGCATAAAGTTTGGTTGACCAATATTGTAATTTAGATTTTAGTAGATGTAATTTTGTTTTTGTTGTTTGAAGGCCATACCAAGCTGTACTCTGGGTTTATTCCTGGCTCTGCATTCAGCAATAAATTGTGGTGGGCTCAGAGGACCATATATGGGGCAGGGGATCAAATCCTGAGTTGGCTGTATGCAAGGCAAACACACTACCTGCTTTTCAATCACTCTGGCACCAAAAGATGTGATTTACGCCTTTGTAGATCTTGACTTCTTTGAGAGTAGCTTCTTCTCCTACACAGTTCTTAGCATGTATCTCAATAAATATCTATTAAATGACACAATAAAATAAATGACCTTGAATATTTGATTCATAATTTAAGTGCCAAAAATTTGTTTTATCATGGTATCAAATAAAATGAATATATTTCTACATGTGGAAAAACTAACAATGACAGCTGAATATTCTTTGTGTTGTGTTAGGGATAAACGTGTTCTCTCAGCGGTGAATTCAGTTTCTGTGCAAGACTTTGGATATTAGATCAATGTCCACAGTGCACACTGAACTGAAAAATACCATGAATATTTAACTTTAAAATAAAGCCTCTCCTTTATAAAGTATGCATTCTTCTAGACTCCTCTGGATTTAGAATTATAATGAAATTGATGCTACCATCTACCAAGAGCATCTTGTCAGTATTCCATGAATGCAAATACGATAAATACATTCAGCTTTGCCTAAAAACATGGAGTTGACATTTCCACATTATAAATAGAGCATCAAATGGAACAGAGTAATTCCCCCAGGCCTGAAAGGTTCTGACCTTTAATCCTTGTCTGCCCCTCTCAGGACTCATAGACCCTTCCTCCTCCCAGAATTATCTGACCACGAGCCAAATGAACAACAGATTTGTTTAAGGGACTAACTAGACCCCAGGGTTTATTGCAGGTTTCATTTTGCATTTTAGCAGCATTGATCCTGTTCTGTGCTTTCACTTCCCTTGCTTATTTATTTGTATCATCCAAATGTTGAATGATTGATTTTGAATTCTGCATTTTAGTGCTCTTAATATTTGTCTCTAGATAATTCTAACAACATATTCTCCTGTGCTTGTTCTATAGATCCAATTTCCTAATCCAAACTTACCCCTTGTGCTTTGTATGCACGTTTTCTTTGGAATATGCAAAGCAAAATGAAAGACGGGATTTTATTATTGGTTCATTCCTTTAGTAGCACTGAAATGTCTTTCTTACTGATTTCTTTTATTTCTTTCTTGTGATTTCTTTGCATGTACAAAACAGTTTATGGAGGGAAGCATTGGCAGTTGTCCAGTATTCAAAGAGTTTATGCTATTTTGAGAAAAATTGGTATAAAGATTACAACAAAGACTATGTCCTTCAGTTTAAGGACATTGAGTAAGAAATAAAAAGGATGACAACAAATTTATGACTATGAACAAAAAAGAAACATTTTTTCCAGGTGTTGATGGGGCTTGTAAATAACACTACTGATGATTTACTTTGAATGCAATACTTGAAAAGTTCATTCCAGGACTGATGGTTTAGGCAGTAATAAAATATCCTTAAGGGTCATTTATTATTTCATGCAGATATTCAAAAACATTAGCACTAATTAAAGAAAAGTAAAAAGAAAATATGCAAAGGCTTAAAATGGAGTGAAAGAATTCTTGTCTTATCCATTACACCACATCTTAGTAGAAGTTCCTGAACTCATTTGCCCTATAGTTTTCATCCCAGGGGGAAAAACAATGCATTAGAGCAACTCTGAAAGTTTACTCTTCTTTAAGTAAACAAACAGAAAGTATCCCAACTTCCCCCATTTGCTAGCTCCCCAAATTATTCTAGAGTCTCCCCACCCCCTATCCCCCAGTCACACCCATGGGAGACACTACTCTTTTAAATAGCCTTCATCAAACACTAACTTGGGTGGGTCAGTTGGACCTCACAAGGAAATATAGGAGGCCAAGGTGTATAGCCTCAAGGGTCAGGACATAAAGGTAAGCTAATGGAGAAGTCAATGAAAGGCATTGATTCTGCATCTTCTTTTGGGACTAGGGTAGTTGTAGATCAGCAGAATTTATAGTCAGAGGAGGATATGGATTAACAGGGAAGATAGTAAAGACAGAATGTAGGGGATTTCCTTTATTGCACTCCTGGTTTGTTTGTTTTTTAGCCTGTATTTTCCTCTCTCATCTTTCGCCACCTTAATTTGTCAAGTTATTTTGTTTAATTGTATACGCAGAGTAGTAAGTTTTCTTTTTTATTTTAACTTTATTTAAACATGGTGGTTTATAAAGTTATCTGTAATACAGTTGTTTGGGGCATTTAGTGTTCCACTAGTCACCCCACCACGAATGTGACCTTCCCTCCACCACTGGTGCCCTGGCCTACCTATCCCCAAAGCCTGACCCGTAGAAGCTACAAAATAATTTTATATTGCTTGTTACAACAACTTAGCAAATTGAACTATCCAAAAATAGTTAAATAAAATAAAATTTGCAAAAATGTTATATCTCACAGTGGTGTTGTTAAAATCACTGTCTAAGAATTTAGTGAACTTTTGTTGTTAGTTGAGTTTTGGGTATTATTGTTTTTGCAGATTGAGTTAGTGCGCTTTGAACTTTACATTCCAATTTGCTGTTCTTCTACTGGGCTGTCAGAATTGTGGAATTGGGAGGTCTCTTGTGTTCACCTACAAAGCAATAAATTGACAAATAAATAATATATACCAAAGACCCTAACCTGTCCTGAGAATGGCCCAGAGTTTTCAGCCCCAAGACAGGTGTGCCTAGGAGTTTCATTGGTTAGTTGGTTCTTCTGAGATTAGTTGTCTAGAGTGGGAAATTTTCTAAGATACAAGTATTTAAAGATCTCTTGATTCTACTTTATTCTTTACTGAAAGCTTAACTGTATATTAGACTTTAAACTGAAAATAGTTTCTTTTATAACTTCGAAGATAGCTTTATGATCTTTGCAAGTATTACAGCTTGGAAGTCCAAATTCTGACAATAGGCCAACAATTCTTTCCTAGTGAAATATCAGTGATTATGTCAGAATCATGTTGCATCTAATTACTGGTTTTGGCATATTGGATACTATATCGGCAACTACACCACCTCTGCTTTGCTGATGACATTGTTCTTATAGGTAAAGGTAAAGGCCCTCCCGTTGTTCGTCGATTTGCTCGAGCGGGCCCAGTAACGTCTCCATTGGAGACTTTGTTGTTACTGTGTCTGGCATATCGAATACTCTCGGTAGCTTGCCGGGCTCTCCGAGAGGGGCGGAGGAATCGAACTCGGGTCGGCCATGTTGGCTGCGTGCAAGGCAAACGCCCTACCGCTGTGCTATGGCTCCAGCCCATTGTTCTTATAACACCAAACATTAGCTAAGCAGCACAAATGCTGGCTGACTTTGACTGTAAGTGTGGAAAGGTCGGACTACAGCTGAATCTCAAAGACAATGTTTATGAGAAACAGCCTCGTTCCTGATGCTCCATTCGCTCTCAACGGAACGACCATCTCCGTATGCAACAGTTATGTACCTAGGTCGAGAAGTCAACATGACAAATGACCTGGCACCTGAGTTGTGAAGGAGGAAGAGAGCAGCTCGGAACGCCTTCAAGAGCCTCGAAGAAATGGCTAAGAGGACGAAGAACCTCCAGCTCCGGGCACATCTCTTCAATTCCACTGTTCTTCCTGCATTAACATATGCCTCAGAGACCTGAGCCCTACTACAACAGGATGAGAACGCTATCTATTTGGGTCTCCCAAAGAGGAATTGAAAGAGCTATGCTTGGAGTATCACGTTTCACTCAAATGAGAGAAAGAATCTGGAGTTCCGGCCTCCATCGATGGTCAAGTATCTGGGATGCTGTCTTGTTTGCCAAGGCATCAAAAATCAGATGGGCTGGACACGTAATGAGATTTGTAGACGACCACTGGACTAGAGCCATTACGAACTGGATTCCACGGGACGTCAAAAGACCGCATGGCCGCCCACCTACCAGATGGTCAGACTTCTTCGTCAAAACTCTGAATGATCGGTTTGAGGCTCTTCGTGTTCCTAGAAGGAACAGACGCCACTGGGCTACACTAGCATGCGACAGGGACAAATAGAGACATTACTGGCGCCCACTCCAGCAAATCGATGATTAACAGGAAGTCAAGTGATCAAGTGATCATGTTGCATGCTTTATTTTAAAATATGGGGGTCTTTTTTTGCTTATATTCATTAATGAATGAGGTCAGCAGAAATCTTGGTTAGATATGTACGCAAAAGGGCAAAGGTTATCAAATTCTTGGAAAATAGTCTAGTATAGTGCCAGATATTGTTCTGCGTAATATCCAAATAATCCCATCAGCGGCCAAGACTCAGAGACTATAAAATCCAGATCCCAGACGAGAACAGTGCAGTCTTTTGCCCCCGCGCCTGGGTGTCCCTCGCCGGGACCCCTTGGACGGGAGCGGGTTGAGCTTTCCTCCCCACCCCGACCAGGGCTCCGGCAGCCGAAGACCTCCAGGACCAGCCACCACCATGCTGAGAACACTCTCCGCACACATGAAGGTACTGGCAGAGGGACAAAGCCACGCGGGTTCCGGGGCCGAGACCTCCAAGCCTACTCAGATTGGAGTCGAGCATCTTCCATCCAGATCCTCCAATTTCCAGCAGGCGGGGGTCACACCCACCACCTGGCCCCCTGGCGTCGTGTAATCCCATCAGCGGCCAAGACTCAGAGACTATAAAATCCAGATCCCGGAATCGCGCGGCCGCATACCAGCCGCGCGACATCTTATCAGAACTTTTTTTATGATATCTTATTATCTCATTCCTACTTTGGACAAACTTGCAGGCTATCGAATGTAGCCTGCCCACAGGGCAGAGTCTGGCAAGCTCCCTGTGGCGTACCAAATATGCCAAATACCAGTAACTTTGATGGGTCTCATTCTCCTAAAGAGCCGTGAATATAATCTCAGGGCTAGGATGAAAGAGACGTTACTGGGGCCTGCTCGAGGCAATCGACGATTAACAGGATGATGAAAAATGAAAAATGAAAGATAAAGAAATTTTTTGTTTCATACTGGCTAAATTATACCCAGAAATTGTATTTGTTTTTGTACAAACACTAGCATTTTGGGCATATGGATGGATGCCTATTATCTGAAAAATTATGGTAGACCAAAGGAAATCATTCCATATTGAGATCTTCAACAATTCCTATTTTCAGTTACAATTTTCACTTTTAAAATTCTGACATTATTGCTTAGAATATGTTTGTCCTGGAACTATCACCTGTCCACATTCTTGCTTCTCTGCTATAGCTTTTTGTGCTTGAATGAATAGAAGATATTTTTTCTTTTCTTCAATATCAATACTGTCCCACTTGTTTAGTCTTTTTTAAAATAAGTGCTTAAATATCTCATCCATTAATGTTTTCACCTATAATCTTGAATTTTTCAGTGTACTTTTATAGGAGTCTCACATGAGAAAGCATGTTTATGTGTATGCATAGGTTCATTCAATAACCCATGCTGAATCACACTTGCTATTTTAATTTTGAAATTTAAAAAGAAAGATGTTTATGGTCCAGCAAAGGCCTATTAAAGGTTCCAGAATAAAAATTGATTGAGTTCCATGATTAAAATTTAGGAACACTTATTGAAAACTAAAAATAATATATAGTTTCTATATAGAAGAAGTCATCACACTGGATGAGAAGAGATGAGAAACAAAAGTCTAGGTCAATGATATAGATTCTATGACAAAACTGTGGTTAGCTTAGTTTTGTCATGGAATGGAACTGATCAGCTTTACTTAATAGTATCAGGTATTCTTAGAGTAGGAAATTGCTAAGATTTAGGGAATAAACTATCACTCTGGCACAAAACTTAAATCCAATTTAAAAACATCTTCAGTCTTTTACAACTCCCATTCCCCCATACTCTTGACAAAGTAGACAAACCATTGCTCCCCAAAATGATTAAGTAGCATTTTCTGAGTATCAATAATAGATATATATATTATATATTTCCCCCAAAATTAACATGCATCAACTTACTGACTCAATTTTTTCCATGTTCTTAATGGAATCAGTTTAAACAAAATGAAAACTTTGTGCTAAATCATAAATATGCAACTGTGTTTTTTTTTTTTTAAGTGAAACACCATGAGGTGCAGTTGTAGACTTACAAACTTTCATGCTTGGGCTTCAGTTATATAATGATCAAGTACCCATCCTTCCACTAGTGCCCATTTTCCACCACCAATGAACCCAGTAGCCCTCCCACCCTCCCATCCACCTCACCCCACCCCACTTCTGTAGCAGGGAATTTCCTTTTGATTTAGGGTATCATGGTTTGCAATAGAGGTATTGAGTGGCCATTGTGTTCAGTCTATACCTTCAGCATGCATCTTGCATCCCGAGAGAGTCACCCCAAAGCCCTTTACTTGGTGTTCTCTTCTCTATCTGAGATGCCTTTTCCCCCAGCATGTGCTGCCGGCTTCCAAGCAGTGGAGCAGACCTCCTGGTACTTATCTCAACTATTCTTGGGTGTTCATCTCCCCTTCTGCTACTTTATATTCCCCAGATGAGTGCAGTCTTTGTCTGTCCCTCTCTTTCTGACTCATTTCACTTATCATGCTTTCCATGTAGAAACACTTGTTTGCAAATTTCATGACTTCATCATTTCTAACAATTGCATAGTATTCCATTGTGTAGATGTACCAAAGTTTCTTTAACCAGTCATCTGTTCTTGGGCACTCAGGTATTTTCCAGATTTGGGCTATAGTAACAGTGCAGCAATGAACATAAAAGTGAATATGTCATTTTGACTATACTTTTTTGCCTCTTTGGGATATATTCCCAGGAGTGGTATTGCTGGATCAAATGGGAGCTCAACTTCGAATTTTTTGAGAATTGTCCATACCATTTTCAACATTTTTGAAAAAGCCTTATCACTTTAATTAATGCCTACAGACATTTCCTCCACCGCTTTGGGTTTAAAGTAAATTAGTTTAAAATTTATTGGTCTATTTTAAAGACATTTATTATGAAATATTGACTAAATATTATACTTAATATTATATTAAAATTTTTGCATTTTAAATAAAATAAATTAAAATATTATATGCATAGGAAATGCATAATAAATATTGAGGTTGCCTTCAAAATTCTTTTTTTTTAATTTTTATTAGTGAGACACCATGAGGTACAGTTGGAGACTTACAAATTTTTGTGCTTGGGTTTCAATTATACAATGATCAAATACCCATCCCTCCACCAGTGCCCATTTCCCACCACCACGGATCCCAGTATCCCTCCTACTCCCCAGCCTTCAAAATTCTTACTAAGAAATCTCTATATACTTTTGACCTCTTATCCTACCTTCAACTTTTGTATTTACTATTTTTTTTAAATAAATCTCTAGAGTGGCAAAGAGATCAAACAGCCAGTAAGGCTCTTGACTTGCATGCAGCCCACCCATGTTGAATCCTTAGCATTATTTATATTTTGTTCCTGAGCTCCAGAACTGAACCCTGAGCACAGAGTCAGGAGTAATCCCTGAGCACATCTGGGTGTGGGACAAGAACAAACAAAAAATAACTAAATAAAAAAATTCCAAGATTCTACCCTTTGGTCTTACCATCATTCAAAATCCAGATGATATATTGTCTCCTCACAGAAACATTCCAGTTAACCCAGAATAAATTCCTCTGACCTCTATAGGGCTTTGAAATGTCCTTAAGGAATTTAAGAGACATAATTTTAATTTCATTTTTTATTTACTATTCTCATCCTTCAGGGCAGATTTTAGATTCTTTGAGAAGAAAATGTGCTATGTACATTATCCTCTTTCCTTCTAGAGTTTTGTGCCCCCAAAGCAATTAAGAACCTCCATGGAGAGGCTGTATTTCAATTGCAAGAAGTTTGTAGCATTTTAAGGTCAAAGAAGCAGTGAAAGTATTAATGTAGCTCAGTAAATATTGGCTGCTATTGCTAGTAATTCTTTGGCTTATTTTCTATATCAAGACATAGATGAATGATTTTCTAACATGATGCATGACAAAGATTAACAAGTTAGCATAATAAAGCAATTTTCTATTTTTTAATTTTTTAAGATTCGCTACTTAGTTCTCATAATCTTTTTATTTCCAGGTCGTTGTTTGTATTCAAATTCTCCATATCTTTCCCTCATTAGCCTGGAAATTTCTTTTAAGGAAAGAACATGGCTTTCTCGAGAAATGTGTCCTACAAATAACACCATGCTTCATTATATATTACAGAAGAGGGAGAAATAATTTGAATTTTTAAAAGTTTCATTAATATATTTAGGGTAAGCTGCCCTGTTCAGATTTTTTGTCTTTGTATCCCAAACTACATTGCCAGCAAGTTCAGTAAATGTTCACACAACAGGTACTCAATTTCTTTTTGATAATAATAGGCTTTTAGAGCATTATTGGTTCTTTAAAATACAAATTGACCACAGATGTATGAAGTTTTTTATCTTTCTTTTCCTTGAATGAAATCTATAGAGTGTATACTGAGAACAGAAAAGCCAAAATCATTTGAAACATAAAGAAACATGAGCTTCAAATGGAAAATACATTTACATGGCTCAAATATTCATTCATCAGCGAGTTGAAAGGATGTGATTTTCTTGTCAGATGACATGTCATAAAAATAAAATGGTGGCAATGCTGACACTTTATATTTTGAATAAGCACAAGAGCATGAATCCAATTCCTGTTGAATATATTAAATATCTAGCTACTTGCTCACTATTGATTATCTACAATAAATTTAACATTAACCTATTGTAGATCAGAAATTTGAACAGTTGTATTTTGAATCTGTCATTTTTAAATCAAAGTAATAATATGAAAATCTTTTTAAGTGAAAAAGTATAAGCATAGCTATATTGTATTTCAATTAATTAATTTAGAAATATAACCCTACCATTACTGTTTTCCTATGTTCAAAGTATTTCTCTAGTGTATTTGGTAAGGAAGGGTCTTTTAATTTTCATTTCTGAATTTCTTAGATATTTCCAGTTATATTGTCAGTTACAGAAATCTTTTCTGTTAGTTGTACACTCTGGAAGATATTCTAAATTTTGGAAAAACTGTATAGACCGGATTATGGTAGCCCATGCTTTCTTTCTTTAATTCTGCATACCACTATTTTATTAGAAAATGCAGTCACATAATGCTTTCCTAAAGAATTAGTAGTGGTTGAATTGGATGACAGTGTAAGGGGCAGAAGTAACTGCACATGAAGTGAAACTGCTGTCTTATACATTATTAGATAAATAATTTGAAAATTATCATTTCAAAGTTAGCTGCCCTGAAACCTAGTCCTACATGGGTATATCTACCTCAAAAACGGTATCCTGATCCAAAATCTCCTGTTATAAGAATCCATCTCAGTCCTGTTGGTTTTTAAAAATGCACGAGATCTTCTTTTACTCTAGATTTAATTCAGTTTCCGCCACTTAAAAACCTCTGGGTAAAATAACCATTGCAATAAGTCAAACTCTAAGTTATTAATCCTGGAATATATGAAATATATGAAATAGGATGTTGTAAAGGTAATACTTTTTAAGTAATAAAATCCAGGATAAAATATAGCACTTTAAATTCCAACCATGTTAATTCATTCCATTCATTGCAAGCTAGTTTTATATAGTCTTCTGAATATTTTCTGTTTTGATATCATACTCAACCTAACTGAGGGTCTATACTTGGCTCTGTGCTTGGAGAATCAGTTGTGATTTCAAGAATCAGAATATGATCAGCTGTATGAAGACAGTGTTTAATCGATAGTCTATGACTCTGGCCCTGTGTATTTTGTTTTGTTTTGTTTTTGTTTGAGTCCCTACCCAATTGAACTCATGGCCTACTCCTGGTTCTGTGGTAAGGGATCACTCCTGATGGGGCTCAGGGGACCATATGGGGTATAGGGGATCACACAGATATTATCTGAAAACAAGATATGCACCTCACCTGCTATACTATCACTCCAGTCTTGACCTTGGAGAGTCCTTTTTCCCACCATAGACTTTTTAGAAAAAGTTTTCTGATTACCTGGTAAAACACACACACACACACACACACACACACACACACACACACACACACCACCGCCTCCAAAAAATCACTGAATTTATAGGCAGTGTAGAGCAAGATTAAACAGAATCTTCTTTTCCCTAAATACAATTTAATCTTGTTATTTTCTCACTCAGAGCATGAAAATTTATGTATTTTATAAAGGGGGGTGTTAAAGATAACACCACAATTACTTTTGTTATCCTCCCATTTCTAAACCATGCATAGAAGTCTACAGGTGCATAAGGTTTAAGTCTAAAGCTGTAATTTCTTCCTGAGCTGTACGACCATCTGCTTCCTGACAACCATCTCCGCACTGCACAAAGACAAGTCACAGCTTCAAATGACTACTCTTCTGTATTTACTTCTCTGTCCTTAGGCTGGAGCGATAGCACAGCAGGTAAGGCGTTTGCCTTGCATGCAGCCAACATGGCCCACCCGAGTTCAATTCCTTTGCCCCTCTCTGAGAACCCAGAGAGTATCCCGCTGACATATTCAATATGCCAAACACAGTAACAAGTCTCACAATGTTACTATATTCAATATGCCAAACACAGTAACAAGTCTCACAATGTTACTGGCCCACTGGAGCAAATCGATGAACAATGGGAGGACAGTGATACAGTATTTAGGCTCACATTTAAAAGCAGAGCTTTTATGCATTGTTGTTTTATAAGTAAAGGAAAGAAAATAGAAAGAACTATTATTCTCTTATTGAGGCAGTCCCTGGTGTGTAAGTGTGGTGTTGGTGGGAGGAAGAATAAATTAAAATATCCTTCATAAATAATTGAACATTATTTTTTGCCTTCAATAGCATTCTATGAAGTCTGAACATAATATTCATTAGCTCTGTATTAAAAGAGATGCAAGTAAAAAAATAGAAATTATTTCTCGTTCTTCCCCTAACATCTTCTTTTGTTAGTTCCTAGAAGTAGACACTATGGGGATGGGAAGTAAATGAAGCATATGTTCTCCGCTTTTGGGAGGCCAATTTAGAAGTAATAGCTATGAATATTGAAAAAACAAACCCTTGTGTACACAAGATGATGCAAACTGTAAAACCATTGTAACTGCAGTAAAGAAAAAGACCTACTTTGTATCATTAATAAGATTTTTCTCAAGTAAATAAACAAAACTGCATAAAGAATATAAAAGTTTAGGTGCCAGGGACAAGGGTTCGGCCGTAGATCTTTCTTGTCCCTGATTTACAGTTGATTTCTGGCACCACAGACATTCCTGAAGGTACTCTGGACATCTGTAAGCACTTGAAGGATTGCTCTGGTGATCACTGATACCACGGAACTGATCTTAGCTGGGGTTCGGACATGAGAGATGTGACTGAGACACTCGTGGAGGGAGGCAGGCACTATGGTGGCGGGTGTAACGCTGGACCAATGCATGAAATCAAAGTATTTAATAGGATTGGAAATCAAAGTGGGAATAAATAGTCAAAAAGGAAAACATTTAAAAAACCCTCAATTGTCATTAAAAAACATCCTTCTTGGAATTTTCAAAGAGAATGATTAATTCTTATTATAGGACTAGTGGCTATAATAATAAACCAACAAGCTTTGCCACAAACTCCCTGTTCTTCCGTATTCATTTCACCTGTCACACCTCTTATATTTCTGAGTGCTAAACATTTGCTAATATACATCTACTTGCTCTAAGATATTTATACACATCTTCCCTTTATCGTGATAGCATTTAAATCTGAATTCTTAGTCACCTTAAGATGCTACTCTTTTTCTTATTTATTCCCGTTGGCTATTTATGTTAATCCGCTTCTGCTCTTTTCTCCCATTATAGGAGTCTCAGTTAAGAATTTAGGAATCAGAGGAATATTTGTTTTTACTTCCATTCATCCTCGCCCATGTAAGTTTTCTCTTACTTTACTGTACTTTATTTGACATATTGTCAGTTACCATTGTTCTAATTTTATTATCAGTGCTTAGTTATGATTAGCTATGAGCAGTGTTTTTTAAATGATAAGATCTGGGTTCAAATTTCAGCTTTATATATATTATACTGTGATTAGGAGCAAGCTTTGAGCCTGCTAATGTATTTTGTAGAACAGAGATATTAATGTGCTTGTATTATACAAATGTATAATTTATAAACTGCATAAGTGTGGAGCTTAAAGTATCTCATATATACAAATTATTATTATGTTTGCAGGCATATATTATGTAAATAAATAGTAAATCCTTTGATTTTGACCAATAAAATAAAGTCAGGAAAGATGAGGTGTTAGATTTGTGTGCTTTTGGTAAGTGGGGATGGTGAAGAGCTTGGGAGAGTACAAAAGAGAGTATAAAAGAGATAACATATAATTATGAAAATAGTAAGGGCTGGAGCGATAGCACAGCGGGTAGGGCGTTCGCCTTACAAGCGACCAACATGGCCGACCCGAGTTCGATTCCTCTGCCCCTCTCGGAGAGCCCGGCAAGCTACCGAGAGTATTTGATATGCCAAACACAGTAACAACAAAGTCTCCAATGGAGACGTTACTGGGCCCGCTCGAGCAAATCGACAATCAACGGGAGGGCCTTTACCTTTACCTTTTTTAATAATATATACTGCATATTAAGTTGTCTGCATAAATGAGATCATCTATATATATCATATATATATTTGTGCTTTGGATATTGGTATTTTTATCTGCTTTTTATAGGTGAAAACTAAGAGACAAAGCAAATTAGTTACATTGCTCAAGACTACACATCTAGAAAAACCTGATGAACTGACATTAAATTCAGTGCTTTCAACCATGCCCAAAATTGTTATTCAGTTAAAATAACTACTTAAGATTAAGAAGGAAGCTTTATTTTTAAGAGAGTTAGTAAATTCACTGAATGTGAAATATGTTCATATCATAAGACCATTTATTGGCATTAGCTTAGCGGGTGTCTTTGCCTGTAAATTAAGATAAATTTCATAATTAATTAGAACAATTAACCATCACAAATTTAGATATTTCCCTTAGGGTATAAATATCTTGATGCTGGTATTTTGAGAGTTTTGATTGGTTTCAGAAAAAATACATAAAAGAAATTATTTGCTCTTAATTCATTTGACACACTACATGATTTACTCTGAAATACCAAATTATATCAGCTCCAATTTTCTCATAAATTGATATTCTTTAGTCTGATGATCTGCCAGTTTGCAATTGTCAGAGTGCAAAGAAAATCATCTCAAACTTGTCTGCATTCTTCAAAGTTTGGAAAAAAGAGTCAAACAAGCATCAAACACTGTTAAGAGAAAAACTTTTTAAAAAAGGATAATAATCACAGACATAACTTCTGTATACCTGGCGACACGAACAGGATTTAAGAATTCAACCATGTGACTTTGGAAATTGGATATAAAATCTTATCTGAAATAAAGGCTGGGGAAGAGAAAAAGGAAGGTTCATGTCAGAGGTTACCAGGGAAAACACAAGAAACAAACAGATTTAAACTATGCAATCTCTAGAGAAAGGTAGAAGGAATAGGTCTTCTCTGGATAGTTAGGGAGATAACTCCTACAGAGAAACATCTACTTGTAAATATCTTTTTCAAAGTCAACTTCCCACCAGACTTCTCAGTCACTCTCTTAAAATAAACCCTGGCTAAAATGACAAACACTGACAGATTTTTGCTCCCCAACATACTCAAAATCTTAAAATTTTAAGGCCAGTAAGAGTCCTAATGTAGATCCTTTCCAGCTAGGCAGAAACCTGACTAAATGAATACATTGAAATAGCTTAATATATTTACTAAATAGAAATAGGAGAAAACATTTAACATTTTTATTAATCGTTATAATAAAAATGCCTTTATATTGATTTGCATGTATGGTTATGGGAATATACTATAATATAGTTTTCAAGATAAGATTTTCCAAGCATCACAGTTATTTTTCATTCCAGTTCTGAGATATTTGTTCAAAGCTAATGACTATGCAATTATTTGCAAGTTATAATATGTAGTGACAAACTAAGACCAATAGGGAAATTTTTTATTATAAATATATAATATATAGCATGATAACACCTACCATAGCTTTATGACGATAGAACTCTTTTTTTCTACCATCGGTAGCACGGTAGCACTGTCCTCCCGTTGTTCATCAATTTGATCGAGCGGGCCCAGTAACATCTCCATTATGAGACTTGTTGTTACTGTGTTTGGCATATTGGATACGTCACGGGTAGCTTACCAGGCTTTGCCATGAGGGCCAGATACTCTCAGTAGCTTGCTGGGCACTCCGAAAGGGGCGGAGGAGTCAAACCTAGGTTAGCCAACTCGGCTCCATGCAAGGCAAAAGCCCTACCACTATCTATTTAAAATGTAGTAGTACATTAACTTAATAAGCAGTTAATATGTTGCATACCACTAAACTTCTGAAGGAGATTTTTTTATCCAATTAGATGGCATGCCAACTTTTAAATTTTCACAGTGAAAGGTACGGGTGATGGAATATTGTATGACTAAAACCCAATCATTAACAACTTTTTAATTGTGTATATCATGGTGATTCAGTTAGACAATGAAATTAATAAAATAGAAAAAATCATAGTGACAATTTAAGACAGTCCTGTGTAGACAAATTGGCCTTGACTGTGATTTGATAGTAAGAAAAAATAATTAACTCCTTAAAATGTTGCTTAAACAGAAACACTCCAATTATCAATGTAATCAACAAGTAAGAGGTTATCAATCAGTAAGAAAAACTTTATTATCCTTCATGAAGATAGAAATATTATAAATGAATATATAACCTCACAGAAATATGTATGCCAGTATAAGAACTCAAAGCAATTAAAATAGAACACTCCATTTTGACATTTTCCCACTAACAGTCTGAAAAAGTTGAATCATTATTGTCTCCATACCTGATTTTCAATTAGGAAATCGAAGCCCCGGTAGCTTAAGTGTATTTTCCACAATTAGTGATTCAGTTTTCCCCATAATACCTAATTTAGAGAGATTAATTCTCAGGTAATCCCAAATATTATAAATAGGTTTTCTTAGTAGTATGTAAAGTTTGACAATGTCTGTAGTTCAGATATTTCCATTAAAGTAGATTTTAATTAATAAGTGGCAGTTTTATAATTGACTCATAAAACTCTTAAGTATTCAACAACTCACTTGGCACTACAAAGAATTAGTTTCAGTGCACTACCACCAGCATCTTATGCTCTGAATTTAGAATTCTACCTTTTTAGCCTTTATCTATCTACCTTTTAATTAATTTCTTAAAAACTGTAAACATGTATATGTGTAGTGAATGATATTTTTTGATCAAAATTTTATGAGGAAATTAGACAGGTGGGTACCACATTCTCACATCACTATATCATAGTTATTAGATATCTAGAAAACTGTTGTTGACCTTTGATTTGCTTCATAGGTCTCTGTTTTTATTGTCTATGAGCCAGATCTTAAAGTATACTTAATTTTCTCTGTCAAGTGTTATTTTTTTAATAATTTAGTTTTATCTCTATGTCATTGTTTGTAATTTCTTATCGACTCAATTAAATTTTAGATAATGGTTATCTAATGGTTAGATAATGGTTATCTGGTTATTTCTGCAATATCTGGCAATGTGAAGACCATACTGGTATAGAAAGTTTTGAAGAAAATTTCTTACAGGTATATTAGAATGATATCATTTGTTAACTTATAAAATGACTGTAGAATTAAAAAATAAGCTTATAAATTAACTATTAAAAATCTAAGGTTCACCATATCTATATATCAAGTGGACTGCCTGAAAGCCAATGGAAGGTAACTAACACATGGTGGATGTATAATAAAAGTAAATTATGGAAGAAGTGAGCAAGCAAGAAGGAATTTAGTTGAGTACCAAGTCTCCAGGAAAAGATGGAATGGGATGTGTGAACATAATTCACAAGGATTCAGGAACCCTAGAATTATAAGAACTGTGCTTATAATTTTCTATTGGACAGCTTCCTTCTCATTTTAGGATGCCCTTTATGAATCCCTGAAAGTCTTTACATTTTTATGACAACCTGTACTAAAATGAAAAAAAAAATCCAAGTTCTTATTTTAATAGTTCACTTTTCCATCTCTGAGCTGTCAATCGTTAGGTAAAGGTAAAGGCCCTCCCGTTGATCGTCGATTTGCTCGAGCGGGCCCAGTAACGTCTCCATTGGAGACTTTGTTGTTACTGTGTCTGGCATATCGAATACTCTCGGTAGCTTGCCGGGCTCTCCGAGAGGGGTGGAGGAATCGAACTCGGGTCGGCCATGTTGGCCGCTTGTAAGGCGAACCCCCTACCCGCTGTGCTATCGCTCCAGCCCTTGGAGCTCCAGTGGCGCAATCGGTTAGCGCGCAGTCAATCGTTATCTGTTGGAAACATATTAGCCATGCATTTGGGAGTTTAAAACAAAAAGAATGTTATAGGTACTACTTTAGTGGAATTCGCATGCTAATGCTAAGGAAAGGATGTAGCTGCACAAAACAACAACAGCAACAACAACAACACCAAAACAAACAAATAAACTAAATGAAACTAAATTTAACAGAATACCCTGTAATTATAAATAGGGAAATTGAATAGTGGAATATTTCAGAGGCTGTCTTGTTTGTGAAGTTGTATAGAAAAGGGATTAGGTATTTGAGGTACTCTTACAAAGGTCCAGGAGTTATAAGAAGTTCACAGAATTGTGTAATCTGGAGCCAAATATAATAGTTAGAATTTTTCTGACTCTTGGGGCTGCAGTGTGGAAAGATTATGTTTGGTTTCTTCACCTTGGACATAAAAGGCTTTCAAATGGGAGTGGGGATAGGATGAGGTGAGGAGCCCTACTGGATATACACCCTATTTAAACAAGAATGACAATATCACTATGACTTATGTATTGAAATTTGACATCCAATTTTTATGTAATAAACATGACGCCAGAATGGAACATTTGGTGGGTCTCGCCCATTCCCTTCTCAAGAAGAAATTGGGAAAGAAATGCACATGAAGTATCAACCCACAAAAAGATCCTTTATTCTCACTGGAGGTGGTCAGCAAGGAAGTACACATGGAGAGACAGCAGCTCACCCTTGGTTTGTAGGGGGTCACATTTTAAGCTGATCCACGGTTGGAAAACTCCTTCCTCCCTCGTGACCAGCTGATCAGTGCCTGTAGTGTGAGTCATCCTTCAGTCCCCACTCTCTGCTCACCCCCACCCTTCCCATCAAGTCTGGAAAAAATCCATTAGTATGTTAAGTCTCAATCTCTACCTCTGGTTCTGATTTCTTTCATATTAAAATGAGAGAAATGCTGCCTGAAGGTCATATTTTAGGGGCTATCTTGGGACCTGTTGATTTGGTCTAGTTTTTGTGGTCAAGCATATCCAACCCAAAAGCCTTTCTCTCAGGCCTATTTCCAGTAACATGCTGCTTTCATGACCTTTATAACAATGCTTGCTTAAGAAAGAACAGTCTGATTTCTTCAAGACAAAAGGCAGAAGTGTGATCCATTGTGGTGAATCCCTTAGTTCTCTCTATCTGAACAGTCTTTGGACCCAGGGCTCTGGCGGAAGCCTCCCTTCCCCCATCTGGCTAAAACATGTCCCTGAAATACATGCTTACTGGGAAGGATATCTACCACTGAGCTTGAAGAGTGCTGGAATATACCACCCTAATTTATGTCAGTTTAGTATAGGGATTATTTTGAGCTAAAGACAATTGAAATTTTTTAAAGCAAATGTTAAAAAAAACTCCTTATAATTTTTATTTTGAAAATGAAGTATAAGTTTTCCACTTTGCAAACCTTATGTAAATTCATAAAAATATTTAATTTGTAAAGATGCCTAATTATCAAGAAAAGACTCTTCTCAGATAATATTTTTCATCTCATATTTTTATTCATTTGGTTAGTTGGTTTGGTGACCACACTCACTAGTGCTGAGGGCTTATTCCTGTCTCTGCCATCAGAGATGACCCCTGGTGGTACGCAGGTCAGACTCAGGTAGACTTCCTGTAAGGCAAGTGTCTGCCCATTATACTATGTCCTCTCTCAGATTCTTCATTTGGGATATTTGTATCTGCATAACTGGACAATTTTCACTCGTGATACAGATTTTCTTCTCCTCTTTTCCAAACCTGACTCTTTTATACAAAAGCACAAATCCAGGGCCTGAGCAGTAGTACAGTGGGTAGGGAGTTTCATTTGTTCTCATCCACATGAACTCCAGCATCCCATACGGTCCTCAAGGTCTGCTATGAGTTATCTCTGAGCACAGAGTCAGGAATAAGCTATCATTTGTGACCCCAAACAAATAAAGAAACCAAAATAGTATCTCTTTTTTTAGCTTAAGGTGATGTATAAGCCTCCAGCCTCTGCACTTCCTTGAGGCGCATTTTGTTCCTCTGTGAATTATGTATTTAGATAATGAGCGTCTTGTCAGTTTGGGCTACAGGCTCAAATCTCTATACCTTGATTTGTTATATTCTAAAGCAAAAAGATTACACAGTTGTATTTTCTGCTTGATTTGGAAAATTATATAATTCAAAAGAAGTCATCTTAAACAGGTATTAAAAGAATTACGCAGTTCATCATTGTGCAAAACACAGAGAAACATGTCCAGTGCTGTTAGAGTTTGTTTTGACTTACTTTCCCACTTCCAAAACCATGCTCCTATTCAATGGTTAGTATGCAGAATCTTAAGGGAGAGAGTTTAGCTATAATGTTACATGTTTTATTTTTAGTTGAGAGTTGATTTATTTGATTTTAAATGCATCTGGATGTTATACATATGTGTATATTTAAGTATATATGTATTTCCCATATACTTCTTTATATTATTAATATTCTTAGAATATTGTTTTGTTTTCAATTTTATTAAGAATTTCATTATTCAAGTGTTTTTGAAGGTTTGAGGTCACAGCTAGTAGTTGTTCAGGAATTGTACCTGGTGGTGCCTGAGGAACCATGAGTTGCCTAGATGAATCCAGGCTGTAGCTTGCCAAATATATATTTTGTCCATTTGAACTCTCTTTGTGACCCCAAGCTTGTAGATTATAAGAACAATGAAGGCCCCAGAAGAAAATCTTGTACCATCTCAATCCTCTGTTCTTTTCCTAATTAAATTACTGCTGCCCGAGTTATACCTAGAAGAATGTTTGGGAGGTAACACCCAATATTTTAATTTCTAGAGAACATATTCTCTTTATCAGGAAGCTCACTTTGGACCAGAGAGATGGTGCAGTAGGTAGGGCAGTTGCCTTGCATGTGGTTGGCCCAGGTTTGATCCCTACTACCCTATATGGTCCCCTGAGCCTGCCAGGAGTAATACCTGAGTAATATCAGTAATGCTTCTGGGTGTGCTTTAAAGAAACAAAAAGCAAACTTACCATATGTCTTTTTCAGAGTAAAGATCAAACCATCCTTTCACATTTCTGCGAAAAACACTTCTCTTAGCTGTCCCTATGCCCTGAGTCCTTTGTCACATTACTTCAAAATTTAGTTATCATATAAACTTTCTTTTTTAATTTTATTTCTCCCCCCCACACCCCCCAAGACACATATATTTTGTTTAAAACCTGTGGTTTACAAAGTTGTTCTGTAAGGTGCCTTGGGACCCCGAGGGAGATTCCAGAGTTAAAACTCTACTAATTAATAACTCTCCCTTTCCTGCCCCCTCCCTAGTAGAGCCTTAGCTGTGAAGCCCTTCCTTATTGGGATGTAAATTCTGAAACCATTTGTTAACTCTTCCCTGCTGGGATGTAAATTAGGAAACCATTTGTTGGCCCTTCCTTATCTGTTACCTCTGTTAGGAACTTTTCCCTTATCTGCTTCCACTGAATCAAAGGGAGCCAGGTGATAACCAAATGTTGAGTTACCAGATGCCCACTAGTCACAATGCCTATGTACGTAAATGCTGATCTTTGGATCTATAGGCTAAGGAGTGATGTACTTTTAAATTGATTGGTTAAGAAAGTATATGTTGTTACAAATCTATTGGCTACGAAATGTGCGGGGTTTGCTGTAACAGCCAGTGAAGGCCTATATAAGATCCACTTTGAAGAAGTTCGGGGTCTTGCCTCACCTATCTGACCTGTGTGTCTGTGTAGGTGGCTTGACCCTGGCTAGCCAGTCTTACAATAAACCTTGCTTGCTATTTGCCGTCTCTGGAGTCTCTTTGTCCTTAAAGGGAGATCACTATCTGCGTCCTAATTGTTGATGACGTTTTGTTACAGGCATTCTATATTCCAACACTAAATCCACTACCACTGGCACCTTTTTTCCACCATTGCCTCTATTTTCCAAACCAGACCTTAACCCTGCCCCCATAGCAGGCCCATAATAATTTATTCTATATTGCTTGCTGCCAGCAAATTGCTATCAGGGTGATCGAAAATATATTTTCTTAGAAGAAAATCAGTGAAAATTATTTTATTTCATCATGCGGACATTAAGTTCTTGTCTGAAGGATTACAAGATGTTCTTACCAGTAAAGCTTCTGTGTTAACATTTTTGTTAGTTGAGGTTGGTTGGCTGCTATTTTACATCTCATACAATCTGCTATGCTACTACTGGATAGTCAGTATTGTAAAGTTTAATGATGGTGGGATAATGTGTTTCAGAAAATCCAGAATTTTTAACTGGGCAGTTCAGCTAAGTTTTTTTTTTTTTTTTTGGATCACATCCAGCGATGCACAGGGGTTACTCCTGGCTTTTGCTCTCAGGAATTACTCCTGGCAGTGCTCGGGTGACCATATGGGATGCAGAGAATCAAACCCGGGATGGTCACATGCAAAGCAAATGCCCTACCTTCTGTACTATCGCTCCAGCCCAAGTTAAAATTTTAACAGGGGCTGTGTCTGAGAAATTCTTGTGTCTAGTTGATCTCTTTCAAGACTTATTTATGAGTCTCTGGAACAAGACTGGTTTACCAGGCACCAGAGGTGGTTCTTTGGCTTAAATTTGTTATTTACATAAACTTAATCACTTCACGCAATCACTTCCCGTTAGTCATCGATTTGCTCGAGCAGGCGCCAGTAACGTCTCGATTTGTCCCTGTCCCGTGCTAGTGTAGCCCAATGGCATCTGTTCGCTCTGGGAACATGAAGAGCCTCAAACCGATCATTCATGATCTTCACGAAGGAGTCTGACCATCTGGTAGGTGGGCGGACATGCGGTCTTTTGACATCCCGTGGAATCCAGTCAGTAACAGCTCTAGTCCAGCGGTCATCTTTAAATCTCATTACGTGACCAGCCCATCTGATTTTTGACACCTTGGCAAAGGAGACAGAGTCCCTGATTCTTGATCGTCGACGGATGTCAGAACTCCGGATTCTTTCTCTCATTTGAGTGAAACGTGATATTCCAAGCATAGCTCTTTCTATTTTTCTTTGGGAGACCTGAATAGCGTTCTCATCTTGTTTGCGTAGGGCCCAGGTCTCTGAGGCATATGTTAATGCAGGAAGAACAGTAGAATCAAAGAGATGTGCCCGGAGCCGGAGGTTCTTTGTCCTCTTAGCTATTTCTTCAACGTTCTTGAAGGCGTCCCAAGCCGCTCTCTTCCTCCTGCGCAGCTCGGGTGCCAGGTCATTTGTCATGTTGACTTCTCGACCTAGATACACATAGTTGTTGCATTCGGAGATGGACGTTCCGTTGAGAGAGAATGGGGCATCAGGAACGAGGCTGTTTCTCATGAACATTGTCTTCGTAAGATTCAGCTGTAGTCCTACCTTTCCACACTCACAGTCAAAGTCGGCCAGCATTTGTGCCGCTTGGCTGATGTTTGGTGTTATTAAAACAATGTCATCAGCAAAGCGGAGGTGGTGTAATTGCCGACCATCTATCTTCACTCCCATTCCTTCCCATTCCAGTTGTCGCATGACGTTCTAGAGGGTGGCACTGAAGAGTTTCAGTGAAATGGTATCACCCTGCCGCACCCCTCTCTTGATATCAACGATCACTTCTTTGTAGAATGGTGAGATCCTGGTAGTGAATCTGCAATACAGCTCATGGAGGATCCTGATGTATTAGGCTTGAATGCCCTGATTGGCTAGGGCTTCAATGACCGCTTCCATCTCAACAGAATCAAAGGCCTTCTTTAAATCAATGAACGTTAAACAGAGCGGCATCTTGAACTCCCGAGAAACCTCAATGAGCTTGGTTATCGTGTGGATATGGTCGATGGTGCCGAATCCTTTGCGGAACCCGGCTTGCTCGCATGGTTGTCCTTCATCTAGTGTTCTGCCAATCCTATTTAGGATGACTCGAGTGAACAACTTGTAGATGACAGACAATAGGCAGATCGGGCGATAGTTGCCAATGTCATGGATGTCTCCCTTCTTGAACAGTAGTACGGTCCTGCTGGTTTTCCATTGGGACGGAACCTTGCATTCAGACAGGTAGTGAGTGAAGAGCCGAGCCAGTGTATTGATGAGTACTGACGGCAGGTTCTTCAGGTGTTCAGGTCTGACCTTGTCTGGGCCGGGTGTTGTTTGTTTCTTTACTGACGAAATGGCGTGTCGAATTTCAGAAGGGAGAACAGAACATTGGGAACGACATATTCATCCTGTGGAATTTGGTATGTCGGCAAGTGGACATGGCTATCGAAGAGATTTGAGTAGAAATCATGGATAATCTTCTCCATTGCCATTCTGGAGGATGTGATGGATACATCAGGACGTCAGAGGGCAGTCATCTTGGTCTTGTAGTTGGCGAAGGACAGGCAGGCGTTACGAATACTTTTCCCGGCTTCTGCCGCATCTACCAGTACTTCTGCTCTTCTCTCTTTGAGGTCTTCCTTGATCGCATCTCTGCACTGCTTTGCGAGCTTGGACATTAGCTTGTGGTTGCCTGAGGCATGCGCCAAACCACGCTGGCGAATTAGCTCAAGAGTTTTCGAAGGTAAGCCTTTTTTTCTGGCTATCTCTCTCTTGGAGTTCCTCGCACATTCATGGAGGTGCTGAACCAGTCGATCGTGTTCCTCGTCAATGTTGTCAACAATGGCATCTTCCCATGTTGCCGCAATAGTGCCAAAGAGTTCCCAGTTGGTGGTCGTTCTGGGAGTTCTCTTTTTGAACTTTGCAGCCCTTTCTCCCCGCTCTGTGAAGTAGAATTTTGCACAAAGGAGACGGTGGTCCGATCCCGTTCGAAATTTTGGGACAACAGCGACATCGGTCAGGCAAACCATCGATTGAATATGATGTGGTCTATTTTGTTGTGGAATTTTCCACCGGGAGACTCCCATGTCCATCGTTTAGATTCTGCCTTCTGGAACATTGAGTTACCATGGATGGTCTTGGTCGACATGATGAACTCAGACAGTCTCTCACCCTGTTCGTTCCATTCTAGGCCATGGGTCCCGATGTGAAGTTCTTCAGCTGATCTTCTCGGTCCTATCTTGGCATTAAAATCACCCACAATGATCTTGTAGAACGTGTGGTCTTCTTTATAGAACTTCTCCAGCTCCATGTAGAACTTCTCAATTTCTCCTTCATCATAATTGGATGTTGGTGCATAGACAACGAAGATAGAAACTGCAGGCAGTGAGCCACATCTATTCAACACATCTATTCGACACTCCCTCCACTACCCAGCCGTCGCCACACTCCAGGACGCTTTCCGGACCCGCTCGGCCGCTTCATGGCCGCGTGACACATCATAAGACACTAAATACCCATCTTCCGGAATCGTCGCACCATATTTGATAGGGTTCAAATATGGTAACACCTACAAGGCTGATTCGAGGTCACCCCAAAAGCCTCTATCCCTCTCGGAAAGACTGGCAAGCTACCGAGAGTATTCCGCCCGCACAGAAGAGCCTAGCAAGCTATCCATTGTGTATTTGATATTCGATTTACAAAAACAGTATGATGCAATTTGAGATCTCACTCAGTTGAAAAACCTGTCATTATTGCTCTGTTTGTTCCATCAAGGATTGTTTACCTGACAGTATACACTGGAACCCAAAGATAAGAGATTCAAAGTCAGGTAATAGATTCTGCCCTGAGCTAAGGAAATGGGTTAAGATGCTCCTGAGATTTTACAAGGGGAGGAATGCAATTTACAGGACAGGGAAGATGAGCTAATATTAAGTAATTGAATGTTTGCCTTGCGATACAGATATGCCTTTGAAATTTAAAACATTTTTTGTTTTATTTCCCCCCCTCCAGTATGGGCCTCCTATCTAACTCATTTCAGGAAGAGAGAGGTAGAAGCATTTCCTGAATTTCTTGAGTCTTGATTGCCTTTTGCCCAAAATAATCCACATACCAATGTAACACATTTTGAGGTGGCAGCAGACAAGCCCCAGGAGATCATTAGAAGAATTAAAACACCAAGAGTTTCTTCTACAAAGCAGATAATTCTAAAGCATCTTCAAAAATGTTAATTAAAAATCCTTTGAATGGTGTTATTGAGATATCATTGATATACAAGAGAATCCTGACATATTGAAGTTTATAACTTGATGAGTTTGGCGATTTGCATATGCCCTTGAAGCCATTACCATAAACAAGTGGTAAACATATCCGTTACCTCTAATTTTCTCTTGTCTCTTTGTTTTCCTCTTTGTTTTCCTCTTTGTTCTGTTTGGCGGTTTGAATAATGTGATGTAATCCATCACATAATTTACTCTTTTAATCACTTTATATGTCACTAAATCACTAACTATAGACACTATGTTGTACAGTAAATCTTTAGGATATACTCATCTTTTATAATTATAGTTTTATTCCCATTAAACTTTATTTTTTTCACTTCCCAAATCCTGAAAACTACCAATCTACCATCTGTTTCTATGAGTCTGACTGTTTAAAATACCTCATATAAGAGCAATGACGCAATAGTTGCCCTGCTGTGACTGGTTTACTTAGTTTAACGAAATGTGTGCCAGATTTTTCTACGTTGTTACATATGTCAGGTTTTCCTTTATTTTAAGGCTTAATAAAATTTATTACATGTATATACTACACTTCCTGCATTTATTTATATTATAATGGACATTTATTATATTTGCATATTTTAGCAAATTTACTTAATATTTTAATAAGAAATATCAAATTGTACATATACATTTGAGATATTAAGTTATCTTGGTTAAAATTTCTTGAGGATAGGCTATTCTATTCTAATGTTTTTTGAGGACACTTCATAATGTTTTGCATAGTTACTGAATCCCTTCGAAGTCCTGTCAACATGTATAAGATTTCATATTCTCCACTACCATACCAATACTTGTTATCTTTTATAGAAGTATGACTTTTTTTTATACCAGAGCCATCTTATTATGTGTGAGATATTATTAAGATTTGACTTACATTTATCTGAAGATTGGTGATGTTGAATGCTGGGGTATGAAATAAACTCCTGCATTTTCTCCCACTCTCACTTCATCAGAGAAAACAATTTCAAACATGTGACAGACTGATAAAAGTAAAAAATAAGGAGGAACTTATAAATAACATGTTTACATTTAAGTATACCCAGGAGAGAAAAAAACTGATTAATTCACTATGTTGTCTTCTTTCATAATTTACCTAACTCAGAAATATTTGGAAAGAAGAAAGAGAAGGTCAGCTAGGACTTTATCAAAGAGGCTCAATAAAATAAGGGCATGCAGATTCAAGGTTTGTTTTCTTTTGTGATTAAATGCTCAATGATCTGAAGGAAGATGTCTACATGTAAATATCTCTTTGAAAGGTAATCTTTATCTTAGGGTTCCTCTTGGGAAATTAGGCACAATTCAAAGACATATTTTAGGGTGGCACACTTTTGCTCCCTATATGACCATCTTTTCATAATACACCTGTCAGTTGAATTTGTTTTCCTCTCACAACCTCTTGCCTTAGCTTTTTGGGCTATATTCAGTGGTTTTCTGGCTTTGAGCTCAGGAATCACTCCTGGCAGTGCTTGGAGGAACATAAGGGGTGCAGAGGATCAAATCTGGGGTGACCTTGTACAAGGCAAGCACCTTACCGAATGTACAATCACTCCAGTCTCCAAATAGATTTTTCTGAAAAAATGTTATTTAATTCTTTTGCTCTTTTGTAAAAAAAAAGGTTTTTATTGTTTGCTATTAAAAAGTTCTATGTTTCTTGTATATTTAGTATATTAATATGAGACAATATATGCTATATATATGCTATAAGACTTACAAATGTTTTTTAGGTTGCCTTTTCACATTCATTAGATGTGAACATTGCTCTTTTTAATTTGATATATTAGGAAAAAGTGAATTTTCCTGCACTGCTGGGTTTCTGAGAATGGTACGAAAGATTTGCATATAAAATTGGGAAGGTGAAGAAGTTAGAGTTTATTGTACAATTTAAATAGATGGGCCTGGATCCCTCCCCAAGAGCCCAGGTCTCTCCTTTACCCATGAAGGGAATCGCATGTTCTGTCTCATGGTGCCCTGTCTAGGATATGACTTCTGAAATGTTGCTGGGCCTCTCTTGGACTTCCCTGATAGTTCAGCTTTCCTTAATCTCTGACTATGCCCCTGTGTTCGTGGGTGAGATGTCTGTTCTCCGTACCTACTTTTGGGCTTCTCATATGTACTCCAGCAGTTCCTGCAGTCCCAACTTTCCTTGTCTCTGGCCACGGCCACATGCTTACCAGGAGACTCCTGTGCACAGTACCTTATTAGTACGTGGGCAACCAAATCCTGC
Source organism: Sorex fumeus (assembly GCF_029834395.1). Taxonomy (NCBI): domain Eukaryota; kingdom Metazoa; phylum Chordata; class Mammalia; order Eulipotyphla; family Soricidae; genus Sorex; species Sorex fumeus. The sequence continues at coordinate 14,455,292 of NW_026606172.1, forward strand.
CTGAATTTGAACTTTCCCGTGTCTCTGAATCCTAGCTGTATTTTGTCCCTGTCTGGGCCTCTTAGAACTGCCTACACTTGACCATCTCTCTGGGTGCAAGCCCTGCCTGATCCTGCAATCCATCTGGGCACGTGCGAGAGTGTGAAGTGAAGCACGTCAAGATGAACAAAATGGGGTGGCTGGGGAGGGGGAGAGAGGTGGGGGAGAAGGAGGGGGAGGGGGAGAAAGAATTAGCAGCATGATTGAGACAGAGACAGAGAGACCAAGAATGAGAGAGACAGAGACAGAGACAAACTGACAGAGTCCGGAGGCTTCCATTTATCAGCTTTTATCCCCCATCCATGGCATTATCTGTTCTGATTGAATCCGTTTTTAGTTGGTAATATTTAAACTGACCAACTAAATTCACCTGGTGTTTTGTTTCACTACCCCTATATCTGACATAGTACTGTTTGTCTTTTTTTTTTTGCTCTGCTTCCTTCTGTATCTGGCATCATATCCAATAAATCAACGCCAAAGTTAATGTCGAAAAGCTTTTACGTCTGTGTTTTAAGTTTTACAACTTTAGATCCTATATTTAAAATTTTAAACCATTTTGAACCAATTTTTCCTTATGGTGTAAGAGCTAATTTCATTCTTTTTGCATGCGAACATTTTTCTAGCATTGTTTATTGAAATGACTTTTCCTTCCCTATTGTGTATTCTTGGAGCTCTTGTTGAAAGTAATTTGATAATATATATGTGCCTTATTTCTCAGCTTTCTATCATATTCTGTCTCTCTTTAGGCCATTGCCATAGTAAAGAAAAGAATTTTTAAAAAATAACTCTAGTCTGTCATGTTACATTCTTACAATTACAATGTAAATACACTAAATCACTGTTCTCCTTTGCCTTGTATAAATAGTGCATAATTCTATTAGACAGCAGTCAGTTCCTATAGGGAAAAATAAAAAAGCAATTGGCAGCAGCATAATTTAAATTGTGGACACCATTTGAAATAGCAACATATAAAAATACAGGTTTTTCTTCAAATATTTTACTTCACAGTCTACTGAGATCTGATTAAATAAAACTATGCAGTGACAATAAAATCACCTACATCTCACAAGCAAGCATTAATAAACAGAAATTTCTCATCAGATCATAAACAAAAGGTTTCTAGTAGTAGCATAATCAATCATGTATATGCTTCTAAAATTAAACAATGAGTGAATCCAAAAGGAAGGAGACAGTTAATTAGAAAGATGGAGGGGTGTTTTGTGTGTTTGTGAGAGAGATGGGGTGGGGGGCGTGGAGAAAGAGATAGTAACTGAGTGAGGAAGCAAGGAAGCAAGGAAGGAAGGAAGGAAGGAAGGAAGGAAGGAAGGAAGGAAGGAAGGAAGGAAGGAAGGAGGGAGGGAGGGAGGGAGGGAGCATGAAAAGAGAAAGAGAAAGAAAAAGTAAGAAAGATGTGTTTGAGTTCAAGTGTGCAACATATTTAGTGGCCTGGAATCATCTCCCCAGGCCTCCCCGCAGAGGAACAAAGAAATGGGTGACTCAGGAATAAGTGCTCAAAATGGCCGGTTTATTGCAGGGCTGTTAGCATAACTACAGAGCATCTGAGGGGGTGGGAGGAAACCAGACTTTAACAAATGAGAGGTAATGCACAAAGGACTACATGTAGGTGTGATTGATCATTTACAGAGGTAAAGCTTTTCAAAAGAGGCAGTTCTTTGGGGGGATTATCTCAAGGAGATGCTCTGTCTCCTTGGGATATCTATATTGTTTTTCTTTTTCCCTTGCTTCTAATACATATTAAACAATTAAGTTTACTTCTCATGAATACTTGCAGTTATTTGAATAAACACAGTAAGAGATACACATTCCAAAACTTAGTTCTCTGGACTCCAAGAGCAAGCAAGGCTTTTTCAGTGAACCTCAGACTAGGTCTTCAGGCCTATTTAGCTTTTCCTTCCCCATGGGGTTGCTCTCTCTCAAGATATAATGGCTTGCATCAAAACTGTGCTTTTATACCTTCTAGAATGTTCCATTACAATGCCAGAAGAGCTTTTCTGCTCACCATGCGTCCATCCAAGTCCCACGGCAGGACCTCCCTTTTGGGATGTTAGGAACTTCAGCCTGAGTCAAGTAATTATGATGAATTCCCAGGAGTATATATATATATATATATCAGAGTCAATCAACTCCCATATATTAAGAGCATAGCATTAATGGCTTTTCTGTGTTTAAGCAAAAAGCATTGCTCTACAGTAAAATATAAAAAGATTATAGGGGAAATAGGAAAGCAAGTAATTCACTACAAATGCAAAGTCCAGAGTCACCAGAAGGTTTCACTTTGTAAGAAACCAAGCCTGACCTGGGGAAAAAAAGAGGTTAACAATGAGAGGTAAGGTACAAAGGAAATGTTAAGGATAAACTCAGGGAATTAGGGATGCTCATAAGAGCACTGTAAGTTTATTGGGGAGGGGGAAGAGGCAACTCACTGATGAAGCCTAAAATACTTAGAATTAATATCCAACAGACATGTTATCTTAGTCATAGACTCTGCAGTTTTGAATGATGTATGGGAAGTTGAATTATGAGTTACTTAAAAATTCTTGATTTTCTTATGCCACTTTTGGATTTTTCACTCTTTTTAATAGTTGTAAATTTTGTTTTCTTTTCTTAGTGAAAATCAAATTGATTTTCCTCGCTTCTGTAAAAACCACATTCAGCCCTAATTCAGATGATTTATTTTCTTTGAACAAAAAAAGGAATTTCTGCTTAATCCACTGACTTGCTGGTCCCTAAAGCATTCTACACTCCCAATGGAGTCCATAATATATAACTCATGTGGGATTAGTGTTCCCACTATTTCATACTTCTTCCTTTCCTATATATTCTTTTCAAAAAATTTCTTCAAAAATAAAAAAATTGATTATTTTCTTTGATCCCAAGAGGGCACTAGCTACACATGATCTTGGCTCTTTGTCCTTTTCACATTTGTCACTGGAGCTAAAATGAGTAGATCTACAATACAGAATCATGACTATTGTACAGTTAGCTTCTGTGAAGAGTAACATTTAATAAAACTGACTTAGCAATGGTTGATAAGCTTTTTGTCCTTCACCACTTAATTCTGACAAAACTTTATGCGGAACATGCAGACATAACATAGGCTTTATTTTATATTTTCTTATTTCTTGGAGGATGTTTTTGATATTTATTTATTTATTTATTTGAAATTTATTGAATTACCATGAGATAGTTACAAGCTTCCATGTTTGGGGTACAATCAGACAATAATCAAACACCCATCCCTTCACCAGTGCACATCCCCACCACCAATATCCCCTGTATACCCCCCTTTCTCACCCTCCCCCTACCTCCATGGCAGATAATATTCTTCATACTCTCTACTTTTGGGCATTATAGTTTTCAATACAGACACTGAGAGGTTATCATGTTTGGTCTTTTATCTACTTTCTGCACACATCTCCCATCCCAACCGGTTCCTCCAGCCATCATTTTCTTAGTGATCCCTTCTTTATTCCAGCTGCCTTCTCCCCTTTGTTCATGAGGCAGGCTTCCAGCTATGGAGCAATCTACCTGTCCTGGGTATCTACTATCGTTAGGTGTCAGCCTCATGTTACGTTTTTTTCTTATACTCCACAATGAGTGCAGTCCTATGTCTGTCCCTCTCTTTTTGACTCATTTCACTTAGCATGATACTCTCCATGTCTATCTATTTATAAGCAAAGTTCTTGACTTAATCTCTCCTGATAGCTGCATAGTATTCCATTGTGTAGATGTACCAAAGTTTCTTTAACCTGTCATCTGTTCTAGAGTACTTGGGTTGTTTCCAGATTTTGGCTATTGTGAACAGTGCTTCAATGAACATATAGGTGCAGATGTCATTTCTATTGTGCTTTTTTGCATCCTTGGGATATATTCCCAGAAGTGGTATTGTGGGGTTATATGGAAGCTCAATTTCTAGTTTTTGAAGGATTGTCCATATTGTTTTCCAGAAAGGCTGGACTAGTGGGCATTTCCACCAACAGTGAAAGAGTTTCCCTTTTTCCCCACATGCAAGCTAGCATTGGTTGCTTTTGTTGTTTTGAATGTGTACCAGTCTCTGTGGTGTGAGGTGATATCTCATTGTTGTTTTGATTTGCATCTCCCTGATGGCTAGCAATGTGGAGCATTTTTTCATGTGCTTTTTGGCCATCTGTATTTCTTTTCTGAGGAAACCTCTGTTCATTTCTTCTCCTCAGTTTATGATGGGGTTGGAGGTTTTTTTCTTGTACAATTCTACAAGAATTGCTATTTCATCCTTAAAGATGCTTTTATCTTCAATGTCCGAGAGAGTTCTGCCTACATTTTCCTCTATGTCCCTTATGGATTCATGTCAAAGATAAGGCACAAGTCAAGGTTGTCCACTTTCGTCACTCCTATTCAATATAGTACTGGAAGTCCTTAACATTGCAGTTAGGCAAGAGAAAGGTATTAAGGGCATACAGATAGGAAAGGAAGAGATCAAGCTATCACTCTTTGCAGACAATATAATACAATAATTAGAAAACCCTAAAGACTACAGAAAAGCTCCTAGAAACAACAGGTCGGTTTAGTAATGTGGCAGGCTACAAAATCAACACTCAAAAGTCCATGACTTTCTTATATACACATAATGAAACAGAAGAAAGAGACATTAAAAAAATAATCTTCACAATAGTACCTCAGGAAATCAAGTACCTTGGAATCATCTTAACCAAAGAGGTGAAGGACCTATACAAGAAAATTTACAAAATACTATTTCAAGAAATAAAAGAGGACACTAGGAAATGGAGACACATTCCCCTTCTCATGGATAGGGAGAATTAACATTATCAACATGGCAATACTGCCAAAGCATTATACAAATCCAATGCGGTTCCTATGAGGATACCCATGGCATTTTTCAAAAAAATAGACAAAACAGTCCTGAAATTCATATGGAACAATAACCCCCCAAGAATAGCTAAAGCAATCCTTGGGAAAACGAAGATGGATAGCATCACCCTTCCCAACTTCAAACTATGTTACAAAGCAGTAGTAATTAAGACAGCACGGTACTGGGTTAAAAAAAAAAGACCTGAAGACCAATGGAACAGAATTGAATATTCTGTCACAAACTTCCAAATATATGACCAATTAATATTCAACAAAGGAGCAAGAAATGTGAAATGGAACAAAGAAAGCCTCTTCAACAAGTTGAAGGAAACTAGATAGCTACCTGCAAACAAATGAACTCTGACCTCTGTCTAATGCCAGGCACAAATGTCAGATCAAATTGGATTAAAGACCTCAATATAAGCTTTATTTTTTAAATGGATTGGAGCAATAGCACAGCGGGTAGGGCATTTGCCTTGCACATGGCTGACTGAGGTTCGATTCCTCTGTCCCTCTCGGAAAGCCAGGCAAGCTACAAAAAGTATCCTGCCCACACAGCAGAGCCTGGCAAGCTACCCCTGATGTATTCGATATGTCAAAAACAGTAACAACAAGTCTCACAACGGAGACATTACTGGTGCCCACTAGAACAAATTGATGGACAACTTGAGGACAGTGCTATAAATGCTTAATTTTTAAATGAAAGAGGCTGAGATACAATAAGTTACCTAAGTAACAGAAAATAAAAGGAGATTTTACCTGTGTAGTTCTATTAAAGAGACTCCTTTTTACTAGTACAAAGTTTATATCTATTTCTTTTCTTTAATGAATTTAATAGTTTTGAGGGTTCCCGAGAAGTTTTCAGTGGGGTCTGGAGCCTTTCCCAAGGTACCCACTAGAGCAAATCGATGAACAACAGGAGGACAGTGCTATAGTGCTACAGTAATATGATCAATCAGGTTGGATATATCAGATGCTAGGGCCTGGTTAGGCTGTGATGCTTGGCCAACCAGGCTGGAGACCATGTTATTCATAGGGAGCATTGTTCTGGGCCTCTATAACTCTACCTGGGAATTCTGGGGATTCATTTAGGACTGGGGATAGAACTGGAGACCTGAGCATACAAGGCATGTGCCTTGGACCTCTGAAATAACTTCCTAGCCCCCACAACATTTTACTTTATACTTTCATAGAAAAAGTAATTACAATACTTAAAATAGCAAAAAGAATTTTTTAATGTAGGAGGGCATAGTCGTTTCATGCATTGCCACCTGCTACTCATGGATGCTGAAATTTGTTAATTAAACCACATTCTAGGGTGAGTCACTGGTGAGACACATGGGCTTCATGTTTCCATGCACTGTTCCATGAAGAACACATACATAAATGAAGAATATGTTTTTAATTATCATGTTAACAAAAATAAAGTAAAATACTGAAAATGATATTGTAAAATATGTACCTTTTAAAAACAAACTTAAGGGTAATGATATGGTGCACTTAAAAATTGTTGCTTACCCCCTTATCTCTGGGGGTATGTTCTAGCATTTTTAAACTGCAGATAGCACCAAATCCTTTATATACATTATATTTTTCCTATACATGTATATCTGTAGCACTGTAGCACTGTCCTCCTGTCGTTCATCGATTTGCTCTAGTGGGTACCAGTAACATCTCCATTGTAAGACTTGTTACTGTTTTTGGCATATCGAATACGCCACGAGGAGCTTTCCAGGTTCTGCCGTGCGGCCAGGATACTCTCTCAGTAGCTTGTCGGGCTCTCCTAGAGGGGCAGAGGAATCGAACCTCAGTTGGCCGCATTTAAGGCAAACTCCCTACCTCCAGTGCTATCGCTCCAGTAACATGTATATCTAGAATAACATTTTACTTACAAGTGAAGTTAGAGTAACAGTAATGGCAAATGCTAAAACTAAAAATTATAAAAATATATGTTAGAAAAACGTAATTGTTGTTTTTCTCTCTGTCCCTCAAAATATCTTATTATATTTATTATTTTAGACACTTTTTAGTCTTGTGAAACTGAATAGAAACCATGGACAATAAGTCCAAGGATAAGGTGGGGGGGATACTATATAGAAAGTCTGAAGAAGGATATATTTTTTCTCCTTTTCCTCTCCTTAACATATTTTGTGCATAGGATCTGTGAATCAGACAACTGAAGAGAGAATAGTGAGAGAAGAAGGAATGGGAGTTCATTATTTTGTGTACATGGAGAAATAAATAATGAGAACTCAACATTTTTTTTTTTGGATTTGGAATCTATGTTACAGGTAAATGAAAAGAAGGGATGAAAAGCATGGTACTAAAAGGAAAAATGAAAGAAAATTTTTGGAAATTTAATTGGGCTCTAAAGAGAATATGTGGAAAGATAAAATTTTTTTGTCTGGGTGTGGATGAGTTTTCTTATATTGATCTGGGAGAGGGGATTTCTGACAACTCAGTTCTTTTGGGATTCTCTGCTTTTACCAAAAAAAAAAAAAAAAAAAAAAAAAAAAGGATTCCAGTAACTCAAATATCTTTAGCTTGAAATCAGTTTTCGTATCAGGAAGACACATTTTGGATTGAGTTCCCTCATTCCTTTCAAGATCCTTTAATATGATAAAATGGCTTCTTTTAGTTCCAAATCATTTACACCTCACTCCTAGACTAAGTGTGAGAGAATTTTTTATTCTTATATTCTTATGCAAACATCTACCCCCACTTTTATTCAATGAAGTTTTTTGTTTTGTTTTGTTTTGTTTTAAGCTGATATGCTGAGGCTTAGTTACTTCCAGTCTTTTCCAGTGTGTTTTTCAGGATTTAACTGAGTTAGAGCCAGATGTATCTGAAAAGGCAGATAGGTCAGAAGGTTTGAAGTAGCATGATTTTGAACTCATATCTAGTGAACCTACTAACTCACAGTGTTCACCGAAACTGTTTTGAACAATCTCAATGGTTAGCAACTTCTCTGAGAAGCCCAGCAATAGTCAAAGTTAATGCTGTTACAAAATCATATTATTATAGTTATGAATAAAATTTGGCATTCATCCTTATATATGAATAGAGTAAAACTAAACCACTGGGTTATTCATATCATTTTCACAGGTGCTTTAATAAATTGTGGATATATGAATATACTTTAATAGTGATGCCGTAAAATTAAAAAAGTATTTCTATTCCCCATAAATTGGAAATAATTTGGCTTATAAAAATGAATCTGCCACCATGCATAAGGTAACCTTTCTTTTGATTACGCCTTAGTCCTAAAGAGAAGATAATTTGTTGATAAGTACATTAATATACATTTGTTTGCACATTACTCTTATTCATTAATAGATTAATTTAACTTTTTTAAATCCAGGTGTAAATGACTATGATGTGACTTAGTCTTTATACACTGTGAACTTGTTATAAAATTAAATTTAGAAACTTTCTCTAATTTATTGCTTATAAACTAAAGCTATTTTAAAAATCGTAAATCCTTGAGTTTCGTGAAAAAGCTCAAAGGTCTGAAGCATAAACCTTGCAACCTTGCTATTCAATTCTGAGTCCAATTCCTGTCACTGAATGATCCCCTGAGTTATAAGATATGAACCTTATAACCCTTTGAAACCACAGGGCCCAAGTAAACACTGGTCTGTGCTCGAGCACTGTCAAGTTTTCCCGGCCAGCAGGTATTTTCAGGAGAGGTTCCCAGGCCAGTGAGTCCTTCTCACCCCAATGTAAGTTCATTGTATCATGTAAGATGAGTTTAAGAAAAAATATAAATGGAATCACTGTCACTGTCACTGTCCTCCCATTGTTCATCGATTTGCTCGAGCAGGCCCAGTAACGTCTCCATTGTGACACTTGGTACTGTGTTTGACATATTGAATACATCAAGGGTAGCTTGCCAGGCTTTGCCAAGCAGGCGAGATACACTTGATAGCTTGCCGGGCTCTCTGAGAGGGGCGGAGGAATGACCCTGGGTTGGCCAGGTCAGCCGCGTGCAAGGCAAATACCCTACCAGCTATGCTATCACTCCAACCCATAAATAGAATAAATGTTTAAATTGTGGAAATGGGAATATGGCACTGAACAATTGGCAAACACTGAATCAATTTCCTAACTTCATGTGATTAGTTTTTTTAATGTTAAATTTATTTTAATGTAGAAAAAAGCAATTCATTGTTGATATTATTTTAGAATTAAAATAGAATAGGGCTGGAGCGATAGCACAGCGGGTAGGGCGTTCGCCTTACAAGCGGCCAACATGGCCGACCCGAGTTCGATTCCTCCGCCCCTCTCGGAGAGCCCGGCAAGCTACCGAGCGTATTGGATATGCCAGACACAGTAACAACAAAGTCTCCAATGGAGACGTTACTGGGCCCGCTCGAGCAAATCGATGATCAACGGGAGGGCCTTTACCTTTACCTTACCTTACCTTAAAATAGATTAGATAACAAAGCTCCTATATTAAAATCAATAAGTATGAAAATAAATTTATGTGTAAAGTCTTATACTGATCATGGGATTGTTAAGTTATTGTCTAGGATTTATTAAACTGTGTGTTGCTAGTTGAACCTTCTGTGTTATTGTTTTGGTTTATTGAGTTTAGTTGGCTTTTATGTTACTTTCACATCAAATTTTGTGTGCTGCTACTGGAATTTCAGTACTGAGAAGTTAGGAGGTTCACACAACTGTATATGTGGCTGCACAGTCTAGAGACTTCAGGATCTATGGTCTAGGCCAATTGCGGTGACTGTGGAGGTGGGCACAGCTGTTGGGGCTTCCAGAAGTATGGGGGCTTGAAGGGAGGCTGTCCACACTGACCCCGAAAAAAACTCAAGTTCTTAGCCTAGTATCTGGGAACCTGAAATTATTCGCATTTTGGCATCTCTTCAGAGAATATTTGTGATGGGGTGGAGTTGAGCTCTTGGCATGACAGTGATGGGTGAAAGTGTGTCTGCCCAGGATTTGGCTGGGTGGAGTTTTGGCCCATCCACCTCCCCTGGTCACCACAGAGATTTTAGCTTCAGGGACAAGTGTTTCTATGAATTTTTGCTGCTTGGTGTGCATCTCCTGGGAGATTTATTTGGGAATTGTTAGAACAGGGCAGATACTTGAATCAACATGGCAGTGACTCTGGGAGATGAGCCTAACTTCACCTTCACATCATTTAAAAAGTTTATTTTCCTTAAAATTACATGGAAGTTCTATGAAGAAAATTTTGAGCAGTGCTTTTCAGATTCAAGTCTTCAGATTGGTGGGGGGTACACAGAAATTTCAGTCAAAATGTTATTGCACTAACACATGTTGTGACTGGCTCATCATATTAGAAGGGAAGATGTTTCTTGTGAGTAGTTTAAGCAGCAGTGTGCACTTATGCATCATTTGTCCTTTACATATTGTGTCCATTACAACTTGAGATGTCTTAATTATGTCCCTTCAACAAATATTCTTAAATTTGCTATCCAAAGGGTATTGCTCTACTAAAGCATATTATGGAATTTTAGGAAGTTATTGCTTATACTGTGCTATAAAATTTGAAACCCTCAAAATGAAGGAACATGAAGTTCAGGAGCAAATCATTTTAACCTTATTCAAACAGAAGGACAATAGGAGAAAAGTAGTGATACCACCAAAATCAAAACTAGTAGTACAATTGCTTCATGTTTTCAATAGCACTGCAGCACTGTCCTCCTGTTCATCAATTTGCTCAAGCAGACCCACTAACATCTCCATCGTGAGACTTGTTACTGTTTGGCATATTGAATATGTCACAGGTAGCTTGCCAGACTTTGCCATGAGGGTGAGATACTCTCAGTAGCTTCCTGGATTCTCCAAGAGGGGCGGAGGAATCGAACTAGGTTCGGCCAAGCCGGCTGCGCACAAGGCAAACACCCTACTGCTGTGCTATTGCTCCAGCCTCTCAAATGAATACTGTTAACATGAATACCAGTATGGAGCAATAGCACAGCGGGTAGAGCATTTGCCCTGCAAGCGGCCAACATGGCCAACAAGCGTTGGATTACTCTGCCCCTATAAGAGAGCCCAGCAAGCTACCGAGAATATCTTGCCCCCACAGCAAAGCCTGGCAAGCTCGCCGTGATGTATTCAATATGCCAAACACAGTAACAAGTCTCACGATGGAAATGTTACTGGTCCCACACGAGCAAACCGATGAACAACGGGAGAAGAGTGACATGTTTTCAATAAATAATGAAAATTGAAAATGTTGGTATTTTGGAATATATAACAGAAGCCAAAATAAGAAAAGGGAACATAGATAGGAATAAGTTACTATTCAAAGTACTTCATTTCCTTGTAGCTCTCTTTTCTAAATCAACTTCAGAAGGACATTGTATATAGTATGATCTAAACATTAGAGAAAAGGATACTCTCTAAACTCTTCCAAACTGACACATCACTTGCTTTTGGAGTACAGTGATCTTACAAATAATCTATAGAATTGGGGGTGGTGAGAAGGGGTGGGTGGTGGTGGGGATGTACCACACAACATTTATTTTTAACACTCAAAAATGTAAAAAGAGATAAAATGACAAGAGTAGCATCATATTTAATTGACATTTGTGTATGTAATATGCAAAAATGAAAGTTGCTATCGGTGAGGTGGTAGTAAAACCTTGTATGATAAATATTGCACAGGAAATTTGGTCATAAAACTACTAAAACAATAGAAGGTATAATGCTTTTGCATAATACCATTTAAAGGAAAATTGATTTTTTTTTTGGCATTTGGGTCACACCCAGCGATGCACATGAGTTACTCCTGGTTCTTCACTCAGGACTTACCCTGGCGATGCTCAGGGGACCATATGGGATGCTGGGAATCAATCCAGGTTGGCCGCGTGCAAAACAAATGCTCTGCCCACTGTGTATTGCTCCAGCCCCTCAAAAGAAACTTGTTAACATGAATACCAGTATTAAAGAGTAATATATTATTGGGTTCATGAACAATAGAGATAGTAACTCTATACAGAGTAAAAGGACTTGAGTAGTGATGGAATATTCTACTTTTTAAATGATATATAACAACAGAAAAGATTTTAGGAAAAGACTTATATAAAAACTTGCTTTACTTGGACAAGATATTATTTAGGAGATATTTAGGGGTTTTTATGAGTATTTTCTTTTTTTATATTAGTGATTTCTTGACCTAGTTACACATAGCTGTTGCATTTGGAGATGGTCATTCCGTTGAGAGCAAATGGGGCATCAGGAACGAGGCTGTTTCTCATAAACATTGTCTTCGTAAGATTCAGCTGTAGTCCTACCTTTCAACACTCACGGTCAAAGTCGGCCAGCATTTGTGCCGCTAGGCTGATGTTTGGTGTTATTAAAACAATGTCATTAGCAAAGCGGTGACACTCACTCCCATTCCTTCCCATTCCAGTCGTCGCGTGATGTTCTCGAGGGTGGCACTGAAGAGTTTTGGTAAAATGGTATCACCCTGCCACACCCCAATCTTGACATCAACGATCACTTCTCTGTAGAATGGTGAGATCCTGGTAGTGAATCTGCAATACAGCTCATGGAGGATCTTGATGTATTGGGCTTAAATGCCCTGATTGGCTAGGGCTTCAATGACCGCTTCCGTCTCAACAGAATCAAAGGCCTTCTTTAAATCAATGAACGTTAAACAGAGTGGCATCTTGAACTCCCGAGAAACCTCAATGAGTTTGGTTATTGTGTGGATATGGTCGATGGTGCTGAACCCTTTGCGGAACCCGGCTTGCTCGCATGGTTGTCCTTCATCTAGTGTTCTGCCAACCCGAGCTGCACAGGAGGAAGAGAGCGGCTTGGAACGCCTTCAAGAACGTCGAAGAAATAGCTAAGAGGACGAAGAACCTCAGGCTCCGGGCACATCTCTTTGATTCCACTGTTCTTCCTGCATTATCATATGCCTCAGAGACCTGGGCCCTACGCATACAGGATGAGAACGCTATTCGGATCTCTCAAAGAAGAATAGAAAGACCAATGCTTGGAATATCACGTTTCACTCAAATGAGAGAAAAAATCCGGAGTCCCGACATCCGTCGATGATCAAGAATCAGGGATGCTGTCTCATTTGCCAAGGTGTACAAAAATCAGATGTGCTGGTCACGTAATAAGATTTAAAGATGACTGCTGGACTAGAGCTGTTACTGACTGGATTCCACGGGATGTCAAAAGACCGCGTGGCAGCCCACCTACAAGATGGTCAGACTTCTTTGTCAAGATCATGAACGATCGGTTTGAGGCTCTTCATGTTCCCAGAGCGAACAGATGCCATTGGGCTACACTAGCACACGACAGGGACAAATGGAGACGTTACTGGTGCCGCTCGAGCAAATCGACGACTAATGGGAAGTTAAGTGATTAAGTGATTTATTAGTGAAACACCATGAGGTACAGTTGTAGAGTTACAAACTTTAGCGCTCGGGTTTAAGTTATAAAATGATTGAGTACCCATCCCTCCACCAGAGCCCATTCTCCACCACCACTGATCCCAGTATCCCTCCCATTCCCCATCCTGCCCCCAATCCCACTCTGCCTCTGTGGCAGGGCATTTCCTTTTGTTCTCTCTCTCCTTTTGAGTGCTGTGGTTTGAAAAAGAGGCACTGAGTGGCAATCATGTTTAGTCTATAGTCTAATTTCAGCATGCATCTCCCATCTTGGGAGGATCCTCCCAACACCCTTTATTTGGTGCTCCCTTCTGTATCTGAGCTGCTTCCCCCCCTCCACACCCCCAGCATGTGAGGGCAATTTCCAAGCTCTGGAGCCGACTTCCTGGTACTTACCTCAATACTCTTGGGTGTTCAACTCCCATACTGTTAATTTATATTCCCCAGATGAGTGCAGTCTTTTTATATCTGTCCCTCTCTTTCTGGCTCATTTCACTTCGCAGGATACTTTCCATGAAGAACCACTTGTATGTAAATTTCATGACTTCATCTTTTCTAACAGCTGCGTAGTGTTCCATTGTGTAGAAATACCAAAGTTTCTTTAACCAGTCATCAGTTCTCGGGCACTCAGGTTTTTTCCAAATTTGGGCTATTGTGAACAGTGCAACAATGAACATAGAAGTGCAGATGTCATTTCGCATGTACTTTTTTGCCTCTCCAGAACATATTCCCAGGAATGGTATTTGTGGGTCAAATGGGAGCTCAATTTCTAATTTTTTGAGAATCATCCATGCTGTTTTCCAAAAGGGCTGAACCAGTCGGTATTCCCACCAGCAGTGAAAGAGGGTCCCTTTCTAGCCACATCCATGCCAATACCGGTTGCTTTTGTTTTTCTGGATGTGGGCCAGTCTCTGTAGTGTGAGATGGTATCTCATTGTTGTTTTGATCTGCATCTCCCTGATGATTAGTTATGTAGAGCATTTTTTCATGTGCCTTTTAGCCATTCGGATATCTTTGAGAAAGTTTCTGTTCACTTCGTCGCCCTATTTCTTGATGGGGTTGGATGTTTTCTTCTTGTGAAGTTCAACCAGTACTTTTTATATCCTTGATATCAACCCCTTGTTGGATGGCCATTGGGCAATATCCTTTCCCATTCTGTAGACTGTCTTTGTATTTTGGTCACTGTTTTTTTGCGATGCAGAAGCTACTTAATTTAAGATAGTCCCATTTGTCTGTCTCTGCTTTCACATGTGGCATGTCATCTGTGAAGATACCATTAGCTTCAATGTCATGGAGGGTTTTGCCAACCTTGTCTTCAATGTACCTTATGGATTGTGGTCTGATGTTGAGATCATTAATTCATTTTGATCTTATTTTTGTTCATGGTGTTATGTAGAGATCTGAGCCCATTTTTTTACATGAAGCTGTGCAGTTTTGCCAGGACAATTTATTTATTTATTTATTGAATTGCTGTGGGAAAAGTTATAAAGCTTTCAGGTTTAGGTCTCGGTCATGCAAATATCAATCACATTTCCCTTTACCAATACTTATTTTTCACCACGAAGAACCCCAACTCCCCCCATCCCCCCCAAAGCCTGTGGGGCAGATGAATTCTAGTTAACACTCTACCTACTTTGACTAGCTTCATTGTTTCGATAAAAGTTGCACCATTATTATTTAGACTTTACCCCCCCCCCCAATCAGCCATGCTGAAAAAGCATTGTGAAATGATTTGCTTTCTACAGCTGGGTTCAAGAATTAAATGATGTCGCATGGCCACGATAGCGGCTGCACGGTTTTAAATTTCTGCTATATTACTTATTAACCCTGGAAGTATTTCTACTGAGAGTCAGATAATTAAGAGATTGGTGCTCGTGGGGGGCAACTGGTGACCTCGGTAGGGCATGAAGGATGGGCCGGAACGCCCCCCCGTCCCATAAGGTTCAGTTGCGCCCCCACCCCCGGCTCAGACCTGCTCTCTACAAGGCTCCCATGCGGCTGCCATTTTTCTTTCCAGAGAGGAGAGGGCGAATGGAGCAACACTCTTTCCCCTCCGGGCAGGCATGATGGCCTGGATTCACGCATAGTCCATTCACTTTTCTGCTCCAAGCTGCTGGTTTTCTGCATTAAGTCCTTGTGCTTCTGGGGCTGTGGCCGTGCCCGAGAGCCGCTCGTGGGGGAGCAACTGGTGACCTCGGGAGGGCGTGAAGAACAGGCCGGAACGCCCCCCCATCCCATGAGGTTTCAGTCGCGCCCCCACCCCCGGCTCAGAACTGCTCTCCACAAGGCTCCCATGTGGCCGCCATCTTTCTTTCCAGAGAGGAGAGGGCGGAAGGGAGTGACTTGCCAGGACAATTTTTTAAAGAGGCTTTCCTTGCTCCATTTCACATTTCTTGCTCCCTTATGAAAGATTAGATGATCATATGTTTAGGGTGAGATGTCAGTATATTCCACCCTGTTGCATTGGTCTGCAGCTCTATCTTTGTTCCATTACCAAGTTGCTTTAATTATTACTACTTTATAGTCGAGTTTGAAGTTAGGCAGGTTGATTCCTCCCATTTTTTTCCAAGAATTTTTTAGCTATTCATGAGTGCTTATTATTCCATATGAATTTCAGGAGTGTTTGCTTCATTGCTTTGAAGAATGTCATAGGTATCGTTATAGGGATCACATTGAATTTGTATAATTCTTTGGGGAGTATTGCCATTTTGACAATCTTAATTCTCCCTATCCATGATCAGGGGATATCTTTCCATTTTCTTGTATCTCTTTTATTTCCTGAAGTAGCATTTTGTAGTTTCCTTTGTACAGTCTTTTACTTCCTTAGTTAAGCTGATTCCTAGGAACTTGATTTTCTGGGGCACAATTGTGAAGGGGATTGTTTTTTTTTTTTCACATTACTTTCTTCTCTCTCACTATTTGCATATTGGAAAGCCATGGACTTTTGGGTATTGATTTTACAGCCTGCAACTTTACTATACTAGTCTATTGTTGCTAGGAGTTTCTAGGTGAAGGTTTTGGGGTGTTCTAATTATAGTATCATATCATCTACGAATAGTGAGAGCTTGATTTCTTCCTTTCCTACCTGAACGCATTTAGTATCTTTTTTGCCTAACCACTATTGCAAGTACTTCCAGTACTATGTTGAACAGCAGTAAAGAGAGTGGGCATCCTTGTCTCATCCCTGATCTTATCGGGAAGGCTCTTAGTTTTTCCCCATTGAGGATGATGCTTGTCATAAGCTTGTGGTAGATGGCTTTAACTATATTGAGGAAAGTCCCTTCTATACCCATTTTGGAGAGGGTTTTCATCATAAACAGGTGCTAGGTCTTGTTAAATGCTTTTTCTACATCTATTGATATGATCATATGATTTTTATCTTTTCATTCGTTAATATGATGAATTATGTTGATTGATTTCCAAATGTTAAACCATCCTTGCATCCCCGGATGAATCCCACTTGGTCATGGTGTATGATCTTTTTGATGAGTTGTTGAATTCTATTTGCTGGTATTTTATTGGGCTGGAGTGATAGCACAGTGGGTAGGGCGTTTGCCTTGCAAGCAGCCAACATGGCCCATCCGAGTTCAATTCCTCTGCCCCTCTCGGAGAGCCCGCCTAGCTAGTGAGAGTATCTCGCCCACACAGCAAAGCCTGGCAAGATACCCGTGACATATTCAATATGCCAAACACAGTAACAATTGTCACAATGGAGACATTACTGGGCCCACTTGAGCAAATCAATGAACAATGGGAGG
The DNA here is from genome assembly GCF_029834395.1 of Sorex fumeus. Lineage (NCBI taxonomy): Eukaryota > Metazoa > Chordata > Mammalia > Eulipotyphla > Soricidae > Sorex > Sorex fumeus. The sequence continues at coordinate 14,472,345 of NW_026606172.1, forward strand.
ACAGTGACAGTGATAGCATTTTGTTGAGAATCTTCGCATCTGTGTTCATCAGGAATATGGGCCTATAGTTTTCTTTTCTTTTGGTGTCTTTGTTTCATTTTGGTATAGAGAGATATGGGATTAATAGAAACTGTTTGGGAGTTTCATGTTTCCTCAATTTCCTGGAAAAGCTTGAGAAGAACTGTTAATAGGCCATCTTTAAATGTTTGGAAAAATTCTCTAGTGAATCCATCTGGACCTGGCCTTTTGTTTCGGGGAAGATTTTTGATTACAGCTTCAATTTCCTTGATGTTAATAGGTACTCTAGATCTTTTTGATTCAGCCTTGGGAGATTATAGGAATTCAGGAATTTATCCATTTCTTCTAGGTTTTCTTGTTTCACGGCATACAGACTTTCAAAGTAGTCTCTGATTATCTTTTGAATTTCTTTCGTTTCTGTTGTGATATCCCCCTTCTCATTTCTGATTCAGTTTATTAGGGTTCTCCCTCTCTCTTTCTTTGTTTGTCTTGCTAGTGGTTTATCTATCTTGTTTATTTTCAAGAAGAACCAGCTCTTGGATTCCTTGATCTCTCAGAATGTTTTGTTTTCCATGTCATTGCTTTCTGCTCTAAATTTTATGATCTCTTTCCTTCTGCCTGGTTTGGGCTCCTTTTGTTAGTCCTTTACTAGGATCGTGTCTGTGAAATCAAGTTGTTTATGTTGGCCCTTTATTCCTTCCTGAGAAATGCCTGCCAAGCTATAAATTTTCCCCTTACCATAGCTTCAACTGTGTCCCAAGGTTCTGGTAGCTTGTGTCTTCATTCTCGTTTGTTTCCAGGTATCTTTTGATTTTGTCCTTGACTTCCTTCCTGTCTCACTCATTGTTCAACATTGTGTTATTTAATTTCCAGGTGTTTGATTTGGTTTTCTGCATCTGTACATGATTAACTTTTATATTCAGTGCATCGTGCTCTGAGAAGATAATTGATACATACAATGTCCATCTTTCTGACTCAGCTGAGGTATGCTCTGTGGCCCTGCACATGGTATATTCTGGAAAATGTTTCATGTGTATTGGAAAAGAATGTGTATTCTTTTTGGGGGGATAGTCCTATTGGCCCTCTGTCTTTTATTTCTTCCTTCAGAGCCATTATTTTCTTGTTGAGTTTTAATCTTCTTGTTCTATCCAGGAGTGATAAGATGATGTTGAAGTCTCCAACTGCTATTGTGTTGCTTATAATGTCCTCTTAAGGTCTGTTAGCAGTTATTGTAGGTATTTGGCTGGTCCCTCATTTGGTGCGTATACGTTTAGGAGTGTAATTTTTTTCTACTGTACATATCCCTTGATTAATAAAAAAATGGCCTTCACTGTCCCTTTTAAACCTGAAATCTATGTTGTCCGATACTAGTAAGGTCACTCCAGCTTTTTTGAGGGGGTTGTTTGCTTGCAGGGTTGTTTTCCATTCTTTGACTTTGAGTCTGTTTGTTCTGATTATTCTGATGTGTTTCCTGTAGGTAGCAGAATGTTGTGTTCTGTCTCTGAATCCATTTTGTCACTCTGTCTCTTAATTAGTGAATTTAGACCATTTACATTGAGAGAGATTATTGTTTTGCAGTTTTGTGTCATCTTTCTGTAAGGGTTTGTTGGGCTTGTAGGGGGTTGTCTTGTCTTAGATTAGCCCCTTTAGCACTTCTTTTAGGTTTGAAGTTTCTGAGCTGTTGTTTATCCACAAAATAATGTGCTGTTCCTTTGAGTTTGAGGGAGAGTTTAGCCAGATAAAGTATTCTTGGTGAAGCATTCATTTCAGTGAGTTTTTTTTTTCACTATATCGCACTATTGCCTTTGGGTTTGGAAGGTTTCCTTTGATAGGTCTGCTGTGAATGTAAGGGGTGCTCCTTTGTATGTGATTTCTTTCTTTGACCTTGCTACTTGCAGTGTCTCTATTCATGGCATCTATCATTCTAACTATGATATATCTTGGAGTGTTTTTGTTAGGGTCTCTTTTAGCTGGCACCCTTCGGGCTCCTTAAATCTGGATGCCTGCATTGTCCAGCTCTGGGAACTTTTCAGCAATGATTTTTTTTTTTTTTGCTTTTTGGATCACACCTGGCGATGCACAGGGGTTACTCCTGGCTCTGCACTCAGGAGTTACTCCTGGCGGTGCTCAGGGGACCATATGGGATGCTGGGAATCAAACCCGGGTCAGCTGCATGCAAGGCAAACGCCCTACCCGCTGTGCTATCTCTCCAGCCTCAGCAATGATTTCTTTAACAGTGGTTTTTTTCACTGGGATTGTTTCCCTAATCTTCTGGTACTCCAATCATTGTTATGTTGCTCCTTTTGGAATCATCTCCTAGGACTCTGATTCTCCATAGAGCTGTTTTGAGGTCTCTTGCTATTGCTTGTTGTTGCCTGTTGGCTTGGTGCAGCTGATCTTCCAGCTCACTGATTCTGTCTTCAGCTGTGGCCATTCTACTGTTGAGGGAACAGACTGAGTTTTTTATTTCGTCTACTGAATCTTTCATTCGTGACATTTCTGTGCGTAGCTTTCCAATTTCTGCTCTCATTTCTTCCTGCATTTTCTCGATTATTTCATTCGTATCCTGCCTTAATTTACTGGATATCTGTATCACTGTTTCTTTGGGTTCATTGAACATCTTCATTACTTCATAACTGAATTCTGAAATCAGAGAGCTCCCTTATGTGAGTAACACCTATTGAGGCTTCTGGACTCTTTTCATCATCCTCTACTCCTAGTGGGGATTTGTGTTATTTCTTCATGATGCCGTAGTGGTATGGAGACTGATATGTTACACGAAATTGTGGGTATGGGGAATTTACCCGTAGCCCCCAAATAGGACACGCTCACTTCTGCAGAGGCCATACCCCCTATGGATACCTGGTGTGTGTGGTGGGGAGGTACAGACCTGGGAGAGGGAGAAAACCAGGTGCAGCAGTTGGGGACGAACAGGAAGGGGTTCAGGGATGGTGGGCAGCCCAGGGTCCCAGAGTATGCCTGTGGCATTTGCGAGAGGGAGGTGTAGTCCCAGGTTCAAATATTCACTGAGTGGGTGAAAACCAGGCGCAGTATTGGGGATGAACAGGAACTGCTCAGTAATGGTGGGAGGCCCACGCTCCCAGAAGACACCTGGGGCATGTGCTTAGGGCAAGCAGAGTCCAGTCCAGAGAAATTTATTAGTGAGTTCTACCAAATTTTTAAAGACTTGCTACTTATAATCCTTAAGCTCTTCCAAAATATCGAAAGAATTTCCTCCTAACATCAATATAAAATTAGAAGTAGAGGTCAATGTTCCTTAAAAACTAGATTCATAACTCTGATGAACATTGATATAAATATCCTCAACAAAATATTAGTAAATATAATTAAAGAATATTTCAAAAGGATCATAGACAATGATCAAGTGGATTTCATCTAGGGGATGCAAAGATTTTCAATATTTGCAAATCAATTGGTATAATATAGCACATTTATGAAAGGAAGGATAAATATAATATGATAATTTCAGTAACTTTTGAGAAACTTTTTCTGAAAGTTTGATACAACATACATTTATGGTAAAAATAATCTTAACAAAATGAGAGTAGAAGAACAAAAATCACCATAGTAACCAGCTAAATGCAACAAACATATTCAACATCATACCCAGTAGCAAAAAACCAAAATATTTTCTCTCTGCTTTTAGGAACAAGACAAGTATGTTCATTTTCTGCACTATTAATCAATATAGGTTTGGAAATGTACGTCACTGACTCATGGCAATCAGCAAGAAAAAGAAACCAAATGAATTCAACGTGTAAGGGAAGTTAAACTATCACTATTTACAGATGACATGATAAGATCTATCCCTATGTTTCTATATTGGTTTATACCTTTATCTATATCTTTATATATACATATTTATAGAGAAATAGAGAATGAAAGAGAGGAAGACCCAAAAGACTCCACCAAAAATTGAAAAAAAAATGAAAAACAAACTATAATCTAAGTAACATGCTACAAAATCGATACACAAAATTGGTGCATATCTATGCAAACATGAATAAGAAAAGAAAAATAAATGAGTAAAATAAAAGAGAATCCCATTTAAAATAGCATCCAAAACATCAAATATGTAGAAATCAATTTCACAAACTATATGAAATACATATAGAAAACTATATCACCATTAGGAGATACAGAATATGGCAGAAAGAAATGAAGAGATATCAATGGACTGAAAAATTAGTATTGTAAAAATGACCTGTCTACCTACCCAAAGCATTGTGCATATTTAATGCAATTCCTACCAAAATTTGAATGATATTTTTGAGCACTTAAAAAAAACTACTAAAATTTGTACAGAATAATAAAGTTCCACAAATAAACAAGGATACTATAAGAAAATAAAATAGAGGTATGCATTTCCTGACGTTAGTTATACTAAAATTTCAAAACTGCATGCCACTGGAATAAAGACAGTCTCATATCAATGATGAATTGAAATCCCAGAGATAACTCCCTCAGCTTTATAGGATACTAATCTATAAGAAGGAAGCTGGGTGCATGAAACAGGATAAGGAATGTCCCTACAACAAATGCTGTTGGAAAAGTGGATAACCACATGCAAAAAATGAAAATGGATCCATACCTCACAGCATATTCAAAAAATTAATTTAAAGCGGATTAAAGACCTTGAGATGAGATCAGAACTCATATAATGCATTGAGAAAAATACCTGAAAAACTCCATGAGATAGATTTTAGAATTGTCTTTAATAATTTGACTTCATTGACTATAATAAGAAAACAAAACAAAAAAAAAGCATTGCTGCATCACATTTAAGATTTTACATGCCAAAAGAAATTGAGGCTGAATAATTGTTTTAAAACATCTTCCTGTGAATGGTAGAAAATATTTGCATACTATTTACGAGATAAAGGCTATTATTCAAAATACAAAAAAAAAAACTCACAAATCTCAACAAAATTAATAATGATTCTCTAAAAAATAGGAAGAGGAGATGAATATACACTTTCTTGTAGAGGACATAAGAATGGTCAGTAAGCATATGAAAAGTATTCATTATTATTATCAGGTTAGTGACAACGTAAATATCTAAGAGATAACATTTCACACAAGTGAGAATAGCATATACAAAAATTCTGAAAATGATCAGTACTGGTGGGGATGTAGTAAAATTGGAGCCATAATTTCATTCTAGAGGAAAGTTCATTTAGCTTAGCATCTATAGAAAATAGTATGGAGATTCCTCAAGAAGTACAAATTATTCTCCCGTATGACCCAGTAATTCCACTTCTTGACTTCTACCCTCAAACATGCACACACACACAAATTAAAAAAGAAATATGTGCAAATATACTTAGCACTTTGCTTAGTACTGTAGTCAGTACTATATAAAAACAACCCAAATATCCAATGACTGGTGAATGGATAAGAAAGCTGGGTACATACACACATTCAAATATTATGCATCCACAAGAAAGATGAAATGATATTGCTTGCTGCAACATGAATAGAAATGGAAGGTATACTATTTAGTGGTGAAAAGTCAGAGGGAAGACAAATACTGTATGATCTAACTCATCTGTACCATATAATTAGGACATGGGAATGGAAAGTATCAAATGACAACAAACCCTGGCCCTGGATTAAAAAAGCAGAATTCCCAGTAAGTTGGAGAATGGGTGCAGGATAACGAACACAGTCCCTAAATAAAATTTTGAAAAATAACAAAAAGATATATCATACCAGCAGGAATGGCCCATGTCAAAAAGCCAAAAACTATTTTTGGTTAGGATACAAGAAAAAAGAAATATCTTATTTATTGTTGGTAACATTGCTTGGATCAGCCTCTCTGAAAAGTATTTTGGATATTTCTCAAAGAGTAAGAATGGATTTTTCACATCTAAGGACATAAAACACACTTTTAAAAACATATATACGTAACTATGATCATTGTAATATTTAGTACAATGGCCAATATATGGAAAATATACAAACATAATAATAGATGAATAGATAAAAAATCTGTGGTATAGAAACACAACAGCTCACATCTCTATGGCATGTAGAGAAACAAAACAATAACAAATGAGGTAAAATCTTTTGACTTTTATTTCAAAACTAAGGTTATTAAGTAGTGAGAGGAAAGGAAGAGATGAAATAGACTACTGTTGTGATTGGAAAGGTGATGGAGAAACTTTCATTTTAAATATGATCAGAAGCAGAAGCACTGTTCATCATGACAATGAAAATGAATATAATGGTATTTATACATTTAAAAAACTTTATGTAGGAAAATATGTAATTACAAACTCAATAAATATTCAACAATGTTCAAGGAAAAAGTATTGTTGAAAGAAATGTTCAAGGAAAAAGTATCAAGAAAAAAGCACCCCTCCAGGCTTCTAAGAATATGAGGTTCAGCCTGGTGTGGGTTCTGAAGGAATCTTTCAAGGGTATATTTCTAAAATAAATGAGGTCACAATGCCAGAACTTTTTGAGATGGAAAAGGCAAAGACTGGGGCAGGGCAGAGGGAGGATAATTCATGCACTACTCTTTTAAAAGTACTTTATAGCATTGAAATTGTATTTCATAAAAGTCTTATATTTGAAAATAGTATTCAACAGCTGTTCTCCTCCAAGGGGAAAACTTCCGAGGTTCAAAATGGTTAATAGGTTACTAAATAATAGGTCTATTTGATTAAGTTGAACTATCTTCAGATACAATTTTTTTTTCTTTTTGCGTCACACCCAGCGATGATCAAGGGTCACTCCTGGCTTTGCACTCAGGAATTACTCCTGGTGGTGCTCAGGGAACCATATGGAATGCTGGGATTCGAACCATATGCAAGGGAAACACCCTACCCGCTGTGCTATTGCTCCAGTCCCAGAAACAAATTGTTTTTAAGAAACTGCTGAGATTATTTTTATCAGTTGCCAAAATGCCATGCAAATCAACAGTCTTCTTCAAAGAAAATCTGAAAATAATAGCCACAGGGCAGAGTTTTTAATTTTTTAAATAATAGAATAAGAAAAGCAAAAAAAAAGTAAATAAGTATTTATGCTTCTGACAAATTACCTATTTGATAATCACTGCAAGTAAAACATAAAAGCAGCAATAACTTTAATATCACTTAAATATCATCCACTGCTAAAGACCCTCCTTTAAAGTTACTAGGGAAACAAAAAACTAGGTCTGGATGGGTAGCAGGAAAAGCATAAACAAACATATATTTTTCATGACATTTAAGTCTTAGCTTTTTATATTGATACAAGTTTTATATGCAACTCTCATACAATTTTCAAGAACTTATATCCTCAGAAGTAAGTCCTTTTTAACAGTAACTGTATAGTCTCTTTTTTCCTGTTTTTATTCATATTTGAATTACTATATAGATGTGTTATAACTATAATTTATAAGGAAATGACCTTTCTAAATTATTGTGAAATCTATCAAAAGAACGCCACTACTCAATTAGCCACTAACCATATGTGGCTTATAAATGATTAAAGTGTGTCTAGTCTAATTTCAGATGGACTATTTGACATAACAGTTTATACACACGCATATATACACACACACATATATATTAACCTACTGTTATATCAGACAAATTATTTCATCTATATGCATCCACATATATTCCTTCAAACTAGAAGGAAAGGGAATGTTTTTCATTAACCTCTAGGTTAAGAACCACTATGGTTAACACTCTAGGGGCACAAAGTTTGCAAAGGTCATAGGGATAGATGTTCTCTTTTCTCTGGCATCTGTCTATATCGTCACTGTGCATTGATTTAATATGGTGGGTCTCATCTAAGTGGTATCTAAAGGTTTGGACTCATTTGAATATTAGAATATGAAGGAATCAGCTTTGTTTCTGCAGTGGGGGTTTAAACCACTAAACTGTGGAAATTTAAGGTTTACATGACTTGAATAAGACATTCCATTTATATCAGTTTCCCTATGAAAGCTACTTTATTTATTTATCAATAAAAATATTTCACAGGTAGTACTGATCAATTGCAAAACAGTTTGTGTTATTTGCTAAAGATAGAAGTAATTCATGTATATGTTATTTTTGTATCCAACCCACACAGTAGCAGATTTTTACACACAATCAAATGAGATAGTACTCAAAGGTGGATGCTCATTTCTGGAATTCAGCATCACATGTTGGACACTTGGGCAAACTGACTTCTCAGTTAGCTTTGGTCCCTGCTTGACATTAATTGAATATTAAGAATTAAGAAATTAATTCTTAATTAATTAATTCTTAATTAATTAATTAATTCTGACATTAAGAAACTGATACAATTCAAAACTCACTTATCATGAAAACCTTCAACAGATGGGGATTGAATAAAATGTTTTGAAGGCCTTATACAACAGTACCGCAGTCACAGCTTCCTAAATGGGAAAAAAATGAAAAATCTTTTCCTCTAAGTTTGGGTACAAGACATGATTGTTCACTCTCACTGCAACTTTTCAATATATTACACTAAAAGTCCTTATTACAAAGTGTTATGCAGTATAAGAAAAAAACCAAAGGAATTCAAAATGGTAAATTGGTCAAACGGTGGTGACTTGATTTTGTACATAGATAGTTCCAAATATCTCCTACACATATACATATACAGTAAAGTATCAGGGTAGTTGCATTCTTATATGTAGGTAATATAGAAGTGATTTTTTAAAAAATTCCATTTATACTGTAAAAAAATCCAAACACCTAGGAATCGGTTTGACAAAAGAAGTGAAATGCTTATTAAGTAAAAACAAAAATCATTTAGAAAAGACAGCAAACAGAATATATGCCTTAATCTTGAATTGGGAAAATCAGTCTTCCTAAAAAAGATTTGCATATACAACTCAATTTCCACCAAAATCTTCATACTACATTTAAGGGCATATAACAAATATTTCTGATATTTAAATATGGGATAATAAAAGTTCCAGAATAGTCAAAGAAATCCTCATAAGAAAGAAGATAGGAAGCATCACATTTCAGACTTTAATCTCTACTACAAAGTCTTCATAACCAAAATCTCACAGTATTGGAACAAAAACAGATTCTTTGATCAATAGATAAGAAATGAGAACCTAAAGATGAATTCTCAAATATATTGCAATTAATTTATGAAAAGTTAATCTATGTATCCAGTAGAACAATAATATTATCTTTAATAAATCATGTTGTACACACAGACTATATACAAGCAAAAAAATATAGATCCCTATCACACACCATAAACAAAGATAATTCAAACTGAATTAGTTTTCTTAATAGCAAAACATTCCTATAAAATACTTGAATGGAAACATTGGCAGAGCTCTCTAAGATCTTGATCTCAAAGGATTCTTGAATTATATGACCTTATTGTAAAAGAAAGCAAAAGAGGAAATAAACACATAAGCCTACTCAAAAGCTTCCGAACTGCAAAATAAATGAAGGATGAAATGAAAAATATAAGCTGCTGATTGGGAGAAAATATTTCTACAGCATACACCAAAGGACTAAATTACAAGCTATATAAAACACTTTCAAAGCTCTCAAAAAAAGTCTATAAAAAAGTGGGTAGAAAAAATGAAAAGATACTTCCTCAAAGATGACAGAGAGATGGGCAACAGACTTATTAAAAATGGCCATCATCATCATTTATAAGGGAAATTAATTCAAAATGACAATAAGATATCATCTCACACCAGCAAAAATGGCCCATATAAAAAAGTCCAGAACTAATAAGTAATGGTGGGGAATATAACAAGAATAGAAGCTCTCATTCATTGTTGGTGGGAGTTTTGCTTACTTTGGTCTCTATGTAAAATGGTATGGAGATTTCATCAACAAATAAGAACAGCGATTGCATATGGCCATGTAATTACACACTTGAACATCTATCCCAAACACACAAAAACATTGATCTAAAAAGACAAATGGACACTGATGTTCATCACAACATTATTTACAATAACAAAGGTCTTCAAACAACACACATATTCAGTGAATAAGCAGATAAAGAACTTCTAGTAATATTTACATATGGGGCATTGTTTAGCTATGAGAAAAGTTGAAATCTTACGATATTACTGCAACTTGGATGGATTGGAGGAAGTTGTGCCAAGTGAAGTGCAGCAGAAAAAAAAAACTAAGGTAATTCACTCATGTGTATGAGGAGTATAAAGAAGCAAAGGATTAGATGATCCCAATAGAAATGGACATTGAGATATGATCGATTATGTTACGATAAGTCAATGGCAAAGGGATAGAGATGGGGACTTTGGGACAATGGTGGAGAAATTTTGGCACTTTTTTGATGGGTATGAAGAAAAGGCCTGCAAAAATAAAATAACAAATACAAATTAATGCATTTATTAGCCATATTTTACATTATATTTTTCTAAGATAGTACAATTGTCCATTATTTTGAACACCTGCTTTATATACTGTATACATATAGTATGTATTATGTGGTACATATACAGTGATCTATTCCCGTCTCAAATGTTTCTATCTCAAACATTCCTATCGATACAGAGACTTTAAACAAAAATGACTACATTAATGTCCAGTGATGTGGTTCACTGATAGATTGTATGTGTGCCTCACATGTGTGACACTCTTGTTTGGAAACTCAGCATAAACAGTTTTAGTAGCAATTTCAAAGCAAAAAAGGTTAATAAATTCCTATAATCTTCACTTTATTTTTTTAGGTAGAAATCTAATTTAAAATGTTAGTTACCAAATTTGTAGTCAAACGCAAAATCTTTTCATATAATTTTTTTACTGTTAGAACTACAACAGGTACAGAAATGAATAGCTAAAGGAACTCACAAGAGTAATACGTGAGTTTGTTAATTGCACTCCTAATCAAAAGTTACTTCTTCCATACTCAACTTAATAGTCCCACAGAGACCCATTCTTTATTGCATTTACATATAAAATACACATACACATGCCAGGTACATCCACACATTTTAATTTAGTTTAATATAAAACTATCTTTCACCAAAAGCTTTGTTTGAGTTCCCTACTTTCAAAACCTCCTCAGATCTTTTTCCCTGCTGTCCTATTTTATTTCAGTTCTATTCTGAAGAAAGCCTCTCTCTGTGATTTGAAATATTTCCCAGTGTCTACGGCAAAGGCTAATTTTTCATCTTATTAATACCAATAATGTGATGCATTTGAGCACTCTGCAGTGTTTTGATAAGATTCCTCAGGGGTCTAGCCTTTTCCAGCTATTTGAAAATGTTCAAAAAATAAAGCATCGGGGCAAAAAACATAAGCCCTGCTGACCACTTAATACCAAAGATATAGAATACGCGGTGGAAGCTTGTTCTTTAAAAGTGTTTTCTGAAGAGAGAGCCATGCAGAGGGCTCCATTAACTTCCAAACACTTCAAAATGAAAATTGGGAGGAAAGTGTCTTATAATGATTGAACAAGAAAACATTTCACTAAAAAATTATAATAAGGAAAGAAGAGTGTTTGATATAGAGACTACTGATTTCAATTGCCAATACAATGAAGTGAAGAACGAAATGGTAATTTTGAAAGGAAAAATTAAAAAATTATGTTGTATGACATTGGTTGCCATATTTTGAGCTTGCAAATACATTCTTTCCATCTCCCTCAGTCTCAACAGTGTTGCTGGTTACACAGTAGAGTGAATCACTTGTATCACTTGTCGTCCCATTGCTCATCAATTTGCTCGAGTGGGCTCCAATAACGTCTCCATTTGTCCCTATCATGTGCTAGTATAGATTGATTTGTTTAAAAATTATAGAAAAGTAATTTTAAATGGCTATCTTCTTTTTTTCTGGTATGGCCCATACAAAAATTATAGCTATTAAACTTTAACATAAATACAAGACAAAGAACATTGTGACATTTTTGATATATCTTCGTATATCGTAAGTAATTTTATAATTTAAAACTGGTTAAATTTTGAATTAACTTTTTTTTGTAGGAGTACTGCTATTTATTCAGCCACTGATTAGCTGACTGAATTGTGCATGAACTCCACCTTACTTTTCTTTTTTCATTTTTTATAATTTTATTTATTGAATCACCGTGAGAGCGGTTAAAAAGCTTTTGGGTCTAAGTCTTGGCCATACAATGAAACACTCGTACCTTCACCAGTGCCCATTCTCCACCACCAAAAACCCTAGTATACCCCCATCCCACACCCTCCCCCAACCTGTGGGGCAGATGATTTCCACATTACTCTCTCTCTACTTTGATCACATTCAATATTTTGACACCAGATCCACCATTATTATTTGAGATTTTACCCCAACACTCAGATATGCTGAAAGGGCAACAGTAGACAATTTGTGTTCTATTGCTGGTTATGAACATCATATGATGTTGCGTGGCTGCAGTAGAGCCATGTGATTTTGAAATTCCGAAATTTTAACACTTAAATCTGGAGGGATTTCTGCCAAAAGCCACTGGGTTTCGAGATTTGCTCCTGTTTCCTGGGGGAAACAGGCAGAGGGACAGCACCCTTTCTCCCCTGGGGTGGTCCGGCGACACTAATCTACTGCAGGGTCCGGACACATTTCTCCCAAAAGCCGCTGGGTTTTGAAATTTGTTTCTGAGTCTCTGGGATCAAGGCCGTTAAGCATCTTGATCAAGAGCCAGAGAGGCCATTAGTGGGCGATGACTCGGGGTCTCGTTGGGGAGGGGGAGGGGAGGACAGGCCCGGCTACCCCCAATCCCGTGAGGCCCAACAAGTTTCGTCACTGCGGGCCCAAGCCTGACTGTCCAGTGGCCTCTGGAGGACGATGGCCACCGAGCCGCCAAGAGGGAGCAGGTGGAGTGACAACACCCTTTCCTCCCTGGGGTGGCCTGGCGACAGTAATGTACTATGGGGTCCAGACGCATTTCTGCCAAAAGCCACTGTGTTTTGAAATTTGTTTCTGAGTCTCTGGGATCATGGCCATTAAGCAGCTGGATCAGGAGCCAGAGAGGCCGGCTCCACCCCCATCCCATGAGGCCTTGTGTATCTCGTCACTAGGTGGCCAAACCTGACTATCCAGTGGCCTCTGGATGTTGGTCGCCACTGGGCTGCCAGGGGGAACAGGCCAAGGCACAAAACCTATTCCCGCCTGGGTTGGCCCAGCACCGTTAACCTACTGCAGGGACCGGACGCATTTCTACCTAAAGCCCCTCGTTTCCAAGATTCGTTTCTGAGTCTCTGGGATCATGGCCATTAAGCAGTTCAATCAGGAACCAAAGAGGCCTTGCCTCCAATTATATAGTTGAGCCGGAGGTGGTTTGTTGGTGTGTCTCCCCCATACCTAACTTTTGGCTGTTTACTTTCTTGGTAAACTTTGCCCCAAGTTTTTGGGGTCTGGTCAAAGGCACAGCAGCAATTTTGGGGTATCTGGAAGTCTGACAGAGCCATCAGGCTGCTGATGCACTCGCCTCACAGGTACAGATTGACATGCTGGCGGCACCATACCCGCATTGAATTAACTTTTGAGAGATCTTATTATAAGTAGCTTTAAGAAAAGTTTTAGGTATTAGATGATATTGGCTAAAAATTAATTATTTATCAACACCTTGACATAGAGAAGTGCTATGACAGTTGCTGAGGCGAATTGGCAAATTTGCTTAAATCAAAGGTTATTAGAAAATTCCTGGCTCCAGAATATTTCTGAAAGATATTTTTGTTTTCTTTTGTTTTGATGTCACACCATGGTATTGATAACTAATTCCTGGCTCTGGGCTCAGGGATTACTCCTGGAGTACTTCTGTGGACCATGTAGGATGCCTAAGGAACAAACCCTAGTTGACTGCATGCAAGGCAAGCTCTCTACGTGCTTTTCTATGGCTCTGGCCCTGACAACCATTTTTATGATAACATTTTATTTTTTGTACCAAATGAGATGAATTAAAGTTAACCCCACTGAGAAAAATATATATATAAATGGTAAAACAATTTATAGCAATTAGGTCATAACTCATATCAGGCAACATTTAGTTTTACTATTATTTTAGTTCAAAATATTACATTTTAGATGTCGGTTCTGTTAAATTTATCAATTGTAATGAAGGTTTTAAATGTGCTGGGAAAGTTTTGATCACTAGTTCAAATACATTTATATCAAAGATATCTCTCCATGTGTATCTTCTATGCTTCTACTGGGAATGCATACAAGAGCAATTTTATTCAAATACAAGAAATTATACGATGACAAAGCATGATGTATATTTTACTATTATTATATTAGTAGAAAATAAATGATGTGTTTTTAAGACTCCTGATTATGTGACATAAAATGCAATATTTAAATGATAAAAATGATTTCTTTAAATATTGTGAACTAAATTTGAATGGATTTGTCATAACAATGTAAGAAAGATATGTTTAAAATAAATTATTTGACTTTGTTACTAGATACACTTTAACATATTCACTGAACTCTGACAGTTGAGAAATTCAGACATAATTTTGTTTTGTGAAATACAAGTGATAATGACCTTAGAGTAATTAAAATTACAAATCCAATGTTTATGAATATGATTGTAAAATCAAACACAAATATAATAACATTCTCGTTATTGATGGAAGTATGAAATGAATAAATTGGTTCTAGAGAAATTATAACAACAACTTTGAAAAACATTTTTATCTACCTCCCATTTCTCGATTAATTAACAGAACACAAGGGAGAGTTCAAATTCAATTAATTTGCTTGCTATATAGAATTCTAATGGAGTGAATTAAAGAATTTAAATGTGGCAATATAAAGAATGGCTTTGTTTGTTTGGGGAACACATCTGGTGGTGCTTAGGGCTTACTTCTGACTCTGCAATCAGGCATCATTTCTGGTGGTGCTTGGGGACCATGTTGGATGCTGGAGATTGAACCTGAGTAAGGTGCATAAAAGGCAAATGCCTACCAACGAACTATCTCTCTGGACCAAGAATGAAAATAGTTTTGAAAAGAAACCAATTTGCTAACATCTGCATGCTATTCATTTCTGCTTTTTAACTGTGCTATTTACAAACTAAAGTTATCATCTAGTAAAATATATATGTCATACACACACATATATACATACCATGGGAACATCACAGAAGTCTGGATCATTGTAATTATCAGCAGGTATTAGAGTCTATTTGTAAAAGACACTTTACATAAAAAAGTATAAATGAAAGAAAACAAAACAACCTGACATTTTTTCAATGAGGTTTAAATCTATAAATCTTAGCGTAATTTAGAGTAAGTGAGGGCAAAGTGTTAAATGTATTAAGAAAATTAGTTTATGGTTTTAAAATATAGATTTAGAAAAATCTGCCAGATGCTTCATAGGAACTATTAAGACACTTATGTTGAAAGCATCCACCTTTACAGCATACAGCCAAAGAGAAGGGCCACATGGAGGGCTGGCTCCACAGCACCCGGAGAAAAAACCAGGTTCCAAAAAGAGCCGAGATCATCGGGAAGTCCCAGATGGGGTAGGTGCCGCATCCCGCCTCCCCCAGCTGGTACCCTGGTGACCAGAAGCCTCTACATGCATAGCTCGAGTATGCGGGAACTAGGACTTTTCCTCCAAACCACGTGGCCACTTATGCGGCCTCGCGACATCTCTCTATATACAAAGTGATCAATGGGAAGTAAATTACCCAACGTTTCTCCCTGAAAATCAGAGTTAAGTTTGGAGCACGGCCACAGCCCCAGAAACACAAGGACTTAATGCAGAACCCAGCAGCCTGGAGCAAATAAGTGAACCGACTATGCGTTAATCCAGGCCATCATGTCTGCCCAGAGGGGAAAGGGTGTTGCCCCATTCGCCCTCTCTTCTCTGGAAAGAAGGATGGCGGCCGCGTGGGAGCCTTGTGGACAGCAGGTATGAGCCGGGGGTGTGGGGGTGACTAAAACCTCATGGGAAGGGGGCGTTCTGGTCCGTCCTTCACGCCCTACCAAGGTCACCAGTTGCCCCCCACGAGTGGCTCTCTGGCACGGCCACGACTCCACAGCACAGAAACCAATTTCTTAACTATCTGACTTTCAGTAGAAATACTTCCAGGGTTAATAAGTAAAATAGCAGAAATCCAAAACCAACATTTAATTCTTGAACCCAGCTGTAGAAAGCGAATCACTTCACAATGCTTTTTCAGCATGTCTGATTTGGGGAGGGTAAACTCTAAATAATAGTGGTGAATCTTTTATTGAAACAATGAATCTAATCAAAGCAGATAGAGTGCTAACTAGAATTCATCTGCCTCACAGGGACTGGGAGGGGTGGGGGGTGGGGTTTTACTGGGGTTCTTCATGGTAAAAAATAAGTATTGGTAAAGGGAAATGTGTTTGATATTTGCATGACTGAGACCTAAACCTGAAAGCTTTGTAACTTTTCCCACAGTGATTCAATAAATAAATAAATTTAAAAAAAAGTTGAAAGCATCCTCCAAAAGAAGAAGAATTAATATTTTGTGGAGTTGCATGCCAGATGAATGCCATTTGAGTGGCCTGAAGGTGGGCTCATCCTTTCTGGTTCTCTGATTCTTGTCTCCAATATCAAAGTGAAAAGAAAACATAAATAAATTAGTCTGATTAACCATGCAAAACAAAACTCTCCAGAAGTCATAAACAGGTAGTTGTTGAGGCATAAAATATCCATATCGACTAAACTATCTTTTGTTTGAATTAATAAAAAAAAACATAGTGTTACTTAATTCTGTTTATATAGAACCTAGTTTCTTAAACTATGGCTCATGACTCATGTGGCTCTAGATACCTGAATGTGGGGTTTATTTTAAAATAAATTTCTTTATGCTGTTATCAGTAAATGTTGGATTTGTAATTTGCATACCTATATACACAAAATTTGGTTAAAATTTGGGGGGGCAAGACATGGAGAGATGGATAATGCGTAGCAGATAGTTTTGCATAAAGCAAACCTGGGTTCAATCCCTGGAATTCCATATGGTCCCCTGAGCTCTTCCAGGAGTAATTCCTGAGTGAAGAGAGAGGAGTAAACTCTGAGCACCTCCAGGTTGGACCACAAAAGTCAAAAGCAAAAAAAAAAAAATTTTTTTTTCTTGGGTGAAAAAGAGTCTTGAATGAAAAAGTTTAATAAGCATTAGCACTTAAAATGAGCAAGATAGCGATATCATAAAGCATCTAACATCTAAATTTGTGCCTCTTTCTTCAGAACTTGGTGCTGGAAAAATATTGATGCTCAGAGAGCAAGCTTTGATTGGGGTAGGATAATATAAAGAAAAATGACAACATCTGATGTGAGAATACATTGGAGCTAATGAGACTGTATATTGTTCATACCACTTAAAGACAGAGAGAAACAACAACAAAAAAAGACTGGGTCATGCATGACATATAATACAAATATAATACATACTTTATTTCACCCTCAAAAACCTCACTTGGTCTTGTATAAGGGATTCTGGCCAAGTAGAAAAATGCAGACAGATGAGTGGATAAAATTTAATTATGTAAGTGACATTTAAAACTAAAAGAAGGGTTAAAATGGAGAATCTTTACTGATGGGTGAAGATGGAGTATTTCCTGAGAATGTTAGTTACTTTTTAAAAATTAATTAATTAATTTTTATTAGTGAAACATCATGAGATACAGTTGTAGACTTACAAACTTTTGTGCTTGGGTTTCAGTTATACAATAATCAAGTACCTATCCCTCCACCAGTGCCCATTCACCACCAATGATCCGAGTATTCCTCCCACCCCCCACCCCTTGACTCCATCCCCCTAAACCCCAACCCCACCTCTGTGGCAGGGCATTGTGTTTTGCTCTCTCTTTCCTTTAGGGTGTTGAGACTTGCAATAGAGATACACAGTGGTCATCGTGTTCGGTCTGTAGTCTACTTTCAGCTTGCATCTCTCATCCTGAGCAAATCCTCCAAACATCCTTTACCTGGTGTTCCCTTCTCTATCTGAGCTTCTTTTTATTGGTGGCTTAAACAACATAAATTTTATGTGTTAGGAACCTTATGGGCTGGAGTGATAGCATAGCAGGTAGGGTGTTTGCCTTGCACATGGTCGATCCGGGTTTGAGTCTTCCATCCCTCTTGGAGAGCCCAGCAAGAGTATCTCGCCTGCATGGCAAAGTCTGGCAAGCTACCAGTGACATATTCGATATGCCAAAAACAGTAACAACAAGTCTCACAATTTGTTGTGAAACATTACTGGTGCGCGCTGGAGCAAAATCGATGAACAAGGAGAGGACAGTGCTACAGTGCTACAGGAGCCTTGTATCACCTAGATTTGATCCACCACTCTAAGGTTTCTCACAATAGATAACCAAGTTGTCTACCATGGCTTAATTTTCACCTGGGCATTTCTCTGGGGAAATATACTCTTCCAAGGACAGTTAACTGGTTGTTAACAACGTACAGTTCTGTTTGGCTCAAAGAGCTGGGACTCAATAGATGACTAATAATCAGTAGCTGCCTTGGGCCCTTGTCACATGGATTTGTCAACTTAGCATCTTGTATTATAAAAATTAGAAGGGTGAGGATCTTTTAGAAAAATAGAAGTTAGAATATTTGTGATATATGTTATATTATTCTATGTGGATATCCTATTAAAAGAGAAAGTAAAGGGCAGGAGATAGCACAAGACCATAATTATTAGGGGAGAAGTAAAATTTGGAATCAATAGTGGAAACTCTCCACACCCAGAATTGTCATATAAGGCTATAAGAGAATGAAAATCATTTATTCATGATCAAAGGATCTGTACATCAGGAAATAACTCACACTCCTAAATGTATATAACCTAATGAGGTACACAGTAAACTACTTAAAACAACTGACATAGACTAGTAGAAAGACATGGATATTAACACAGTAATAATTGGAGATTTCAATACTGATTTAACACTTATTGATAGAGCAACCAGACTAAAGTTCAGAGAGAAAATACTATTTTTTAGGGAAGAAATATAAGAGAGGGAGTTAGTGGAGATATATATATATATATATATATATATATATATATATATATATATATACTTTCAATTTCCCCTAAAGCTTAATATACATTCTTCTCCAGTATGCATCAGACATTCTCCATGATAGACCACATACTGGACCACAAAACATACCTCTGTAAAGTTAAGAGGATAGAAATTACATCCTCTATCTTATCACACCACGATGCAATGGAAATGGAACTGAATCACACAAAGAAACAGAAAATCAAATAAAATACCTGGAAATTCAAAGAAGTGGCGCAAACACTCCTGAAATTTCACTTAATCACTTAATCACTTAACTTCCCGTTAGTCGTCGATTTGCTCGAGTGGGCGCCAGTAACGTCTCCATTTGTCCCTGTCGCGTGCTAGTGTAGCCCAATGGCATCTGTTCTCTCTGGGAACATGAAGAGCCTCAAACCGATCATTCATGATCTTGATGAAGAAGTCTGACCATCTGGTAGGTGGGCGGCCACGCGGTCTTTTGACATCCGGTGGAATCCAGTTGGTAACAGCTCTAGTCCAGTAGTCGTCTTTAAATTACGTGATCAGCCCATCTGATTTTTGACACCTTGGCAAAAGAGACAGCGTTCCTGATTCTTGATCATCGATGGATGTGGGAACTCCGGATTCTTTCTCTCATTTGAGTGAAACGTGATATTCCAAGCATAGCTCTTTCAATTCTTCTTTGGGAGACCCGAATAGCGTTCTCATCCTGTTTGCGTAGGGCCCAGGTCTCTGAGGCATATGCTAATGCAGGAAGAACAGTGGAATCAAACAGATGTGCCCAGAGCCGGAGGTTCTTCGTCCTCTTAGCTATTTCTTCAACGTTCTTGGAGGCCTTCCAAGCTGCTCTCTTCCTCCTGTGCAGCACAGGTGCCAGGTTATTTGTCATGTTGACTTCTCGACCTAGGTACACGTAGCTGTTGCATTCGGAGATGGTCATTCCATTGAGAGCGATAGGGGCATCAGGAACGAGGCTGTTTCTCATAAACATTGTCTTCGTAAGGTTCAGTTGTAGTCCTAATTTTCCACACTCATGGTCAAAGTCGGCCAGCATTTGTGCCGCTTGGCTGATGTTTGGTGTTATTAGAACGATGTCATCAGAAAAGCGGAGGTGGTGTAGTTGCCGACCATCTATCTTCACTCCCATTCCTTCCCATTCTCGTCGTTGCATGATGTTCTCGAGGGTGGCACTGAAGAGTTTTGGTGAGATGGTATCACCCTGCCTAACCCCTCTCTTGACATCAATGATTACTACTTTGTAGAATGGTGAGATCCTGGTAGTGAATCCGCAATACAGCTCACAGAGGATCTTGATGTATTGGGCTTGAATGCCCTGATTGGCTAGGGCTTCAATGACCGCTTCCATCTCAACAGAATCAAAGGCCTTCTTTAAATCAATGAATGTTAAACAGAGCGGCATCTTGAACTCCCGAGAAACCTCAGTGAGCTTGGTTATAGTGTGGATATGGTTGATGGTGCTGAATCCTTTGCGGAACCCAGCTTGCTCGCATGGTTCCTGATAGGGTTCAAATATGGTAATACCTACCAGGGCGATTAGAGGTCGCCTCAAAAGTCTCTATCCCTCTCGAAAAGACTGGCAAGCTACCAAGAGTATTCCGCCCCAACGAAAGAGCCTGGCAAGCTATCCGTTGTGTATTTGATATGCCAAACCAGTAACTACAATGGGTCTCATTCACCTGACCCTGAAGTCTTCACCGACATGGCAGCACTGAGAAGGATGAGAAAGGAGAGGCCGACAAAATCTCAAGGCCGACCTAGGCTGCCACAACGAAGGAAGACAAAAATGATCGTCTGTACTTTCAATGCATGTACGCTAGCATCAGATGCATCCATCAAGGACCTAATGGTACAAGCGTGGATGATCAAGTACGACATCATTAGTCTGACCGAGACAAGAAGGCACGAATATCACCATGCCGTTTTCGACACTGGAGAATAATTGTTCCTCGGAACATGCGATAAAAGAGGTGTCAGAGGCGTCCGTGTCCTTGTCAACAAAAACTTGCCCATGAGGATTGATTCATTCGAATGCCTAACAACCCGAATTGGACGTTTACATTTGAATAGATGTGGCTCACTGCCAGCAGTTTCTATCTTCGTTGTCTACACACCAACAACTCATTATTATGAAAGAGAAATTGAGAAGTTCTACATGGAGTTGGAGAAGTTCTATAAAGAAGACCACACCTTCTACAAGATCATTGTGGGTGATTTTAATGCCAAGATAGGACCGAGAAGATCAACTGAAGAACTTCACATTGGGACCCATGGCCTAGAATGGAATGAACAGGGTGAGAGACTGTCAGTTCATCATGTCAACCAAGATCATTCATGGTAACTCACAGTTCCAGAAGGCAGAATCTAAACGATGGACATGGGAGTCTCCCGGTGGATGATTCCACAACAAAATAGACCACATCATATTCAATCAATGGTTTTGCCTGACCGATGTCGCTGGTGTCCCAAAATTCCAAACGGGATCGGACCACCGTCTCCTTCATGCAAAATTCTACTTCACAGAGCGGGGAGAAAGGGCTGCAAAGTTTAAAAAGAGAACCCCCAGAACAACCACCAACTGGGAGCTCTTTGGCACTATTGAGGTAACATGGGAAGATGCCATTGTTGACAACATTGACGAGGAATACGATCGATGGGTTCAGCACCTTCATGAATGTGTGAGGAACGCCAAGAGAGAGATAGCCACAAAAAAACGCCTGTCTTCGAAAACTCTTGAGCTTATTCGCCAACGTAGTTTGTTGCATGCCTCAGGCAACCACAAGCTAATGTCCAAGCTCGCAAAGCAGTGCAAAGATGCGATCAAGGAAGACCTCAAAGAGAGAAGACCAGAAGTGCTGGTAGATGCAGCATAAGCTGGGAAAAGTATTCGTAACGCCCGCCTCTCCTTCGCCAACTACAAGACCAAGGTGACTGCCCTCCGACGTCCTGATGGATCCATCACATCCTCCAGTATGGCAATGTAGAAGATTATCCATGACTTCTACTCAAATCTCTTCGATAGCCATGTCCACTTGCCGACATACCAAACTCTACAGGATGGATATGTCTTTCCCAACGTTCTCCCTTCCGAAATCCGACATGCCATTTTTTTCAGTAAAGAAACGAACAGCACCCGGCCCAGACAAGGTTCGACCTGAACTCCTGAAGAACCTGCCGTCAATACTCATCAATACACTGGCTCGGCTCTTCACACACTACCTTATGAATGCAAGGTTCCATCCCAATGGAAAACCAGCAGGACTGTACTACTGTTCAAGAAGGGAGACATCCATGACATTGGCAACTATCTCCCGATCTGCCTGAAATTTATATGAACAATAAGCCCCCACAAATAGCTAAAGCAATTCTTGGGAAGAAAAAAATGGGAGGAATCAACCTCCCTAACTACAAACTCTACTACAAAGCAGTAGTAATTAAAACAGAATGTTACTGGAGCAAAGGCAGAGCTTCAGACCAATGGAACAGGGTGGAATATACTGACATCTCTTCCCAAACATATGATCATCTAATCTTTGATAAGGGAGCAAGAAATGTGAAGTGGAGCAAGAAAAGCCTCTTTAACAAATTGTGCTGGCAAAACTGGACAGCTACATGTAAAAAAATAGATTCTCTTCCTAACACCATGTACAAAAATAAGATCAAAATGGATTAAAAACCTCAACATCAGACCGGAATCCACAAGGTACATTGAAGACAAAGTTGGCAAAATCCTCCATGACATTGAACCTAATGGTATCTTCAACTATGTCACACCACTGACCAAGCAGAGTGAAAAGAGAGATAGATAAATGGGACTATCTTAAACTAAGAAGCATCTGCATCTCAAAAGAAACAGAGACCAAAATACAAAGACAGTCTACACAATGGGAAAGGATATTCGCCCAATACCCATCCAACAAGGGGTTGATATCAAGGATATACAAAGTACTGGTTGAACTCCACAAGAAGAAAACATCCAACCCCATCAAAAATGGGGCAACGAAATGAACAGAAACTTTCTCAAAGAAGATATCCGAATGGCTAAAAGACACATGAGAAAAAATTCTACATCATTAATCATCAGTGGATGCAGATCAAAACAACAATGAGATATCATTTCACACCACAGAGACTAGTCCACATCCAAAAGAACAAAAGCAACCGGTGTTGGCATGGATGTGGTGAGAAAGGGACCCTCCTTCATGGCTGGTGGGAATGCCAACTGGTTCAGCCCTTTTGGAAAACAGTATGGATGATTCTCAAAAAATTAAAAATTGAGTTCCCATTTGACCAAGCAATACCATTCCTGGGAATATATTGCAGAGAGGCAATAAAGTATAGTCGAAGTGACGTCCGCACTTGTTTGTTCATTGCAGCACTGTTTACAATAGTCAGAATCTGGAAAAACCTGAGTGCCCAGGAACAGATGACTGGTTAAAGAAACTTTGGTACATCTACATAATGGAGTACTATGTAGCTTTTAGAAAAGATGAAGTCATGAAATTTACATACAAGTGGTACTACATGGAAAGTATCATGCTAAGCAAAATGAGTCTTAAAGAGAGGGACAGACATAGAAAGATTGCATTCATCTGGGGAACATAAAGTAACAAAATAGAAGACTAACACCCAAGAATAGCAGAGATAGGTACCAGGAGGTTTACTCCATGGCTTAGAGGCCAGCTGCACATGGTAGGGGAAAAGGCAGCTAGGGGAAAAGGAGCACGAAGTAAAGGGTTTTGGGAGGATCCTTCCAGGATGGGAGATGCATGCTAAAAGTAGACTATAGACTGAGTATGATTGCCACTTAATGACTTTTTTGCAATCTATAGGACCCAAAAGGAGAGAGCGAACAAAAGAAAATGCCCTGTCACAGAGGCAGGGTTGGACGGGGGGTGGGAGGGATATTGGGATCAGTGGTGGTGAAGAATGGGCACTGGTGGAGGGATGGGTACTCAATCACTGTAAAACTGAAGCCCAAGCACAAAAAATTGTAAGTCTACAACTGTATCTCATGGTGTTTCATTAATAAAAATTGTAAAAAAATGAAAACAACTGGGAATTAAACAGCTCACTACTGAACACCCAATAGGTTAGAGAGGAACTCAAAGAGGAAAACAAAAGATTACTGGAAACAAATGATTATGAGGGCACAAGCTTCCAGAATTTATTGGAAACAGCAAAAAGCAGTGCTAAGAGGAAAGTTTATAACTCTGCAGCATTTATCAGGTAGGAAGAGAAGACCCATATCAATAATTTAACCTCATAGCTTAAGATCTTGGAGAATAAATAACAAAAGTAGCTCAAACTAGCCAGGAAAAAAGAAATAATGAAACTTAGAACAGAAATCAATGAGCTGAAATACACACACACACACACACACACACACACACACACACACACACACCAGTCTGAAAGATCATCAAAACCAAGAGCTGGTTCTTTGAGAAAATAAACAAAATTGATAAATAACTAGCAATACTCACAAGAAAACCAATGGAAAGAAACCTAATAAACCAATCAAAAACACAAAGGGGCATCACAACAGAAACTACAGAAGTACACAGTATCATCAAAGATTACTTTGAAAATTTTTATAGCACAAAACGAGAGACTCTTGAAGAAATGGATAATTTCCTGCGTTCCTGTAATCTCCCAATGCTGAACCAAGAAGATATGTAAGCAGACCTCTCAGCATTGAGAAAATTGAAATTTTAATCATAAGTCTTCCCAAAAACAAAAGCCAGATCAATTAACTAGTGAATTCTTCCAAACCCTTAAAGAGGACATACTGCAATTCTTTTCAAGATTTTCAAGAAAATGGAAGAAACAGAAACATTTGCAAGCAGTTTTTATGAGGCAAATATCACCCTGCTAACCAAAGCGGACAAAGACACCACAAAAAAAGAAAATTACAGACCGATATCCCTGATGAACACAGATTCAAAGATCCTCAACAAACCCACAGCAAATAGAATTCAACAATTCATCAAAATGTTCAAACACCATGACCAAGTAGGATTCATCCTGGGAATACAAGGATGACTTAATAGTCGCAAGTCAATCAACATAATGCTTTGGCATTTTTGAAGCCCAGGATTAGGCTAATTGAAAATGCTCAGATGTTTGGAGGAGGCGATGGGAGAAAGTGCAGGGCATGGCATATAAAGCAGTAGCAGTGATGGCAGGGGCTGGAAAAGACTTCTGACTCACTGACAAAGATGCAGTGTCTAGTGGGCTGCTAATATTATAATAGAATAAAAAAAACAGAGAGCAATCTAGGTTGGGGTGGTGGCAATGGCATTATAAATAAAACAGCACAAGACATGTTTTCTTTGCGGGAGGGTGTGGTTAGGAGATAATTAAATAGGTGAAAGAAATTACAATTATGAATGGAAACTGAATTTCAATTACAAATATAAAGTAGTATATGAAGATACTGAAACATAAAGCTGCACATCAGAACATTACACTATATGATTAATATCACCTAGTTTATCTATAAAAGATGTAGTTTAATAACCACACAATTTGAACATAGAAGTGAGGGAATTAAAGGATTTAAATTTCTGCTAAGCTTCTTGCTTAAATAAAAGAGCCTGAGGAACATAAGTGTACAATGATATTAACATGAGATGAACAAACTCTGGAGCTGAAAGAAAAAAATATTTTGAATAGAAAAAAATATTTCTGGATGTGCTGTTTGAGATGTTGACAAGAATTTAGTAGAAATGTATAATAATACTGATAACAAAAGTTGAGCTCAGGGGAAATTTGGGGCTTAATATAAAATAATGTACAATAAAACAGTGTGACCATACTATATGCTTTAAAAGATAATGAATTAATAAAGAAGAAGATGTTTGGATTTGATAGCAATATATTTCAGTCACTTTCATCCTTATTTTCTAATATGTATCCCAAGGCATGATAATATATTTATGAAGTGTAAAGAATATCCCCAAAGTATTTTAATTAACTATGTGGTCTTTGCCAAACTGTATAGTTTCCTTAACTTTCCCTTCTCCTCTACAAAAAAAATACAGCAATTTTAATTTCTAAGATTCCTTCCGGTTTCAAAATTTTGAATGCATTGATTGAAATATAGCATTTATTTAGAATTAAATAGCATGATGTCACACTTTTTAGAATATTTTGAATGTCATGGAATAAAATGTTTAGCATTAAAGATCATAAGTTAATTAAATTTCTACCTAGTTTTTATAAGAACAGTCATGCACCTTCAAGTATTTTAATATGATGGTCATTTTATGGGGACAAATAGTAATAAAATAAATATAATTCAAGGACGTATTTTTTCATATTTTAGGAAAAACATTTATTCAGCATTGCCAGATAGTACCTACCCCATTTTAAAGAATTTTTCCACCATCATATGCATAATACACAATCAGAACTTAAGTTCTCTAAAAGAAGATCTGTGAAAAGAAATCATCAATTTTTCATTTACACCAAACCAAAAAAATCCAACCCTTCTATTTAAAAACAAAATTATTGTATTGGCCTAAATTATCCAAATTGTCTATTTTTTTCCTTAGCATTTACCTTTGTTGCTTAGTTTATCAAGCCAAGTCTTGATTAGTCCTATTATGATTATGGAGTTAATGTGCCTTTAACCAAAATTAACCTTATTGTAAAATAGACAATCATCTTAACAATATTTGCATATCTGTTTAGTATGAGAAGTTGTAAGTTTAAATGTTCACGACTTTTCAAAAAGCAACAAATTCATTATCTGAGCATTATAATTCACATTGTAATATATAAACACTAGCAACTGCTTAAGCTATTAAGCAAATACTCTGATTTGAATTTAATCTCTCTTTGTTTCCTTCATCACAATGGCTCATTTTCCACAATGGTTCCGATGTATGTCATTTTTTCTTAGGCAATTAAAATGTAGTTATTCTTAGGCAAGTAATTATGAAATTTCCGCAATGGAAATTCCATACTGTCCTCCCTCAATAACTTCTTTAATATTTTGTTTGTACTTTTTATATATCAATATAAGTCACAGAATCTAATCTTTTTCTTTTCTCTTCATTCACAGGATTTTTTACATCAGTTTATTTAAAGTTCTAGGATTAATAGAGAAATGTGAATGATTTGTTCCCCTCACTCTTACAGGAGTATCATTGACATAAAACATTATTCATAGATATTTAAGAATTAGGCAAGATTATCATTGCCCCTCCCACCAATGTCAACCTTCTTTTAACATGAAGTATTATACAAATACAATGGCGTGCATTATTCTTAAAACAAATGAAATTACGGAAACCAACATTCATCTCATAGTTTAGTCAAATTATTACTTAAATGATAGAAACATGAAAGTACTATTAAAAGTGTTGATGAAAACAACTTCCAAATGATCTAATAAGATTTGAAATTCATAAAATGTTTATCATTGGCTATATATCTATTTTGCAAACCAAGGTATTAATGAAAAATATGTAACATTTTAGAGGTAAGTCCAGCATTTCTTTGCTGTGCTGTAGTTTGATTTTTAAAAAAAGTGGTCAAGGTTTTCTTCATGAAAATTGCTTCTTTAAATCTCATAAAAACATATGGATATATATCAGTAGAGTTGACTCATGAGGAAATATTTTAATCCTAACATTTAGTACCTCAATGAGCCTCTAGCCTAAGTACTTTTATAATTTAGTTCAAATTGTCAACTTTCACTAGCTTTATTGCTTCAGTTTTAATCATGTAATTTATGTTTTCCCTCAGAGAGTTATCAATTAGCTCTGAATTTTCAACTTCGAATTTTTCATTAGTTCTCTTTCCTAAAGTTGGAGTGCTCATGTATCCTTCCTATACCACATCTTTCAAATACTTTGTCACGGTTTTTCTACTCTTTTATTTCCTAGAGCTTCAGTGCATTCATTTCCTTCTTGCTTCTAATATCACTTGCTACAATTTGACTCAAATACTCTTCTTAATGACTCCTTTTCAAGACCTTTAATTTGAACATTTATCACCATTTCTTGTATTTCTAATATTGACTTTACTTCACTATTGCAAAAGTCATTTTTTAACAATCATTAAAAATACAGAGGGCATATTTCATTTGATATTTATATTCAATTTTTAGAAATACTTTTAATGATAAAACATTGTTTAACGTGCATTGCTTATGTGTTTTCAGAAGCACAATGTAGCATGCTATATATGTGCCCATCAAAGTTTCAATGACCTCCTAGTTAGCTGAACCCATCCATTCACCCCTCTCCTGACTAGGCTCCCACTTGTCAACACACAAGTACTTTGCTAACTTCAGTTCTAGGGCAGAATTAAAGGACTTGTT
Organism: Sorex fumeus; assembly: GCF_029834395.1. NCBI lineage: Eukaryota > Metazoa > Chordata > Mammalia > Eulipotyphla > Soricidae > Sorex > Sorex fumeus. The sequence continues at coordinate 14,500,676 of NW_026606172.1, forward strand.
TTCATTAGACACTAATTATGCCCCTGATTCATTTTTTATATAAATGGAGTTAAGGTGATGATCCAAATAACTAGAGCACATATTTTTCTTTCAGGAAGCCAAGAATTTATCCCAGAATTCTATGGTCCTCCAAGCATCACCAGAAATTAGCTGAGCCCCCCAAAACAAACAAACCAAAAAAGAAAAGCAGAACCTTTTAGCTCTGGAGCCAGAGTGATAGTCTAAGACCTAGGATACTGAGTTATGGAATGGTGGATAATGTTCCAAAAGGATGTGGTGAGTGTTAGGGGTGTGATTCAATGTTAGAGCATATTTTGAAAGACTCCAAAACCTACGAGCATTTGTCAATGAATCCTCTCAGATATCCTGCCCTTTTAGTAGCATACTTGAAAATAGGCATTATCTTTTCACTAAGTAACTTGATTATGATTGCAACTTTTGATGATGTACCTTTTGCACCAAAGATTTTCTCTACTAAATATATTTATCTATAAGATGTTATCTATTTTTAATAGAGTATTCTATATTAAGGTTTAGGCTATAATTGTTTCACTATTTTCACTATATATGCATAGTCTTTCAAATAGAGTTGTCATTTAATATTTATTTTTATTTGTGTTTTGGTTAAGGTGGATAATTCTTGGTGGTACCATACAGAGCTGCAGAACAAACTGAGGATCATGAGCATGAAGGCACATATAGACCTTAAATTAATAATGATTGGATTATCATTAATGTTCGAAATCATTTACCTCTGTTAAATTCATTTTTAGTGATCCAGAGAAGATACTATGATTTTCTTTCTGTTTCTCAGTTTTTGTTACCTCTGGTTAGACTGTTTCAAGCATTTGCACTGCTTTTCATTCAATGCTTACAAGACAGTGTACCTTTCCTTTTTAATATGTTTATTAACATTGATTTTTTTTCCATCATCTTTAATCCTATTCCAGAAATCTTCTCTGGAGCTTTTAATCAGGCTCCAAACCAAAATGACTAATTCTAAGGTAAACCGTTTGACTATTTTGTCAGAATTTCCCTTCATTATCATCTTAGGGATTCCCTGTACATTTTTTTAAAAAACAGAGTTATTATTTATATCTTAACTCTATAATATGTGGGAGGAAATTCTCCAGTACTTTTATGAAAGGGGTTTTATTTGAATCATATTTCTTGTGAAAGCTATGCATGAGTTGCCATTTTCTACTCTAATAGTAAACTAATAGCATAATTGGGTTTTAAAATCTGAATTAGCTTCTCTTCAGAATTTTAGAGCACTTTCTCATTGTTCATTCCTATTAAGAATTTGACAGTACTTTTGAGGAAATATTTTTATCAAAATCTAATTTCATTTTTCCAATTTGGAAACGTGCATAATTTCACATTGTTGTGACTTGACATGTTTTCATTTTCATATGCACCCTGAGGAAATTGGTATAGTGATCAGTTGAAAACATTCTGGAATTGTGATGTATCTTAGATTATTATAACATTTCTTTACTTTTTTTGGTCTTCTTTTTTGAAACTCAAATGACTTATCCATTTCTTGTAAAGGCCCTCCCGTTGATCATCGATTTGCTCGAGCGGGCCCAGTAATGTCTCCATTGGAGACTTTGTTGTTACTGTGTCTGGCATATCGAATACTCTCGGTAGCTTGTCGGGCTCTCCGAGAGGGGCGGAGGAATCGAACTCGGGTTGGCCATGTTGGCTGCGTGCAAGGCAGACACCCTACCCGCTGTGCTATCGCTCCAGCCCTATCCTGGAGTGTGGCGGTGGCTGGGTAGTGGAGGTAGTGTAAGATTCAGTAGAAAAAAATTCAATAAGATCCATGATTTTCAACTATGTGTCTGTGTACTCAAATGTTTCTTGTTCCTTTCATTTGTTCACTAAGAGACTAAACTAGAACTCTAATGTTCTGCTAACTTAAATATAAACAGTTTTTGGATCTTCATGATTAGACAACTTCCTGTCTTTCTCTCTATGCTTAGACTCTGTGCTTTGGAGGACTATCTGACCTAAAGAAATTCTTCTAGATTTTCTTAACCACAAATTCAAGATTTTGATTTCTCAAAACTTCAGTATCCTTACTAATGATTCAACTCTTCTTTTTCCTTTTTTCCAACTATCTTCTTTTATCTCTATGTTATTTTTTTTTACTCCTTTGATGGTGGAGAGATAGTATAATTAATAGGGTGTTTATCTTGTACATGAGGTTCAATCCCTAGCATCCTCTATGGCCCCTTGATTGAATCAGAATAGATCCCTGAGCGCAGAACCAGGGGTAAGTCACGAGCACCTCCTGGTGTGGCCCCCAAACCAACCAAACAAAAATATCCTTTGTTATTATTTTAGCAGAATTTGAAAAGAGAAATGTGACTTCTTTATCTTTTCTAGAAGTTAGAACTCATTCATCTACCAAATGGAGACATTACCTTCTTCTATCTGTATATGTTCATCTACTACAAATTATACTAGCCAACACTACAAATCAGTCCATTGACACTCAGTTTTGAAATTTAAGTCTTTCACATAACTTATTTAATACCACTTAGATTTAGTCATTGCTAGAGCATAAAATATTTTATCAATTCCTAAGCTTCCCACCCTAATCAGTTTTCCTGATGCCTTAAAGTACTTCCAAAAAGAAGTCATAAACTAAATACTCCTGAGCCTCAAACATCTTGATTTGGGCTGTAGGAATAAAATATTCTTTATTTCCTTCTTCTAGGGCTCCATAGTCACAGACTCAAGCAAAACGAACATGGGTTGGTGAACTTGTGAATGCAGAAACTTAAAAAAAATAAAAAAGAAAGCAAACCTATAAAACCTCATTAGGTTGAGAATCCAGAGTTTAGGGATCCATAGAGGGCCTAGGTATGGAGAATTCTGAAATCAGTCCCTGTGGATATTAACTGTGGTTAGTGTGGGGGAAGTGAAAAGTTATACATATATCTTTATCTTGCATTAGGATTGGCACCGCTAACACTTTTGTTGTTCTAAGGTCAACTGAAGTTTAATTTTGCTCCAAATCTCTAGGTAGGACAGATTTGGTAGGACAGCTTCTTTCTTATCTGTAATTCTTATTTTACCCATATTAAGTCCTATGGCAGCAACTAAATTTAATCTAGCTTCTGGATATATCAGATGTAATCTGATCACCCAATCACCATTTCTATAAGTGTGCTTATTTCAGTGTTGCTTCAGTCACTGTTTTTTTTTCCTATTTGATTATATTCAATGTACAATATCCTTTTCTTCTTTCTTTAACATCACCAATTGTACAATATGCTTGATTTCATTTCACATTTTTTTAATGCTCTATCATAGTTCTTTCTGAAGTTTGCAAGAGCTTCTCCTGAGTAGTATTTTTCCTTTTATTCTTTTTTGGTGGGGGTTCATGTGTTTGTTTTGGAGTCACATCCAGCAAGACTAAGGAATTACTCTTGGCTCTACACTTAGGAATCACTGGCAGTTCTTGGAGGGCCATATGGGATGCAGGGGATCAAATCCGGGTTGACCGGGTGCAAGGCAAACCCGCTACTGCTTATTATCTCTTTGACCCAACCTGATTGTTTTTAAACCATTATGTACTAAAACACTTTATCATTAAACCTTTGTTTACAGGAAAATTGCTTTAGTTTACTGCACTAACCTTACTCCGTCCACTATAATAAGATGCCTATAGTGTTCTACCACAATCATTAGCTCTTCCAGTCTCATAAAATTTTATTACAGCTGGCCTAAAAAGATAAACAAGGAGTGATGACAGTGATTTATTTTGCTACATAGTGGTAGGCCGTTCGCCTTACACGCGGCCAACATGGCCAACCCGAGTTCAATTCCTCCGCCCCTCTTGGAGAGCCCGGCAAGCTACCGAGAGTATTCGATATGCCAAACACAGTAACAACAAAGTCTCCAATAGAGACGTTATTGGGCCTGCTCGAGCAAATCGACGATCAACGGGAGGGCCTTTACCTTTTACCTTTTACCTTTTGTAACATCTCTGAAACCCTATAGTCATTCATTATAACCTCCTTGGACTTTTCCCTGAAACCCTACAGTCGTTCGTTTTAACCTCCTTGGACTTTTCCCTGAAACCCTACAGTCGTTCATTATAACCTCCTTGGACTTTTCCCTGAAACCCTACAGTCGTTCATTATAACCTCCTGGGGCTTTTCCTTCTTTGGCCTCCATACACTACACTTCCCTTTCTGCCTTCAAATACTTTTGCACATTCTTTGCCTGTTACTTTTTTTTTTTTATGTAGGAGTACTGCTATTTATTCAGCCACTGATTAGGCTGATTGAATTGGGCATTAATTCCACCTTAATTTTTTAAAATTGTTTTCTAATTTTATTTATTGAATCACTGTGAGAGCAGTTACAAAGCTTTCAGGTTTAAGTCTCGATCATGCAATGAAACACCCATACCTTCACCAGTATCCATTCTCTAGTACCAAAAACCCCAGTATACCCCTATCCCAAACCCTCCCCCTACCAGTGGGGCAGATAATTTCCACATTACTCTCTCTCTCTCTCTACTTTGATTACATTCAATATTTTGACACGAGGCCCACCATTATTATTTGGGATTTTACCCCAGCACTCAGATCTGCCGAAAAGGCAACAATAGACTGTAGAATAACACTGTTTTGTCCTTCCTCAGGTAGCTTAGGCTTAATGGGTCACACCCATCCCAGTGCTCCTGAGTCGCTCCCATTCTTTTGCTTATTTGAAACTATTTCTCTATGTTCTCTTCCCCAAATAGTTAATCAGCTTATTCCCCTAATCAAATTCTGTTAGCTTGTAAGATCAGATCTTTCTAAGGACACTGAACTTGTAAGCAATGTCCTTTCTGTATGGCCAAAGGAAAACAGTTAATATTATATTTTGTAACTTGGGAGTTGATTGACTCTGAATAATATTTACTCCTGGGAATCTGCTTTCTTGACTCAGTTGACCTTAGTTCCTGGCACCCCAAAACAGGGTCCCAATGAGCAGACTGTGAGCTACCCTCGAAATGGGCCAGGCCAAAGCGCCACAATACTCAACTATAAGTCGAGGACTTGATAATGAACAAATGCTGTCATGATCCAAAAGTAAGTAAAGATGGTACTAGGACCCTACTGGGGCTAGGAAGACTAACCTGGCCATAGGACTGCAGAATATATAGTGAGATGTTCTCAGGAAGAACCAAACTGTAAATTTATATCTCTTTCTGTGCTCATACAGAATGACATTGCTAGAAATATTAAAAGTAGATTTACTACAAATATTTAAGTAGATTACTAGCTGAGGGAAGAACACACACTGGTTGGGATCCCACCCTTGAGCAGATCCAGATCTCCTGGTAATCTAGAGTAATGTCTTTAGATGAGATTTTATCCTTGAGTTAGTCTCCTGGAGGAGTGGTTTTACCTCTCTTTGTTGATTTGTTAATTTCAATCCACCTTTGTATCACCACCCTACATGATAGCTATATAAACTAAGACTGTAAGCTTGGAAGGGCAGAGTCAGAAGTGAGAGAGCTCAGGCTCTGAGATCCAGAGTTAGAGCCAGAAGGAGAAAGGGTTCCAGATCGGGGTCCAGGAGAGAAGAAAGCAGAGGAGAGACAGGAGTGAAGAGGATTGGAATAAACTGCAACTAAGACCAATCAGTCTGGCTCTCATTTCTTCCTTCGTCTGCCCTTGGCCAACAGCCGTCCAGATCTAGGCCACACACAGTGGCTCAAGAACACCAAACGTGGGTGGTGAGATAGAGCCATCCAGAGAGCCCGTGAACACACAACCTTTAGCGTGCTAAGATTTTACAGTAGACAATTTGTTTTCTAGTGCTGGTTAAGAATAACATATGATGTCGCGCAGCTGCAGTAGTGGCCACACGATTTTGAAATTCCGAAATTTTAACAATTAAATCTGGAGGGATTTCTGCCAAAACCTGTTGGGTTCTGAGATTTGTTCCAGAGTCTTTGGGATTATGGCCATTAAGCAGCTTGATCAGGAGCTGGAGAAGTCACTCATGGGCGGTGAATCGGGGTCTTGTCCTCCCTGGGGTGGCCCAACAACCAACTGCGGGGTCCAGACACATTTCTGCCAAAAGCCACTGGGTTTTGAGATTTGTTTCTGAGTCTCTGGGATCATGGATGTTAAGCAGCTTGATCAGGAGCCAGAGAAGCTCTTTGTGGGTGGTGACTCGGGGTCTCGTTGGGACGGGGAGAAAAGGGCCGGCTCTACCCCCAACCTGTGAGCCCCCACGTGTCTCATCACTGTGGGCCCAAACCTGACTGTCCAGTGTCCTCTGGAGTATGATGGCCACCAGGCTGCCAGCGGAAACATGCCAAGGCACGAAACCTATTCCCACTTTGGGTGGCCTGGAGCTGGTAACCTCCAGGGACAGAAAGCATTTCTGCCAAAAGCTGTTGGGTTTCAAGATTTGTTTTTGAGTCTCTGGGATCATGGTCTTTAAGCAGTTCCATCAGGAACCAGAGAGGCCATGCCTCCAATTATATAGCTGAGCAGGAAGTGGTTTGTGAGCGTGTCTCCCACATACCTAACTTTTGGCCATTTACTCTCTTGGTCAACTTTGCCCCAAGTTTTTGGGGTCTGGTCAAAGGCACAGCAGCAACTTTGGGGTATCTGGAAGTCTGAAGGCACCATCAGGCTACTGATGCACTCGTATCACAGGTACAGATTGACCTGCTGGCGGCACCATACCCCCTGCCTGTTACTTTGAAGTCTCTTGCCTGACCATTGTGACATTTTTCAATGTTCATTTTCCAATGAGTTTTACATTACCTCCTTCTTACCCTTTTTCCTTGATTTTAAATTTCTTCATAATTTATATGACAGCTGTAAGTAAATGATTCTAGAAGTTAAATTTCCACTGCCAATTTCTCTTCTAGACCATATGAATGCATTGATAATATTTCAGTAGGTTATATGATTAATTTCTTATCCATGTATCAATTTGTTTAAAGTTAAATTTGTTATAACTCTCTCTAGCACATGACCTCTACTTCCTCTGATGTCCTCCTTTTTAAATTTGTGATAGCGATCACCTTTTAGTTAACCAGACTAGAAGACAAATATCAGGACCATCTTTCATTCTCCTATTTCATCATCACTTTTGTCCATATACAATTAATATTGATTTTTCCTTATAAAATATCTGCCAAATTTCCTCTTTCCCTTTTATTCCCATAATTACCTATTTTAAATTATTTATTATTTGCCTAGTCTATTGGACATCATCTCTCAATTTTAAACATTGTATTTTGTACTAATTTTAATCATTGGTTTGACTACTTTCCACCATAGCTCAAGATTAACAAGGCATTATAATAATGGTATAAGATGCATTAAGATAAATAATAAATAGTATTTTCATTCCTTCTTTCTCTTTCTTTCCCCTTTCCTTCCTTTCCATTTCTTAAGTTATTACTTCCTTTTCTTTCTCTTTTCTTTAAGAAACTTGCTGTTCTTTGCTACCATACGCACATTATCTCCAAGATAAATTTTCACATTTTTATAATATCTAATGCATGTTATATTTTGTTTATTTACTTCAGAATTATGTCACTATCCCAAGACACATTGGAAGTATCATATAAAATGTCAGCTAAGTACATATTTTAGCCAAGATGTCATATTATGTATTATTCTACTACTTAGCAACGAAGGTACTGAGAGGCACATTATTATTTTTTTTAAAAAAAACATGAAGAAACATTTAATAACTAAAACCTCCCACACTATATATCGTTTTGTACATTTGGATTTATTATTCTCTGAAAGAAGAACATTCTGAAAGAATATCGTTCCTTGGCAGTGAAATAATAGTACAATGATTGGGTTTCTGTCTTGAGCATGTCAACCTGAGTTTGATCCAGAGCACCCTTGCTGGTTTCCTCAGCCTGTCAGGAGTGAACCAAATGCAGAGCCAGGAGTAAGCACTCAGCTATACACTGCTGGGTGTGGCCCCCAAAGAAAACAAACAGCCAACACTAACAACAACAAAGGAAATAAATAAAAATTATTATTCCTTGCTTTTACTACCTAGTCATCAGGGATCACACCTGGTAGTATACACCTACAGGAGAGGATATGGGGTGCTGAGACCAAATTCAAGTTGCCTCCTTGCTGCACTACCTTTCCAGCTCCAACTTAATTATTATCTTTTTGTGTGTTTGGAGGCCACACCTGGCATTGCTCAGGGCTTATGCTTAGCTCTATTCTTAGGGATCACTCCTTGTATTCCCAGGGAACCATATGGTGTGCCTGGGATAGAAACCAGATCAACTGTTTGTAACATAATTTGTATAATCTCAGTCCCACTTTTTACATCTTACAATCGAAATAAAAATTCATGTGCTAGTTGACAAATAGTTTCATCAATATTTGCTTTATTTTTCTTTAAAGAAATAAATTAGTTTTGATAGTTCATATAAATAATGGAAATAATTCTGATTTTGTATAAAATTATTTCTAAACTTCTCCCCAAACTTATTCCAGAATTTAAATATTTATAAAAATGTATTCATTAAAACATTTCATTATTATGTAATATTAACATTTATAATTTTTGGAGCTAAAGCTTTGCGTTGGGTCACACCCAGCTGTGTTTAGGGCTTGATGGTCCAAGATCACTTTTGAATGTGTTCAAAGGACCATATGCAGATGATCTAACTTAAGTTCTTCATGAAAGGAAGTACTATAACCCCAGTACCATTTCTCTGGCACCTATAGTAACAGTTTACATTCAAAATAATTCATCATTTTAGCCCCTATTTTTGTTGGATTGTTAAAACAAATACGAAAAATAGCAATTCATTTACTACTTTATACCATAAAAATGGGATTATTAAAATAAATATCGCTTATTGCATTTAATATTTCACTTTATATTATCTTTCAGTAGTCAATTTTAGTTTTTGTACTTTACATCTCATCATGCAATTAGCTTGTGCATTTATTTTGTTTCATATAAGAAAGTTAGTAGGATCCAACCAATTAGAGTGATGTTGAAAACTGGCTTCATGAATAGACTACATTATAAAGATTTATCCTAAATGGGTAAACCTGAAGTTTCAGTGCTTAGATAAACATTTCAAAAACACATGACAAAAGTATTTTTTATAAAAATAACATATAGCAGAGGTGAATTGGAATGAAAATTTTTAGAATTTATCACAAGTTTCTTGCTATATAGACTTAAATATCTTGTTTCTAAGTAACAATATATCAAGTATTGTTATAAGTTATTTGATATGATTTAAGAAAATTTTTGATATTACTTACTTCTAATAAATAATTGAAAAATATTTAAATAATCAAAAGTAATTTAAAAAAGAACTAGTAAATTCATTAACTATTAGGTCAACTTTTATAACAAATATTTTTTTAGGGAAATACAAGCTGAAAAGAGTTTAAAGAATCCTCACTAATAAAATTAGTGAAGCCAGACATATGGCTCAGTTCTTGTGCATAACCCCTGATTCTATAAGAGCTGTACAGATGACAAAATATTTTGAAGATTGTTTTTCATATTACTATGTAAGAAGATTATTGTTAGTAATAGAAAATCTTGTATTTTCCAACTAAAGTCTTAAAAATCAATTTAACTATCAAATGCTTTGATTATCAAAAATAAATACATGGCATTATTTTCCTTGTCCTTTTATTTTTTATTTATTTTTTTATTTTTTTGCTTTTTGGGTCACACCTGGCGATGCACAGGGGTTACTCCTGACTCTGCACTCAGGAGTTACTCCTGGCGGTGCTCAGGGGACCATATGGGATGCTGGGAATCGAACCCGGGTCGGCCGTGTGCAAGGCAAACGCCCTACGCGCTGTGCTATCTCTCCAGCCCCCTCCTTGTCCTTTTATTTTTGCTATACCACTTTATGATTCCATTATGTTGTAAATGTACTCGAGTAATACAACCTATAATAGTGTCTTGGACTTATTTGTTAATTTCTTGGACTTATTTGTTAATTTCTTGGACTTATTTGTTAATTTTTGATAGTAGAAGTTATCTCATATTAGTCATTCTTTTCTTCTTGTTCTTGAGACAATGATTTTCAATTATTTTTACACCATGGCCTTCACTCAACCTTATTTCTTTCCTGTTCTGTTGTATTATACAAGCCTCTCCCCGGTCTCATGCTGTGGTCCACATTTATGTAATTTACAAGAACATCCTTGTAGGATGACATTGCTTTGTCCTTTCTCCCTTTTTCCCTTTCTCCACAAGGAGCTTAGGTTTGTCAGGTTACACCCATCACAGTACTCCCAAGTCACTCCCATTCCTTCATTTATCTGTAACCACTTCTCTATGCTCTCTTCCCCAACCAGTTAATCAGCTTTCCCCCCCTAATCAGTATCTGTTCATTTGTAAGGTCAGATCCTTCTAGGACACTGAAATTGTATTGTAAGTTAATATTGCCTTTCTCCTCTCCTTATGTCTTTTGAATAGTTTACTTTAAAGCAATGCCCTTTTTGTATAGATACAGGAAAACTGTTAACATTATGCTTTGTAATTTAGGATTTAATTGGCTTTGAATATTATTCACTCCCGGGCAACTGCTTTCTCAACTTAAGCCTCAGTTGCCCTTAGTTTTTAACACCCCGAAAGCAGGGTCCCACCGAGGGACTGAATGGACCCAGGAAAAGTGGTGAGCTACCCTGGCATCGAAATGGGCCAGGCCAAAGTGCCATGTTTCTTAACTATATAAGTTAAGAGCTTGATTATAGACAAATGCTGTCATGATCCAAAAGTAACGATGAGAGTAGGACCCTGCTAGGAGTAGGAAAGAATATCTGGTCTGAGCACTGTAGTCTGATATCGAGATGGCCCTAGGAGGGCAATTCTATAAGTTTAAGGTATTTCTTACGGTAGCCATACAAAATGATTTATATTATATATGCTTATATGTTTGTTGGACAAGGAGAGGAGAAACACATCCATGGAATTCCACTCTAGGGTGAGTCGTCCTGCTGAGAGAGTATCTGTCCTAGAAGGCTTTCGCTGAGAAAAAGAATTCTACCCCTATTGATTGTGACCTTTGTGTAATTGTAACCCCAACTGCTCATGCTTGGGGATTTAACTGTACTGTAAGAATGGGCTGGGAGATCAGAATTCAGACTCCAGAGAAGGAGGATGAAGGGGGATTGAGAAGGTGAATGAAGTAGCACAGGGGAGGAAGAAGCAGGAGGGCGGGGGTGGCAGAGGAGAAAGACAGGAATGAATGGAGAGAGTATTGGAATAAACTGCAACTAAGACCAACCAGCCTAGCCCTCGTTTCCCTCCTTTGTCTGCCCATGAGTGGCATGAGACTACGAACTCTGGCAGCGGGAGAGATACACTGTAGCTGCTGCTGTGTGCTCTTTTTTGAGTTTACACACATCCTGGGTACATATAGAAGGGAATTTGACCCCTGGTGCACACATGCTTCTTTAGAGTATTCTCTGGCATGTATTACATGTGCTTACTATATGCTTATAAAATAATTGAATAGATGCCACAGACTTTAAGATTATTATATTCAAGAAAGTATATATGTATATATATATAACTTATATAAGGTATAGCTAATATAAGTTATAGCTAATAAGGTGTAGTTAATTCTACATTATTAATCTTTAAATTACATATTTTCTGGAAAGAGACATAAACACTTTTAGAGGATTTTATTTTATAAAAAGTTTATTACTTTTAACTATATTTCTTAGATGAAATCTAGAGTTTCACAAATATCTTCAATATCAAAATTTATGTAGAGGTTGGAGTGAGAGTACAGCAGATAGGGCGTTTGCCTTGCACGCAACCAACCAGGGTTAGATTCTCAGCATCCTATATGGTTTCCTCAGCACTGCCAGGAGTAATTCCTGAGTGCATGAGCCAGGAGTAAGCCCTGTGCATCACCAGGTGTGACCAAAAAAGCAAAAAATTAAAATAAAATATACTTTATTCTTTATTATAACATAGATGTTTACACATCAGAGTCAAATCATTACTCTTAACAGATCAATTACAATTGAAACTGAATTTAGCCTATAATGTCTGGTTGAACAACATATTTACAGAGGGAAAACTGTAGCTATGAGCACATTTATGTAGGTTCACATGATATACTCTTTATCTAATTGGCAATTGAAAATACAGTTACCAACATGGGTCCTTGGAGATTGTAGTTTTGGAAATGCATTGCTAAATATAACCTTTAATTATCTTCATTGCTACAAAAGCAATCTATTGTATACTAACATACATTTTCCCAGTAAATAAAGTGTAGAAAAAAAGTAATTTTATTGACCTAAAAGTAGTCTGTGTCCATGAGGCCAGAAAATAATTATTTTTTTTTGAAGTTCTGTTCGGGGAACAGAAAAGAGATTAAATTTAAAACTCCTCTTAAATGGTTCATGGAATGGCATTAATAGCTAGTCCAAAGGGACTTATGCTAATCTACTTCCTTGGCTAAAACTAAAGATGTAATGAAAGTGCTTTCAATAATGGGTGGATAAAACAGAGTTTATTTCTGCATTTTTGTAGTTATAGGAAATGCTGCACTAAATGAGATTACATCATATTATACCTTCTCTCCTATGTAGTATTTTTATAATAGAAGTTAAGAAACAAATGCACTTGTTTGCAGAATGGCAATTCAATTTTCACCTCTAATACCACTTTCAGAAGTGGCATAGTTTATGGTGCATATTTATTCACTAGTTCCCAGCATATGAAAATTATAGGCCCTGGGCCTTCATGTTAGACCCAGTGAAATATTCCCCCTTCTATCACTTATGAAAAAAAAGAAAGTAAATTTTAAATAACTACAACAAAAGTCTATACCATATGTGCTTCACTTCTTGCTCACCTAAATTGTGCTCTAACCCAGATGGCCTTCATTTTTGTTCTGGAGTTATCCTACTGAATGCTCTTTCCAACTTACTATTTGACCACAGCTATTCCCACTTCCAGAAATGTCTAAATCAATTCTATCCATATCAGATTCTCTTCTTTGTATTCAGATTCAGTGTTTATTAATTTAGACACAAATTTATATTCCTTATTGCTACATTGCTGTTACTGCTAACCTCCATACTTGAATGCTTCTTCCACAATTCTTCTCACTCAGAACTGATTTTATATGAATGAGTGTGTGTCAATCCCTATATCTCATGTCTATTCACATTGCAAACTATTACCATATCTCACACATAGTTGGTGATTGATAAGTAGATATATAATCAAGGAACTGTATTGTTTAAGTCATCATAATCATCACCTCTCATGATTGATAAACACATCTTTCTAAAATGATACTGATCTTTTCTTTGGTGAATTATTTGCTGTGCAGTAAACATGTGGTGAGTAATTTCCTGAAATTTTTCTTAATAAGTAAATTGTAGAATAAGTTTGAATAAGTAAGCTAGAGAAATTAGCAAGAATATTTCAGAAAATTTCTAACCTCAAAGACTGAAACAAAGTTAATTGAATCAATGGAGAACATATTTTACTACTTTTGTCTTAAAATGTATTATATGGAGAGATATTATGGTACTCTTTAGTGATGGTCACACGTTATATATGTATATATGTGTATATGTGTGCATTTATATATAACTAAAGATACATACAAGCAATGAATGTGTTATGATGTCAACAGGAAGTTTCTTCTGTGGTTCAGTGAAAGAACATGAACAAAGTCCAAAAGAATTCAGCTTGAAATCCAATTCTGGCAACCGTTGACTGAATCTCCCAGTAAGTTACTTCAAGTGCCTAAGCCAGAATTTAGTTATTTTCAAAAATGGAAAAATAATACGGTGTATCTGATTATATAGAAATGGCTTCAAAATCACAGTGGTTCCTGGAGAAGTCTTAGAATATTAAGGTTATTGACAAGTGGGAATATTTTCAAAATCTATATGCTAAAATAATGTGGTGGGTCCAAGTTAAGATACATTAGAGAAAAAAAAATAATCAAAAGACAGACTCATAAGGACCTCATGGTTAGACTTTAGCTGAATATGTCATTGTGATGCCATCCGCCAAAGAGTGATAAATTTATCTTTGAATAATTATCATATAAAATGAGTTAAAGAAAATGCGATCACTTTTCTAGACTAAGTGACATATATATGTATGTATATATAGTTAGAGAGAGAGAGAGAGAGAGAGAGAGAGAGAAAGGGAACTTCAAATATACATACATGCATATATCATAAACTTGACCTAGAATGAAATAAAAAATTCACATAAGTTTTAATATTTTTATCTACTAAATATCCCACAGTGTCTCCATTCTTGTTATTAAAAACAAAACAAAATTTGCTCAATACATGTATTTTAATAGAAAGTCAAATTAAACATAACAACAAAATTTAAGTGAACCAAGTTTTGAATATCTTTCCTGAGACTAGTAATAAATTATTTGGTGTCATTGTTTAAATTTAAAATACAATGAAAGTGTTTACATTGTTTTAAGTTTTCCTGTCCAGGGCACACTGTTTCTTTTGCCACAGACATTCAGCCTTCTGTCCTATTACCGACCGCTTCGACGGGTAAAGTTTCTGAACATCTGCCCTGGGCAAATAAAATCCTCCAAAAACAGACTCCCATAACTCCCAAACAGAAAAGGTAAAAAATAATTAAAAAAGAAGTCAAGGATATTAAATTTCTCTTAGACCTACACCTGATTTTTATTTGACTACTGCCTGTACCTTATTAAGCCCTAATTTATTTTATTCACATAGCATTTTTACAAAATGTCAAAATGAAGTCCTCAGACTTTATATTTTTACATGTTACTGAAAAACAATAGAAAAAGAACAAGAAAATATTTATGTGGTTACTGTCTGTCCGTTTTCTTTAGGTTGTTGGGAGTCCTGCAAATACTATCAACTCTGCGTCTGTGAGGACACCTGTCCACCAGAAAGAGCCTGAGATTACGAATTCATTTCACATGGGTCACCAAACTGATATCAAATAGCAGTAGATCTTGTTTATTACCAGCTTAGATCATATTCGGGCTGGAGGCTCAAAGCTAAGAGGTTTAACCTCTAGCCCCTTCACCCTGGGTCACTCCCAATCTGTCTCTGGGGCACTTTTAATTAATGACAGACCAAAGAGGATTATAAATTTTAGAATTCCCCTATACCATCCCTTATGAATGCCCAACTACTTGAAAGTTAAGGAGGTTTTCCATTAACAAATATTTGTCAAATGATTGTAGCTTCAATAAACAAATTAAATGTAGACATGAGAAAGCAATTTTGTCTAAAATAATACAGGCTAGAATAAAAATAATTTGAGTTTGAGGAGTTACATTGTTCAAAATTGAAGAAATCTAACAGATGATGTCTAGGGTAAAATTTAACTTTGTATGTTCCACTGCTAAAGCGGAAAAAAGGAGAGAGGCAATGCAAGTGATTAAAACCCAGTTGTACACGACTGAATGATAGGGATGTGGGAGAGAGAGAGAGAGAGAGAGAGAGAGAGAGAGAGAGAGAGAGAGAGAGAGCAAAAAAGAAAGCAAGAAAACGAAAGCAAGCAAGAAGGAGGAAGGAAGGAAGGAAGAAGGGAGGGAGGAAGGAAGGAAGGAAGGAAGGAAGGAAGGAAGGAAGGAAGGAAGGAAGGAAGGAAGGAAGGAAGGAAGGAAGGAAGAAAGGAAGGAAGGAAGGAAGGAAGGAATTTTGAGACTGCCAGAGAGGCATAAAGAGAAAGCTTTAAGGTACTGGATTTAAGGTACTAATTCAGCAATTAGCCAAAGACCAAAGCTGCCTTATCATATAAACAGTTATGACTTTTACAGAATGGAAAAACAATTACAAGACACTAACTTTGCAAGTTTTTTTTTATATGTTGGTTTTTGATGGACATCAAGTTTAAAGAGAGTTTATGATAATCAATTATTCTTTCTAAATCATGGATGTATTTGAGGCATTTCTATAGTATCTATGACTGTTTTAATCTGGTGAATCTACTACTTAGAATCAAATATTTATATAAAACTTATGGAATATTTATGTTAATAGTGATTTTTCCTTTAACAGCAATATTAAGAAGGCAGTACTAATATAGTTATTGTGTAGATTAAAAAAAACTAATGCTTATTACCATTATTAGTTATTTAGGATATTACTCAAATCAGATGAGATTAATAATCTCTAAGGTAAAAAATATTTTTAGTAGAAAAATTTATCTGGTTTAGAATGCAGCCCATGTTTTATATTTTGAGATATTTCTGACAATTCTGACATGCAACTTCTTTAATAATTTAACATATATAAATACAATGTAAACACTCAAAACAATTTCATTACCTATAGAATATATAGCCTAACTTTTTTTTCTCAACCTGGCAGTGCCCTAGATAAAACATAAAATAAAACATATATATACACATACATTTATATATATAAAACATAAAATAAAACACATATATACACATACATTTATACATATAATTCTGTACATCTACTAATACTAAACTTAATTAGGATTATCAGCCATTTGCCTAAACATCCCTTGTTCTTTCTCACTTAAGTTCTTTGCTCTTGTGAGGCTATTCATATTTAAAATAGTTTCTTCCCTCTTCTTGCCAACATTTTAAAATCCACACAGGCATTAAAACTATCTGGTTAAGTATCCCTTTTGTTAATCCTTAACTGATTACAGGGACTTTGGGATTCAGTCATTTCAACTCTTTATGGCAATTTCTGGCTCTTTATAGATTTTCCAGTTTTGTGCCTTGCCATATAAGTTTTGCAATTGTTGATTTTATCTTCATCCTGTTTCAAAAATATCTTGGATCAGGTGGTAGTAGTCCTACTCATCTTTAAATTCCCTGCCCCTATCTCCAGCACCAAGTACAATGACTTACACAGAGTTGGTCCTCTGTAAATATTTACTGACTTGACTTTAAGTTTGAGTTAAGCAAGATCTCTGGGGTTGAAAAATCATATTGCAGATGGCATACTTGTACTGCTTAATATTGCTGAACCAACAGAGCAAGGCATATGCTGCAAATTCTTCATCTAAATGGTAGGAATCGGAAAAGAAAATGCTTTTCATAAAAGATTATCAACAATCAAAAGCGACACAAGATATAGGCAAATATTATAGAATTGTTTCCATTGTATTTTGTCCATCTTATGGCAATTCATTTTCTGGTTAGTATATCTACTAGATTCCAGAGTTAGATTCAAAATAAACTAATTTGCATTGGCATAGTGACTTAACTCACTGGTGTATTATTACTATGTAAGCAGGTGTACATGAGACTACAAATAAATGCTCGCTGATGGAATCCCAGCAGGGCTTCTGATGAGTTTTCATTTTGTTGAACCTTACCCAGGAAATTACTGTGTAAAAGCCTTTGCTATTAGTTCTTTGCCTGAAATATCGTTTAGCTACACCTGTCCAAATTCATGACAATTATTCTGACTACACAAAAAGGACATTCTAAAATTCTCATCAGCTTTCTTATATTCTTTTCTTGAATTTATTGCTGAATAGAAATATACATACATACTCAAATCCAAAAAGAAACACACAAAGAAAAAGTCTTTAAAAGTAAAACCTTAGAAAATAATAGAAGTCAAACTGCTATTAAAATATTAACTTCACTCTTAGTTATCAACTCTAAATCTCAAGCTGTTATTTACTAATAAAATGTACAGACTGAGTCTTATGTGTCTTAATTATAAGCATGTTTAAATGGAAAAAATATGAATTATTTTATTTACTTTGTGACAAATTAAAAATCACAATAAAATTGAGAATATACATCTTCTGATCACACATATTGAATTCTTATCATAACATGTTATGTGATATGATCATGGCACAATTGGATTAAAAGTCCATCATAATGAGTTTTTTTCATAATGAATTTTTTATACAAATTAAAATGCATCAGGATGTTTGGGTTTCGACTTAACTTATTCAAATAACATGTACCTCCTCTATTTGAGGTTCGTTTGGAAAGATTCAGTTACAAAGAATGTAAGCACTGTAGCACTGTTCCCCCATTGTTCATCAATTTCCTCGAGCAGGCCCAGTAACATCTCCATTGTGAGACTTGTTGTTACTGTGTTAGGCATATTGAATATGTCACGGGTATCTTGCCAGGTTTTGCCATGCGGGTGAGATACTCTTGGTAGCTTTCCGGGCTCTCCGAGAGGGGTGGAGGAATCGAACCCCGGCCGGCCAGGCTGGCCACGTGCAAGGCAAATGCCCTACCGCTGTGCTATTGCTCCACAAAGAATGTACGATAGGAACAATTTCACAATTTTTAGTCTATTTTAAAATAAGAAATGAGACATAATTCACATTAAAAAGATAATCATAAATTGAAGGCAATACCTGCAAAATGAAAAATATTTGCCATAACTTATCACTGGTGGAGTGAGATTGTTAGGAGAGGAAGTGCTTGGACAGTGTTTATTTAGGAGAGTGATCATATTGGTCTGATTTAAATGAAAGAATTCCACTTCATGCTGATGGTCTGGGTATAACATTAATTTGACCCCTTTTTACTCTCCAGTGTGTTTTGATTTTAATCATAATTGCATATTTATTCTACCACAGGTGCAAAAGGGCAAGTGTGACCTTGAAAGAAAGATAGAATTTAAATAACAGGATTCTGTCATTATAAGACTAAAATGACATATGAAAATGAATAAAACAATGCAGGATATCAACAACCTGAAGGAATTTTGTAATATACCTTTGTACTTTTGTATTGTCTACTGCAAATAATTTTTTACTTAAAATTAATCTTCTTGTAATATCCTTCTGTCCCCCCTGCCAAACAATAAGTTTGTTTTGAGGCGTGTGTGTGTGTGTGGGGGGAGTGGCGGGCGTGTAGGGTGTCTTTCATAACACGTTTTAAGGACTATCACTCTGTTCCAAACATGTGGCAGGAAGAAAAATCATTTAGGGATACAACACAATCTAATATAGTATTTAAAATATCCCTGCCAAGGTATCTAGGTTTTATAAAGAAAACAAACAAAACATAATCTGTTCAATTTTACTTTTTTTAATAACAAGGAATAGTTTGTTTTTTAATATTCTTGCCCAGTATATTGCAAAAGATAAAAATACAAGTTCTGCATCGCCCATCCTGAGCGGGCTCTCCCAGCACCCTTTACTTGGTGGTCCCTTCTGTGATGCCTTTTCACCCAGCATGTGAGGCAAGCTTCTAAGCTGTGGAGTAATCTGCCTGGTACTTATCTCTACTGTTCTTGGGTGTTAGTTACTGTTCATTGTGTTACTTTATATTCCACAAATGAGTGCAGTCTTTCTATGTCCGCTGAAAGTAGACTATAGACTGAACATGATTGCATTCAATTCCTCTTTTGCAAACCACAGCACCCAAAAGGAGAAAGAGAGCAAAAGGGAATGCCCTGCCACAGAGGCAGGTGGGATGGGGGGGATACCGGGACCACTGGTGATGAAAAATGGGCACTGGTGGAGGGATGAGTACTTGATCGTTGTATGACTGAAATGCAAGCACGAAAGTTTGTAAGTCTGTAACTGTACCCCATGGTGTTTCTCTAATAAAAAAAAATACAAGTTCCATTTTAGTATATAATACCAGAAATATATTTATATTTAAAATTTCTCTGGAATTCAAACTGAATTGGGATCCTGTATTTTATCGCATACATATCTTCTGACATATTTGAGTTCTTTAGGACTTTTCTTTGACTATTTATAAAGTTAAAAAAAACTCCCCAGAGGCTGGGGGATTGTACAGAGGTCATGCATGTGCTCAATCCGTGAATTATTCTCAGCTTCCCATGGCCTCCCAAGTATCCAGCAAGACCAACCCTGAGACATCTGGGTACCACCAGGTGTGACCCTGAGCCTGTAGCACTTCAGCTCAGGTGGCTCCGCTCCCACTGACACTGCAGGACCCCCAGGCTCTTGCAATGAATGGCCTGCCAGGTTGGAAGAGAATCTCTGCTGGGGGCTCCTAGACCTTCCTAAATAATACTTTAAAACAAAAACCTCTAGAACCTTTGCTTGGGAAGATCAGATTTCATTGTTTTCAGAAATAATTTTCTTGGGACTTAGGGACTGGTGTGTGAACTCTTTAAAATCCCTATCAATGTTTTCTTCAAATATTTTCTTAGGAATAATTTAATTTATTATGTGCTATGAATTAAAACAGATGTCTTTATTTCTAATGTTGGCTAGTCGGTCCTAAGGCAGGACTTCTGAAACTTTTTCTATTTGTGACTCTTTTCGACCCTCAAAAATATAGCAGGAAATGTCACATTTTTTACCCTAAGAAATATAAAGGAGACAACTGTTCCTTTTTTACAGGAGTGAACCATTTTTAACCCTCAAAAATGTAACAGAGTGAACAATGCCAGAAACAACTCAGATTTGAATCAATTTTTGGTCATTACATATTTGCAAACATTTTACAGCTGGCAAATTTTGCTACCCTCTACGTTAAGTTATAGGATCTGGATTCACAAATTTAGAAATTAAGCTCTAAAGTAACTAACAGTAAAGGTACTTTTTAGTATTTTAACATGAGTTTAATGATGTTTTTTCTCCTCTGATTAGAGGTTTTAAAATTTAAGGTGATATGAGAAAATTTTATTGTCTCAGTTTTCTCTTATAAGAATCCTGAAAGTTTTTGTAACATTACATGGGTAAAAAATTGGCTTAAGGCACTTTGGGGATATACTTCAAAATCTCCATGTTTATGGCACTGTCGTTAAACCAGAGTCCATAATGTCAAATTAACAATTTATTTACATAAATATTATGATTGATTCCAAGAATAAAATGAATAGCCCTTAACATTATTTATACTTACAATTTCTCTGTAAAGATAATTCAGTCTTCTCATATCTTTTAAATATTCCATAAAGTATTGCTGGAGTGATATGATAGCACAGCGGTAGGGCGTTTGCCTTGCACGCAGCCAACATGGCCGACCCGAGTTCGATTCCTCTGCCCCTCTCGGAGAGCCCAGCAAGCTACCGAGAGTACCTCGCCAGCACGGCAGAACAAAAAAGTCTCCAATGGAGATGTTACTGGGCCCGCTCGAACAAATCGATGAACAATGGGAAGACAGTGACAGTGACAGTGATTGACTATAGTCACAATGCGATATATCAGATCTTAAACTATGTTTCCCAATCAAGCTCACTGCCACCTCTTGTCTCTGATAATCAACATTTTTTTCTTTTTAAAAATTTTATAAGTATAAAGGTAAAGGTAAATGCAAAGGCCCTCCCATTGTTCATCGATTTGCTCGAGCAGGCCCAGTAACGTCTCCATTGGAGACTTTGTTGTTACTGTGTTTGGCATATCGAATACATCACGGGGAGCTTGCCAGGCTCTGCCGTGCGGGCGAGATACTCTAGGTAGCTAGCCGGGCTCTCCGAGAGGGGTGGAGGAATTGAACTCAGGTTGGCCATGTTGGCCGCGTGCAAGGCAAACGCCCTGCAGCTGTGCTATTGCTCCAGTCCATAACTATATATAAATATATATACATGCATATATACATACATACATACATACATACTAATCACTGTGATATTCACAGTGACAAAGTTGTTCATGGTTGGGTTTCAGTTATATGATGTTCCATCACCCATCCTTCACCAGTGTACATTTCTCACAACCAATGTCCCCAGTTTC
This sequence comes from Sorex fumeus, assembly GCF_029834395.1. NCBI lineage: Eukaryota > Metazoa > Chordata > Mammalia > Eulipotyphla > Soricidae > Sorex > Sorex fumeus. The sequence goes on from NW_026606172.1 coordinate 14,522,344, forward strand.
CCTCCCACTCCCTGCCCCGTGCCTACCATGCACTTTTCTTCTTTCTTTCTCTCTCACTTTCTCACTTTCTTTTGGGGTATTATGACTTGCAATACTGGTACTAAAATATTATCATGTCTGTACCTTTACCTACTTTCAGTGCTTAGTTATTGTGCAAAGAGATCATTTCCAATACCTTTGGCATGGTGGTCCCTTATCTATTGTAATTGTCCTCCCATAGCCACGATATGTGACCAGCTTCCAACCATGGACCTTTACTCCTCACCCTTGTTTTCACTGTCCTTGGGTATTAGTCTCATCTTCTAACACCAGGCATAAAATTCAGATCAAAATGGAATAAAGACCTTGAAATCAGATCTGAATTCATAAGGTAATGGAGAAAAAAGTGAGAAGAATCCTCCATGACAGTGAAGCTAAAAATGTCTTCAAAGATGAAACACAACTAATTTTTTTTAAAGTTTCATTTATGAATCACCGTGAGAATAATCACAAAGCCTTTCAGTTTAAATCTTGGTTGGTCATACAATGATCAAACACCTGTCCCTTTACCAGTGCACGTTTTCCACCACCAAGAACCCAAGTACAGCCCCCCTCCCAACCACTCCCCCCGCCTGAAATACCACTAATTAAGCAAGTGGAAGCAAAAAAAAAAATGGGACTACATTAAACTATGAAGCTTCTGCACTTCCAAAGAAGTGATAGCCAAGATATAAAGACAACCAAAAAATAACTGGGAAAAAATATCAGTACACATCTGATAAGGGGTTAATATCCAAAATATGTAAAGCACTGGTAGAGCTTTACAGGGAAAAGCATTTAAGGCCAGGGAAAATAGGCCAAGAGGACTAGTCAATGGTGGATCAATGGTATGGGAGGTGAAGGGTAGTTAAGATAGAAGAGGGTCCATTATGACAATACTAGTTGGAAATGATCACTCTGAACAAGAAATGAGTGTTGAAAGCAGGCAAAGGGATATAAATGATAACCTTTCAGCATCTGTATCACAAACCATAATACCTAAAAGGGGAGAGAGAGAGAGAGAGAGAGAGAGAGAGAGAGAGAGAGAGAGAGAGAGAGAGAGAAGGGAAAGGAAGGGAAGGGAAGGGAAGGGAAGGGAAGGGAAGGGAAGGGAAGGGAAGGGAAGGGAAGGGAAGGGAAGGGAAGGGAAGGGAAGGGAAGGGAAGGGAAGAACAGAAGAAAAGAGAAGAGAAGAGAAGAGAAGAGAAGAGAAGAGAAGAGAAGAGAAGAGAAGAGAAGAGAAGAGAAGAGAAGAGAAGTGCCTGCCATAGATGTAGGGTAGGGTGGAAGGGAACCTGGGGAAGCTGGTGCTGGGTAATTATACTGGTGGAGGGATGAATGTATGGTATAATTGAGATGCAGTTATAAATAATTTTGTAATACTCTATCAATACAATAAATACAAATGGCCAAAAGACAACATAAAATACAATAAATCATAAAAATGATTTAGTCAGGTACTTTGGTTTATGGAACTGTTAATTGTAAGGTTTCATATAAAACATTTCAATACCACACCATACCACACAGTGTCCTCTGCCTTCCAACATTGTGTCAACATCCCCTCCCTTTCCACCACTGTGTTAAGCATTCTATTGTGACTATACAATACAGATAAGAAAGTAAATTTTTCTTTATAGAGTCTGCATCTTTATAGAATATTCAGCTTATATAAGCTGGCATCATTTATAGTTATTACATGAGACATGAATTTAATATTCCTCAAAAAAGCACCACCACTGTCAAAATCGAGTGTGGTAACAGCAATTGAGAAAAATCATCTTCTCTATGATGCTTTTTTCAAAGTTGTAATTCAGAAAGTCCTATCTAAAACAAATTTTGTAAAGTTCATATTTGCATTTCAATTTGGAACACTAGCAGATGCCAATTGTGGAATATGTACTCAGCTGCTAGCTTAATGTATAACGCATTTTATTCTTTATGTGAAAAATAATACTAGTATGAAGCCAGTTCTCCTTTTGGGCTACAAAGCTTTCCTGGATGTAGATAATATGAAAACTTAATGGCAACCCTCTAGTGATCCTTATGGTAGCTGATCAGTTTGAGCGGGTTACTACAAAGCCCTTAGTTAATGCTGATTGAATCAGGACCTCTCAGCTGCAGAGCAGGTGATTGTTTTGATTCCATGCTTATGGCATAATTTTTTTGTTTTGTGAGCTGGCAATTCTGATGACCAAAGTTCTACCTCCTAATGCACTATGTGCAGAAAAAACACCTTATTGTAGTTAACAAAGAAGTTAACTTTTGCTGACAGTCATCAAAGAATGATTTAGAGTCTCTGCTACTAGAAGGACTACAGTGATCACCAATTACTTAACAGTTTCAAAAAAAAAAAAAACCTTTCTTCTCTGACAACAATTCCCCTTATTTATCACTTCCACTCTAGGGATTTTGCATAAATTTTTAAGATGAAGAACAATCAATTTCAAAAAGCTTTTCTTGGGACCAGAGCAATAGTACAGCAAGTAGGGTAAATGCTGCACTTGCACGTGGCCAACCCAGGTTCAATCTTGGGCATCCCCTATGAACCCCAGAGCACTAGAGGGAGTAATTTCTGAATGTAAAGCCAGGAGCAACCCCTGAGCATTGCCAGTTGTGTTCCTAAAATATATATAAATAAAAGTAAAATAAAAATGTTTTCCCTTTTGGAAAAACCACCGGGAGTAATTCTTGAATGTAAAGTCAACAGTAACCCCTGAGCATTGCCAGGTGTGTGCCTAGATAGATAGATAGATAGATAGATAGATAGATAGATAGATAGATAGATATGGATATAGATAAGAGCCCAGCAAGCTACTGAGAGTATCCCATCCACATGGCAAAGCCTGGCAAACTCTCTCCGTGGTATATTCGATATGCCAAAAACAACAAGTCTCACAATGGAGACATTACTGGGCCCACTAGAGATAGCTATAGATATATATAAATAATAAAATGAAAAGGTTTTCCTTTTTTGGGTTTTGTGTCAAACCTTACATGCCTAGATATTTACTTAATCAAAAACAGATCAATTATAAATTAACACCTAGAAAACTAATTCATCACTCATGCCATTTTAATACATTTACCTCTAATGAGCACTTATTTACAAGTGAAGAATGTAATCTATCACTCCATCTATTAATCCTTTCTGTATTGCTTCTCTTTGCCTTCTATATAACTGATATGGAAGTTTATGTGGTTATAAATCAGTCTTCGGTATTTAGCCTCTGAAATTTGTTTGGAGAAGAAGCATTGAGTTGTTACCTTGTTTAGTTTCTAGAATTTAGATCTTCTCTTTAAAACTGTAAAAGCAGAATCAATTCCTTAATTTGATGATGGATTTTCATAATAATATTCTTTTCTATTAAAGAAGGGTGGGAAATAAACTAAAATATTTGCTATTGTCATTCACTGTTTATCATGTTGACAATAATAATTTTGACCATAGCAATAATCTTTTTAATTTAGACACTGGATTCAACTTTTCCAAAGGAACCTTGTAAATATCGTATAAACCACCATCTTATAATCTGATTGAGTCTCCTAATCATTCAATTTAAATAATTTAAATATCATCATAGTTTTCTCCATCAAATAGATTATTAAAACTGGTTAAGCTGAATTTCTTATTCACTCTCAATAGGTCAAATCATACCAGCTTTTTATACTTGAAACCTTATCCTGATTCAAATAAGATAAAAATTGAGAAGAAAATGAAAGTCTTGAAATATCAAATGATAACTTCCATGAAATTGTTTTTCTAACCAGTAATACCCATTATCATCCATTTTGTGTAGATACCTACACTCATGTGATTTTAAAAATCTTATCATTAATGAGTTTCTACTCTATGCAGTGTCAAGAAAAGAAAACTATAAATCAAAATGTTAATGATGAGGAGCCAACTCATCATCATTCAAACAATGAATTTTTCAAAATATGTTTCAATTAACCACAAAATTTTAAAAGCACATGTTACCTCTTTTTACTTTTTTTATTTGAGCCACCTCCAGTGTTCCCAAGAAATTATTCCTAGAGCATTACTTCAGAGTTACTCTTTATGACACTCAGGTAGCAGGAATTGAATCAGGGCCTTCCAGCTGCAGAATATGCATCCCTTTAGGCTATCTCTCTGGCTATCAATTTATATTTTTAAGAGGGCACTGCCACGAAAACGCAAAGCTTCTTTAAAGCAAAGCATATAAAGATAGTGTGTTATGCTAACTTTTTGTCTTTTCCATTCACGTTTTTGAGTTATGATGTAAGATTTAGGTTGAGTTGAGTTACAAGTTTTGTGTTTGCATCCTTCAGGTAAGGTGCTTGTACATATATTCAGCAAGGGTTACAACCTTAATTATGGTACCTATACACTTTATAATTAAATGATTTTTGAGGTCACTAATGCTCACATTCTTGCTTGCTAGGGGATCTCATTCTTTTCCACTATGCTTTCACATCTTTTTTTTTTGTAGTTCTCACTTTGGTCACACATTATCTGTGGCACAGAATACACACTTGCCTGTGCACCAAAGTTTGCATACTCTATCGGGGCACTGAATGTCCCAGAGAATAGAGACTCAAGGACTCTGTTTGGTATACACAGGTGGCACCAGAAATTCAACTCATGGTCGTTACACTTGTGAGAGAAAACTTTTTTGCTTATAAATCATTCTCCGGCAATCTGGATTATAATACATTGGCAGCATTACTCTAGTGGTTAGGTTGACTCTAATGACTAATTTGAACCAAAAGACTCTGACACACACACTTAATCACTTAATCACTTAATCTCCATTATTCATCGATTTATTCGAGCGGGTGCCAGTAACGTCTCCATTCATCCCGGTTGCGTGCTAGCGTAGCCCAATGGTATCTGTTCGTTTTAGGAACATGCAGAGCCTCAAACCGATCATTTAGGGTCTTGACGAAGAAGTCTGACCATCTTATAGGTGGGCGTCCATGTGATCTTTTGATGTCCCGTGGAATCCAATCAGTAATGACTCTAGTCCAGCGGTTGTCTGTAAACCTCATTACGTGTCCAGCCCATCTGATTTTTGATGTCTTGGCAAATGAGACAGCGTCCCTGATTCTTGAGCGTTGACGAAGATCAGAACTCCGGATTCTATCTCTCATTTGAGTGAATCGTGATATTCCAAGCATAGTTCTTTCGATTCCTCTTTGAGAGACCCGAATAGCGTTCTCATCCTGTTTTCGTAGGGTCCAGGTCTCTGAGGCATATGTTAATGCAGGAAGAATAGTGGAATCAAAGAGATGTGTTCATAGCTGGAGGTTCTTTGTCCTTTTAGTTATTTCTTCAATGCTCTTGAAGGCATTCCAAGCCGCTCTCTTCCTCCTGCGCAACTCAGGTGCCAGGTCATTCATCATGTTGATTTCTCGACCTAGGTATATATAACTGTTGCATTCGGAGATGGTGGTTCCGTTGAGAGCGAATGGAGCGTCAGGAACAAGGCTGTTTCTCATAAACATTGTCTTCGTAAGATTCAGCTGTAGTCCGACCTTTCCACATTCACGGTCAAAGTTGTTCAGCATTTGTGCCGCTTGGTTGATGTTTGGTGTTATTAGAACGATGTCATCAGCAAAGCGGAGGTGGTGTAGTTGTCGACCATCTATCTTCACTCCCATGTTTTCCCATTCCAGTCGTCGCATGATGTTCTCGAGGGTGGCACTGAAGAGTTTTGGTGAAATGGTATCACCCTGCCGAACCCCTCTCTTGATATGGATGATTACTTCTTTGTAGAATGGTGAGATCTTGGTAGTGAATCCGCAATAGAGCTCACGAAGGATCCTGATGTATTGAGTTTGTACGCCCTGATTGGCTAGGGCTTCCATGACCGCTTCCGTCTCAACAGAATCAACTGCCTTCTTTAAATCAATGAATGTTAGACAGAGCGGCATCTTGAACTCCCGAGATACCTCAATGAGCTTGGTTATTGTGTGGATATGGTCGATGGTACTGAATCCTTTTCGGAATCCAGCTTGTTCACATGGTTGTCCTTCATCTAGTGTTCTGCTAATCCTATTCAGGATGACTCGAGTGAATAGTTTGTAGATGACAGACAATAGGCAGATTGGGCGATAGTTGCCAATGTCGTGGATGTCTCCTTTCTTGTATAGTAGTACAGTCCTGCTGGTTTTCCATTGGGATGGAACCTTGCATTCAGACAGGTAGCGTGTGAAGAGTCGAGCCAATGTATTGATGAGTACTGATGGTAAGTTCTTCAGGTGTTCAGGTCTGATCTTGTCTGGGCCAGGTGCTCTTTGTTTCTTTACCGATGAGATGGCATGTTGGATTTTGGAAGGGAGAACATTGGGAACGACATATCCATCATGTGGTATGTGGTATGTGGGCATATACATATATATATATATATACACATGTATATATGGGAGCAGACATATATGTGTATATATATGTAAATATTGGTAAAGATTTATATACAAGATATATATATATACATATATAAATATACATATATAAATCTTGGTAAAAAGTAATCTGAATTTTTACTTAAAATTTACATTTGACTAAATAATTTTTGAGAGGAGTGGTCCACTGAAAATATACTCAAGGAGTAATCCTTAGTCTACCAGTGATTCTTGACCAACTGGCTTTTGGGGGTGATTGTTTTTGTTTGGGTGCCATGCACAGTGATGCTCAGGATTACTCCTTGCTCTGAGCTCAGGGGTCATTCCTGGCAGGGCTCAAGGAAACATATGTGGTGCTGGGAATAGAACCCATACCTGCAATCCAACCAAGGTTGGCAATGTGTAAGACAAGGACCCTGTTCACTGTGCTGTCTCTCTCCAGAGTCACAATGATGTTTTGTTTCATTTGAAGGGGTGGGGCACACCAGGAGGTATTTGGGGTTTACTCCTGACTCTGAGCTTCTTGATCATCCTTGGTGAGGCTGGTGGACCATATGTATTTCTGGGGATCAAACTGGGATCCACATTGATTCTTGATGAACTGACATGTGGTTTAAAGCAAGTGTTCAACAATGGAGTACTATATGGCTGTTAGAAAAAATGAAGTCATGAAATTTACATACAAGTGGTACTACATGGAAAATATGCTAAGCGAAAAGAGCCAGAAAGAGAGGGACAGACATAGAAAGATTGCATTCATCTGGGGAACATAAAGTAACAAAATAGGAGACTAACACCCAAGAATAGCTGTGATAATTACCAGGAGGAATACTCCATGGCTTGAAGGCCAGTCGCACACTCTGGGGGTAAAGGCAGATCAGATAAAGAAGGGAACACCAAATAAAGGGTGCTGGGAAGATCCACCCAGGATGGGAGATGCATGCTGAAAGTAGACTACAGACCAAATATGATTGCCATCCAATGTCTCTTTTGCAAACCACAGCACCCAAAAGGAGAGAGAGAACAAAAGGGAGTGCCCTGACACAGAGGCAGGGTGGGATGGGGGGTGGCGGGTGGGAGGGATACTGGGATTAGTGGTGGAGAATGGGCGCTGGTGGAGGGATGGGTATTCGATCATTGCATAACTGAAACCCAAGCACAAAAATTTGTAAGTCTACAACTGTACCTCATGGTGTTTCACTAATAAAAAATAATAATAAAGCAAGTGTTCAAGAATGCATGCTGTTTGGACTCTATGGTGCCACAGAGTACTTGGGCCACTCAGGTGGTACTCAGAGGCCTCTTCAGCTTTCTCAGTAATACTTTGGGGACAATATAGTACTAAGGAACTAACAGAGCCAGGCACATGTGGGCAGTTGTTCTACTGCTGTCCTATCTCCCAAGCTTTGAGTAGACAAACATCTCAGATGAATATAAAAAGAATTTTAGGGAAGAGAGCAAGAACAATTGGCAATTTTCTCTGGCTTAGAAGCATAAAAAACTGAAAACATTGCCTACAGATATTTCATAAAGAACACTGTGACCTAATGCAATCACAATTTGCTGGGATCGCACTCTTTTTAAACAGATTTTCAAAGCATTAACATGGAAAAGATACACAAAATAATGTTTTATTTTCTTCCCTCACCCCATACTGGTGATCAAACTGTCTCAACAATGAAATTCAGGTAAGGCAGTTATCCTTCCTAGCATTCCAAAACAATTTTGGCCATCCTTTCTATTAACACAACAGAACTGAGTTAAAGATCAATTAGATAAATCCATACTAACTCTTGTTCCATACATGCCTGTATCTCATATAAATGCTATGGTTGTTTGAATTATAGTAGGAGGTCTCAATATTTATCACAATAATGAAATATGTTGTGTGTAGCATAGCACATATGTATGTGTATTAAATGTGTGCCTTGGATTAAAACTAGTCCATTTTGAACTAGTTTTAATCAATCAATATAAGGAGAAAGGTATTATAATTTACTGACAGTGTCAGTTTTATGGATAAAGTATCAAAGCAGAATTAGCCCTTCCATTTTGATTCAGAATCATAGTCTCATAACTTCAATTTTTCTTTATTTAGTGTTTTTATTCTTGTCTTTTTCTTTTATTTGCTGAATTAAAAAAATTTAAAAAAAACAGGAGGCAATTCAGATTCTAAGGTGAACATTGTTTCATTTTCCTTTGTTCAAAACCACTTACACTGACACCTTTCAGAGCCTATTCCTCTTATTTAAGACTCCCCTGTGCTCTTTCTTTGTTTTTTTTTTTTTTATGAGGAAATTTTCTGAGCTTTGCTCTGTGCTGTGAAACAAAGGCTAAGCAGCTGTGTGGATGTTCCAGCAAAGCCAAACAGCCTAAACCATTGTTCACCTCACTACTGCCCTTCGTTTGTTTGCATTGAACTGACCAGAAGGGACTTATCAGGGTTCACCTGCAATGTCAGCCCTCAGGCTCACTCACAACATGAGTGTAAAGAAAGCTGGAGGTACATACCAAACTCAACAGCCCACACTCCAGGGTCTACTGTGCAGCAACTCAACAATTTTAAATACTCGTGTCTGAATGCATTTTATACACCACTTCCGTGGTACATAGAATACATTGGGATATTCCTGAGGTGAAGCGAATGGATGTGATGATGAGGAATGAGAAACATCAGTTTTAGCTGCCTGAAAGAAATACCCTTTGAGAGAACAGAAATCTTGAAGAAAAAAGAAGAAAGAAAGAAAGAAAGAAAGAAAGAAAGAAAGAAAGAAAGAAAGAAAGAGAGAGAAAGAAAGAAAGAAAGAAAGAAGGAAAGAGAGAAAGGAAAAGAAAAGATAAAGAGAAGAAAAGAAAAGAAAAAAAGATGAAAAATCAATTAATCACTCAGTCAGTCATCCATGCAGATCCTTGTAAAGAAAATGAGGCTATTTTGTCAAAATAATAATCATGTTTTCTAAGGGCTTTCCTGCTAAAAATATAGCTTCTCCAGAGAAGCAGCTACATGCTCCCTTTAAATAGCTCCATTTGGCTTGCTTCACTGCTTGTCCTTATCTTAACTGAATAAGAACTGTCTAATATCCTTCTAAATGAAAGTAATTTTTGGACTCAGTCATATTGCACATTTGACAATCCCTCCAGATGTGATTATGTAGAATTCTCTCTCACATTTACAATGGCAAGTAGGGGGTGTGTTGGGGGGGGGGGAGTTGTTTCATAGAAAAATCACTTTCTGGCCCTTCTAGGGTCGAAATAGGAGGGTGGTCCATATGACATTGAATATAGGTGAGTCACATGCTGAGCTTTGAAAAGAGACGTATTCTCCTGGGCTCTGAATAGGAGCTCTGCATTTCCCTTTGAGGATAACTGATACCCTGTGATGAAAACCAGTGTATAAATGCAATATGCCTTTGTTCACAGCCACGGCAGGTGTTGTTAAAGCTTTCTGTCCTGGATCTGACAATGTTCCAGAAACCTGACCTGCCACAACCCTGTTATTCCCACAATAGGAAAGCCTTTCCCAGAACATTTAATTGTGCCAAATTGTGCAATTCCATTGTGATACTTAATAGACCAGAAAAGATTCTTATGGACTGATTTTACACTGACCATTGGAGTAGATAAATGGATGTGTTTTGGTATGCACACTGGATGTATATTATATCTCTGCATGTATAGATGATATGTATAATAAGCATAAGCTCCATAGTAATGCTAGACTTGGACTTGCAACTCAAAATACATTGGCTTTCAATATGGTAAGTGATCTCGGTATAATTTGAAATGAATGTTCAGAGGAAACACTGACTGTGATGTGCCAAACTTAAGCAAAGGCAAGAAAAAGAAATTTTATTTTCAACAATATATGTTGTTTATAAATTACAAAGAAAACACCTGTTGCAAATAAATTAGATAATATTAAATAGACTCAATCAGGAAAATTGGAGAATTAGGAAAATTACTTGAAAAATGTAGGGTTAAGAAAAGGCTTTCAAAAATTATATAAAGCAAAATACAAAAATAGAAATATAGTTGTTTTAGAAATTAGGTTTAGCTATCTGCCCACCTAGAATGTTTCTCATAAGCTTCACAGTTCAAGTATATGCAAAAAAGCATGTTTTAAATTTGAATCTCATTGACAACCTAGTTTATGATTTTAGAATAAAAAAATTTGGGCTCAAATCATAATTTAATTGTTTAATATAGATGAAATCTTAAGTGCATTGCCTACTACATGCCTCAATTTACAGTTTAGACTCTGAATTTTGTTTTGAGAATTAAGTGAGATAAATATATTTCTTCTTGTCCCTGTATCATAAGCATTCTAAATGACAAATTGTGACCATGGTAATACTTTTAAAAAATACTATTCTGTTCTGGGTCTAGTATATAAAGAACTCCTAAAATATATATACATGTATGCATTTTTGCTGTTTTCATTTATATGGTTTTTGACAAATGACTTATTATTCTCAGTAAATATAATTTGCTTTAGTTTATCAGTAATGAGAGCAACAGTTTGCTTTAACAAATATAGCTCTTACTAGATAGGAGCTTTTAATGACATGAAACTCTAAATTTGTTACTGTTCAGAGAGTGAAAGTATCTGTATTCTGTGAAGTCTTCTGTCCACTCCTATTTCTTTAATTTTATCGTAACTAGAGGAGTATGCATAAGCTAAAGCATCCTAGAGTATCCACGCTCCATCCAAATGATAGGAAGAATCAACACCTGCAAGTCTGTGTTTTAGTCAGCAGGATTTGCCATACTTCATCAATACAGCTAGCCACAAGAGCAGCTGTGAAAATTTATCTATAGCTCCTTGCCATATGGCTAGTCAAAACTCAGCAAGTTGAATTGCTAAAAAAATTTGGAAGATAGTAATAAATTTCTTTCATGGTACAGGTATCATTCCATAGCTGCATAACAAAACATCCCACCCTTTAGTCTAAAAAATATGAAAAGCAGTAATTTTTTAACTTACCTTCTAAGTTGTTTTAGCTCACCTCGTTTTATTTTACTCAGGTGAAAGAGAACAACTACAGAGTTTCCGGTAAGACAAGCTGACTATCAACTGGAGTACTCCAGTCTCTTATTCTCTAGCAGACTAGTTGTAGTCTGTCTACCTGGTCATCTTTGAGACCTAGCCTCATAACTTGCAAAACGGCACTTTTGTTCTATTCCACAGGACAAAGTAAAGTAGTAAATATTAAAAAAGTGGAAAAATATATTCTACATCTTCACAGAAGAACCTCCGGCTCCGGGCACATCTCTTTGATTCCACTTTTCTTCCTGCATTAACATATGCCTCAGAGACCTGGGCCCTATGCAAATAGGATGAGAATGCTATTCAGGTCTCCCAAAGAAGAATAGAAAGAGCTATGCTTGGAATATCACGTTTCACTCAAATGAGAGAAAGAATCCGGAGTTCCGACATCCGTCAACGATCAAGAATCAAGGATGCTGTCTCATTTGCCGAGGTGTCAAAAATCAGATAGGCTGGTCATGTAATGAGATTTAAAGACAACTGCTTGACTAGAGCTGTTACCGACTGGATTCCACGGGATGTCAAAAGACCATGTGGCTGCCCACCTACCAGATGGTCAGGAATTCTTCGTCAAGATCATGAACGATCGGTTTGAGGCTCTTCATGTTCCCAGAGTGAACAGATGCCATTGGGCTACACTAGCACGTGACAGGGACAAATGGAGACGTTACTGGCGCCCACTCGAGCAAATAGACAACTAACGGGAAATTAAGTGATTAAGTGATTAAGTGACATAGAAAAGGCTAAAAATTACAGTATAAAAAGAGAGATGAATTGTCATTTTTGAAATCTATAAAAGAATTAAATGGGAGGTAATATAAAAAAGGGTTGTGGCATAAATATTAATATCATAGGTCATCCTTGTTGTGAAATGCATGAAATCAATTTGAGAAAGTTATTAAAGGAGACATGTGCAAATATTGGGTCCTTCAGTTACACATCTTATGAACATATTCTCATGATGTTAAAATCAGATAGAGACTAACCCATGTCTTGAGGTTTATAAGATCATTTCGGTTGTTATGAATTTTCTTATGATGTAGAAAAATGAAAAAAATCTATACTGGCCAAATAAAATTAAATTAAGCAAATGTCTCAAAAATGTGGTGCAGATTGGCCTAGACATCAAAATAACTGAGTTCTAGCTTAGCTTTTTATGGTAGAGTTCACTTTTATTTGTGTAATTATAAAATGTTTGATCAAATTAAATCCACTATTTCACTGTTTTAACCAGTGTTTATGAATTACTAAAACCCTCCAAATTTAGTTATTACAAGTAAATCTAAGACTATGAATGCATGAATAGAAATAACTACAAACTACTAGGATGCTTAATGTCAAATATCAAGTCATTTGTAAGCTCCTAGACAAACTCTGTTCAATTCCTAGGCTGTCTAAATTCTGAACATGTTAACAAAGTTTAAAAATTCATGTTTACAAACTCTACTATGGAGACACTTTCATTTAAGAGCAAAGTTATTTTTAAAAAATTATTGAGTTATATTCCAAGTTATCCTTTAACAACTATAATTAGAGTTAATATATAGAAAAAATGTAATGAAATTCTTAAGCAAATTTGTTTTTTAAAATAATTAAGCACGGCATAATTTTATGTTTGTTATGCTTTACGTTTATTTTATATTCATATCTGCAGGATACATAAACATAGGTGTTTATTCTTTCTTTCATGCCATGCTACCACCAAAATAAAACACTATCTTATATTTATCTTTCAAATCAGATGCAAAAGTAATTCTTCCTTGTTCTGTTTTTAAAGTCAGCCACAACTAGGAATACACAGAGATTACTCCTGGCTCTTTTCTCAGGAATTAATTTTGGTGCTGCTGGGTGGCACGATGGGGGTAGGAGGGCAGCGAGGGAGGTGGGGGGGGCATGTCATATGAGATGCTGGGGATTGAAGGCGATTGGACATGAGCAAGGTAATCGTTCTGCCCACCCTCCCTAAAGTAGTTTCTTAATTCAACAAGAAATATTACATGAAACACGAAGATGACAACAACACAATTATGATGATGATGTTGGCCTATGGCTTCCTAAAACCATACATATATCAATATATCTAACTACACATGGCAAATATCTCAAAATTTTGTAGAATACTACAGTCTGACCAAACCAATGGTTATTAAAGTGGTCATAGGATCAGGTCCAGTGGCATATATACGACCAAGAAAATTATTGAACTGAAATTCTTCACGACAGGGATAGAAAATGGACAGAAAAGACTTGTTCTGCTAAAAATATGTGAGCATGTAGGTGTGGAGAGGCTCTATTGCTCTAAAAACCAACAAAGAATAGCCTTTCAGAAGGATTGCTAACTTGCAAGTTCTCTTGTATTTTGTAAAATTGATAGCCCTTGATTGCCTTATACAAACAGTTAGTAATCCACAATGAATCCAAGTTCCCTTTATCTTTATGCTGAGGGCTTTCCCTGAGGCACATTATTCTGAAGACAGCCAAATTTGTTCCAAATTGACCATAAAAGAATGGAAAGAGGTCAAAATCCAATTCCATAGAAAGTTATCCAGAAAAAAAAACCTATCTGCAAACCACCACTTGATTGCAAATAACCTGCCCCTTCGTTAGAGAATGAAACTACTACTTCCTGTCTACTTTGAATATTTTGCTCTCTTTGTGCCTGCTCCTATTTCCTTGCAATCTTTCTCCTCCTCTCAATAAATTCCTTGATGTCCATAAATTCTTTCTTCCTTTATACTCAAAGCCTATACTTGCCTAAATAATCAGATACCGGATTCCTCAAGAGGATATTAGCCCATCAACAAATCCTACTGGCAATACTGACATAGCATAAGAATTCAGAACCACTGGACTGGCATGTCTTACTGTGTAAATCATCAAGGAAGTAAATTTGCAGACATCTGGATAGGAAAAAAATGTATTATCTTGTCATGTAGTTATTACCCTTTTTTGTTTCAAACAGATCAACAAATGTCATTTCAGTTTCAATAAGAATATGTTTGTGAAGATTAATATTCTCTTGGAGAATTTCATTAGTAGAACACGGGTGTGTACTCAGAATAAAAAGAGGGCTGAATAAATATGTGTTAACTTCATTTATTACAGTTTGATAGAAGACTCAAATGTAATTCCTTGAAACATGCTTTAAGAAGATAACTTTAAAATTCTAAACCAAAGATATTAGTGACATTGCTTCCATATAAAAAAGATTGTAGAGTTTAATACTCCCTTTTTAAATAGAAGGAAATCAGAGATCACAGGACATCAGTTGATTTTTTTCCACAGATAAGCCATTTTACTGACAGAATCAGAGAAAGGATATATGTTTCTTTCAGTCTAGTGTTCTCTAAAATCCACTCCTTTAGATGAATTAAAGCTCTAGGGAAGCAATTTATGGTTTATCACCACCTATGACAAGATAACAAGACAAAAATCAAATAAAAAATAGTCCCTTATGGGTACAGAGAAATGGCAGAGGATGCAAATAGTGCTTGGAATATAAAAGAAATAAAAATTTAGATTTTTTTCATAAAAAATGCTCCTTCACTTTTTTTTTTTTAAAAAGACATATCGACTTTTTCACTTTTAAATCTTAAAAAAACATGACACCCAGGAATGCAGAAGCTTGCATGGAAGATATTTTTCACTTCTTAAAAATTCTTTAAGCATAAAGAAATCAAATTCCTTAACTAGACAAACTCCTTTTATAACATCAAAAATAGATAAATCCACAAAAGAGAAAAAAAAACTGTCAAAGGGGATTGTCATAGTAACTACATAAGAAAAAAATCGGCATATAAAGCAACCTGATTATTTCTTATTTTTAATCAAAATTACATATCATCAAGTTTGGAAGCAAAACAATTGGAAAAGCAGTTAAAATTTTTAGAGTATACGATATGCACATTAATTTTATTACCTGTCTGCACCAAGGAGTCACAATTCTAATTAATATAAGAATCAACAATTTTTCATGTAATTTCCAGCCTCATTTTTACTTCCTCATACACGGGAAAAAAATCAACTATGACAAGAGAGATAGGATAGGTAGGTAGTGGATAGTAAACACACACACTTCTCTTGGTTTAGGGCCAACACAGGCTTAGTCCTCATAACTGTACATGGTCCCAAGGGTGTTAGGAATGATGCCTGAGCACAGAGCTAGGAGTTAAGTCTGAATATAGTCAGTTGTGCTCCCTACCAACACTGGCAAAAAATAATCATCAACTGGTTCACTTCCTAAAGTTTGTCAAGTTCACTCACTGTCTTTCAATATTTTTAATTTTGACTTTTACAATATTTATCATCTGCTTAGTACCTTCTTAAAAACTGATATTGATTAACATGGTTTTCAGAAATATTTACTTTTACTTGGTATTTTAAATAATAATGGTCTGCACTGTAGCATTGTCCTCCCATTGTTGGTCGATTTGCTCAAGCAGGCCCAGTAACGTCTCCATTGTGAGACTTTATTACTGTGTTTGGCATATTGAACACGTCACTGGTAGCTTGCCAGGCTTTTGCTGTGTGAGCGAGATAATCTCAGTAGCTTGCTGGTCTCTCCTAGAGGGGCGGAGGAATTGAACTTGGGTAGGCCCAGGTGGGCTGCATGCAAGGTGTATGCCCTCCAAATTTGTGCTTACTTCTCTACTTTTGGGAACCTCTGTAATAAAGCATGAGGAAAAAAATCTGTAATATATACCCAAGTAGTACACTGTTTTCACTTTTTTAGCAGTTTCACACATCTGAAAAAGATGCATTGATAAAATACAAGTTCAGGGTAAAATTACTCCAACAGAATAGAATTGGCAGTACAGAAAGTAGGGCACTTGCCTTGTATAGCTGACCAGGGTTCAACTCTGGCACCCAATATGGTCCCCTGAGCTAAGTAGTAACCATCGCTGAGCACATAAACAGGAGTAAAACCTAAGCACTGGCTGGAATGTTGTTCAAAACAATAAATAAATAATTTTAAAAAGTTTAAAAATGGAATCAGCAATCTATAAGGCTGAAATATTTTAATATTTCCTGGTTTAATATGTTACTACTGTACTTTGAATTTTGATAAATTATAGAGGATAAAGTTTATTCAAAAGACCTTTGAATAAATTCTTACAAATTTTCTTAATTAGAATATTTTTTGTTGAAGCACGCATGCACACATACATGCACACACACCCTAAGAAAACACTTAATGTGGCATCAGTATACTGTAACACTCTTTGCAAATGAACTGCCCTGAGAAATCATCAACTCTTCTCTTAATTTTTTTTTCTTTTGGGGCCACACCCGGTGATGCTCAGGGGTTACTCCTGGGTTTGCACTCAGGGATCACTCCTGGTGGTGCTCAGGGGACCATACAGGATGCTGGGAATCGATCCTGGGTCAGCTGCATGCAAGGCAAACACCCTATCCGCTGTGCCATTGCTCCAGCCCCTCTTCTCTTAATTTTTATAACCACAACCAATTGTCCAAATAAAATGCAAAGAATTTTCTCAGTCTATGTCAGTGTCCAACAGAAAACTGTTGCAATTAGTAGGAAGTGTCAGTTTAAAGAGAGAACAGGAAATGTCAGAGCTAGGACAAAAGAGCAAATTAATTATCTTAGTATACATTGATCTGTACCTTTGAATGAGAATGGACAATTTCTCCTCTGGAAAGAAAACTTTTGATTGTAAAATGTCCTGCAGTTATATGGCTAAAATAATGAATCCTTCAGCCTAGAGGACAAAAATGTAATCTGCAATTCTAAGGGCCTATGCCATGATTACTACATGACTCTTAGTAGGAAACTTAATTAAAATAAATCTAATTGTACTAAAAACTAGGAATCCTTTGTAGATGTTCTAAAAGAAAGAAGTATGTGTACAGGGGGTGGAGGTGAGGTTGTCAAGAGAAATAAGCCTTCTCCAGAAGGAATAGACATGAGTGTATTCCATAAAATAAAAGAAAGGGGTTATACATCCCAGGTTGAGATGAGAATGATCCCAGAATGAAGATACACCTGGATACTTGTAAACTGTGGGTCAGAGAGATAATATAGTGAGTAAGACACTTGCATTCTATGCAGCAGACCCAGGTTCAATCCCAGCATTGCACATATATACATATATGTTCATATCCATGAGCATCTCCAGAAGTTATATCTGAGCACAGAGCCAGAAGTAAGCCTTGACACAACCAAACATGCCTACCAAATAAACAATTTTTTAAATTAAAAATGATTTGTTAAAGATGACTTTAATGTCTCTTTCAATAGCCTACAAAATTAGTGACAACATTATTTAAATAAGAATATATACCTAAAAAAAAAAGGAAAAGAATATATACCTAAATAACAAAATTAGTCAGAGGGCAAGATTACAGAGGAATATAGAGTATTTGAAATTACTATTTTGTCACCTTAATTAATATATTTATTCTACATTTAAAAATCATATGAACATATTAACTATTCTCCTAGGTGTATGTACCACTTTGATGTAATTATAAACATATCAGCTGAAATATTAGTAATACAGTGCATGAAAAACTTAAGACAAAAATATTATGAGGGATTAAAGGAGCATACACTATACAATATATCATAATATATTAATTAATTTAATTACCTTAAAATTGGGCTGGAGCGATAGCACAGAGGGTAGGGCATTTGCCTTGCACACAGCCAACATGGCTGATCCGAGTTCGATTCCTCCGCCCCTCTCATAGAGTCCGGCAAGCTACCGAGAGTATCTTGCTCTCACAGCAGAGCCTGGCAAGCTCCCCGATACGTATTCGATATGCCAAACACAGTAACAACAAGTCTCACAAAGGAGATGTTACTAGGCCCGCTGGAGCAAATCGATGAACAACGTGAGGACCGTGGACCATGGACCTTAAAATTGGACCTTGAGAGCTTGTTTGGAGATTCTATCAGGGGAGCGCAGTTGCTCATGTACCCTCTACCCAAGACCAGTCTGTCTCTATTCGGGGAAGGCCGTCCTCTTTGACCGAGCAGGCAGCTTCGGGAGGGACACACATGGAAGGCGACACCCGCCTAGCCAGCCAGATCAGTTGAATCAACCCTGGAAATCAATGGGGTGAAAGATATCACAGCCAGATCACCCTCCATAGCACAGCAGGTAGGGCGTTTGCCTTGCACGTGGCCAACCCTGTTGACCCAGGTTCGATTCCTCCACCCCTCTTGGAGAGCTCAGCAAGCTACAGAGAGTATCTCACCCACAGGTTAAAGCCTGGAAAGCTCCCCATGATGTATTCGATATGCTAAAAACACAGAAACAACAAGTCTCACAATGAAGACATTACTGGGCCCGCTTGAGCAAATCAATGAACATCAGGAGGACAATGCTACAATGCACCTTAAAATTAAGTATATTTTAAATTATTAACTAACCTAAAAATTTCTGGTTAATCGCTAAGAATAGTTTAATATATACTCTAATATATATCCTAAAGGAGTGTGTTTTAGGTTGAAGTCTTCAGAGAGTCTTAGATAGAATTCTATTTCTTTTCATACACTTATCGAGGAAACAATTATAGGTAAACTTATGATGTAATTAAGGACACAAAATAATAGGGAGAAAACAAAGTAAAAATGTTGGTTGGGGAATGCTTTAGTTTAAACTTGATCCCACAAGTTATTCTAGATATCCAGAATAAGAGTGTAATCTGACCTTAATCAAGGAATCAAGGTGCGTGTGTTTGTGTGGGTAGGTGTATACATGCCTATATAGGTGTTTTTGCCTGGGATTGAACCCCAAATCTCAAGTATGTGTTCAAAAATTCTGGGCGACTGCCGCATGTGATTGTTGGCCATGAGTTGCTTCCCCACCTCAAGCTGCCACCACAAATAGATTTATGAAGGAGGGATCAGGGCTGCCAACTTTGCTGGTCATCAGTCGCCGTTTATTCCAAATTTCGTCTCCATTTTAGACTCACACTCCTCTCGTCCCTGTCTCACACACCCCATCCAGTTTCACTCTCTCCATCTAGTCTCCCTATGCCCATCCATTTTCATTCTGTCCCATTCCAGTCATACTCTCCCTCATGTTAGTCTCCCTGTGCCATGTTATAGTCTTAGTTATAGAGACTAATCACCAAGGGTTGGTGCTAGCAATTACACATAGGTGGGGTAGCCCAACAAACATATGAAAGTCCTTCCTCCTGGGAAGCTTATTCTAAGACAAAGATCTCATTCTGCTAGGAGATCTACTCAAGGGCAGAATTTCATCTAAGGGAGGATTTCTCCTTTCCTTAGTCTATCACGTTCACGACCATCCTGTTGTTTGTTGATTGCCTCGAGCAGGCCCCAGTAACGTCTCTTCTGTCCTAGCCCTGAGATTTTTTAAAAAGTGGCATATTCAAGTCTCTTCCAGGGTTAGGAGAATGAGACCCATCATTGTTACTGGTATTTGGCATATTGGATACCCCACAGGGAGTTTGCCAGACTCTGCCGTGTGGGCAGGTTGCATTCGGTAGCCTGCCAGTTTGTCCAAAGCAGGAATGAGATAATAAGATGTCACGCAGCCGCGAATGCGGCCATGCACTTCCGGGAGCTGGGTTTTATAGTCTCTGAGTCTTGGCCATTGATGGGATTACATGGCGCCAGGGGGCCAATTGGTGGGTGTGACCCCTGCCTACTGGAATTTGGATGATCTGGGTGGAGGATGCTCAGCCCCAATCTGAGCAGGCTTGGAGATCACAGCCCCTGAACCCGCATGCCTTTGTTCCTCTGCCGGTACCTTTATGCATGTGGAGAGTGGTCTCAGCATGGTGGTGGCTTGTTCTAGAGATCTCTGGCTGCCAGAACTCTGGTCAGGGCGGGGAGGGAAACTCAACCCAATCCCCTCCAAGGGGCCCCGGCGAGGACAGCCAGACGCAGGGGCAGGAGACTCTATGCTGTTCTCTTCCGGGAGCTGGGTTTTATAGTCTCTGGGTCTTGGCCGTTGATGGGATTACATGGGCGTCAGGGGGCAGTTGGTGGGTGTGACGCCCGCCCACTGGAAGATGGAGGATCTGGGTGGAGGATGCTCAGCCCCGATCTGAGCAGGCTTGGAGATCTCAGCCCCAGGTCTTGCATGACTTTTTTCCTCTGCCGGTACCTTCCCGTGTGTGGAGAGTGGTCTCAGCATGGTTGTGGCTGGTTCCAAAGGTCTTCGGCTGCCGGAGCCCTGGTCGGGGTGGGGAGAGAAACTCAACCCGCCCCCCTCCAAGGGGTCCCAGCAAGGACAGCCAGGTACCAGGGCTGGAGACTCTGTGCTGTTCCCTTCTGGGAGCTGGGTTTTATAGTCTCTGAGTCTTGGCCGTTGATGGGATTACATTTTATTATCTCATTCTTGCTTTGGACAACCTGGCAGGCTACAAAATGTAACCTGCCCACATGGCAGAGTCTGGCAAACTCCCTGTGGTGTACCCAATATGCCCTATACCAGTAACAATGATGGGTCTCATTCTCCTAACCCTAAAAGAGCTGTGAATGTGGCACTTTTTAGAATTTCAGGGCTAGGATGAAGGAGACATTACTGGTGCCTGCTCCAGGCAATCAACAAACAACAAGATGATCGTGATCATGAATCTTTCAAGTCATTTTGTATGAACACCGTAAGATATTTTAAGCTTGTAAGAGTGGCTGTCCTTGGGACATCCTGCTATAGATTCTAGACTACAGTTTGCAGGCCAGATTAGTCCTTCCTAACCCCAGCAGGATTCTTGTCTAGTCATTTCTCTTTGAGTCATGACAGGACTTATCCATGACCGTGCTCTTAACTTATGATAAGTTTTTCAGTGCTTGACCTGTCCCTATTTGATATCAGAATAGCTTATAGCTTGTCCTGCGTCCATCCAAGTCCCTTCATCAGAACCCTGCTTCTGGGGTGCTAGGAACTAAAGGTAACTGAGGCTTAAGTGGAGTAAATAAGATATCTGCCCAGGAGTAAATATTACTTGGAGTCAATTATCTCCCAAGTTACAAAAGCATAGCATTAACTGTTTTCTTGTGTCTATACAAAAAGGACATATCTCTAAAGTAAACTGCAAAGGACATAAAGGCAAGAGAAAGGCAATATTTAATTTATAAATAGAAAATCCAGAGATCTCTGAAGAATCTGACTTTAAAAGTCACAGGTTCTGATTAGGGAAAATGAGCGATTAACAGATAGGGGAAGCAGAGCACAAAGAAATTCAAAATGAATACTGAGAAAATATAGTGCTTCAGGAACACTGTGATGGGTGTTACTCAAAAAAACCTAAACTCCTTATGGAGAGGGAAAAAGGACAAGACAATGTTATTCAACACTCAAATATGCAAGGAATGTACTCTATGACTGAGTCACATTCCTAATGTTCTATTTTATTCAGCCATTTGCTACCATTATCTTGGAGGCATTTTTTTTTATATGAGCATAGGACAATTTTGGATGCCTATAACTCTTAGTCTTGGAAATTTTTCCTCCCTTCAGATGGTAGTCTTATATACAAAAAAAATGGGTGGGGCAAAAATGAGATTTAACACAGAAGAAAACCTTGAATAATAAAGTATTTAATTGATTGAAAAATGGAAGCATAAACAAATTATAGTATATAGGGCAAAAAAAAATCATTGTTATGGTCACGGTCCTCCCGTTGTTCAATGATTTACTCGAGTGGGCCCAGTAACGTTTCCATCATGAGATTTGTTGTTACTGTGTTAAGGCATATTGAATACATCACGGGTAGCTTGCCAGGCTTTGCCATGAAGGCGAGATACTCTCAGTAGCTTGCCGGACTCTCTGAGAGGGGCAGAGGAATCAAACCCAGCTCAGCCGGGCCATCTCCGTGTAAGGAAAATGCCCTACCACCATGCTATCGCTCCAGCTCAGGGCAAAAAAACTAGAATTATTTGCAATTACACTAAACACAAAAAGGTAAATTTGTAATAAAAGTAAAAATAATTTTTGCCTTCAAAATTGTACAAATTTGGACCAGAAAGATAGTACACAGCTAAGGCACTTACCTTACACACAGTATACCCTGGTTCAATCCTTGTCACCACAGAGATGTACACCTCTAGATGTCAACCTTAAACATTGTCAGGTATGGCCAAAACACACCCTTCCACCATCAGTTATTCAAACTGCTTACATAAGAAACATATTGACTATAAGGGCCAGACTATAATATAATATCATTACTAAATGACTGTAATATAATTATATTATATTAAACAATACATCTAATCAAGGAAATAAACAAATATACAGAGAAAGAAAACAAAGAAATGTGAATCTGAGAGAGTATAGACAAATATCTAAAGAAAGTTTATAATCTCACCCCCCCAGAAAGCTTATAATTTTGAAAGATATTTGCATTATTCTTATTTTTTCCCACAGCTCTGAGTCACAACCAGTGTTTAGTCCTTGCTCTGACACTCAGGAATCACTCCTGGCAGAATGATTATGTTTATTACTCAAAGTGTGAAAATAATAACAAATTAAATTTATTGGACATTATCATAAATACAAATGTAAAATTCAGTCAGAATAATAATAATGCATATGAGTAGATTATCTATTTTATGTGGGCATTACTTATTAAAATTTAAGTGGGTTTATTTAAAGTCTATAAGGCTAATAAAACATCTAAACTTTTAAAATTTTACACTTAAAAAATAAATATGTGCTAGCAAAAAGATAAAGAGAAAATAGTTATTAAAAGTCACCATCCATTTGTGGATTAAAAAAACACTCAGAAACATTATGAAACTGATAAGGGGCACCATGAAAATCCCACATCAAGCACAGTTTTAATAAAATAATATTGAAAATTTACCCTGGATATTGGGAAGAAGACTAGAATACCTCCCATTTATTATTTCTATTTACATTGTATAAGAAATCCTTGCTAGTGTAATAATGCAAAGAGAAAAAAATACTTCAGAATTACAATGAAAACAATCTGTCACTATTTGTATACACTGCCACTGAGATAATAGAATGTCCAAAAGATATTTTATTCTCATTAAAACTAGTAGTAGATTTATCAACATTGCTACAAATAGTCATTATGTATATTTACATATCAGAAAAAGAAATAGAAAAGCAAATTTCAAAATCTATAGTTTCAATTTATCCATACTAAGAAATAAATTTATTTTTAAAATGTACCAGATTATACTGGGCTGGAGCGATAGCATAACAGGTAGGGTGTTTGCCTTGCCCATGGCCGACCTGGATTCAATTCCTCTGCCCCTCTCAGAGAGCACGGCAAGCTACGGAGAGTATTTTGCCCATACGGCAAAGCCTGGCAAGCTACCCATGACATATTTGATATGCCAAAAACAGTAACAACAAGTCTCACAATGAAGATGATACCGGTGCCCTTTGAGAAAATCGATGAACACCTGGAGGACAGAGCTACAGCGCTATAGTGCTACTAGATTATACTAAGAAGATACCTAATGTTTTTGAAAGTACTTAAATATTATTTATCAGTGGTTTAAAATAAGCTTATTAAGTGATAATCTTTTTATTATTCCTGGCTTGGAAAATAAGTACTGAAGTGATGTATATTTTAATACAAACTATAGATTCAATGACAAATAAAACAATTTTTTTTCAAAAAGTGAAAGCAGATGACAGTTGGATCATTGACTATATCTTAATGTATATTTTGGTTAGAGATTTTCATTTATCTAACCATTTATCTCTTTAATATCCAACAAAATTTATACAAGGCAATGTTGTTTCTTTTGTTTTTATTCTAATTCTTGAGTTGTTGAGGGGGTCACATCCAGCGATATTCAGGGCTTACTACAGGCTCTGCAGTCATGGTCACTCCTGGTGAAACTCAGTGGATCATATGCAACAGCGCCAGGAATCAAATTAGGTTGACCATGTATAATACAACTGTCTTACCTGCTGTGCTATTTGTCTGATATCCCTTTGGATCTATTTTAATCTGTATTTCCATTTCCTGTTCTTCACTTACTTTATAACTTGATAACTTGATATCCCATTATTCATCGATTTGCTGGAGCAGGCACCAGTAACATCTCCATTTGTCTCTGTTGCGCGCTAGTGTAACTCAATGGCATCTGCTCACTACAGGAACATGAAGAGCCTCAAACCATTTGTTCAGGGTCTTGATAAAGAAGTCAGACCATCTCGTAGGTGGGAGGCCACTCATTCTTTTGACATTATGTGGAATCCGGTCGGTAACAGCTCTGGTCCAGCAGTCGTCTTCAAGTCACATTACATGACCAGCCCATATGCTTTTAGATGCCTTGGCAAATGAGACAGCATTCCTTATTCTCGATCTTTGACAGAGGTCGGAACTCCAGATTCCTTCTCTCACTTGAGTGAAGCGTGATACTTCTTCAAGCATAGTTCTTTCAATTTCTTTCTGGGTGACCTGAATAGCATTCTCATCCTATTTTTGCAGGGCCCAGGTCTGTCTCTGAGGTATATCTTAGTGCAGGGAGAAAGATGGAATCGAAGAGATGTGCCCAGAGCTGTAGTTTCTTTGTCCTCTTAGCTATTTCTTTGACATTTTTGAAGGCTTTCCTCACTGCTCTCTTCCTCCTGAGCAGCTCAGGTGCCAGATCATTTGTCATGTTGAGTTCTCAACATAGGTACACATAACTGCTGCATTTGGAGATGTTAATTCCATTGAGAGCAAATGGAATGTCAGGAACTAGTTCATTTTTCATAAACATTGTCTTCGGGAGATTCAGCTGCAGTCCAATTTTTCCACACTCATGGTGGAAGTCAGCCAGTATTCGTGCCGCATGGCTAATGTTGGTGTTATTAGAATGGTTTCATCAGTGAAGCGGAGGTGGTGTAGTTGCCGATGATCTATCTTCATTCCTTCCCATTCCAATCATCGCATGACATTCTCGAGGGTGACACTGAAGAGTTTCTGTTAAATGGTATAACGCTGCTCAACCCCTCTCTTGACGTTGATGATCACTTCCTTGTAGAATGGTGAGATCCTGGTGATAAATCTATAATACAGCTCATGGAGGATCCTGATGTATTGAGTTTGAATGCTCTGTTTAGCGAAGGGTTTCGATGACCACTTCAGTTTCAACAGAATCAAAGGCCTTCTTTAAATGAATGAACGTTAGAAAGAGCGGAATCTTGAACTCCCAAGAAACTTCAATGAACTTGGTTATCGTGTGGATATGGTCCATCGTGCTGAATCCTTTTTGGAAACCTGCTTGCTCACATGGTTGTCCTTCATCTAGTGTTCTGCCAATCCTATTCGAGATGACTTGAGTGAACAGCTTGTAGATGATGGACAACAGGCAGATCGGGTGATAGTTGCCAATGTCGTGGATGTCTCCCTTCATGTACACTAGAACACTCCTGCTGATTTTCCATTGGGACAGAACCTTGCATTCAGACAGGTAGCGTGTAAAGAGCCGAGCAAGTGTATTAACGAGTACTGATGGCAGATTCTTCAGGTGTTTAGATCTGACCTTGTCTGGACCAGGTGTTGTTCGCTTCTTTACCGACGAGATGGTGTGTCGGATTTTGGAAGGTAGAATGTTGGGAATCAAA
The DNA here is from genome assembly GCF_029834395.1 of Sorex fumeus. NCBI lineage: Eukaryota > Metazoa > Chordata > Mammalia > Eulipotyphla > Soricidae > Sorex > Sorex fumeus. Next base: position 14,548,339 of record NW_026606172.1, read on the forward strand.
TATCCATCCTTTGGAATGTGGGCAGTTGGATGTGGCTATTGAAGATATCTGGGTAGAAGTCATGGATAATCTTCTCCATTGCACTCTGGAAGATGTGAGAGATCCATCAGGATATTGGAGGGCAGTCATTTTAGTCTTGTTGTTGATGAAGGACAAGCAGGTGTTGTGAATATTTTTCCCGGCTGCTACTGCATTGGCCAGCACTGCTGCTCTTCTCTCTTTCAGGTCTTCCTTTATCGCTTCTCTGCACTGCTTTGCGATCTTGGACATTCGCTTGCAGTTGCCTGAGGCTCATGCAAGCCACAGTGGCAAATGAGCTTGAGAGTTTCCAAAGACAGGTGTATTTTTGTGCTTTCTCTCCCTCGGTGTTTTTCAAACAATCATGGAGATACTGAACCAGTCAATCTTATTCTTCGTTGATGCTGTCTACCAAGGCATCTTCCCATGTTGCTGCAATAGTGCCAATGAGCTCCCAGTTGGTGGTCTGGGAGTTCTCTTCTTAAACTTTGCAGCCTTTTCTCCCTGCTCCATGAAGTAGAGTTTTACATGAAGGAGATGGTAGTCTGATGCCGTTTGGAAGTTTGGGAGAACACAACATCAGTCAGGCAAAACCATCGATTGACTATGATGTCATTAGTTTTGTTGTGGAACTATCCACCGGGAGACTCCCATGTCCAGCATTCAGATTCAGACTTCTGGAACTGTGAGTTACCATGAATGGTCTTGGTCGACATGATAAACTCAGACAGGCTCTCTTCCTTTTCGTTCCATTCTTGGCCATGGGTCCTGATATGGAGTTCTCTGGGTGATCTTCTCGTTCCTATCTTGGCATTAAAATCATCAACAATGGTCTTACAGAAGGTTTTTTTTTATAGAACTTCTCCAGCTCCATGTAGAACTTCTCAATTTCTTCTTCATCGTAATTGGATATTGGTGAGTAGACGGCTAAGATAGCAAAGATAGAAACTGCCGACAGTTAGCCACATCTATTCAAGTGTAGACATCTAATTCGAGATGTTAGGCATTCGAATAAATCAATGCTGATATCCAAGTTCATGTTGATGAGGACAAGGACGCCACCAATTCCTCTTTTGTTGCATGTTCCGAGGAGCAGTTCTTCTCCATTGTCAATAGTGGCGTGATGTAGTTGATGCCTTCTCATCTCTGTCAGACCAATGATTTCGTACTTGATCTTCTGTGCTTGCACCTTCAGGTCTTCGATGGATGCTTCCAATACCAGCATACGTGCATTGAAAATACAGAAAATCATTTTAGTCCTTCTTCATTTTGGCAGCCTAGTTTGGCCCTGTGATTTTATGCACCTCTCCTTACTCATCTTTCTTAATGCAGCTGTATTGGGGCTCTTTCAGAGTGAGGGGAATGAAACCCATTGTTTTTACTGTTTTGCGCATATTTAATACGCCACACATAGCTTGCCAGGCTCTACCATGAGGGCGGAATATTCTTGATAGCTTGCCAGTCTCTCTGAGAAGGATGGAGGCTTTTAGAGTGGCCTCTAATCATTCTTATAGGAGTTCCCATGTTTCATACTATATTTGAATCCCATCAGATTTGGTGTGGTAATCTTGGAAGATGGGTATGAAGTGTCTTATGATGAGATTGGTGGAAGCAGGCAGAGGATCTATTTCTAGGTTCCATTGAGCCTGGAGTCCAAGGTCACAGAGTTTCGCTTACCTCATTCTGTGGGACTTCTCTCATGCATGAGGCTCAGCTTTAGTGTCTAGAAAGTGACCTAGAGCTTGGCGGCATCTGGGTAGTGCGGGTACATTTTATTTTATCTACAGCAGAGGTTTAATATGATATCACATATTTTATTTATTTGTTAATAAATTTTAATGCAACTTTTTCAGAGACATTTCAAACAATATTCAAGTGGTCTGGGGCCACTCCCTGTGATACCTGGCCAGCTAGACTGGATGCTTCTGTGCTAAAGTCCAGTGATGCTGTATTGTTCAGGTTGTATAGTGCCAACAAGGTGGGTTCACCTTTATATCAGGGCAGGAAGTACGCGGGTGACATGCCGTTCTGGTGATCAAACCAGGGTCTTGCATATGTATCATAACCTCCTGGGTTTTATGCTAATTTCCTTTTTTTGTTCCTAAGTAAAATTCCTCCCAATCCTCATGGAATTATAATAATGTTATGGTGTGTTTCTTATAGCTCAGTTTGAGTTAAATTATTGTTGTGTTTCTGAACAAAAGATGTAAAATTTGGGAGCTTCTACTAGTTGAAAATATATCTCATTGTTTTCAGTGTTTTTTTAATATAAATATTGTATTTACTGTTTTTAAATCACTTATCACTTAATCACTTAAGTTCCCGTTAATCGGCAATTTGCTCGAGCGGGCGCCAGTAATGTCTCCATTTGTCCCTGTCTTGTGCTAGTGTAGCCCAATGGCATCTATTCGCTCTAGGGACATGAAGAGCCTCAAACCAATCCTTCATGATCTTGATGAAGAACTCTGACCATCTGGTAGGTGGGCAGCCATACAGTCTTTTGACATCCCGTGGAATCCAGTCAGTAACAGCTCTAGTCCAGCGTTCGTCTTTAAATCTCATTACGTGACCAGCCCATCTGATTTTTGACACCTTGGCAAATGAGGCAGCGTCCCTGATTCTTGATCGTCAACGGATGTCAGAACTCCGGATTCTTTCTCTCATTTGAGTGAAACGTGATATTCCAAGAATAGCTCTTTCTATTCTTCTTTGGGAGACCTGAATAGCATTCTCATCTTGTTTGCATAGGGCCCAGGTCTCTGAGGCATATGTTAATGCAGGAAGAACAGTGGAATCAAAGAGATGTGCCCAGAGCCGGAGGTTTTTTGTCCTCTTATCTATTTCTTCGATGCTCTTAAAGGCGTTCCAAGCCTCTCTCTTCCTCCTGCACAGCTCGGGTGCTAGGTCATTTGTCATGTTGTCTTCTCGACCTAGGTACACATAGCTGTTGCATTCGGAGATGCTCTTTCCGTTGAGAGTGAATGGGGAGTCAGGAACGAGGCTGTTTCTCATAAACATTGTCTTTGTAAGATTCAGCTGTAGTCCTACCTTTCCACACTCACGGTCAAAGTCGGCCAGCATTTGTGCCGCTTGGCTGATGTTTGGTGTTATTAAAACAATGTCATCAGCAAAGCGGAGGTGGTGTAGTTGCCGACCATCTATCTTCACTCCCATTCCTTCCCATTCTCGTCGTTGCATGATGTTCTCAAGGGTGGCACTGAAGAGTTTCGGTGAAATGGTATCACCCTGCCGAACCCCTCTCTTGACATCAATGATTACTTCTTTGTAGAATGGTGAGATCCTGGTAGTGAATCCGCAATACAGCTCACGGAGGATCTTGATGTATTGGGCTTGAATGCCCTGATTGGCTAGGGCTTCAATGATCGCTTCAGTCTCAACAGAATCAAAGGCCTTCTTTAAATCAATGAACATTAGACAGAGCGGCATCTTGAACTCCCGAGAAACTTCAATGAGCTTGGTTATCATGTGGATATAGTTGATGGTGCTGAATCCTTTGCGGAACCTGGCTTGCTCGCATGGTTGTCCTTCATCTAGTGTTCTGCCAATCCTATGTAGTATGACTCGAGTGAGCAGCTTGTAGATGACAGACAACGGGCAGATCGGGTGATAGTTGCCAATATCATGGATGTCATGGATGTCTCCCTTTTTGAACAGTAGTACAGTCCTGCTAGTTTTCCATTGGGATGGAACCTTGCATTCAAACAGGTAGCGTGTGAAGAGCCGAGCCAGTGTATTGATGAGTACTGACGGCAGGTTCTTCAGGTGTTCAGGTCTGACCTTGTCTGGACCGGGTGCTGTTCGTTTCTTTAACGATGAAATGGTGTGTCGAATTTCGGAAGGGAGAACGTTGGGAAAGACATATCCATCCTGTGGAATTTGGTATGTCGGCAAGTGGACATGGCTATCGAAGAGATTTGAGTAGAAGTCATGGATAATCTTCTCCATTGCCATTCTGGAGGATGTGATAGATCCATCAGGACGTCGGAGGGCAGTCATCTTGGTCTTGTGGTTGGCGAAGGATAGGCAGGCGTTATGAACTCCCAGAATGACCACCAACCTGGAGCTCTTTGGCACTATTGCAGCAACATGGGAAGATTCCATTGTTGACAGCATTGATGAGGTATACGATCGACTGGTTCAGCACCTCCATGGTTGTGCGAGGAACGCTAAGAGAGAGATAGCCACAAAAAAAATGCCTGTCTTCGAAAACTCTTGAGCTTATTCGCCAACGTGGTTTGGCGCATGCCCCAGGCAACCGCAAGCTAACGTCCGAACTCGCAAAGCAGTGCAGAGATGCGATCAAGGAAGACCTCAAAATGAGAAGAGCAGAAGTGCTGGTAGATGCGGCAGAAGCCGGGAAAAGTATTCATAATGCCCGCCTGTCCTTCGCCAACTACTGTTTTTTAATACAAATACAAAATTTGTAAAAAAAAAAAATAGCTAAGAGGATGTAGAACCTCCAGCTCCAGGAACATCTCTTTGACTCTACCTTTCTTCCAGCATTAACACATGCCTCAGAGACCAGGGCTCTATGAAAACAAGGTGAGAACACTATTCAGGTCTCCCAAAGAATAATCGAAAGAGCTATGCTTGGAGAATCATGTTTCACTCCAGTGAGAAAAGGATTCTGGAGTTCTGAAGTTCTGACCTTCATCAATGATTGAGAATCAGGAATGCTGTCTAAAGGCATCTCTAATTAAATGAGATGAACATGTAATGCATTTGGAGATGAACACTGGACTAGAGCTGTTACTGACTGGATTCCATGGGACGTCAAAATATGGCATGGCCGCCCACCTACGAGATGGTCAGTCTTCTTCGTCAAGACCCTGAATGAAAAGTTTGTGTTCCTGGATTGAGCAGATGCCATTGGGCTACACTAGCACATGACGGGGAAGAATGGAGATGTTGCTGGCCCCTGCTTGAGCAAATTGATGAGTAACAGGATGTGAAGTGATCAAGTGATAAATTTTGAGTAACCTTTATAAATAATTTTATAAATAATAATTTTATAAATAATGAGTAACCATTGAGATATGTTGAGAATACATGAATAATTTGCTCTCCAATAAATTTTCACCCAATTTTTAGCAAATATCAGCTGAATTCTGTGATTTTTGGAAGGTCGGAAGTCAATCTAGAGACATAAAAAATGTAGTCAAAGACTTAGGTATTTAATAATGTTTGTCTAGAGGCCAGAGATAAAGGACGAAGATAAGGGACCTTTCACTGCAAGTGGTTAACCTGGGTTGGATCCCAAGCACAACTTATGTTCCCCTGAGCATCACCTGAGAACAAAACCATGTTGCTCTGAGCAACGTGAGGTGTCAACCATAAACAAATCAGTTAACTTTCTAAGGGAAGCAGTACATAAATGGTGTATAATTCCAAGAGGCCAAAGCATTGTTTATGTTGTTCATGCTACTAAGGTTTTTCATATTGTTCTTAATAAAATACAGATATGTCATTAAAGCTTAATACATATAGTGATAAAAATTTATATATCTAAACATGTGAATTATTTCATTAATGTTAAAGCCTATTATCAAATTACTCTTTCAAAGATATATTGCCTCCAAATTTTTTATGTAACTTTGTTCATCTCCATATGAATTTTTTAGCTTATAATATGCATTCTGATATTTACAAATCATAGACATATCAACTAAGTCAGTTTTCTTTGGGATTCTATAAAAAGCAATTGAATGTATACATAATTTATCAATTAATGTGAACTTAAGATGTGCTTTCTACTCTTGTTCTTGAATTTTTCAATAATTATTGAAGCAAGCAGAAATATTTACCTGTTTACTTCAAAGAGAAATGAAGATGATATTTATTTGCAACAAAGAAATAGTTATTTCAGGAACTTTAAGTACAATCACTAAAACAAGTTATTTCAACAGTAGGAAAATGATGATATGCCTGCCTCAGAAAATCTGCAGATTAGCAGTAATCTTTTCTGTTCAATGCAAATAACTCTATTCTGATCTGTGTAACAGTGACAATATATTTTACTCTCAAATTAGGAACAACAAACAAATAAATACAAAAAAGATGCTTTCTTTTTTGTATTCCCTTCACTCCTGATCTTTTCATTCTCTTCTGATTATTAATTAGGCAGTAGATATGGACAAATAAAATATGTGTCTTTCAATGTATGGAAACTAGCATTTATCAAGTGGATGCAATGTATCAGTCAAAATGCTGAAAAGTTTTATTAATTGTAGAATCTATTTTGTTTTCACATGCAGACTATATGATAGTGCTATGCCTGTATATTTTGTGCAAAGAAAAAAATCGAAGATTGGAGCATGAAATGATGTTTATTTCAGTATCACCTTATTTCTTCCACAGCAAATAACCATTTTGATCCATTATTTAATCTTCATTCATGAGTACATCTCATACCTATTTAATTAAGAAGTAGCGATTTTAGTGCCAATTTCTGACTTCTTAAGTCATGAAGAGAAATTGACTTATAAGCATCCGGGAAATACTTTCTTGATAATAGCAGAAGACACAAGAATGAATGTTTTAGTGTTCTTGCATGTGATTGTTTGATTATCAACATTGCTTTCAGCCACCAATTGTTATCTAAAAATAAAATTGACTATGAATATGATAGATGTTGAGGATTAAAACAAATTCCCCACACATTGCCAGTTATGTAATAATGTTATGTGCTCATGTATTGACTATAAGTCATTCTCATGAAAAATATAAAGGCACCAAGTTATTGGAGATGGAACCAGAAACCTACAATTAGAGTGAAATCATTTAGTCCTCCAAAAGTTTACTATATTAGCACAAGAAATACACAATTGATTCCCAGGAACCAAATTTGTCACATAAGTGAGAGAACTTGATCTTAGATTTTTCTAACAGAATATCTAGAATTACTACCACAAGGTCCTTCAAAAACCCTAGGACTGAGAAAGTAGCTGCAAATAATGGTTCTCAAATAATAATGGGCTACAACATTGTGTCCTTTACTTTCCCTCAAAGATTGGAAGGACTAAGCATTTTCTGGAGTTAAGAAAGCAATATCAAACTTGGAGTTTGGAGGATACAACAACCCTTCTCATAGAGAAGCCAACTTGCTACATTTGTTTCACTTTGATTGAGAGAATACAGAGCCTTATGAATACTCTTGTATTTGCAAGATGGCAGAAGACTAAAGCCAGAAGCCTCCCTCAGTCAATGAAACAACATAGTACAGCCCTCATTCACTGTATCACTGTATCACAGTCATTCCATTGTTCATTGATTTACTCTAGCGGGTGCCAGTAACGTCTCCACTCGTGCCAGCCCTGAGATTTTAGCAGCCTCTCCTTACTCGTCTTTCCTAATGCAGCCATATTGTCGGCTCTTTGAGGGTCAGGGGAATGAGACCTGTTATTGTTACTGTTTTTGGTATATCGAATGCTCCCTTGGGTAGCTTCCAGGCTCTGCTGTCACTACTATATGAAAAACATCTCCAGAACATTATGCCACCATTTTCTTTACATGTGATGCATGCACCTCATACCTTCCTCATTGGTACATACCACCATTTCCACATAAACACTCATGTGTTTTCTAAGAGAAAAAAAAAGACCTACTTACTGCCTTACTCCTGCCCTGTTACTTTACCCAGATTTTCTCAGGGATGAAACCAGAGCTCCAGTTTTTCTCTTTGAAACTTGCTCTATTCTTGTGATGTTTAGCTATGCTTCCTGAATTATGTAAGTGCCAATAAATCCACTCTTTTTCAATTTACTTTTGTTCCAATAAAGCCACTCTTTTTCTGTTTACTAGAACCTGTGATTTTTTTTTATTTTTTCCCTTTATTTATTTTTTTTTTACAGTTGTAGATTTACAATTATTTGTGCTTGGCTTTCGATTATACAATGATCAGATACCCATCCCTCCACCAGTGCCCATTTTCCACCACCATGGATAATATCCCCCCACCCCCATCCCCCCTTCCCCCCCTGTCTCTGTGGCAGGGCAATCCCCTGTGTTCTCTCTCTCCTTTTGGGTGTTGTGGTCTGCAAAAGAGGCATTGAGTGGCAAACATGTTCAGTCCATAGTCTACTTTCGACATGCATCTCCCCTCCTGGGAGGATCCTCCAAACATCCTTTATTTGGTGCTCCCTTCTCTATCTGAGCTGCCCTTTTCTCTAGGATACCCGGCTGGCCTCTAAGTTATGGAGTAATCCTCCTGGTGCTGATCTCAGCTATTCTTGGGTATTAATCTCATACTTTATTACTTTATATCCCCCAGATGAATGCAATCTTTCTATGTCTATCCCTCTCTTTCTGACTCATTTCGCTTAGCATGATACTTTCCATATTGTACCACTTGTATGTAAATTTCATGACTTCATCTTTTCTAACAGCTACATAGTACTCCATTGTGTAGATGTACCAAAGTATCTTTAACCAGTCATCTGTTCTTGGGCATTCAGGTTTCTTCCAGTTTCTGGCTATTGTAAAGAGTGCTGCAATGAACAAACAAGTGCAGATGTCACTTCGACTATACATTTTTGCCTCTCTGGGATATATTCCCAGGAGTGGTATTGCTGGGTCAAATGGGAGCTCAATTTCTAATTTTTTGAGAATTGTCCATACTGTTTTCCAGAAGGGCTGAACCAGTGGACATTCCCACCAACAGTGAAGGAGTGTCCCTTTCTCGCCACATCCACGCCAGCATCGGTTGCTTTTGTTCTTTTGAATGTGGGCCAGTCTCTGAGGTGTGAGATGGTATCTCATTGTGGTTTTGATCTGCATCTCCCTGATGATTAATGATGTAGAGCATTTTCTCATGTGCTTTTTTGCCATTCGGATTTCTTCTTTGAAAGAACCTGTGATTTTTGATGGTTATAAATATTCAGGTTGTAAAAAAAACATCAAAGTAATTTTCAAATGTAAACTTATAAGAAAGCAACAAAATTTAAGCTGAGTTCACCTTAAGGTCCATAAAACTAATTTATTATTGTACTCTTGTCTGCTCGAGCAAATCGATGAACAATGGGAGGACAGTGCTACAGATTGTGCTACTCTTTCAAATTAAAAAAATAATTTTTTTTCCTTGTTTGGGTGCCATACCTGGAGATACTCAGGAGTTACTCCTGGCTCTGCATTCAGGAATCACTCCCAGAGGGTTTCAGGGGACCTTGAGGGATGCCAAAGATTGAAGTAAGTGCAAGATAAGCATCTTACCGACTGTTATAGAACTCAGATGCCACATATTCATGATCTTGAACCTACTTCTAAACCAACATACTTCAATCTAGCTACATCTACAAACAAGCAATTTTCCTGTATACCTGTCTGCAGAGCAGCAATAGTAGACTAAGTTTTCAACCTTTCTACACCTGCTAACCGGCATCAGTTGGAGAATTTATGGTTAAAGAAGTGGATCAGGGGGCCAGAGAGCAGCTAAGGAGTTTCCCTTGCACACAGCTAACCTGAGTTCAATCTCCAGCATCTCATATGTTCCCCCAAACAATGAGTTCAGACCCAAGAGAAACCTCTGAGTACCGCCAGGTGTGACAATTCCCCCACCAAAACAAACAAACGAAACCCTGATGATCTAGATGCAAAAATAAGGTACAGAAAAGGCAGCAAAGTTTTCTCTTCTCTTCTTTGTTCATTGTGTTTTGAACACAATCAGTTTCAATGTCCAAGAGAAATGTTTAAGTACAAAAATTGGACTAAGAATTTTGAATAGAAATTACAAAGTTATATTTGAAAATATGATTTAAAGTGAGAGTGAATTCTATGTCAGTATATTGAGGGTAAAGCCCAGCAGGGTTGGTCCTGCGATGCTCAGATAGTCATGCTGTGGTGGGGAGCAAACCTAGTAGTCTCACACATGAAGAATGATTAGTATGTCCTCAGTCTGTTGACCTATCTCTCTGATCAAGTGTCAGCCCCTTAAGAGTGCAAAAGAAAGTAAATCAATATTCCTTCCTAAATTTTCTTTGTTAGGGTCTAAGGGTCTTGGATCATACCTAGTAGTTCACTGAGAATCTTGCCATGCTATAGATCAAACTATGGTAAGTCACATGGAAGACAAACACATTAAATGCTTGTGTTATCTCTCAGGCCCACTACCTGAATTTTCATTTGGGGCAAGGAAAATATAGCCCATACTGAATGAAGTGTAAAGTCACGATGAGAGCAAAAGTAAAATTCTATTTTATTATAGATTAATGGTGATTTCTAACAAAATTTTATATCACCATTACAATAATATTAAGAATATATAATTGTGATATTATAGAAATGCCTATGATATGATATGTTAATTATAAAATAAAATTGAAGGGCACTAGAAAACCCAGTCTAGAATATGCCTCTTTAGCATACAGATTTATTCTAATGAGAGCAGTTGAGAACCTTGGACATACCAAAGTTCTTTATTTCCCCATTCATTGGCTAAAAATATAATATTTTCCTCCCTTCAAAAAAACTTTTCATTAAAATATGTTTTTTATTTATGAGGATGTACCCATACCAAGAAGTTAACTAATTGCCATGACAACTCTATTTACCTGAGACAATTTATATTTATCAGTTAGTTTGAACCACACCTAAGAGTGCTTATAGGATATTCCTAGTTCTTTGCTCAGGGGTCACTCCTGGGGTGGCTGAAGGTACTATATGCTATGCCAGAAACTGAATTTTGACTGACCATATGCAAAGCAAGCACAGACAAATGCTTATCTGTATAATAAGACAATTCCTACTTATATATCCTGTCATTGCCTCCTGAAACATTACTTTTCCATCTAGAATACACAAACATCTTTTCTTTTGTTTAGTCTTAGATAGAATATAAAACTCAATCATTAGGGAGTGTCCTGGAGTTTCATTTCTTTGTGAAACTCTTATGCAAATCCATATAATTAAAACAAGTTCTTACTAATATATCTTTTTTATCAATTAATTCACAAGCCTCTCAATTCACCCCTCAATTTTCAATTATCAATGCTGATAATAATATTATTAATAATACACATATTATCAATCAGTAATTTTTAATATTTCCCCTACCTAATGGTGCAAATGAGAAAATATTTCAGACTGGTGAGGCAGAAATAAAAAATTACATTTTAAATATTATTTTGCATAATAACTTTGGGAGGTAGAGTGGGGAAGCTGGAAGTCATACCTGATAGTGCTTAGGGCTAATCCCAGCTCTGATAAACATTGTTTTAGAGAGATGAAACGTTACTATGACATTCATTCCATCTCTTTGTTTAGCTTTTGTCACTGAAGAACTGCAATCTTCTCACAAATAGGTTATCAAACTCAGGATCAACAGTTTACTAGCTTTGTAACTGAGAAATGGATGATACTTTTCCTCTAATATCTAAAATTGAAGCATTGCTTACATTGTTGACATCTTTCATGAAGGGATTATGAATGCAGAGATTATTTCTACAAGTACACTAATTCTCAAACAATAACTAAATTTTTGAGATAACGTACTAAAATATTGAATTCCATTGAATATGACTTTCCATTGCATCAGCAACTATCAAAGAGTCTCGCAAATGTGGAAACATAATTATATCTTCCTCTTGTACTTGGCTATTCCTGAGTCAGCTGCTTTTGTGATGCAGTCATCTTTTTTCACAACCTAAACATACTTGTGCTATCCCCCTTGAAGAAAAATGTTGTTTGTTGAGAAGACTAAAAATGTCCACTTGTCAATGCAATTTTAGCCATCCACTTCTCATCCAACTCTACTAGGACAGAGTTCTACTAGGACAGAGTTTCTACTAAGCTCTACTAGGACAGAGTTTCATACTTGAAGAACTTGCTTTACATCGTCCCTCAGTTTGGCAAGTCATGAAGGAAGCCTTCTTCTGTTTAGCCATCTATTTTCTTCATGGAAAAGATATTAAGGTTGAGTCCATGTAATTTCATCAATAGCCCAGAGTTCATAGCTCAACTACAACATTTCTTTTTAATATTCACCAGTAATTTTCATCACAGAAGCTTCGTCTAAAAGAAGCTTCTTTGTAGTTAGTTGCTCCCAGTGAACCATATAGGAACTGGATGCAATTTCTGGACAAGCAATGAACTTTACAACTATTGTGGACAGTCATTCTCATAACATTGTCTTTACACAGTAGAACACATTTCACTGTATCACCGTATCACTGACGTCCGGTTGTTCATTGATTTGCTCAAGCAGGTGCCAGTAATGTCTACATTCATCCCAGTTCTGAGATTTTAGCAGCATCTTCTTACTCATCTTTCCTAATCCTGCCATATTAGAGGCTCTTTCAGGGTCAGGGAAATGAGGCTCATTATTGTTACTATTTTTGGCATATCGGATATACCACGGGTAGCTTGCCAGGCTCTGCTGAAGACACATTTAAACTTTAAAATACTCATAAAGTGCCCACTTCAGCGGCACATTTACTAAAATTGGAACAATATAGAGAAGATTAGCATGGCCTCTGCCAAGGACGACATGCAAATTCGTGAAGTGCTCCATATTTTTAAAGCAATCCTGAAAGCAAACAGCTCCCTCAAAAAAGCTGGGGTGGCCATACTAGTATCCGACAGCATAAATTTCAGATTGAAAAAGATTAGAAAGGACAGTGAAGGCCATTTTCTATTTATCAAGGAATATGTAAAACAGGAAGAAATCACACTCTTAAATTTATGCGCACCTAATGAGGGACCAGCTAAATACTTAAAACAACTACTAACAGATTTTAAGGAGGGTATTTCTAGCAACACAATAGTAGCTGGATACTTCAACATCGCTGCATCACCTCTGGATAGATAAATAAGAATAAAACTTAGCAAGAAATCATTGGCTGTGAAGGAAGAAATTGAAGATAGAGGGCTTATAGACCGATACAGGGCTTTACACTCCAGAAAGAAAGAATACACATTCTTCTCCAGTGCGCTCAGAACATTTTCCAAAATAGACCATGTGCTAGGCCACAGAACATACCTCAATAGAATCAGGAAGATAGAAACAGTATCAACAATGTTTTCAGACCACGATGCATTCAAGATAAAAGTGAATCACACACAGACACGAGAAGCAAATCAAACATCTGGAAATTAAACAACACAATGTTGTCAGGATGGAAGTCAAGGACGAAATCAAAAATACCTGGAAACAAATGAGAATGAAGACACGAGCGATCAGAACCTATGGGATGCAGATAAAGCTATAAAGGGAAATTTATAGCTCTGCAAGCAATTCTCAGGAAGAAAGAAAAGGCCCACATAAAAAACTTGACTTCAAGCTCAAGATTTTAGAAAAGGACCAACAAATGGAGCCCAAACCAAGCAGAAGGAAATAGATCATAAAACTTAGAGCAGAAATCATTGACATGGAAACAAACAAACAACAACATCAACAACAAACAATCCAAGGACCAATGAAACCAAGAGCTTGATTTTTGAGAAAATAAACAAGATATATAAACCACCAGCATAGCTCATAAAGAAAGAGATATAGAAATCTAATAAACTGAATTAGAAATGAGAAGGGGGATATTACAAGAGAAACCAAAGAAATTCAAAAGATCATCAGAGACTACTTTGAAAGTCTGTATAACATGAAACAAGACAACTTAGAAGAAATGGATAAATTCCTGGATTCCTATAATCTCCCAAGACTGAATCAAGAAGATCTAGAGTACCTAAAGAGTCCTATTAAGGACTACTAAGTCCATACAAGCCTATGACAAGCATCATCCTCAATGGGGAAAAAGTAAGAGCCTTCCTGATAAGATCAGGGGCGAGACAAGGATGCCCACTCTCTCCACTGTGTTCAGTATAGTACTGGAAGACTTTCAATAGTGGTTAGGCAAGAAAAAATATATTAAGGGCATTCGGGTAGGAAAGAAAGAAATCAAGCTCTCACTATTCGCAGATGATATAATACTGTACTTAGAGAACCCTAAAACCTCTACCAAGAAACTCCTAGCAACAATAGACTTGTATAGTAAAGTTGCAGGCTATAAAATCAATACCCAAAAATCCATGGCTTTCCTATATGCAAATAGTGAGAGAGAAGAAAGTGACATGAAAAAAAAATCCCGTTCACAATTGTGCCCCAGAAAACCAAGTACCTAGGAATCAGCTTAACTAATGAAGTAAAAGACCTCTACAAAGAAAACTATAAAATGCTACTTCAGGAAATAGAAGAGGACACGAGAAAATGGAAACATATCCCCTGCTCATGGATAGGAAGAATTAACATTGTCAAAATGGCAATAATCCCCAAAGCATTGTACAAATTCAATGTGATCCCTACAATGACACCAATGACATTCTTTAAAGAAATGGAGCAAACACTCCTGAAATTCATATGGGACAATAAGCACCCATGAATAGTTAAAGCAATTCTTGGGAAAAAGCAAATGGGAGGAATCAACCTGCCTAAATTCAAGCTCTACTACAAAGCAGTAATAATTAAAACATCATGGTACTGGAACAAAGGCAGAGCTGCAGACTAATGGAACAGTTGAATATACTGACATTTCCCCTCAATCATGTGATCATCTAATCTTTGATAAGGGAGCAAGAAATGTGAAGTGGAGCAAGGAACGCCTCTTTAACAAATGGTGCTGGCAAAATTGGACAGCTACATGCAAAAAATGGGCTCAGATCACTACTTAACACCATGTGCAAAAGTAAGATCAAAATGAATTAAAGACTTCAGTATGAGACCAGAATCCATAAGGTACATTGATGACAAGGTTGGAAAAACCCTTCATGACATTGAAGCAAATGGTATCTTGAAAGATGACATGCCACTGGCCAAGCAAGTGAAAACAGAGATAGACAGATGAGACTATATTAAACTAAGAAGCTTCTGCATCTCAAAAGAAACAGTGACCAAAATACAAAGACAGTCTATAGAATGGAAAAGGATATTTACCCAATACCCATCTGACAAGGGGTTGATATCAAGGATATACAAATACTGGTTGAACTCCACAAGAAGAAATCAATCCAACTCTATAAAAAAAATGGAGTGACAAAATGAACAGAAACTTTCTTAAAGAAGAAATCCGAATGGCAAAAAGGCACATGAGAAAATGCTCTACATCACTAATCACCAGGGAGATGCGGATCAAAACAACAATGAGATATCATCTCACATCACAGAGACTGGCCCACATCCAAAAGAACAAAAGCAACTGGTGTTGGTGCGGATGTTGCAATAAAAGGAGCCTCCTTCACTGCTGGTGGGAATACCGACTGGTTCAGTCCTTTTACTGTTACTGTTTGGAAAACAGTATGGACAATTCTCAAAAAATTAGAAATTGAGCTCCCATTTGACCCAGCAATATCACTACTGGGAATATATCCCAGAGAGGCAAAAAAGTACAGTTGAAATGACATCTGCACTTCTATGTTCATTGCTGCAATGCTCACAATAGCCAAAATCTGTAAAAAACCCGAGTTCCTGAGAACTGATGATTGGTTAAAGAAACTTTGGTATATCTACTCAATGGAATACTATACAGCTGTTAAAAACATGAAGTTATGAAAGTTACATACACGTGGTTCTACATGGAAAGTATTATGGTAAGTGAAATGAGGAGAAAGAGAGGGACAGACATAGAAACACTGCACTCATCTGGGGAATATAAAATAACAGTATGGGAGTCAAACACCCAAGATTAGTTGAGCTAAGTACCTGGAGGTCTGCTCCATGGTTTGGAAACAGAGATAGACAGAGATTGAACTCCACAAGAAGAAATCAATCCAACTCTATAAAAAAATGGAGTGACAAAATGGAAAAGCAGCACATGCTGGGGGAAAAGGCAGCTCAGACAGAGAAGAGAACACCAAGTAAAGGGTGTTTGGACGACTCTGGATGCTAGATGTATGCTGAAGGTAGAATAGACCAAACAGGATGACTATTCAATATCTCTATTGTAAACTACAACACCCTAAAGGAAAGAGAGAGCAAAAGGGAATGCCCTGCCACAGAGGCGGTGTGGGGTAGGGAGAGGATGAGATGGGGGGGGGGGCTACTGGGATCATTGGTGGTGGAGAATGGGCACTGGTTGAGGGATGGGTACTTGATCATTGTATAACTGAAACTCAAGGCCAAAAGTTTGGAAGTCTATAACTGTACCTCATGTTGTTTCACTAATTAAAAACATATCTCTCTGGACCTGGGTTTTTGTTCTTGGGAAATATGTTTTTTCCTAGGGATATTTTGAATTCCTGTTTAAATTTCCTACCTTCAATTGATTTGTTCAGGTTTTCTACTCCCTACTTTAATCTCTGATCCAATGCGTTTTTTCTCTCCTTTCTTTTGAGGCCATGGTTCTCTTCTTTTATTTTCTCTTTAACCTAATGTTTAAAATTACCTTGTTTAATTTTCAAATGTTAGGTATTTTTCTGTCATTCTCATTATATCTGATTTATACTTTTATGGTATTATATCTTAAAAGATACTTGATAAGATTTATGCTTTTGTGATTTTATGAACACTTGAATTGTAACCCAGCCTCTGGTCAACCTTGGTGTGCACAGAAAAATAATTTATACTCAGCTTATGAGATCTGGGAGGTATTTTTTGCATACTACTAGTTCCAGTGCTTCCAACTCCTTAAAAGCTTTGTTTCCATGTTGATGTTTTTTCCAGTTGATCTGAAAATGATTAAAGAGTGTGTTAAGTGTCCTGTTACTGTTGTGCCACCATTAATATATCTTATTAGTCTTTGGCACTTAAGTGGATTTTTCTGCACCAGTGGGTTCTTGAGAATTGTATAAAAGATTTGCATACAAATCTCTGAAATGTAAGAAGTTAGAATTTATTGTCAGTTTAAGTAGAGGGATCTGGTTTGCTCTTCAAATACCCAAGACTCTCCTTTATCCATGTATGATCTAACTGTCCCAGTAGCATGTACGACTTCCTTGTCCCTCCCTTTGGGATCTACTTTTCTCCAGTGTGTGAATCTTACCTTGTTCCTGCACTGATCTCTATACAGTGGACACTTCCCTGGTTTGAAATAATGTGTCTGGGTTTTTCTAGAACTGTACCTCAGCTACTGTAGCTTTCCTAGTTTCTGAACCACTTCCACATGCTGGTTGTTGAGACTCCTGTGCACAGTACATTACCACTGTCTGGACATCTGAGCCCCACGTGTATTCTGCTGTCTGTCCATGCTATGAGCTCTGCCTGTACTTGGCTATCTGCCCAGATACTCAAGCCCTACCTCATAGTGGGGTCGTTCTGAGCAACAGAAGGGGTGAGAGAAGAGGCTGGTCAGGCTGGGGAGATTTTTTTATTTGCTGCTATCTCCCTCTGCCAGCCATCAGATTATCTATTTTGATTGACTGCCTTTTTGATGGGTGAGATTTAAAGTGACTGCCTAAATTCTTCTAGCACTCTACTTCTCTGCTCCCACTGTAACAAGCCTATTAATAGTTGCTTTATAAACTTTCCTTCCTCTTCACTAGTGTATTAGGTTGATGAATTAAGTCATTATGACTTACTGATTACTTATCTAGTATAGAAAGACTCTACGGTTTTCTTTTGCTTGAATAAATTTGGTCTAAAACAAGTAAGAATATCCCAGTTATTTTCAATCTTTCATTTGTCTGTTTGTTTTACAGCCATTCACTCTGAGTCTGTGTTATTTGTGTTATTTTATTTGTTCAGTTGTGCTTTTTTTAAGCTGCAGAAGGTTATATTTTAATTCCTTACCCATCCAGTCCGGGCTGGGGTGATCATATAGCGGATAGGGCCGATTCGAGTTCAATTCCTCCACCCCTCTTGGAGAGCCCGGCAATCTATTGAGAGTATCCCACCCAGACAGGCATATTCGATATGCCAAAAACAGTAACAACAATTCTCACAATGGAGATGCTACTGGTGCCTGCTTGAGCAAATCGATGAACAGCGGGAGGACAGTGCTATCCACCCAGTCTTTGTATAAGACATTCAGTTCATGAGAGTTTAGGGAAATAGCACAGTGGGTAGGGCATTTGCCTTGAACACAGCTGACATGGCCAACCCGAGTTTGATTCCTCAGTCTTTAATTCCTCCGTCCCTCTCGGAGAGCCTGGCAAGCTACCGAGAGTATCTAGCCCAGCACGACAAAGCCTGGCAAGCTACCTGTGACATATTTGATATGCCAAATACAGTAACAACAAGTCTCACAATGTTATTGGGCCCACCTGAGGAAATCAATTGATATAATATCAATATGCTGCCTTTTTTACATGAGGACTTTGGGTCGCTTTTGGATATGAACTTTGGTTTTTATATGAAGTCATTTGTTATCTTTACAGAGCTAATTTTGATGCAGCAAATACCCTCTGCTCTTGTTTTTCTGAGAATGCTTTAATCACCTACTCAAATATGACTCTTAATCTTGCTGGGTAGATGATTATTGGTTGAAGTTATTTTTATTCAATACTTTGAATACATCATGCTATTTATTTTTTCATAAATTTCATTTGATAACTAAGATAAATAAATGAATAATTTCATAAATAAGATAAATCAATTGTTTCCCTTGTATATTGGGCATTGCTTCTTTCTTACTGCCTTTAGAGATCTGTCTGTACCTTTGGTTCTTGCCATTTTGGGTTAC
The DNA here is from genome assembly GCF_029834395.1 of Sorex fumeus. Taxonomy (NCBI): domain Eukaryota; kingdom Metazoa; phylum Chordata; class Mammalia; order Eulipotyphla; family Soricidae; genus Sorex; species Sorex fumeus. The sequence goes on from NW_026606172.1 coordinate 14,566,974, forward strand.
AATGTATTTTGGCGTATTCTTTGGATTTGCTTTGATTGTTACTCTGTATCTTCTCAATCAATGCACAAATCTCTGTCTTCAGATTGGCAAATTCTAGAATATAATTTTTTCAGTAATTCTTCAGTTTTCCCTCCTTCTCTCCTTCTGGAATTTCTGTTATTCTGAGATTGTTCCTCTTGAAATTATTGGAAACAATATGTCTTATATTCCCTTCCATTTTTTTCCCAGTCTCTTCTACCTAATCTCTTTCTATTGATAAAGTTGTGTACTGATCTTCAAGAGACTGGTTTGCTTTTCAGTTTCATTTTTACTCCTGTTGATACTTGCTATTTTCTTCTTTAGAGCCTTTCTTTCAACTTAAGTGAGTACTTTAATTTTTTCTATCAGACTCAATTAAGATTTATTGTGTTGTTTGTTCCTTTTTTCCCTGATTATTGAGCATTGAGAAGATTGGTCTAAAGTAATTTTCAGGTATCTTACAAAAGATTTGATGGAGTTGAGAACTATCCTGGACTTTTGAGAACATCTGACAGATAGTTGATTATTCTGGTTTTTCCTTTTTCCTTGTACTGCACAGTTTTGGAGGTTGGTGGGGGGGAATCTTTGACTGATCATGACTCTTGACTCCTGCATTTCTCTCTCCTGGATGGAGACTGGCTTGCTACCAGGCCTTGGGGGTAGAGTTGAGATTTTTTGTGATATTCCAGCTCTATCTAAACAATGGAGTTCTAGGCACGTTTGTCTTACATCCATAATTTATCTTCTTTTATAACTTCATCTGTCTCCAATTTAAACCTAGGTAGTTGTGGGCAAAGGATATCCTTCTCTGTCACTTCAAATCAACCACTGGTATATTATGAAACACAGAATATGAGACTTTGGGGTTAATGGTTTGCCTGATGATATCAGGGACCTGAGGGTGGGTTGGTTTGTTGTCCCTTACCTGCCCAGAGGTGGGTGTTGCATCTCATGGGGAGAATCTAGGACTCCACAGTGGTGAATTGCATGGTGGGGCCCAGGGCCTATGAGTGTAGGTTTGTGTTTTGCTCCTTACTTGTCTGGAGAAACGATGTCAAAATTTTGTTTTATTTATTTTCTGATAGAATTGTTTTTGAAATCATGCTACTGGGTAAAAATTAACATAGTGTACAGTCTTTGAGGTAGTTAATGGAATGGCATATTTCTTGTGCACAGGATTGTGATTGATCTCACCTCAATAAATCCAGATGCCAACATCTTCGGACTATCTCCACTTAACATCATGGAGAGTCCTATTTCAACATCATGTATCACTGTATTACTGGCATCCCGTTGTCCATCAATTTCCTCGAGCAGGCACCAGTAACGTCTCCTTCAGAGTAGCCCTGAGATTTCAGAAAGTGCCACATTTGAGACTCTTTCAGGGTCAGAGGAATGAAACGCATTGTTACTGGGTTTTGGCATATCAAATACACCACGGGGAGTTTGCCAGACTCTGCCATGAGGGCAGGATACTCTCCGTGGTCTGCCAGGTTCTCTAGAGTAAGAATAAGAGGTCGCTTCCTTCCGGGAGCTTGGTTTTATAGTCTCTGGGTCTTGGCCGTTGATGGGATAACACGGTGCCAGGGGCAGTTGGTGGGCGTAATGCCTAGCTACTGGAAGATGGGGGAATCTGTGTGCAGGAGGCCCAGTCCCAATCCGAGCAGGCTTGGAGATCTCAGCCCTGGGTCCCTCTTGCCTGAGTTCCTCTGCCGGTTCCTTCACGCGTGAGGCTCGTCTGAACGTGTGAAGAGTGGTCTTAAGCATGGCTGTGGCTGGTTCCAGAGATCTTCAGCCACCAGAGCTCTGCTCAGGGTGGAGAAGAAAACTAAACCCGTCCCCCTCCAAGGGGACCAGTGAGGACAGGCAGGCACAGGGGAAGGAGACATCATGAGGATACATTAATCCTCTACCCTTCTTTCTCTTACCTAAACAACATGTTATATAGTGAGGTCTGGTAATAGAAAAAACTATAGTTTTTTTTTAAATTATTGTGAAGTGATAATATTTACTATTTTTATTTTATAGATATGCCTGTATTTATACTAGGAAAATAATTTTATATAGATAAATTAGGACTTTTGAAATTAATTTTATTCATTTTAAATTTTCTACATGCCATTTTGAGTTCTAGATAACAATTACATAATTCCCTGAGATCTGAACAATGTATCATACAATACTGAGTTTTCAGAGATTTGAATGAGTATGGTGAGGGTATCCTTAAAAATATATCATTGTATTTTCACCCTTATTTTCTCTTTACAAGAATTCATTATTTTTAACAAATTTCAGTATGGCAGCAGAACCGAAAACTCAAGTTGCAATAGCACCTGCCATGAGTATGTGATGCCCAGGTTTAATCCCTGGCACTCCATGTCCTCTGAGAACTTCTTCGTATGACTCCTATAAAAAAATCATAAAATATAGAACAAACCTTAAGCAAATACTTAAATTTTGGTGAATTCCCACATACAATTAGCATTTTCTTAGACATAACTTATTTGTTTTTACATTAAAACTTAAAGCGATGCCAAATACAAGTATCAGAAAATGAATAAATAAAAGTAAATTTCTAAAGATGAATTGCTATGTATTTTTAGCTTTTCTTAACCTAGTAGAGGGCAAACATATGTACTTTTAGTGAGTGCCATATGGTGGCAATTTTCTTCTTTCCTTAAAGAAGTTCTTTAATGCTTCTTGCAAAACTGGTTTCAAGCCTCTGAATTCCCTAAGCTGTTGCTTGCTCTTGAGCTCTGTATAGTATCTTCAAGTATGAACAATAATCTAACTGGATAGAATTTTCTTGGTGAGGTGCTCATTTTCTTGAGTTTTCCTACTATATCTTTCATAATCTTCAGGCTCTTGTATTTGATAGATCTGCTGTACATCATATGAGCTTTTTTCTGTATCTTAGTTCCTTTTTTGGTCTTGATGCATTTGATATTCTGTCTCTATCTTTGAATTTGTCATTTTGAGTACAATGTGTCTTTAAGTTTTTCCCTAATTGTGTCTGTACTGTCTGGGACCTTTTGAGTCTCTTGGATGTCAGTACCTGAATTTCTCAACTCTGAAAAGTTCTTACTGATGATTTCTTTGACTATTGTGTCTTTATCACATTTTCCTACCTGTCCTCAGGAACTCTGATGATTCTAAATTGGTACACTTGAACTCATATAATTTTTCAATGAACTCATTAATTTCAAAGAGATATGAGTAAAAGTCATAGATAATCTTCTCCATTGCCCTTCTGGAAGATGTGATAGATCCATCAGGACGTCGGAGGCAGTCGTCTTTGTCTTGCAGTTGGTGAAGAACAGGCGGGCATTATGAATGCTTTTCCTGGCTTCTGCTGCATCTACCAGCACTTCTGCTCTTCTCTCGTTGAGGTCTTCCTTTATCGCATCTCTGCACTGCTTTGCGAGCTCGTACATTCACATTGCGGTTGCCTGAGGCATGTGCCAAACCACGTTGGCAAATAACCTCAAGAGTTTTCGAAGACAGGTGTTTTTTGTGACTATCTCTGTCTTGGCGTTCCTCGCACAATCATGGAGGTGCTGAACTAGATCTCTTCTATAGCCACATCCACCTGCCCACATACCAGATTCCGCAGGATGGATATGTCGTTCCCAATGCTCTCCCTTCTGAAATCCGACGTGCCGTTTTGTCGGTAAAGAAACGAACAGCACCCGGCCCAGACAAGGTCAGACCTGAACACCTGAAGAACCTGCCGTCAGTACTCATCAATATGCTGGCTCGGCTCTTCACACGCTACCTGTCTGAATGCAAGGTTCCGTCCCAATGGAAAACCAGCAGGACCGTAGTACTGTTCAAGAAGGTAGACATCCATGACATTGGCAACTATCACCCAATCTGCTTATTGTCTATCATCTACAAGCTGTTCACTCGAGTCACCCTGTATAGGATTGACAGAAAACTAGATGAAGGACAATCATGCAAGCAAGCTGGGTTCTGCAAAGGATTCAGCACCATCGACCATATCCACACGATAACCAAGCTCATTGAGGTTTCTTGAGAGTTCAAGATACCGCTCTTTCTACTGTTCATTGATTTAAAGAAGGCCTTTGATTCTATTGAGACAGAAGCAGTCATTGAAGCCCTAGCCAATCAGGGCATTCAAACTCAATACATTAGGATCCTCCGTGAGCTGTATTACAGATTGACTATCTGTAATTCCAGGGACCAAAAAAGCGTTAGCCTTATGCAAGGCAAGACACAGAAACTTTGTTCTAAGTCTCAGAAGCTCTTATGCTCTTTTTAAAATGTTTTTAACATAACTTGTGATACAAAGAAATATAATAGAAGATAATGAACTCATACCTCTACATATCATGATTAACTTTTTGACATAGGCAAGTCTGTTATTTAGTTAAAATATTCAAACCATCATACCATAGTTTTCAGCACTAGATATATGTATATACATACATTAAATTATCTATAATAGTACTATCAGACTTAAAATGCATACATATTAACACATATTCAAATGTGTGCAATCGTCACAGCTCTTGATTCAATAATTTGTTTAAGTACAATATTTCTCTGTAGATATTCCTTTTCTCCAAGGCAATAGAAAATAGCTAACTGAACTTGTCATTAGAGTATACTCAGCCTCTATGGATTCTTGCATGTGTTCTCACATCATTGATTACTATTAGTGCCCAATAAGAATTGTTGTCAATATGTATGTTTTTTTTCCTGAAGTGCACTACACCCTATCTCTGTTAAAATATAAACGTCATATAATAGAAACAGATTTTTTTCTTACCAACATTTTTTTAAAAAATTTTATTGGTGAAACTCCATGAGGTACAGTTGTAGACATACAAATTTTTGTGCTTGGGTTTCAGTTATACAATGATTGAGTACCCATCACTCCACCAGTGCCCATTCTCCATCTCCAATGCTCCCAGTATCCCACCTACCCTCCCATCTCCCCATCCCACCCCACCCCTGTGGTAGGGCATTCCCTTTTGTTTTTTCTCTCCTTTTGTTTGCTGTGGTTTGCAAAAGAGGCATTGATTGGCAATCCTGTTTGGTCCATAGTCTACTTTCAGCATGCATCTCTCATCCTGGGAGGATCCTCCCAATACCCTTTATTTGGTGCTCCCTTCTCAATCTGAGCTGCCTTTTCCCCTAGCATGTGCAGCTGGCCTCCAAGCCATGGAGTGAACCTCCTGGTACTTATATCTGCTATTCTTGGGGGTTAGTCTCCTATTTTGTTACTTTATATACCCCAGATGAATGCAATCTTTCTATGTCTGTCCCTCTCTTTCTGACTCATTTCACTTAGCATGATACTTTCCATGTAGTACCACTTGTATGTAAATTTCATGACTTCATCTTTTCTAACAGCTGTATAGTACTCCATTGTGTTGATGTACCAAAGTTTCATTAACAAGTCATCTGTTTTAGGACACTTGGTTTTTTTTTTTCCAGATTTTGGCTATTGTGAACTGTGCAGCAATGAACATAAAAGTGCAGATGTCATTTCGACTGTACTATGTCTGTGTTCCTTGTACTCCAACCATGTGTGGGTGGGCAAGATCCCTGTACTGGGCCTTCCAACTGTATCCCAACAGTTCTGTCATTCTGTCCCGGCTTTCCTAGTCTCTTGCCATGGCCACGTGTGTGTGGGTGAGACTTCTGTGCTCAGTGTCTGTCTCTGCCTGGGTATCCAAGCCCTGCCTGAATCTGAGCTTTCTTGGGTATCTGAGCCCTGCCTGTATTCTGCCCCTATGAGGCCTGGCTGTCCTCGGCCATCTGTCTGGGTGGCCAGCTCTATCGGATCCCGTAGAGTGCTGGATGGGTGAGTCCAGAGAGAGCTCATCAGGGAGAGATGGGACTGGGTGAGCTTCTTTTGTCCATTGACATATTCCACCGTCAGCCATCTCATTATCTGTTGATTGGCTACTTGTTCCACAGGCTAGATTTAGAGTGACCACCTGGCATATCACTATTGCTTCAGCTTGTGGTCTCTTAACATTTTCTTCCTCTGAAACAATCCTAACCAGTTTCTTCAGTGGGTCTGACTGACTTCAGGCTCTTTTGGGTGGCATATTAAGTAACACGGGCTGGAGCGATAGCAAAACAGTAGGGCGTTTGCCTTGCACGCAGCCAACATGGCCGACCCGAGTTCGATTCCTCTGCCCCTCTCAGAGAGCCCGGCAAGCTACCGAGAGTATCTCGCCCGCACGGCAGAGCCTGGCAAGCTACCCGTGAGGTATTCGATATGCCAAACACAGTAACAACAAGTCTCACAATGGAGACGTTACTGGGCCCGCTCGAGCAAATCGATGAACAACAGGAGGACCGTGACCATATTCCCAGGAGTGGTGTTGCTGGGTCAAATGGAAGCTCAGTTTCTAATTTTTTTCAGAATCGTCCATACTGTTTTCCAAAAGGGCTGAACCAGTTGGTATTCCCACCAGCAGTGAAGGAGGGTCCCTTTATTGCCACATACACATCAACACCAGTTGGTTTTGTTCTTTTGGATGTGGGCCAGTCTCTGTGGTGTGAGATGATATCTTATTGTTGTTTTGATCTGCATCTCCCTGATGATTAGTGATGTAGAGCATCTTCTCATGTTCCTTTTAGCCATTCATATTTATTTTTTGGGAAAGTTAGAAACAGTTTTTTTTCTTAATCTTAGTTCTCAGGCAATGACTCAGGTCTTTGAACCACGGATAAGAGAATGTGCTAACATATGATCAACAATTTTTAAGATGCCACAAAGTTTGCTGAAAGCAAACACTCTAACTATGAATAATGACTGACTCATATTTAGTACCTTCCCATGAGTTGATCAATAATAGTTCTTGTATCAATAACATTTCCTGTATTTCCTTGTATCTGACTTTAAGGAACCTGCCTGGGGAAAAGTGGGATGGCTTGGATTTTGAGATTTGGCTGTCTCCCTTGCCTCTATTTAAAGTAGCAAATAAGAGGCTGGAGCAATAGCACAGCGGGTAGGGCATTTGCCTTGCATGCGGCCAACCGGGGTTCGATTCCAAGCATCCCATATGTTCCCCCAAGCACCGCGAGGAGTGATTCCTGAGTGCAGAGCCAGGAGTAACCCCTGAGCATCGGCTGGGTGTGATCCAAAATGCAAAAAAATAAAAATAAAAATAAAGTAGCAAATAAAACTTCCTTTTGATTCATGAACTTGTGTTCTATAAATGGCTTACTGGCATTAATCCTTTATATGCAAACTTAGAGTCTAAGAGTTCAGTTCTTAGCCAAGTCTGCTTAAAATCTTTGTCTCAAAGCAGAATTTTTTTGTACTAATCTCCAAAAATATTACTTTAAACAAAAATTAAAAATTTAAATTAATTTTAAAGTTAAAAGTAATGTAAGACTTTTAATGTAAAATTGGTTACACCATCTTTAATGTATTTTATTCTTTAAATACATTGGAGTCTAGAATTATGAAAGAGAATTAGGAATGGAACAACTAGATTGACTTTGAAATTTTATAGGAAGAGAGAATTCCTTTGGGTTAATCCACTAATCCACTTATTTGTTTTTAAATCTGTTTTCGTCTGTAAAATTCACCTTCAAATATTGTGGCAAACATAATTTATTACAAATGGACATTTTACTATATAGACACATAATGTTTGTGGAAACTTGTTAATTTAGATTCAGTATACTATATTAGTTGACTTATGTCTATTTAAAATAAAGGTCAATTAACGAGTGGGAATGAGTAGTATAATGAAGAAGTCATCTTTGGTTGTTCTTTGCATCTTTCAAGATGGAGCATGGTTCTGAATACTGACGAGATGACACTGATTACAATAATATATCAGAGTTAGTTATCTAACTAAGAAAAAAGTACACAACCAAATACCTTTGCTAGAAGAAGCACACAGAAAACCAGGTATCTATGAGAACTGATTATAATAATAATTAATATTTTTTTAATTTTATTGAATCGCCCTGAGATAGTTACAAGCTTTCATGTTTCGGTTACAATTACACAATGATCAAACACCCATCCCTCCATCAGTGGACATTCCCCAAGACCAATATCCCAGGTATACCCCCCTTTCCCACCATTTCCCTGCCTCCATGGCAGACAATATTCCCCATATTCTTTCTCTACTTTTGGGCATTGTTTTGCTATATAGCTACGGAGCGGCTGTAGCTATATATCATGTTTGGTCTTTTATCTATTTTCTGCACACATCTCCCTTCTAGACCAATTCCTCCAGCCATCGTTTTCTTAGTGATCCTTTCTCTATTCCAGCTGCCTTCTCCCCTTTGCTCATGAGTCAAGCTTTCAGATATGGGGCAAGTTACCCATCCTGGGTATCTACTATCCTTAGTTGTCAGTCTCACGTTATGTTGTTTTATACTCCACAAATGAGTGCAGTCCTTCTATGTCTGTCCCTCTCTTTCTGACTCATTTCACTTAGTATGATACTCTCCATGTCTATTCATTTATAATCAAAGTTCATGACTTCATCTCTCCTGACAGCTGCATAGTATTCCATTGTGTAGTTGTGCCAAAGTATCTTTTTTTTTAATTTGTGAAACACCATGAGGTACAGTTGTAGATGTACAAATTTCTGTGCTTGGGTTTCAATTATACAATGATCAAATATCCATCCTTCCACCTGTGCCCATTTTCCACCACTACGGATCCCAGTATCCCTCCCACCCCCCTCCTCCCCCTTTCACCCTGCCTCCATGCCAAAGTTTCTTTAACCAGTCATCTGTTCCAGGGCACTTGGGTTATTTTCAGATTTGGGCTATTGTGAAAAGTACTGTGATGAACATATAGGTACAAATGTCATTTCTACTGTGCTTTTTTGCATTCTTGGAATATATTCCCAGAAGTGGTAATTGTGGGGTCATATGGAAGCTCAATTTCTAGTTTTTGAAGGACTGTCCATATTATTTTTCAGAAAGGCTGGACTAGTGGGGATTCCCACTAGTGAAAGAGTGTCCCTTTTTCCCCACATCCACACCAGCACTGGTTGTTTTTGTTCTTTTGAATGTGTGCCAGTCTCTGTGGTGTGAGATGATATCTCATTGTTGTTTTGATTTGCATCTCCCTGATGGCTAGTAATGTGGAGCATTTTTTCATGTGCCTTTGGGCCATTTGTATTTCTTTTTTGAGGAAACTTCTGTTGATTTCTTCTCCCCAGTTTATGATGGGGTTGGAGGTTTTTTTTCTTGTACAAGTCTACTACTGTATTGTATATCCTGAATATTAATCCCTTATCAGATGGGTGTTGGGTAAATAGTCTTTTCCATTATGTGGGCTCTTTCTGTATTTTGATCACTGTTTCCTTTGATGTGCTGAAGCTTCTTAATTTGATGTAGTCCCATTTGTTTATGATTGCTTCCACTTGCATGTTTCATCCTTAAAGATGCTCTTATCTTCAATGTCGTGGAGAGTTCTGCCTAAATTTCCCTCATGTATCTTATGGATTCAAGTCTGATATTAAGGCCTTTAATACACTTTGATCTGACTTTTTGTGCCTGGTATTAGACAGAGGTCAGAGTTCTTTTTTTTGCAGGTAGCTATCTGGTTTTCCCAGCACCACTTGTTGGAGAGCCCTTCCTTGTTCCACTTCACATTTCTTGCTCCTTTGTCCAAGATTAAGTGGTCCTATATTTGGGGGTCTGTGATAGAATATTTAACTCTATTCCATTGGTCTGCCGTTCTATTTCTAGCCCAGTACCATGCTGTATTAATTACTACTGTACAGTTTGAAGTTGGGGAGGGTGATGCCACCCATCTTCTTTTTCCCAGGGATTGCTTTAGCTATTCGTGGGGGGTTATTGTTCCATGTGAATTTCAGGAGTGTTTTGTCTATTTCTTTGAAATACTTCATGAGTATCCTAATAGGGACTGCATTGAATTTGTATAGTGCTTTGGGCAGTATTGCCATTTTGATAATGTTGATCCTCCCTGTCCATGAGCAGTGGACATATCTCCATTTCCTAGTGTTCTCTTTTATTTCTTGAATTAGTGTTTTGTAGTTTTCCTTGTATAGGTCCTTCACCTCTTGGTTAAGCTGATTCTGAGATACTTGATTTTCTGAAGTACTATTGTGAACAGGATAACTTTTTTAATGTCTCTTTCTTCTCTTTCATTGTTGACTGCTTAAAGTAACTTTAGTACATTTACACAATGGAGTTCTATGCAGCTATTAGAAAAGATGAATCATGAAATTTACATACAGGTGGTATTACATGGAAAGTATCATGTTAAGCGAAATGAGTCAGAAAGAGCGGGATAGACACAGAAAGATTGCATCCATCTGGGGAACATAAAGCAACAAAATGGGAGACTAACACCCAGGAGTGGCCGAGATTAGTACCAGGAATTTTGGTCCATGACTTGGAGGCCATCCACACATGCTAGGGGAAAGGAAGCTGATATAGAGAAGAGAGCACTAAATAAAGGGTGTTGGGAGGATCACCCCATAGTGGGAGAATCATTCTGAAAGTAGACTATAGACCAAACATGATTGCCACTCAATGCCTCTCTTGCAAACCACAGGACACAAAAGGAGAGAGAGAGAGAGAGAACAAAAGGGAATGCCCTGCCACAGAGGCAGCGTGGGATGGAGGAGATGGAGGGTCGGAGGGAGGGATGCTGGGACTCATGGTGGTGGAGGATGGGTGCTTGTGGAGGAATGGTTACTTGATCATTGTATAACTGAAACTCAAGCACAAAAATTTGTAAGTCTATAACTGTACCTCATAGTGTTTCATTAATGAAAAAATAAATACATAAATAAATAAACCTAAAAAAAAAGAAAAAGAAAGCCATGAACTTTTGGGTGTTGATTTTGTAGCCTGTGACTTTAGTAAACTGATTTATTGTTTCCAGAAACTTTTCTGTAGAGTCTTTAGGGTTTTCTAAGCATTGTATCATATTGTCAGCAAATAGTGATTTCTTGATCTTTTCATTTCCTATTTATAATCCCTTGATACCTTTCTCTTGCCTGACTGCAATGGCCAGGACTTCCAGTACAATATTGAATAGGAATGGTAAAGTGAGCAATCTTGTCTTGAGCCCGATCTTAGAGGGAAGGCTTTTAGTTTTTCCTCATTGAGAATGATACTTTCCATTGGCCCATGGTAGATGGCTTTGACTATATTGAGGAAAGTTTCTTCTATGCCTATTTTGCTGAGACATTTCATCATAAAGGGGTGTTGGATTTTGTCAAATGCTTTCTCTGTGTCTATTGATATGATCATATGATTTTTATCTTTTCTTTTGTTGATATGATGGATTGTGTCGATTGATTTCCAGATGTTAAACCATCCTTGCATCCCTGGGATATATCCTACTTGGTCATGGTGTATGATCTTTTAGATGAGTTGTTGGATTCTATTTGCTAATAGTTTGTTGCGGATCTTTGCATCTGTGTTTTTCAGAGATATTGGCCTGTAATTCTCTTTCTTTGTGGTATCTCTGTCTGCTTTTGGTGTCAGGGAGATATTTGCTTCGTAGAAACTATTTGGAAGTGTTTTTGATACTTCAATTTCATGGAAAAGCTTAAAGAGAATTGGGAGTAAGTCCTTTTTAAAGATTTGGAAGAATTCACTAGTGAATCCATCTGGGTCAGGACTTTTGTGCTTGGGGAGATTTTTATTACCATTTCAATTTCCTTGATGGTGATAGGTCTGTTCAGGTATTCCAGGTCTTCTTTGTTCAGCCTTGGGAGGCTATAGGAATCTAGTAATTTATCCATTTCCTTGAGGTGTTCATGTTCCATGGCATAAAACTTTTCAAAGTACTCCCTGAAGATCCTTTGATTTTCTGTACTTTCTGTTGTAATGCCCCCCTTTTCATTTCTGATTCAGTTTATAAGAGTTTTCTCTTTCCCGTTCTTTGTGAGTCTTGCTAGAGGCTTATCAATCTTTTTTTATTTTCTCGAAGAACCAGCTCTTGGTTTCATTGATCTTTCAGATTCTTTTTTTGGGTTTCCATCTCGTTAACTTCTGCTCTGAGTTTTATTATTTCCTTCCTCCTTTTTGGATTGGGCTTCTTTAGTTGGTCCTTATGCAAGCTCTTAAGCTGTGAGGTTAGGTTACTTATGTAGGCTTGCTCCTCCTTCCTAAGGAACGCTTGTAGAACTACAACCTTTCCTCTTAACACAGTTTTTGCTGTGTCCCATAATTTTTGTAACTTGTGTCCTCATTTTCATTCGTTTCCAGGAATCTTTTGATTTCCTCTTTGATTTCCTTTCTAAGTCACTTGTTGTCCAATGGTGAGTTGTTTAATTTCCAGGTGTTTGATTTAGTTTTCTGTTTGTGTGTGTGATTTACTTCTAATTTCAGTGCATTGTGGTCTGAGGAGTCTGTAAGTACAATCGCTATCTTCTTAATTTTATGGATGTATGTTTTGTGGCTCAGCATGTGCTCTATCTTGGAGAATTTTCCATGCACACTTGAGAAGAATATGTATTCAGCTTTTTTAGGATGAAGTCTCCTGTATATATCTACTAAGTCGCTTTCTTCATTTTTTTTCCTTAGATGAAATATGTTTGCTAAGCTTAAGTCTGGTTGATCTATCAAGAGGTGATAAAGAAGTGCTGAAGTCTCCCACTAGTATTGTGTTGCTATCAAAATCTTTCTTCAAGTCTATGAGTAGTTGTTTTAAGTACTTTGCTGGTCCCTCATTAGGTGCATATACATTTATTATAGTAAGTTATTCTTGTTGTACAGATCCCTTCATCAATAAGAAATGACCTTCACTGTCTCTTGTGACCTTCTTCAGTCTGAAATCAATGTGGTCTTATACTAGGAGAGCTACGCTAGCTTTTTTTATGGGAGTTCTTTGTAGGATTGTTTTCCAGCCTTTGATTTTAAGTCTGTTTTTGCTTTGACTATTGAGATATGTTTCTTGCAGGCAGCAGAATGTTGGGTTCAATTTTCTAATCCATGATGCCACTCTGTGTCTTTTAATTGGTGTGTTTAACCCATTGAAGTTGAGAGAGATTGTTATGGGGTTTTGTCCCATTTTTCTGTTAAAATTTGATATATTTGAGGGGCCTGTTTTGTCTAAATGTAGCCCATTTAGTTTTTCTTGTAACCATGGTTTTGGGTATGAAGTTCCTGAGCTGTTGTTTGTCTGTGAAACTGTATGTTTTTCCTTCAGTTATGAACGAGTCTTGCTGGGTAAAGTATTTTTGGTGAGGCATTTATTTCATCGAATTTTTTCACTATCTCCCACCACTGTTTTCGGGCCATGAGGGTTTCATCAGACAAATCATCTGTGAATCTTAAGGATGTTCCTTTATAGGAAATTTCTTTCTTTGATCTTGATGCTTTCAAAATTTTGTCTCTCTCTAAGGTATTGGTCATTTTGATCAGGATGTGTCTTGTGGTATTTTTATTTGAATTTCTTCTAGCTGGTACCCTTTGAACCTCCTGAATATGGTCGCATGTTTTCTTCAGCTCTGGAAATGTTGTAGCAATGAAGTCTTTGACAGTTCCTTCTTGATCAGGGTTTTCTTCCTGTCCCTCTGGGACTCTAGTAATTCTTATGGCTTCATCACAATTTTCTCTTGCTATCTGTTCCTGGATTGTGAGTCTCTTTTCCTTTTCTGCTCTTTTCTGGAGAGTCTCTGGACTTCTTCGAGCTCACTGATTCTGTCCTCAGCAGCTGTTACCCTGCTGCTTTGGCCTTCCACTGAGTTTTTTAATTCGCCTACCAGGTTTTTCAGGTCTGACATTTCTGTTTGTAATTTTGTTTGCATTTTCCTCATTTCTACCTTCAAATCCTCTTGTCTTTTATTACCATTGCTTTCCATTATTTCTTTTAGGTTCCTAAGAATCCTCAGTAGCACCCTTCTAAATTCCCTGTCAGAGAGGTTGTCTAGGACTTCATTACTGTTATATTCTTCTGGATTAGCCGTCTCAATAAGTAAGTTTGGTGGGCTTCTGTGTTGCTTTACCATTGTGACCTGTGTGGTTTAGACCTGCACGCTCACTGTTACTGTTCTGCTTATGATGCAGAATTAATTGAGGTGGGCTTAATGAATTTATTGGCTAATGTGTTTCTGGTGGTTAAGTTAACCTAGTGAAATTTCCATCTAAGAGGATAACTTATGGTTCCTATGGGATATGTAGGGAGAGAATAACTAGTGGCCCAGTTAGCAGCCACGGCTCCAGAAAGGGACCCTGCCACTGGGCGAGTACCTGGGTGAGTGAGCAGAGGGTGCCCGAACAGTTCAGGTTTGGTTGCGTGCAATGTGCCTCAATTCCCTTCCCCCTCATACCAAGGATGAGAACCAGCCGCTCTTTGTGGTTGTAGTTAGATGCACAGCCCCGGAAAGGGGCCCTGTCACTGGTCAGGTACCTGGGTGAATGAGCAGAGGGTGCCCGGAACGGTTCAGGTTTGATTGCATGCCGTGTGCCTCAATACCCATCCTTCGCAGACCAAGGATGAGAACGGGCCTTTCTCTGGGGGTATAGTTAGATGTGCAGCCTGGGGAACGGACCCTGCCTCTGGGCGGGTACCTGGGTGAGTACTTTTTAACTTGAAATTTTAATGTTTAAAATGTTTATGTTTAATGATTGCTTAATGTTTAATTATTGTTTTTGTTACAAAAAACCATCAGGAGTACCCGAGGTGGCTCCTTGACACATTACTCAGAAATAGTCAAATATGACTTCATTATTTTTGAGTTCAATCTTATACAAAACACTAAGCAAATAGAACAGTACTGACAAATATTTTGTTACTTTAACACAAATATGATCTATTCTCCATTGTCAATCAAAAGGCTCTCATTTCTGATACTGTTCCATGAATTATACTTATGATTTCACCATCATTTTAGTCATCTCAAATTCATGTTTTATCTAAGTCCTAATCACTACATATCTACTTGGTATTCACTTGACTGCTTTAGATCTTTCTAAAACTAAATATGGCTATAATTTTTCTTCTAAATTATTCTAATTCTTCTTATTTCTTCTTTAGTAACATTATACTTTAAGTTTCAATAGGTCATAAATATTAGACATTCTTAGTCAATTCTTTCTGTCAATCTTTACAGAATGAGAGGTATTTCTCTCCAAAAGAGGAATTTTTCTATCCACTCCTTCCCTCACATTTTTCTCTAACTTCCCAAAAGTTGGTATTTCCTAGATTTTGTATATTGTCCCTAAATTTTAGCAAAGGCCTAAATTGTCTCTGTTTCTTCTGCCCTCACCCCTGTTAATAGTAGTATTAATTCAACTCACTAAAAGTACTCAATTAAATCAAGGTGATTTAATTTAGTCACCTTCCCAATTTAATCAAGGTGAAGGACAAATTGCTTTTTATATTGTCATCTACAAGATCTTTGTGATACAATCCTAATACTTACATCTGACGCTTTTGCTTATTGTACTTGCTTTACTCCAATTATGCAAGCCTACTTCCCACGAACTTCCCAGTTTATATTTTGTGTCTAAATTTTCTATTTGCTGATTCCTCATTGATGATATGTTTCAGATGCTTACAAGTCTAGCTCCCCCTTTCTACCAGATTTCTATTAAAATTATATGCTAAACACATCCTTCTCTAATCATCCCATTTAATAATTTATCATATTCTTTTCACAGTCCAATTCTTTCTAACATCAAGGTCTATTCGTTGTTATAAATATACCATACACATTTCTTTATTCAATATATTCCCCAAAGCAAACAGGTTTCTGAAAGGCAAGGAATCTCTCATGTGTTATGTTGATTGCTCTATCCCAATTACATAGAAATATGGTGTGGCTACTTGCATCCATAGTTGACTGTGACAGTGAGTAACAAATGTTAAGGTGATGTTCAAATTTAGCTTGAGGAAGCATTGAAAAGAAAGGCAAAAGATTAATTTAACTCCATTCAACCTTCACATAGGAATCTATGACTCCAATCATGTAAGAAGCCCCAGCAGTTCTAAAAATGTATACATGTTTCCAAATGTTTATCTGGGAAAGAATTACAGCTTATTACAAATGGATTGTTCTGCCCTGTTCCCAAAGAGTCTGCTTCAGTAGGTCTGTGAAAGACCAAATGGAATTTACGTTTTTAACAAGCACCCCACTGATTTTAATACAGTTCTTTAAGAAACTGCTGTAGGTTCAGAAGTAATTCAAAGTGAGTGACTTATGAAAATGCAATGCAGAGAAAAAAATTCTTCATTATAGTTAACATGCTGAGCTAAAGAAAATAGATCTGGTCTAAATTTCTTTTAAGCATTCTTCTCAGGAGAGAGTTTAAACTAGAACAGCAATTTGCAAAACAAACTACAAAAACACAGTTTGTATTAATTCTCAGGGGATATGAAGATTTCATCTTTAGACGTAAGATCGATGCCAGAGCTTTCATAGGAAAGCAATTGTTTCTTTAAAATTTTTATTTATGAGGACTATGGAAAACTTCAACTCACTGACTGCAGGAAATGTTACTTGGTTGCTGGTTCCTGAGGGCTAATACTAGTCAGATGTTCAGCATTTTATTCATAAGAAAAACTTCTCTAGAACTAATAAAGAATTGTGCTCAAGTTAATCATTATTGACTGTTCCGGTTACCCTCTACTCAAATTTTAATGTCCAAACATTAAAATTTGGACTCAAACATTTGAAAGTTTCTAAGCCTAGCCATACTGCCTAAACCTAAAACAGCATATTTGGGAAAGAACTCTCAGATTATGACCAAAAGATCACTGAAGGAGAACAGACTCGACTTCAATGGCCCCCAGAAGTGCTTGTTAAAAACAGTGAAAGAAAACAAAGAAGAGGTTGCTGAAAGCTGAGATACCTTGGCATGCCATGTCAGTCTGCCTCACAGGACATTGTGGTCTACTCAAATGAAGCTCCAGGGGTTGGTATAATAGGGGTTGCACCTAGTTAAGCCATGGGGGTCTTAACTACCTCTAATTACATGGCAAAGAAAGGCCTTACAGTGATTAGAGGGTGCTGAACTTCAGCTCTGGAAAGAAAGTAATAGAAAGAAAGAAAGAAAGAAAGAAAGAAAGAAAGAAAGAAAGAAAGAAAGAAAGAAAGAAAGGAAGGAAGGAAGGAAGGAAGGAAGGATAAAGAGAGGGGGGAAGGAGGGAGGGAAGGAGGGAGGGAGAGAGGGGGGTAGGATAACAATGGATTTGTCCTTTCAGCCTTGCCGAAGGGAACTTAGTTTACCTTAGCACAATGTCCTTTCTGTATGGACACAGAAGACAGTTAATATTATGCTTCATAACTTGGGAGTTTATTGACTCCAATAATATTTACTCCTGGGCATCTGCTCTCAACTCAGTTGCCCTTAGTTCCTAGCACCCCAAAAACAGGGTCCCGACGAGGGACTGAATGGACCCAAGGCAAGCTGTGAGATACCCTGGCATCGAAATGGGCCAGGCCAAAGTGCCACAATACTCAACTATAAATTGAGAGCATGATCATAGACAAATGCTCTCATGATCCAAAAGTAACAAGGAGACTAGGACCCTGTTGGGGTTAGGAAGACTAACCTGGCCTGAGGACTGTGGTAAAATGTCCTCAGAAAGAACAAAACTTTAAGTTGATATATCTCTTACTGTGTTCATACAGAATGACATTGCTAGAAATATTAGAAGTAGATTTGCTACAACTATTTAAATGGATTACTAGCTGAGGAAAGAAGAAAGCAACACACCCTCAATGGGGTCCCACCCTTAAGCAGATCTCCTAGTAATTCAGAGTAATCTCTTTAGATGAGATTTTATCCTTGGGTTAATCTCCTGGAGGAGTGGTTTTACCTCTCTTTGTTGATTTGTTAGTGTTCAACCCATCTTTGTGTCACCACCCTATGTGATTGCTATATAAACTAAGACTGTAGGGGCCAGATTCAGAATCCAGAGAGCAGATTCAGAACCCAGGGCCAGAGGCAGATTCAGAATCCAGAGAGCATAGTCAGAATCCAGGGGCAGAGTCAGAATACACAGGGAGAGAGTCAGAATACAGAGCAAAGGGATCAAGAGAGAGAAGCAGAAGAACTCCAGAGAGAGAGATCGGAAGAGACCTGAGGAGACACTACAGAGACAGAGTCAGAAATAGAGAGACAGACAGAAGAGAGGACAATGGCATGCACAGAAGCAAAGCACAAAGGAGGAGCCATCCCGATTCGGTCCATACACAGCAGCTCTAGAGCATCAAACAAGGGCAGCAAGAGAGAGCTGGCCTGAGAGCACACCATAAACACATCATCATCTTCGCATTCCTCCCTGCTTGAGCATAAGAGATAGTTTTTACAAGGAAGGGAGGGAAGGAGGGAGGGAGGGAGGGAAAGAGAAAGGGAAAGGGGAATGGAAAGGGAAAGGGAAAGGGAGAAGGAGGGCAGGAAGACAGGCAGGCAAACAGGAAGGAAGGAAGGAAGGAAGGAAGGAAGGAAGGAAGGAAGGAAGGAAGGAAGGAAGGAAGGAGTGAGTCATGTTCTATGATTTCATAGGAGAACTGAAAGGCAGTAGCTATATATTTAATTCAACATTATCCTAGACTCTTTGAACATACTTTGAATATATTTTAATTTTTTTCTATATGTTTACCTGAATAGAGTTAGGCATGTCATGTGTGGAGTTTAGGATTTTACCAAGTCTGAAATATAATTCTGAAAAACAGAAGGTAATAAAGTTAATTTAAAATATATGCTCAAAATATTAATACAATAATTAGCCATCTATCTTAAGACATAGCAGAGAAGGGAAGATGGAGATGGACATAAAATTATCCATGGTATTCAAAGGTCTAAGGTGTGGGGAGAGTAAAAAAGAATACTGGAGGAATTTGGCATATGAAGAGATGAGTTGAAAAAGTTGGTGTATAAGAGTACTATTAGAGCTAGAGGTAATGAAGAAATTCCAGTTATCAGTGTGGGTAGGCTAAAATAAATTTCTATGTGATTGTAATAAAGAGCTAATGATATGATGAAGAATGTTAGAGGGTTTTATTTGTTTGTTTGTTACAGAAACTGATGGGACAATAAAAGGATCCTTTATCAATTTGAATTTGTTGAGAATTATAAAATGAGTAGCAAAAAAATGAATGATGTTGTATAAATAATCTGTAGTTTTACAACCAAAAGGGGTGGTCTGGATAATAAATCTTTTGACAAAAGTTCGCACACTTGTTTACTGGAATGAAGTTCAAACACTGGGATTTTAAAGGGTATAAGGGAAACACTAAACCTATCTTTGCCCTCTATGGATCAAGGGTCTTTGGGATGGGAATCCACTGTTTGAGAAGATGAAAGCAAATCTGTGTCCTCAGTAGGGATGTATTCATTAAGGACATGAACCTAAAGAAAGTATGGTTTTGATAAAGAATTTGAGTTTAAAATTTTTGCTGAAATTTGATCTTAAGCCAGAACTCATAGGAGAGAATTTTAGTAACAGGATGCAACAAGAAAAGGAGTCAGAGAAGTTTATGATGAACAAGGATATACAAGGGTATTCATCCACTAATCTACCAGAACCTAATAGATTGATATTGACATGATAATTTTGATTTTCCCGTGAAGACTATTCAGACTCAGTTGAAGGCTTAGTAAGAAAAAATTCTAATGATCCACATAAAACCAAGATGGAGAAGCTATAAAGGAGGAATGGAGGATTGTTAGTGAGTTTCATCAGTTGTAAAGGGACCTGGTTCTCCTGGTGATAGCATTATGCTTTTCTAAGGGTTTATCTCCGACCTATTCTAAAGGGGTTATGTTCAGGAACAATACACTTCCTTTGTCAATTCCTGAGTAGCAATCTGCAAAAGAGGATTATTTTCTGTATACACAAAAATATACATGGTTTTTGAGCAAAATAAATAAATAAAAATATGCCCTTCTACAGTTTTAGCTTTATATCTTAAATCCATCCTGCACAAATTGGCCACACAGGCCTACATTACATTGACAAATGCAATTCATTTTTTTCTAAACATATTAATGTGATTTGTAGACAGAATTAACATTTTTATAGTATCCTTATGGAAATTGGCAAGAGACAAGTAATGTATATATGAGAACTTCTACAAGGATAACTAAAGTGAGACGCTTACTCTTTAGCTTAATGTAAATAAATCTAGGGAGTTGGTATTTCAACTCACAACTCAACTTGTTTAATACAGAATATTACATTTGAAAAATCATAGCAGGATATTATTCTTCTTTGCTTGGGGATCAGTGTCTAATTATATGGTGTGAACATTTCATGGTGACAAAAGAGAGAAAAACAATTCTATGAACAAAAATGTATGTAGTAATGCAAACCACCATGTTTAAAAGTAGAAAAAAACACCAGATATTTTATTAGATTACAGGTCAGAGAAAACTACTTTATAACCCATTGTTTATAAAGATATTTTCTCAGAATTACCATAAACAATACTCAAATAGTATGCTAAAAACACTACTGAAAGATACCCCAAGTGTTCCAACAATACAAAATAGTTGAGGCAAGGGCTTTTTGGACAAGTGTTGTCTTTGGCATCAAATCAAGACAAACTGTTCCTTGAAAGGGCAGCACCCCCAGGTGTTGAGAACAACTGTTAGTCCCTTGTGCACTGAGTATGTTTTGTTCAATTCATTAAAAAAATATAGTTATTTTTTCTTGGGAAACAAAGCATGCAACTTTTTTTTTGGTGTTAGTTTCCTGATACTAAGTATACACAAATTATGTTTTGGTTTTCAGATAAAAATTTCAGACAAATAACATTTGCATTTTTAACATGTAGGTATAATTGCGAATTGGAGAGAGTGACTTGGGGATTTAAAGAAAGAGAGTTAAAAGTGCAATGTGGAGCCCAATTAATAGTCTTTTCAATTGTCCATTGACTAAAAAAGATATTGTTTAAAAACAGATATGTAGAAAGTTAACATTCCATTCATTTCTTATCAGTAAATTGACTTTGTAGAAATATATGAGTAGATTGGCAGTCCATATTTTGAGCTAAAATGATAATTTAAAAACTGCACATTATGAATTGGAGGAAACCAATAAAATTTCATGCATCTTTTCCTTTATTCTTTATTGTTTCTTTTATTCAATAGTTACATATTATTTTCTGTGGTTTATTATAGATGGGAATATATTGGTGTATTATAGATGGGGAAAATGACAGTGGGTAAAATAAATCTGGTTCCAATTTTAATGCATTTAAATGATATAAAGAAAATTAAAAGGTAGTTACAATACTGAGTACTTTGAGGATACACAGAAAATAAAATTAGCCCATCGAGCAATTTGAAAAAACTTGTAAATGAATAGTGTTAACAGTTCTGAGATTTAGAGGGTAGCAGGAAATCATTTTCAAGCCAAGAATATTGTTACATTTCATGATTATTTTCTTGTGAATAACAGGCTAGCTCCTTGACATATTTAGAAAAAAAATATTATTTTCTGAAGGAAGTCGAAAGAGAGCTAAGCAAGTAAACATTACATGTTCAGGATTGTTAGATGAGATTAAAGAATGGGAACCTGGAAGAACACTTTTTGTCTTTCTACTCTTCCTAAATTGACTTTATTTTCTGTCACTGTGAACACTGATTTTTGTGTATAATAACAGAAAAAATGAACTTGACATTGACTCTATGAATCAAAAGTTTTAGAATCTGGCTTTAGATTAATTGGTTCAAACTAGGCCCATATTACATTTTTCTTTGTATTGATTTGGGGTTTTGGGGTTTTGGGGTTTTGGGGTCACGGCTGGCTATGCTCAGGGCTCAATCCTAGCTCTGTTTTGAGAGATCACTCTTTGTGACGCTTAGGGCACCATGTGGTAGAGGGTAAAATTGAGCCCAGATACCCAGATGAGCCACGTAGAAAGCTAATGCCTTAGCCACTGAACTGGCCTCTAGTTTACATTTTTTTATGTGTAATTTGCAGCCAGACAAGTGGAATCATGTGAGAATTTAAAGTCAGTATCAGAAGCACAGCCTGTGGCCTTGGAGGACCCCTGGGCACCTGCAAATGTCCTAGTGACTCAGCCTCTGCACAAAGGGTATCAATTACATTTCCAACCTATCAGGTCTTTATTGACTGAGTAATGCCACAAGTGGTCTTAAGCCATGATGCAATGCCTGGAAGGTCACATCTTCCTCCCAAACCACAGAAATTTCTGTAGCAATTATATGATGAAGAGTTGGGAAGAGTGTTGATTTCTTAGAGAAAATGTCATGCAGCATCAGTGTAGTATCAGAGTTTCCTGCATCCTTTGGGGGAAAAAAAACCAGTAATCCCTAAGGAAAATTAAGTTTTTAAGTTCACAAACAGAAAATGTCCCCCAATTTCTCTTAAATATGCCCTGAATTTTTCCAGAGGCCCCTACAGTAGTGATAAATGCAACACTGGGAAATACGCCTAGAGGTTGGTGATTCAGTATTTCATTTGTGCACAGATGTGTGATAATACTTATAACCTTCCCTTATATTTATTTCTAATCCAAATATTCATATTTAATGATAAAATGTTTAACAATATAGAAAATCGACTTTATTTAACAATATATAAAATAACTTTAATATTAATTTAATATAAATATTAATATTTTGCATAGCAGTAGGGTGTTTACCTTTTGCACAGCCTGCCCGACTGAGCCGGTTCGATTACTCCGCACCTCTCGGAGAGCCCGGCAAGCTACCAAGAGTATCTCACCCACATGGCAAAGCCTGGCAAGCTACCTGTGACTTATTCGATATGCCAAATATAGTAACAAGAAGTCTCACAATGGAGCTGTTACTGGGCCCGCTTGAACAAATCGATGAACAATGGGAGGACAGTGTGCAATATATTTTAAATATATTAATATTAAGTATAATTAAAGTATACCAAACTATTCATATACATACACATCTATGTAATTCAAAGACACATACTTAATAATAGCAGGAAATTATTAATTATTTTGTTTAATTTTATTTAAAATGGGCTGGAGCGATAGCACAGCGGGTAGGGCGTTCGCCTTACAAGCGGCCAACATGGCCGACCCAAGTTCGATTCCTCCGCCCCTCTCGGAGAGCCCGGCAAGCTACTGAGAGTATTCGATATGCCAAACACAGTAACAACAAAGTCTCCATTGGAGACGTTACTGGGCCCGCTCGAGCAAATCGACGATCAACGGGAGGGCCTTTACCTTTACCTTTACCTTTATTTAAAAAATGATGTGTGGGCTAGTATTTTGAGTGAAATATATATGCACCAGATACATGTATGTCTTTTCCTTTTAGCAATATCTTCCTATCCACCCATCCACCCATCCATCCATCCATCCATCCATCCATCCATCCATCCATCCATCCATATATATCTATGTATAAATTTCTATATAACTAGAAATTTAGATTAGGAATTTTTGTATAGGAAGGAGGTCTTTTTTCACGGAAAGTCAATTAGTTTTGGAATGTATAACATGCCATAAAATATAGCATACTGAGTACTTGGATGAGAATTGTCCTGGTCATCCAAAGCATTAGCATTTGCCCTCATTCTGTGTGAAGTTAGCTAGACATTTCAGCTGTAGATTATTCTATTTTTGACCTAGCGCTTCTCTTACATTATTTATTACAAGAATATAATGACTCGTGATTGATTTTGTTTTTCAAGCTTTATACTGATGACAAATAATTAAAGAAAAAATGAATTTGAAGGGAAGCCAAGTCAGGTTAAGAATTAATTTGTTTCCCATGTACCTAGAATATTATATTTATAAGTCAGTATTCAAAGTATTCTACTGCATTAAATAATATTGTTTTACCTAAGTTATCATAGAATGACATTAAATTAAAAAGCTGTAGAGGAAGTTATTATTAGCTTTAAACAACATTGGTTTAGAAATTTAGCCGTTCAATCTAGGTTTTGGTTAACCATTTCTTTATAGACAACTTTGCCACATACATCTAATATTTTCACAGAAGTTTAAGCTGTAAATTAAACCAGATGACCATATGTAGCTTCTGTCTTCTTTCAAGTGGGTATTTTCTAGTTTCTTTTATCATTGAACAATAAAATTAAATATTTGTATTTAACTTAGAAGTCAGTTCTGAGTTTCTAAAAATAGAATTTCAAGTAACACAAATTTAAAACATATCACATCAAACATTATTTGAAGAGAAGCCAAAAGCAAATGGTGGAGATCCAAGTGCATGTCTATTTATTTTTTTTGATCTTCGCATTTTTATTCTTAGTTTTTTAGTATTTTAACATCTCAGATATTTCATAGAACCCAATAATTTTGAAATTTTAAAATACATATTAACATTTGTGCATTATTTTTATATACATTCGCTTTTTAAAATAAACTTATAAGAAAAAAGTTTTAACTTAGTATTAGGGACTGATTCTTTATTTTTAATTATATGATTTAAAGATATGTGTCTGGGAATGTACATAATAAATAGAAGAATTAACTTAAAAAGTACTTAAACTTAATTAAGACTAGAATATGGAGAATATTTTAGAAGATATATATGTATTTAAAGAATAAGGAGAACATTTTTTGCATAGCCCCTAGAATTGAGCAAGATCTCATGCATGCAGGATGTATTATGTGCATCTGAATCATATCCCCAGACCAGGAAAGCACATATTTTGACCAAAATATGGTATGGTAGTCTTTAAAAATAATTTCATTTTGCTATTTTTTATTTGTGAAAAATATCTTTAAATAAACAAAATTAAGTTATACATTGTTTTTGTTAAAATGGCAGTCATTTCAAAAACACTTAAAAATTCAAGAGTCAAAAATGTGTTTCTTTCTAAGTAAAATAAATTCCATGTTTCCAAACTTGATCTCTCAAGTATGCAGTCTTAGTGGCAGAAATGAACATCAAGAAAACCAAGCCTTTGTTAGACTGGGAGAGGAATAGACATGGACAAGAATTTTATTTTTATGGAATGGAGGAATTAATTGCTACATTGGTAATCATAAAGGAAAATAAGTCCAACCTAGGTAACTACTTTTCTGAAAATAATGAAAACTCCAACACACATTTCCATATCTGTCATTACAAACATACGCTTCTTTGTTCTGGACATGACTTTGTTTGGTTTTGGAGTCACTTCCTTTTTATAAAACTGGTAAATCTATTTTCATCCCTAATTCAAATCCTTTCCAAAGATTTTCAGTAAAATGAATGTTCTGAATATTTATACATATTAATGCTAACCCAAAATGCTACTATCTGCCTTACTCAACTTGTCATACATGCTGTAATAATTCTTCAAACTCTGACCATTACAAATGCAGGAACTTATGAATTCAACATACCTTTAAAACAGAATCACCCTTCTTGAGAAAGGAGAACACAACTCAATAAACAAAGAGGAAGGCTTTAATATAAATTGCAGAATTACTTATTGAAATTCCTTAATTGCTCCACTGAATTGTGATGGCACCGTGATTGAATAATGATTCCTTCGATTTCAAAGATATAACGTGATTTACTGACTCTAAATGTTCCATAGATTTCACCTCTTGATTTTCTACCTTTTCATAGTTCCATCCCTTTTATTTGACTTATGTCTGTGACATGCTTTCAAACAATAGGTTATGCAAAAGTGATGTGCTGTATGTATATCTGTTATATGTGTATAACTGCATAGAACATTACATAAATTCTCTCACTCATTTTGCTATATATTCTCACATTTATTTCATGGCTTTGGAGAATAAAGAAGCAACCTTGGAGGGCTGCCTGTGCTGCCTAAGTGACAAGGAATTATAAAGACCCTATGTGGTGGGAGCACTCTGGATGACAGAAAACTAGAAAGTAGTTTTAATTTAATTAGCATACCTTAGTCGTAAACTTCTAAGGAAATTAATTCTGCCTTAAAAGGATCTCCTTGGGGCTGGAGAGATAGCACAGCGGGTAGGGCGTTTGCCTTGCATGCGGCCGACCCAGGTTCGATTTCCAGCATCCCATATGGTCCCCTGAGCACCGCCAAGAGTAATTCCTGAGTGCAGAGCCAGAAGTAACCCCTGTGCATTGCCAGGTGTGACCCAAAAAGCAAAAAATAAAAAAATAAAAAATAAATTAAAAAAAAAGCATCTCGTTCCTCATCAAAACTCGAATGAGATGTCAGCCCCATTGACCAATTGAATAAAAGTCTAAGAGACTCTGACAGAGAATAATTTATGTGCAGATTTCCCACTCACAGAAATAAAAAATGAATGGTTTTTTGTTTGTTCGTTTGGTTTTTAGGTTCACATTTGTTGCACAGCAATAGATAGCTAACACAGCCATATGATATTATAAAAGAAGAGATGAATTTTGACAGAAACTGTGCCAAGACAACAGTAGTAATACAGACACTTCACTTTTGGTCATAAACTCATTTCTATCTTCTCTTCATCCTCAGAGTATTATCCAAATATTGCTACACTTGGACAACAAACTGGTCATACCAGAACTGGTCACAATTTAGCTATCACAGTGAATCTCTTACATATTGACACAGCCATGGGGAGACTGCAAGATACAGTCTGAAAAGGGTGTACTGGTTCTGATTTTCAAGTAGCCAGACTAAACTCTCCTTTATACTTTTTGTATCTGCAAATCCAGTGCTGTGGAACCTCCCTAAAATATTATTACTACAGGCGAGACAGTGCTTTGAGAGAAAATTTGAAAGTAGGGAATGGAGAAACCCACAGCAGTGTCAGGTTGGTGCTCAGTGAACCAGTCACTCTTGCTGTTTTGTAAGAATCACAGACTGTGAGCCAGAGGCTAGAGTTTTCAGAACAGCTACTTAGAGGAATCCTAAACTTGACAAAGATATCTAGTGAAATACTGAGCATTTTTAGACACCAGACATAAAATGGGATACTTCACAGCTGCTAAACCGGGCTTTTTTCAACATAACTCTATGGAAAGTCAGAGGTGGTTTCATTTTGTATTTGAGGTAAACGTCAGTAAATCATTCAAGGTCAACTATCTAGATTCATGATCAGATGTTTTGAATGCCAGAATAAGAGTGATTTACATTATTGTACAATACTCGAAGTTTAAAGTGTTTGCCTTGCACGCGGCAGAATCAGTTGGATTCTTCCGCCCCTCTCAGAGATCCTGGCAAGCTACCGAGAGTATCTTGTCTGCATGGCAAACCCTGGCAAGCTACCCATGACATATTCGATATGCCCAAAACAGTAACAACAAGTCTCACAATTTGTTGTGAGATGTTGCTGGTGCCCGCTTGAGCAAATCGATGAACAACGGGAGGACAGTGCAACAGTGCTAAGTTTAAAATTTTTTAAAAAATATTATTTTGGGCTACACTCAGCAGTGCTCAGAAATAACTCCTAGCTCTGTGCTCAGGGATCCTTCCTGGCAGGGTTTGGGAAATCTCTGTAGCAAATGGGGTTGAATTTGGTGGGCTGCATGTCAGGGACATGCTATATTATCTCTCTGGCACTGAAACTATGACTTTAAATGGATTTTCTCTCTCTCCTCCTTTCAAAATTCAGTGAGTGTGAAGAGAAAAATAGAAAGAACACTGTTTTAAAAATTGTGGTTTAGAAATTATTAGCTTGAGGTCTAAATATAGTGTAGAAGGTTAAGTACTTCACTTGCATGTGGCTGACCTCAGGTTTCTCCCCAGCATCCAAAGCATTACCAGCAGTGATCCTAGATTACAGAGTCAGGGTAAGGTCTGATCACTGCTAGGTGTGACTTAACTACACACCCCCTCCCCCCCAAAAAAAAGAAAGACACCAGAACATATTAGCTTGGTTATAACTGATCTCCTTTCCCTACTCATATCTAGTATTTAGTAATATCAAGTAACCAGAAATACCCAAACCATTTTTAAACAAAACAATAATAATTTTATAGAACCATAAAAGTTAAATCCTGGTGTCTCTAAATTTTGGTTATTTTTAAATATTATTTTCTTTTTTAAATTTAAGTTTGGGGGTCCCACCTGAAGTACTCATGGTTTACTCCTCATTCTGTGCTCAAGGATCACTCAGATGCTCAGGGAAACATAAGAGTGTCAGTGGTCAAACCTGGGTCAGCCACTTTCATCTGCCTTTCTACCACACTGTCTCAATAAAACTGTATTTTCTCTTTAATAGTACCTCATTGAAACTGTAGTTTCTCCTTACATTGAAAGATTTTAGCCTCCTGATCAAAGTTAGGTAGTAGATATAGAATGAGATATAAAAATATGTTCCTAGCGCCAATAGCTCAAATATCCCCACTAAAGATTATTTAGGGATTAAACTCTAAATAATGTTGTGTTGTTGTTTTTTATTCTAATTTTTTCAAGGTTTTATCTCACACACCAACAGTCACTCATATAAGGGACTCAGTGCTGAGGGTTCGCAAGGTGGTAGTGCTTCCTGGACTTGGAACCCCATGTGCTAGGCTAACACTCTTGTTCTACGTTTACTTCAAAGACATGCAGTGTTATTTTCCTAGCAAAAGATTGCAGAAGTTTTAGTTCGCATACCTTGAAACAATAGTGGCTCTTTGATTTTATGCATCCATAAAATTTCATACATCAGTTCTGAACTTGTTTTACCTTTACTAAATAAGAGAATGTTATATATATTCATATATATTTATTATAGACATTCGTAAGTAATCTATGTATAAGTTATAGGTTATATATAATATAGGGATATAATCTATATAATATGAACAATTGATTCTTAATTAAAATTCCATCAGTGAAATACCATTTTAATTTAAGTAAGGGAAAAAGAGACAAAAGGAGGGGCCTTTAAATAAATAGATTGATGGAAACACTCTTTTGGTACCTCGTTAGCATCTGCAGCAGACACAGGAAAACACTGACATGGATAGGAGCTAATCCTCAGACAGGGTTTAGGATGCCAACAATTCAGCAGACTGTGGCGGCCACCCAGAGTGGAGAGTGTGGTTAGAATTCTCAGAGAACATACTCTCCGCTATGCTTTGTAGCGGTTTAGGTTAGGAGCATCTGGCCAACCACACTGTGGTGAAAGACTTCAAGTGGACACCATGTTGTGGTTTTCTGTTTGACAAATCTCCGGAGTTCCTGTATGGTCCAGATCAACAATCACGAGTGGCCCCCAAAGACCAGAACATTGGCCAATCCTACCAGCTGATTATTTATTTATGTAGATTTCCTCTTGCCTGTTCCTGAGGTGTAAGCCAGTGTGGTCACTGATGATGTTTGTGTAACACTTTCTTTTCAGATTTTAAGGATTGAAACAAATGAATACCAACTGTGAAGGGAAACTGAAAGCAGAAATGGATCAGGGTTAGGGTTCCCCAATAGGTTTTCAGCTCTCTTTATCCACACTAGTTTCCCCTGATTTCTCAGGTTCCTTGGCTAGAACACTGCCCATGATACTAGTCTGCAAGGCAAAACAGAGGTTAAAATCTGCAGGTAAAGCTCATCAACATAATAAGGAGGAATATTTGACCCCCCCAAAGACAGACATTTCTCTGGTCACATAGCAAGAAAGTGGCAGAAATCACAATATGCCCAGTGATATACCGTTATTTTTACAGTGAAATATTTTTCTTTTATGTGTAGCTTTTCAAAAGGAGCTTGAAAAATAAGATCAAGAAATAAATCCAATAAACACAGCAGGTGCCAGAACAATGCTGTTTATTTTGTTTGACATTATTCTATTATGTCAAAGAGAAGAAAAGTAAAACCGTGCTGATATTCAATGAAATAACATCATTTAAGGGTATGTTTCCTGATTTATTCTTCATCTTAAGTCACAGTTTTCAAGAACCATACCTTGACATTAAATAAGGAATTATTTTATTAAAAAATAGAAATAAATGATTTTATAAAGTAACATATTTCATTTACCTCCCTGCTCTTTAAAATGCAGCAGTACTTGTTTAAACATTATGGACTTTGGAAAAAGGCCCAGATACCACCTCTGCCATTTTTAAGTGATGAGACTAAGGCCAATTAATCAATATCTTTGTGTCTCCACACTGTCAAATAAAAAACAGGAATGTGAAAACCATGTTGAAGCACGGATGAAATAGAACTCTTAGAACACTCTATCTGAAATGATTAGCAAGTATTTCATACATAAAAAGTGCTTTTATAATGGATGGTGATAACAAAGCATTCATTGCTTTTGTTAATTAATACAACTTTTAAAAAATCTGTAGCACTGTAGCACTGTCCTCCCACTGCTCATCAATTTGCTCGAGTGGGCACCAGTAACGTCTCACAACAAATTGTGAGACTTGCTACTGTATTTGGCATATCGAATATATCACGGATAGCTTGTCGGTCTCTCCAAGTGGGGCAAAGGAATCTAACCCGGATCAGCCACGTGCAAGGTAAATGCCCTACCCGCTGTTCTATCACTCTAGTGAGATTAAGTGCTTTTATGCAAGCATTTATAATGGATGGTGGTTGCAACGTTCATTGTTTTTGTTAATTACTACAACTTTTTAAAAAATCATCCAAGTAAATCTGAAGATCAAATCAATTTTAATAAAGTATTCAGAAATTCCGCAGCATTTCCTCTAGTTAGCATTCCAAGGTGTTATTAGTATTCCAAGGAGTTGTACAAAATAGTATATTTTATTGGCTTAAAAAGTGGCACAAGGTTATTAGAAAAAGAAATGATAGATTCTTTGAGAGAAGGCAGGCTTGACTTAGGGGAAGGAAGGAGGATTTTTATCCTGTATCACTTAATCATTGCTGATCAGAGAACTCCAAATTGATATGCTAAAAATTTCACTTTTGGGAAAAGCTAAAATTGCATCTTGGTGAGATATCAAGTGTGGGTGGAAATTGTCACAAATGAATTCATTTTGGGCCTATTGTTTCTTTTCTTTTCTTTCTTTTTTTTTTTTTTTAACATTACAACAATCAGCTGTCAGCTCAGCACTTAGAGAAGTTCATGGTATTACATTTCCAATCAGATTGTTAAGAAACCCTCTAAGATCTCTCATTTAGATCCTAGGACTTTTTCAAACTTCAACTTTAATCTCTTCTTTTATTACTCTTTTTTTGCCGCAGAGCCCAATAGTATGCTGAAATTGTAATGTTAAATAGAGTCTCTCTTACCAACTGCATAAAGAAATGTTCATGATCACTGAAGTTTTATTTATAGAGAAAGAAATTTCTATGTTCTTTAATAATTTATTAAACTACTATTGTTATCATGTATAACAGAATTCAATGCTTTAAGCTTTCCTTTTATTGGTAATAAGATTCTCTGAATTCTTGAGAACTCTAGGGTCTTTACTTGTTTGTTTGATTTTTTACCACAACTCATTATTTTAGGGATATAATTCTGGCTCTGTGCTCAGGAATCACTCCTGGTGGGGATTTATGTATCATATGTTGTGCCTGGGACTTAATTCAGGTTCTCTGCATGCAAGGCAAACACCTTACTTGCACAACTATTTCTCTAAACCTAATCTGGGAACTTCAGAATCAACTTGTTAAAAAAAAATACTGGTGTGATGAAGTTAATTTTGTTTACATTATTTTCTGAAGTAGAATATCCCATTAAAATCTACATAAAATTAATAACTTTAAGAGAGACAAATCAAAATCTGATTTAGGTTTATAGCAATATTTTTTTTTGCATTATTGTGTTGAAACTCTGTTATCACATATAGTAGTATAAGGTTCCAACCCCCAGCTCCCAAGATAGATTTCTAGCATGTCTCAGATTGTGTTGTATATTTCAAAAAGTTGGCAACAAAGTCATTCTACATTTAAGAAGGAAGAACAGGGATTTTGGAAAGCAGAACTTTTATTTAAAATCCTCTTATACCTAGGAATCATAACTCATCATCCGCCTCTACTCTTTCTCTCACTTGAACTCAAGTTGACATGTATTCTTCAATTTCTTGACAGGAATTTTTGGTCACCTATGATATATAAATATAATTAAGTTTTATCAGGTTTTTTTTATCTTAAAATGTACCATAAAGTCCTGCTTACTATTTTTTGTAAGTCTGGGCCAAACACTGATAATAAAAAATAAGTCAAGTTGTAAAAATTATTTATTACCAGCTTTCTTTTTTTGTTTTTTGTAATTATCCCCTACCCAGATAACACTCTCATCAGAGATCATTCAAATTTATAGGTGCCACATATCAACCAGGGAATACATAGCAGTAGGAGAAGCTTTGTCTGGGACAGTATAGAGAAATGACACTGGGCTCTTGTAAGGACTACCTGTGGTCACTCTGGAAAACAGACTTGATAGACCTGGGAAAGGTGAGTAGAGGTAAAATTTTTCTTTTATTAGTCTAAAAGGAGGAGAAAGCTACCAGTTAGTATCCAGAAACTAGGTTTTGTGCTTGTCTTGTCTTGACTTGTCTTGCCTTGCCCTACCTAGTTTTACCTCTTTGTTTTAGCCCATATCTAATGATGCTTGGAACTTAAACCTCTGTGCTCTGCACTCAGCAATGACTCCTGGTAGGGTTTGTGAACCACATGGACTGCCAGGGATCTTTCTCAGGTAGGCTGTATACAAAGCTATTGCTTTTCTAGCTGAATTAGTTCTCAGCCCCCAAGTAATCCAGTTTCTGCCCCCATGACAAATGATTTGAGGACTAGACAGTATAGATAGAAATCCAAAGAGGCAATAGCATACCAAAGTGATTGCATCCCAAAGGATATGTACATAACAAAGGGCTGAGCCATAGCACAGCAGGTAGGGCATTTGCCTTGCATGTGGCCAACCTGGGTTTGATTCCTCTGTCCTAGGAGAGCCCTGCAAGCTACCCAGGGTATCCCGCCCTCTCAGCAAAGGATAGGAAGCTAACTGTGGTATATTTGATATGTCAAAAACAGTAACAAGTCTTACACTGGAGACGTTATTGGTTCCCCTTGAGCAAATCGATGAACAACAGAAGGACAGTGCTACAGTGCTACATACCAAAAACTGGTTTTATCTTACAGGAAACTGCCACCTATAAATTCTTAGAACAAGTGTTTTGAGGAAGTAACTTAACCAATGTGTTAAATATTAATGAAAATATGGTTGGCGTGGTATAGTCTAGACCAAAGATTCTTAAATAGGGGTCAAATGACCCCCTGTGCTACCCCAGGATACTTCAAGGTGAAAATGAGGGTCAGGGCAAAAGACTACATATCCACTGGTAGGACAGTGAGGATCAGGGAATTATGGTCAGAAAAATGTATTGAGAAGACTGACCAAAACAGTGCTTATTGAAAACGTGCATTGCAATTAATGATGCTCATTTTGTTTGTGTAAATAACTTCTATAACATATCTGTGGGAGTGTATGCTCCTACGCAGCTTGGTAAAGAAGATGTGACGTAAAAATTTTCTTGTGTACATTTATCTGAAGACAATTAATACTGGCTCCTTGGTGTCTTTGGTGTTTATAGGAAATTGGTGAAAATAAGTATTGAAACAAAGCGATAGATTTTTTTCTTCCTCATAGGGAATTTCTGTCACACAGTAATTTTTTATACTTCCTCTCTTATCTCACTTGAGCTTAGAGAATTTGAAAAACTCTAAGATGAGAGAAGAATATCTTTGGCACTGTGAAAATATGAGGAATGGAGGTAAACTCCAAAAACTGTAGGGAAATGTCCATGTCTACTGGTTTACTAAGCCATAGTAGCTAATCTTAGGTCTTCAATTTATTTCAGCAAGGATGATCTACATTGTTATTGATATTCATATTTTACAAATGTATATTAGGCAGTCAATGAAGGTACATATACACTTAGTAGGAGGGTGCAATTGAGGAAATGGAAAGTAACTGAAGAATCATTCCACAGTGTGAGAACAGAAAAAATATACTGCTATGTTTCTGGTTTTTTTTGTATTAAGCTTCTAAAAAACTCATCATTTCCTGTGTGATCAGAATGTCTATTGGTCTAATGTAGTGATATTATATGGGCTTCTAGATGGCTACTGGAGGACAGAACCTTAACATAAGAAAAAAATGATTGGAATTTTGGAATTTTCATTCTCATTCCTACTTTCTTGAGAAGAAGAACTACAAAAATAGAATTATTGATGAATAATGCCTATGTAATGAAGCATCTATAGAATTCACAGTCATATAGGGTTTTTGAGAGCTTACATGTATAGCTACACATAGAGGTGTTAAAAGAGTGAAGGCTCCAGAAAGAGCAAGATTTGTGATCTTTTCCCTATATGCCTAATCACATAGGTTTCTTCCATTTGGATACTTATCTGGGTCACGTAAGCTTTTTTTTTGCAAATTAATCAAACTTTTGAGTGTGGAAGTCTTTAGTCTGTAGCCAAATCATACAGAAAAATTGTGGGTGACCTGAGGATCTACGACCTGTGATTGCCATCTGAAGGGGAAGGACAACAATCTCATGAAACTGATTACTTCACAGATAGGGTATGATATTGCCATGTAAATGACATCAGAATCCAGTTAAATTATAGGATACTCAGAGAGTTTTCTATTGTGGGAGATTAAATCAACCAAGTTGACACTCAGAAGTGTCAAAATGAAGTACTCTGTGAGAGAAGTAAAGGAAACACAACACAGAAAAGCACGAGAACAAGACTGGACTTTAACAATACACACATTCATTAAAGCTATACATTATTGCCATATTGACCATTGAGAAAATAGGAAGAACATTTTATATTTGCAAGAAACAGATATTGCAAGATACTAGTACTATCATTTGCATTAGAATAATTGGTATAAGCAAAAAGAGATAGTCCTTTTATTATAAATCATAATGATTTAAGGCTCTACATATCTGGAGATAAAGATGCTTCCTAATCATTATTTCCTGATTTGAGAAAGTTTTGAAAGAATGTCTATATAAAAAAATTTTGGGAGATATTTACCAATGTCTTGTTGAAGTTAATGAAGACTGCCCATAGAAATTTTGGGAGGGGGACTGTGACCCACATCCAGCAGTGCTCATTGCTTGCTCCTGCCTCTGCACTTAGGAATCACACCTACCTGAGCTCCGAGGACTATATGAGATGCTGGAGATCAAAATCCAGATAGGCTGCGGGCAAGGCAAGCACCCTACCTGCTGTGCTATTGCTCTAGCCCCAGTTCCTAGACATTCTTATTCAACAAGAGGAATTTTAAATGATCAAAATTCATTATTTGTTAAATGTTAAATGTTAATGAAATCTTAGGTAGAACTGGATAGACAAAGGGCAGGTTACAAGATTAGAAATTATTTATTATTAAGATTTTGATACAGAAAAGAATAAAAGAAAATTTTTTGTTTTGTCTGTGGCCCCACCCTGAGCGGCTTCTTCTGACTCATTCTATTATACCTAGTAGTGTTTGGTGACCACGTAGTACACTGGAAATTGGAGCCAGTGCTTCAGCATGCAAAACATATGTTGTTCCAGGTCTTCAGAATCATCCTCCTCACTCAAAGACATTTTAAATGGTCTTGTTGAAATACTGTTTTGATGTAGCACTTGGTTCTGGTCTTCACAGTATGGTCTCACAGCAATCATATTTCTTTACTGACAGTGCTGTTTCCGAAGGTAATGGATTGTTCATAGGAGAAACCATACACCACCTTGTGAAATATGGCTAGGAATGTATTCACAGGCAGATCACAAAATAAGCACATACTGGAAAGCTAAATTTACAACTTTAGAGACCGGTAGCACTTTTCACTGTGTTTCTAAAATGTGCATTTTTGTGTTTATGTTATAAAGAAGTTGCAAACAAAATAAGTAGAAGGAGTCTAACAATAGTCTAAGTGTTAGAAAAGAAAATATGAGGCATATATGAGTGTGTGCGTGTGTGTGTGTGTGTGTGTGTTGTTAAGGAATTAAACCAAAAAAGATTCTGAAGTAATTTATTTATAATTAAATACAGGGAAATATTTTTCAGTAAAAGACAGGCAACCTACATTTATTTTGGGTAAAAGTGCTTTATTTATATGACAGGAAAGTAGTAGCCATAAATCTGGATTTATATAAGTTCTTCTAAATGGACTATTTTTCAAAAATTGTTATGATTTAAGTCTACCCTAATTGCTATCCCCTCCCTAATTAAAGTGCATTTTTTGCCCGTGATTAATTCAGGATGGGTTAGGCATAGGTGATTTGATCTGGTGATCTCAGACATGTTTTCTGGGGAATTTAGGAAAATTTTTTCATGCTTAGGAGACATTTTTATGCATCAAAGCCACAACATTATTGTTATAATGAGTCTCAAACTATAGTAATTATCAATTTTAAAATGAGTTGTATAAGGAGGTAAGATGAGGAGTAGGAAGAAGCCCTGGAGCATGGTTGCAAGATACTGACACCATTGGTGGGAATGGACTTGGAATATTATATGCCTGAAACTCTATTATTAACATCATTATAAATCGTGGTGTCATTTTTTCTTAAAGAGGCATTTGAAACCACTCACTGATCACTTTCAATTGATAGCTAGGAAGTGTGTTCTCTGAATTGTGATCAAATTGCTACCGGAAACCTTCCTAATAATAATAAGTGATCTAGTGATAAGTAAGCATGAAGTGGATAATAATGAATAAGTGAATAAGTGATCTAATAATAAGTAAGCATGAAGTGGATAAGAGACCAGAGGGTTGAAAGAATACGGAGTCCTTGACACTATTAAGCCATAGGATCTACCAAATCAAAGTGCCTTTATGTAGATTTTTTTCTTTCATATCTTTCTAAATGTATGAGAAAACTTGAAATTAGTAATCAATCACCAGACTGAGATAACATGGCAAATAATATCACGGTTTCCTGTGTGTTTTCAAAAGACCGGCGGTACTCTATCTCTCTCGCCGCCCACGTTCGGTGGTCTTGGGCTGCTTCTCCCTCCCCGGGGAGATCGATGGCAATGAGCAGGCAAAGAAAGGGACGAGGCCCAGGCTGGTCGGTATCAACTGTAGTTTATTCCAATCTTCATTCCCCTTCTACTTCTCTCTCTCAAGCCTGAGCCCCTCTCATCTCTGACTCTGCCCTCTGGAGCCCGAGCAAGAGCCTGAGCCTAAGCCCGAGCCTGAGCCTCTGCCTCCGCCTCAGTCCTTACAGTTTATATAGCAATCACGTAGTGTGGTGTCACTAAGGTGGGTTGAACATTAACAAATCAAAAAAGAGAGGTAAGACCACTCCTCCAGGAGATTAACTCAAGGATAAAATCTCATCCAAAGAGATTATTCCAGATTACTAGGAGATCCTTCAAGGATCCCAACAAGGTGTGTTCTTTCCTCAGCTAGTATTCTACTTAAATAGTTGTAGTAAATCTAACTCCAATATTTCTAGCAATGTCATTCTGTATGAGCACAGTAAGAGATACAAATTTACAGTTTGGTTCTTCCTGAGAACATATATATTCACTATATATTCTGCAGTCCTCAGGCCAGGTTAGTCTTCCTAGCCCCAGCAGGGTCCTAGTCCCGTCTCTACTTACTTTTGGATCATGACAGTATTTGTCTATAATCATGCCCTCAACTTATAGTTGATCATCGTGGTGCTTTGGCCTGGCCCATTTCGATGCCAGGGTAGCTCACAGCTTGCCCTGGGTCCATTCATTTTCTTGCTGAGACCCTGCTTTTGGGGTACTAGGAATTAAGAGCAACTGAGTCAAGAAAGCAGGTACCCAGGAGTAAATATTATTCGGAGTCAATCAACTCCCAAACTACAAAGCATAATATCAACTGTCTTCCTGTGTCCATTCAGAAAGGACATTGCTTTAAGGTAAATATGCAAAAGACATAATTTACAACACAAGTTCAGTGTCCTTAGAAGGTTCTGATCTTACAAGCTAACAGAATTCGATTAGGGAGAAAAGGTGATTAACTGGCTGGAGAGGAGAGCACAGAGAAGAGTTTACAGATAAACAGAGGAATGGGAGTGACTCAGGAGCACTGCAGTGGGTGTAACCAATAAACCTAAGCTTCCTGTGGCAATGTTATCCTACAGTTTCCCAAGATGCCTGCATCAGAACCTAGAGAGCTATAAATATGCTGCTTTGAAAGACAATATGGCAGGAGGTTTACTACATGGCTTGGAGGCCAGCCGCACACTCTAGGGGTAAAGGCAGCTCAGATAGAGAAGGGAGCAACAAATAAAGGGTGTTAGGAAGATTTGCCCAGGATGGGAGATCCATGCTGAAAGTAGACTATAGACTGAACATGATTGCCAATCTATGCCTCTTTTGCAAACCACAGCACCCAAAAGTAGAGAGAGAACAAAAGGGTATGCCCTGCCACAGAGGCAGGGTGGGATAGAGGGTGGGAGGTGGGAGGGATACTGGGGTTAGTGGTGATGGAGAATGGCACTGGTGGAGGGATGGGTACTCAATAGTTGTATAACTGAAATTGAAGCACAAAAATTTGTAAGTCTACAACTATACCTCATGATGTTTC
Source organism: Sorex fumeus (assembly GCF_029834395.1). Classification (NCBI taxonomy): domain Eukaryota; kingdom Metazoa; phylum Chordata; class Mammalia; order Eulipotyphla; family Soricidae; genus Sorex; species Sorex fumeus. The sequence continues at coordinate 14,605,308 of NW_026606172.1, forward strand.
TCTAATAAAAATTAAAAAAAAAGAAAGACAATATGGATTTTGTGGATATAGTTATTTGGGAAAAAGGAATGTTTTTCAGGAATCCCTAGGGAAGAATATAGCCTACCAGAGTCCCAATAAGATTTAGAGGTGGGGAGACTTGGAGTCACAACGAATTGTGCTCAGGGATCACTCCTGACCTATCTGGGGGATCATATGGAGTGCTGGTTATCAAACGCCATTTGAAAAAAAAAAAAACACCATTCGCCCATATGAAGACAAGCTTCCTACCTACTGTACTATCACTCCAATCCCCCAAGTTTTTAGTTTTTAGGCCTCTTTTTGTTTGTTTGTTTTGGGGTAGTGCTGCACTGCACTGTCCTCCCATTGTTTATTGATTTGCTCAAGCAGGCCTAGTAACGTTTGCATTGTGAGACTTTGTTGTTACTGTGTTTCCATATAGAATACATCATAGGCAGCTTGCCAGACTTTGCTGTGTGGGCGAGATACTCTTCGTAGCTTGTGGGGCTCTCGGAGAGGGGCGTAGAAATCAATTTCAGGTCGGCTGGGTTGACTGCCTGTAAGACAAACGCCCTACCCTCTGTGCTTCACTCCAGCCCTGTTTGCCTTGCACGTGGCCGACTCAGTCAGCCCAGGTTCAATTCCTCCGCCTCTTTTAGAGAGCCTGGCAAGCTACCAAGGGTATCTTGCCCACACGGCAAAGCCTGACAAGCTACCTGTGATATATTCGACATGCCAAACACAGTAACAACAAATTTCACAATGGAGACATTACTGGTCCCGCTAGAGCAAATTGAACAATGTGAGGACAATGCTACCATGTTTTGGGGTCACACTTAGAAAATCTCAGAAATCACTCCAGTTTCTGCACTCAGGAATTACTTCTGGTAGTGCTCAGGGTACCATATAGGATGCTGGTATTGAGCCCAGGTCAGCCAAAGGCTAGGCAAATGCCCTACCCACTGTACTATGGCTGTGGTACCTACCAAAATATAAGTATTTCTAAGGACCCAAGATAATGAGGTTATTTTAAATTATCTAGATGAGCACAAAATAATCACAATAATCTATAAAAGTATGAGAAGCAGTTTGTAGTGAATGAAATGAGAACTTAAGTTCTGGATTTGAAGATCAGTGGTATCAGGGACCAAAAATGTAGTGGGCATCTAGCCACTGGAAGAGGTCAGGAAATGGTTTCTCTCACATAGTCTCCAGAAAGGCCTTGCTAACAACTATGCTGGTTTCATGTTAAACTTTTCACTAGAAAAATATATACAATAATTTCAACTCTGCCAACAAGTTTATTATACTTTGTGCAGGGATGGAAAAACCAATATCAAGAGACCAAAATTACTGCAGACACCAAAAATCTGGCATGTTTCCCACAAGGAGACCTCTACTTTAAGTTACATAAATAATTCCTCAGACTATATCAGATATAGTCATTGTGTAACTACTATGGCTTGATGAAACACATACACATATAAACAAATACAGGTACTTACTACATGTCGTTACTCATCAATTTGCTCAAGTGGGCCCCAGTAACATCTCCATTTGTCCCTGTTGTGTGCTAGTGTAGCCCAATGTCGTCTGCCCACTGTAGAAGAACAAAGAGACTCAAACCGATCATTTAGGGTCTTGACGAAGAAGTCTGACCATTTCGTAGATGGGCAGCCACGCAATTTTTTGACGTCCCGTGGAATCCAGTCGGTAATAGCTCTAGTCCAGCAGTCATCTCCAAATCTCATTATGTGTCCAGCCCATCTGATTTTTGATGCCTTGGCAAACCAGATAGCATCCCTGATTCTTGATTGTCCATGGAGGTCGGAACTCCGGATTCTTTCTGTCATTTGAGTGAAGCGTGATACTCAAAGCATAGTTCTTTCTGTTCCTCTTTGGGAGACCCAAATAGCATTCTTATCCTGTTTTTGTAGGGCCCAGGTCTCTGAGATGTATGTTAATGCAGGAAGAACAGTGGAATCGAAAAGATGTGCCTGGAGCCGGAGGTTTTTCATCTTAGCTAATTCTTCGATGCTCTTGAAGGTGTTGTACAATGATCTTGTAGAAGATGTGGTCTTCTTCATAAAACTTCTCCAGCTCCATGTAGAACTTCTCAATTTCTCCTTCATCATAATTGGATGTTGATGCGTAGACAACGAAGATAGAAACTGCTGACAGTGAGCCACATATGTTCAAGTGTAATCATCCTATTCAGGCTGTGAGATATTAGAATGAATCAATGCTCATGGCCAAGTTCGAGCTGACAAGGACACCAACACCACCGACGCCTCTTTTGTTGCATATTCTGAGGAACAGTTCTTCTCCAGTGTCGAAAAAGGCATGATGTGATTGATGCCTTCTCTTTTCGGTCAGACCAATGATGTAGTACTTGATCTTTCGCGATTGTATCATCAGGTCTTCGATGGATGCATCCAATGCCAGCATACATGCATTCAAAGTACAGACAATCATTTTTGTCCTTCTTCATTTGGCAGCTTAGTTCAACCTTGAGATTTTATCAGCCTCTCCTTTCTCATCCTTCTTAATGTTCCCATATTGGTGGCTGTTTCACGGTAAGGGGAATGAGAATCATTGTATTTACTTGTTTTGGCATATCAAATACACCACATATAGCTTGCCAGGCACAGCTGTGTGGGTGGGATATTCTCGGTAACCTGCCAGGCTCTCCGAGAGGGATAGAGGCTTTTAGGGTGGCCTCTAATCACCCTTTTAGGTGTTCCCATGGTTCAAACCATATTTGAACCCTATCAAATATGGTGTGGTATTCTTGGAAGATGGGTATTAAGTGTCTTATGATGTGTTGCGGCCATGCAGTCCGGAAAGCATCCTGGAGCGTGGCGGCAGCTGGGTAGTGGAGATAGTGGAGGTAGTGGAGGTCTGTTGATGAGGTATTTATCTGGTACCTGTAGGGTGGGTCTTCTGTGTGTAACCCCTGGGTCACCGGAGATTGGTGGAAGAAGACAGGGCTGGGTAGGGTATGGTTTCTGAGTTTAATCCCTAGGCCACTGGAGATTGGTGGGAGCAGGCAGAGGATCTCTGTTCCTGGGTCCCTTTGAACCTGGAGGCTAAGGTAACAGAGTTCTGTTTACCTGGTTCTGTGGGGCTTCACTCGTGCGCGAGTCTAGGCCCGAGCATCCAAAAAGTGTCCTGGAGAGTGGCAGTGGCTGGGTAGTGGAGGTAGTGGAGGTACTTACAATATCTAAAACTAAAGAAAAGCTTGAACCACTTGCCTTAAAACATGATGATAAATTCTCATCCTTATATAAGGTAGGGCTGGAGTGATAGCACAGCGGGTAGGGCGTCTGCCTTGCACGCAGCCAACATGGCCGACCCGAGTTCGATTCCTCCACCCCTCTCGGAGAGCCCGGCAAGCTACCGAGAGTATTCGATATGCCAGACACAGTAACAACAAAGTCTCCAATGGAGACGTTACTGGGCCCGCTCGAGCAAATCGATGATCAACGGGAGGGCCTTTACTTTACTTACTTATATAAGGTACTACAGCTCTATACCAATTATTTTTTTATTTTTCTTTGCTTTGTTTTGGGTCCAGATCCAGTGGTGTTCATGGCTTACTCCTGGCTATACACTCCTAGAAGTACTTGGGACAATATATGTGGTGCTAGGAATTGAATATAGGCTGGCCATTTTGCAAGGAAAGCACCTTACCAACTGCACTATCTTTCAGGTTCGACAACTGTTTCTTTAGGTTGCCTTTCTTCTAGATAAGTTCTATAGATATATCTAAATATAATATACTTCTCTTGATTACATCATCCAATTCAAAATAAAGCCTGACCTTTTTTTTTCTTCTTATATTTATTTATTGAATCACTGTGGGAAAAATTACAAAGCTTTCAGGTTTAAGTCTCGGTCATGCAAATATCAAACACATTTTCCTTTACCAATACTTATTTTTCACCACGAAGAACCCCAATAACCCCCCCTCCCAATCCTCCCAATGCCTGTGAGACAGATGAATTCTAGTTAACACTCTATCTACTTTGATTAGATACATTGCTTTGACAAAAGATGCACCATTATTATTTAGAGTTTACACCCCCAAATCAGACATGCTGAAAAGACATTGTGAAATAATTTGTTTTCTACAGCTGGTCACAAGAATCAAATGATTTTGAATTTCTGGTATTTTACTTATTAAGCCTGGAAGTATTTCTGCGGAGAGTCAGATAATTATGAGATTGGTTTCTGTGCTCGGGAGACATGGCTGTTCCGGAGAGCCACTCGTGGGGGGCAACTCGTGACCTCAGGAGGGCATGAAGGACGAGCCAGGAATGCCCCCTTTCCCATGAGGTTTCAGTCGCCTCATCATGACCAGCTCATAAAGCTCTGGCTTTCCATAAATCTCCTGAGCAGCTGCCATCTTTCTTTCCAGAGGGAAAAAGGCAGAAGGGAGCAACACCCTTTTCCCTCCAGGCAGGCATGGTAGCGTGGATTAACGCATAGTCCATTCACTTTTCTGCTGCAAGCTGCCAGGCTCTGCATTAAGTCCTTGTGCTTCTCGAGCCATGGCTGTGCTGGAGAGCTGCTTGTGGTGGACAAGTCATGACCTCGGTAGGGCATGAAGGATGAGTCTGGAATGCCCCCCTTCCCATGAGGTTTCAGTCAAGCCTGACCTTCTTAAATGTAGCCCCAAATTACTTAACACAGGTTCAAATATTATATGTACTTTATGAAATTTTCTTGATGAATACTCTCATGATTTCCCATATTTATTCTCCCTTTTTTTAAAAAAAATAAACATTACTTTTTACCTTCAGTTATAGTACACATTGTCTTTCCCAAGACAACAGGAACAAGAAGTTTATCCTAACATGACAAAAATCTGGGTCATTATTGAATGAAACAAAATACAAAAGACTTGGTTTATTTTTACATATTTTTGCTGAAATTTTACAAGGACATATCTTGCATGTGCTCCTAGTACAGTACCCTGTACATTTTCAAAGTAGTTATGTGTTGTTTGCAATGTATTTTACTCTATAATTAGAGGCATGTTCCAATTCTTTTGACCAAAATTTGATAGAATGGTAAGAATTTTCTTTTTTTTTTTTTAATTTTATTAGTGAAACAGGATGAGGTACAGTTGTAGACTTACAATTTTTTGTGCTTGGGTTTCAATTACACAATGATTGAGTATCCCTCCACCAGTGCCCATTTTCCACGCCTCCAATGCTCCCAGTATCCCTCCCACCCGACCCCCAACCCCCATAACACCCCCACCCATATGGCAGGGCATTTCCTTTAGTTCTCTCTCTCCTTTTGGGTGCTGTGGTTTGCAAAAGAGGCATTGAGCGGCAATCCTCTTCGGTTCATAGTCTACTTTCAGCATGCATCTCTCATCCTGGGTGGATCCTCCCAACACCCTGTATTTGGTGCTCCCTTCTGTATCTGAGCGACCTTTTCCCCTAGCATGTGCAGCTGGCATCCAAGCCATGGAGTGAATCTCCTGGTACTTATCTCAACTATTCTTGGGTGTTAGTCTCCTATTTTGTTACTTTATATTTCACAGATGAATGAAATATTTCTATTATGTACCTCTCTTTTAGACTAATTTCACTATTTCACTTAGTACGTTACTTTCCATGTAGTACCACTTGTATGTAAAATTTATGACTTCATCTTTTCTAACAGCTGCATAGTACTCTATTGTGTAGATGTAGCAAAGTTTCTTTAACCAGTCATCTGTTCTCAGGCACTCAGGTTTTTTTCCAGTTTTTGGCTATTGTGAATAGTGCACCAATGAACATAGAAGTGTAAATGTCATTTAGACTGTACTTTTTTGCCTCTTTGGGATATATTCCCAGGAGTGGTATTGCTGGGTCAAATGGAAGCTCAATTTCTAATTTTTTGAGAAGCATCCATAGTGTTTTCCAAAAGGGCTGAACCAGTTGGCATTCCCACCAACAGTGAAGAGAAGTCCCTTTCTTACCACATCCACGCCAACACTGGTTGCTTTTGTTCTTTTGGATGTGGGCCAGTCTCTGTGGTGTGAGATGATATCTCATTGTGGTTTTGATCTGCATCTCCCTGATGATTAGTAATGTAGAGCATTTTCTCATGTGTCTTTTAGCCATTCGGATTTCTTCTTTGTCAAAGTTTCTGTTTATTTCATCACCCCATTTTTTGATGGGGTTAGATGTTTTCTTCTTGTATAGCCTTGATATCAACTCATTATCAGATGGGTATTGGGTAAATATTCCTTTCGCATTCTGTAGATTGTCTTTGTATTCTGGTGACTGTATCTTTTGAGGTACTGAAGCTTCTTAATTTAAGATAGTCCCATTTGTTTATCTCAGTTTCCACTTGGTTGGTCAGTGGAGTGTGGTCTTTGAAGATACTGTTAGCCTTAATATCGTGGAGGGTTTTGACGACCTTGTCTTCAATGTACCTTATGGATTTTGGCCTGATGTTGAGATCTATAATCCATTTTGGTCTGCTTTTGTGCAGGGTGGTAAGTCGAGATCTAAGCCCATTTTTTTGCATGTGGTTGTCCAGTTATGCCAGCATTATTTGTTAAAGAGGCTTTCCTTGCTCCACTTCACAATAGAATGATAAGAATTTTCTTAACCTACTTTCTTCCATTCCATCAGTCTAAGTGATAGTTTTTTTATCATGTGTGGTGAGCACACAGTGACTGTATTAATCCAATTTGTTATGTGTTTTGGCATGGACAAGAACTGTACTCAGAACTATTGTAGCTTAAAGTGAAGATCTGTTCAACTCCAGGGATAACATTAAGGTGTTATAGGCAGCAAAACACCAATGTTCAAGAAAGTAAAATGCAATAGGTGTAGTATGATTCTCATGTTTACTTCATTTTTTTAAAAAATATTATTTTAAAAGATCATCACTCAGAGATGACTTATAAAGATGACCTGTCACTGTAATAACCCCTAGTATAGAACCTTGCATATACTGCTCAGGGACAGTAGAGAGATTTATGACATATGTTCCTGCTATGATGTATTCACTTCTATATTTATAAACATAAATTGGTCTCTAAATTTCTATGTAAGTAATAATTCTACAAATTTTATTCTGTTTGTTTAAGATAAAATATGTAATTTACTATTTGATTAATTGCAATTCATAGCTCAAATGGTTAAGAATATGTCCTAAACATTAGTAATATGAAATGTTGACATAATACATGTATAAATTCAAGAAAGTACATGATAATCCAACATGTATATTGTAAATATTATTATTTTAGAAAAATGAAGAACTCATAAATATTAAAAGTAACTGAGTTGGGGAGCTTGAGAGGAAGGAACGTTGGGTCCTTGGGAGTGGGATGTGCGTACATTTGCAATGGATGTAGTGTCAAATTATGTATATGAGAAATCATTATTAATATTGCGAACTGCAGCATCTTAATCAATATAAAATTTTTAAGAAGAAAAAAGATAAGAAAATGTATAGTTGTTTAGACAGTAATTAAATTTCAGTAACACATCAAGAACAGATCACATGAGAGTGATTTGCTTGTATGGTAAGAAATTTATTATAGAAATATTTTAGAATAGTATTATTTAATGACAAAAATAAATAAATTTTACCATTAGTCAATATTAGTCAATTGAATAGTCAATTTGGTTATTGTTCAAAATTCTTTGCAATATTCATACTTCTTGGTATGTAAGCTGGAGTTGCTCCATTTTATTGGTGTAATATTATATACTCCTCTATGGAAAGGAAATGAAATAAGTGTTCAAAGTCATTGATGAGGGATCATTACTTCATCCAAGGACTAATTTTTTTCCACAGAAGTGATTCTCCAGTCTTAAGTATTATCATTATCGTCATTGTCAAAAACGGCTTTTTTGTTCTATGCTGGTAAGAATAAAAATAGTATAAACTGTTTGGAAACTCTCTGACAGTTTCAATAAAACATGTTGAACATAGACTTTCCCTTTCACCTAGCAATTTCATTCTAGGATTAACTTGGAAAAAGTGAAAAATGTATGCTTATGCAAAATGTATGTTTCAGAAAAGTATTCAAAATAGTTCTCTTCATATCTCCCCCAATTTCTAAATAAATTATATTATAATGAACAAGAAGTTGATAGAATTCTATGGATTAATATACTACAGTAAACTCACTCAGAATAAAGTTTAGCAGTAAAAAGATACACTTTAAGCCCAACAGTATAGCGAGAAATGAGGCACAACAAAACTTACTTGGTGAATAGTGGAATGCATTGTGATTTCTTCTGTCCTAAAAGAAACATAAATTGAATTGTAGGTGCAGACTAGTATGACGTTTTGAACTCTCAGCTTATGCTAGTTGCTAGTGACATCATCCCCAGTGTCAGGCTGGGGAAGAGGAAGTAGGTCAGAGGACGCAAGACAGAAATGAAAGTGCTTTTATCAGTTCTCCTGCCTGGAACAGCCTCCCTCTTTACCACACACTATTTCTTTATTTTTCAACCTGTTGTTCAGAAGTTAGTTTACACAGCCTTGTCTGTCTCAAGAAGGTGGTGTTCTTTTTGGTGTTGGGGATTAAACTAAGGTCTCATATATATAAAGCTTGTGCGCTAGCCCTAATCTCTATCTTGGGACCCAGAGATGTTATCTTTATTTTGATGAAATGATATGCCAGCTGATAGTCTTACTACTGTGCAGGCCTACCAGCTGTAATCTCTTTTCAGCCTTTTTTTTTAATTTAAATGTTATTTTCCCTTTACTCTTTATATAAACACTGTGGTTTACAGAGTTGTTCATGATAATATGTTACAGATATTCAATATTCCACCCACCATCACCAGCCTTGTATTTTTAACTATGATTGAGATGTAACTTTCTTACTCCTTCAGAAAGGTATTCTCTGTGGGGCTGGAGGATCATCCAGAAGAGAGAGTGATTCCCTTGAATGCACCTGACCCAGGTTTTGTCCCTGGCAACCCATATGGATCTTCAAGATGTGCCAGGAATGATCTCTGAGCACAGAGATAGAAATAAACCCTGATCAGTGCTAGGTGTGGTCAAAACCAAAAACCAAAAATACACAAAATAAAAGGGGCAAATTAAAAAGAAAAAATGAATTCTAGAAATTATGTAAATTTAGTACAAGTAAATAAAAGAAGTTTGTCCAGCAGGATGCCATATAATGATAAGTAAAATATTACCATGGGAAAAGTAGAGAAGTAGAAAAGTGTAGACAACTCCATCTTTCAAAGGATCTCTAAATATAGAAAATCCTCTATAAATATTATTTTGTCTAAATTAAGGTGAACAGGAAAACAAGTAATTTAGCGACCCTAGATTCATTTATTGTAAATAGAAATGATGTGTAAACTAAAAACTGAAGATAGCTTCTATTTAAATTTTATTATGTTAATACTTTTCTTTTTATAGGTCTACCTTATAACAATTTCCCTGCCAGAGTTACCCAATATAGATGTTCTGAGGTGACTCCAAAAATATATTTCTGGATGCTAAACATATGTTATTGTTTGGAACTTATATCTGTTATATAGGCAAACAGATTTCTTGTTTTATTAATTTCATTATTAATAACTTTGAAATATCTTCCCATGAGAAATCCCTTATGATAATTAATAATTCTGAGGTCTTTTTTAGTACTTTAATTCACTCTATATATTCTTTCAGACCCTATTTTGTTTTAGATGATCTAAACAGTACTTTCTCTGTTTCATTTTTCTCAATCTAACCTCCACACTATTAAAACTATTGTTCTAAAACATCAAACATGCTGATAATTCTTAAATGCTTAATTCTTAAACAGAGTTCTATAACATTCCGTTATAATTCTTGAAGGAATTTCTTAGACACTGCCAAGATATCAAGAGAAATGCATCAAAAGAATACTCTTATGACAGAAGACTCCTGAAACTCTATTTTACTAGCAACACTTGAGCCTATTTTTTGGACCACAGACTGCATTGTCAACCATGTAGGCACAACTGGCAATGTAATTTTTAACTCCACATGCCAGTGTACTCATGGTATCTGCAGCCTGCCAGATAAGAGAAGAACACAAGGAATAAGATCAAAATTTTTGAACTGTGCTTATTGGATTTACAAAGCATTCAGAATAAGTGAACTTGAACATGACCAAATGTTAAGCAAGTTTACTTTTTGGGAGCAATATCAAACCCAAAGACTAAGTCAGAAGAGGTTGGTGTTTTTTTTTTTTTGGTTTGTTTGTTTGTTTTTTGTTTGTAAGGCTTGCCAGAATTTTCATGATATCAAGAATTATCTTGAGTAGTCATTTCTAAAAACATCTGACTCAGTGTCTGTCATATAGAAGAGTCTCAGAAAATATGTGCAAATCTGAATTTGAGCAAGAGGAAATGGAAAATGGTGAGCTCATATTTACTTTTCATTTCATGTAGTCATGCATGAAAAGGATCTGGGTAACTCATTTCAGAAAAGAATACCAACTCTGGGAATCTCTTGATTCATTAGCTATAATTGTGTTCAGAAATCTGTGAAAAGGAGCCAGAAACCACTGCATGCTGGCAACTAGCTTCTCCTGAAAAGAGCAGCGAGGAAGATGTGCATTAAATTATGAATTAATGTTAGAGTTGGCTAAATGCTATGAATTTAACATAGTCTGAAGATCAAGTATGGAAAGCTCTGATAGTCAGTCTCATGCAAGAGTAGTTTTCCAGAATAGGGAAGACCTATGTTCTTTCTGGCGTTGATTCCAGCTTTATAATCTTCAGTGAATATTTTTGTTGTTGTTATTCCTTCACCACATTTCACTTTTCACATCAAGAGCTGGGAATAGAAATAGAGTTGCTGTGAGGATGAGATGAAATAAGAGTATTGAATAATGTGTTGCAAAACCTTCAAAAGAACAAAATCAATCATTGCTATCCAGTGTTTCCCAAAGTGGAAGATACCAGCTATTATGGGCATGGTAACAATCAGGGTGGTATTATGAGTCATTGCTTAAGTTTAGAGAGCTGCTTTCTGTTTACTTGTTGTTTTGTTTTAAAAAGGTAATTTTGAATGACCTATTATTTTTAACAATTTTTAAATTTCTTTATTTATTTATTTTAATTAAATATTTTTTAAATTTTACTTACCTTCAAATGATGCATTATTGGTTGATAATACAGTTCTACTAAAATTATTTAATTGAGCCATAATTTTAATAGGATGGGAGCAGTCTGTCAGAATTCAAGTTATGCTTCATAAATAGATGCTGGTGATTAAAACCAAGAAATTTATACTATATAGAAAAATAGATTAATCCAGTTTTAAGAACTGAGTTTTGTCATTATCTACATAGATAACAAGTTCTCATAGTCTAACCCAAGTTTCTTGTAACTTTACATGGTTAAATTAGTGGAAAATTTTTAATTTGGGTCCACAGATAGATAAGGATTCTAAGTGCATTAAGAACTGAATAGAATTTGGTTATGTTAATGTTTTCCTCATGTAAATACCATCTTAGAAAATGTTCGAAACTTAACATATATTGCTTGAAGGTGTGCCACAAGTTATATCCTAAAGTGTTTGAGGAATTTGCAACCTACACTGAAGACCCCTTACAAAGTTATAAACCATTTGTTCTATTTTCGGCAAGAACTAATATAGTTCTGAACTTTTGTAACTTTTGGTGAAAAATATTTCATCACAATATTGAGATTTTGCCATTCATCAGTTTCAGACTAAATTTAATTCTCATGTAACTCTAAGTTCCTATCAAGATGTAAATGATATATTAAAAGCTGTCCCTGAAGCTCTATACTCCTGAGCGTCCTGGGGGAGTAGTAGATTGTAAAAACACTAGGTTCCCTGTTGTCCGAATTTCCTAACTGATTTCAATTATACTCAAGTTTATCCTAATGCAAGCTATTTCCTGCTCTGTAGATAGTGTAACATCCCACCCTGGGACTCCCAACATTGCCCTAAATTGCATTATACCACTCTAAAATAAACTTTTCATGTCATGAGCCTTTTTTATTAATAGCATTTCACTTTGAATTGCATTTAAAATGAAGTGTTATGGCAATTTCCTGAGCAATAACTAGAATTTACTGCTGCTTTTCTTCATCTGGTAACCTTTCATCACATTGTTTGTGGATGGAAAATGTAGCCAATTCAAATTTAGACAATGCTTGGGTTTTTCTTTTCTTTTCTTTTTTTTTTCTTTGCACTTGAGGGAGGCAAGTTAGCCTTAATTACAATCATTGTTTCCTTAGGAAACAGTAGCGAGTCAAATTTCAAAGAAAACCATAGATTATGGAGAAAGTTCCAAGTTTTCCATAAGCACCAATGTTTCTCCACACAAGTGTATGGACTTCATAGACCAGGCAGGCAGATCAAGGACACACATTCACACCTGCCAACTGACTGATTGGGCTGGAGTTTGTAGAGAATAAATGGAAACAATGATCCAATATCTTCCACCACATAAATAATTTATTTTCAGTTTACTAATAACTGAAATTCAGATGGATTTAGTTCCCAAGCAGAAAATATCGTAAGAATTGCATTTTTTGTTTCAAGCCTTACTATTTCTTAGTTCTACCGTACTTGGAGGCAAAGTAAAATCTGTTCGCCAGATTACTACGTTCGCCAAACTACTCATACATATATCACAGAAAAGATATGCAGAAAATTACTTTGTGTTTCAAAGATGGGCAATTTAAAATTATCCTGTTTCTGAAAATAAGTGTCTGACATAGAGGCAGGCCCCCAGGTGGGAGGAAAACTGGGGACATTGATGGCTTGAAATGTTCACTGGTGGGGGCTGGAGTGATAGCACAGCGGGTAGGGTGTTTGCCTTGCACAAGATCAACTCGGGTTCAACTCCTCGCATCCCATATGGTCCCCTGAGCACTTCCAGGAGTAATTCCTGAGTGCAGAGCCAGGAGTAACCACTGTGCATTAACTGGTGTGAACCAAAAAGAAAAAAAATATTACAATGAAAGTGCAATATAAAGGGGAAAAAGATGAAAGTGAAAATAGAATGAAAAACAAATAAAAGTTTAAAAAATGTTCACTGGTGGAGGGGTGGGTGTTGAAACATTGTATGACTGAAACTCAATCATAAACAACTTTTTAACTGTCTATCTCATGGTGATTCAACTGACTTTTTTTAAAATAAAATTTTTAAAAAATGATCTTCTCCCTATATATGAAGAATCATGGAATGTTTGCACTTTTTAAAATTCAAACTTATCTTTGATAAAATGAGTCCTGTTGAGTGATGCATGGTCAGCTTCATATAGATCGCAGTCCTATATGCCAGCTGCTGTCTAATGAGTGTAATTTAGGTTAATTGTTAATTGTTAAATCCTTGTTTTAAAATAAAAATAATTATGGGGGTAGTTGAGCCTATCAGCCAGTCATTCTTTAATATGAATGAATTTTAATTATTTTCATCTGAAATGATATCAGTTGCAGAAATGAGGGGACTAATAAGCATTTGGGGGAAGGGGACAAGGAATTTTAGCATTTTCTAGGGAAACAGTGTCAAAGTTGGGAGAAAAGAAAAACATATTGGAGTTAAGCATTTGAATAGACCCAAAAAGGGTGGAAAAGGGAATTCAACATAAAGTTCCCTTATTTTGCAACTTTGCCAAAGGCCTTAATGGCAAAATTGTTTTCTCTTGAAACCCATTTGGTTTGTCAATTTGCTTATTTGCATACTAGCTTGTCTTATAAAGGCAGTTCCATAACACTCTTAAAACAAAGGACTTTTTTGCCTTTTTCAGAAAATGATTTTGGTCTGCTGTACAGAAAGAGTTTTAGAGAATTTGCGAGGCCACAGTTACCAGGTTCAGTAGGATTTCCAAAAACAGTGTGATAGTACGAACTATAGATTTACAATCACATGCTTTGTACTTATTCTATAATTATTCAAAGAGACTAATGCATCTATATTTAAGAGTATTTTTCTAAGTATGGATGAACTCACAATATGATAATAATCTGTAGCACTGTAGCACTGTTCTCCTGTTGTTTGTTTTGGCCGAGCAGGCACCAGTAACATCTCCATTGTGAGACTTGTTGTTACTGTTTTTGGCATATAGAATATGCCATGGGGAGCTTACCAGGCTCTGCCATGTGGGCGGGATACTCCCGGTAGTGTGCGGGACTCTAGAAGAGGGACGGAGGAATTGAACCCAGGTTGGCCGCATGCAAGGCAAACGCCCTACCCACTGTGCTATCAATATGCCCTTAAAAATAATTTTGAATAGAGCTATAAAACTTTAAATAGAGCTATAAAAGTTGCAGAAAATTCTTATAATTCATTTATCCCCAATATTTATGAATGTCTAGTGATTTTTGAGTACTTCAAATATTTATATGAGCCCTGTTCTAGCTACTAACATTTTTCCCAAATACTAGTTTAATTTTAGATATAACCAAGACACCTTGTTTTAATTTAAAGCTCTTTTTGACTATTAGTGTTTATGTTAATGTCTAAGGATATGTCTTTCATCTAAAAATCTTCTCAAATGCATTGAATAACAGGCTTGACTGTAAGTAGTAGAAGAGCTGAATATAGCAACTTTGGGTGTGAACTCCCCAAAAAGCAAAATGTAGTTGATGATTATTTCAAGAATAAGGCTATGACAGGCAGTCTAAAGCAGATTCTTTTCTTGGCACTGTTCTTGTTCCACAGCTTTTTTGCACTCATGCCTCTCTATCTAATTAGAAATGCATAATGGTACTGAGGCACTTGATATCGAAATTTCAATTAAAAAGCAGAAGGTAGGATGCAGAACTCTTCCTATAGAATCAAAACTTTTCTAAAAATATTTACTGGCTCTTATTTGCCACCCTTTGGTATTATCTAAACTTGACTCATGACAAGCAGGGAGAATATGACCATTTTCACAACGCATTCAGATTATTAGTCATCCTCTGCAAGTAGTAAGTCTTCTAGTTGCTTAAAAAAAGCAGGGCACTTGTGGAGAAAAAAGAGGTAAACGTGAATATTTTAAAGTAATAATAGTATTATTTGCATAATCACCAGTTGGATGTAGAAAATACAGTACAACATACTTAGGAAGTTTTCTATGTTTTATCAGCTCTCTTCAAAACCATATAATAAAAGTAAAATTTGCTCACCATCAGGGCAAGGGCATGCTTGTAGTACTTGGAATTAAACAGGGATCCGCCTCATTCAAGGCAATTACTTGACCTTCTGTTCTAGGTCTTCAGATCCCAAAGCAACTCTGTTAACACATCTACAAACTGATGCAATGTAATTACATGCAAGTGAAATTAATTTAAGCGATATTTATCAAAAATTTGCAGCAACACTGGTAGAGCTAGAAGATATCATGCTGAGTGAGGTCAATCAGAAGGGAAGGGATAGATACATGATGATCTTTTCATCTGTGAAACTCAAAATTCACAGCATGGTAGCAACAAATTTCAAACACGAAACAATGAAAGAACTGATCCACACAATTGATTTGGTAGAGAATAGGGGTGTATAACTGGTGCTGGATGTGATGTTGGAATTATATTCATGATAATCCATTATTTGGCTGGAGCGATAGCACAGCGGGTAGAGCGTTTGCCTTGCATGTGGCCAACATGGCCGACCTGAGTTCGATTCCTCCGCCCCTCTCGGAGAGCCTGGCAAGCTACCGAGAGTATTCGATATGCCAGACACAGTAACAACAAAGTCTCCAATGGAGACGTTATTGGGCCCACTCGAGCAAATCGATGACAGTATCATTAAACACAGAATATCAATTTTTTAAAAAATTGAATCTTAATCGCAAAATTTTTAATTAAAAATGAGATGCTAAGATAATTAAATTAAAAATAGTCATTATCCACTAAAAAGAAAAAAAATGAGATGGAATAATTTCTAAAGTGCCACCCTAAATTGCTACTTAAAGACTTATTCTAAAAAGACTTATTCAAGTTTCTAAGAAGAAAACTTGAAGTAACTATTATTAAACAATTTGATCACTTGATCACTTGACTTCCTATTAGTTGTCAATTTGCTGAAGCAGGAGCCAGTAATGTCTGAATTTGTCCCTGTTGCGTGCTAGTGTAGCCCACTGGCATCTGTTCATTCTAGGAACACAAAGAGCCTCAAACCGATCATTCAGGATCTTGATGAAAAAGTCTGACCATCTGGTAGGTGGGCAGTCATGCGGTCTTTTGACTTCCCGTGGAATCCAGTCGGTAACGGCTCTAGTCCAGCAGTTGTCTCCAAATCTCATTACGTGTCCAGTTCATCTGAGTTTTGATGCCTTGGCAAACGAGACAGCGTCCCTGATAGTTGATCATCGACGGAGGTCGGAACTCTGGATTCTTTCTCTCATTTGAGTGAAACGTGATACTCCAAGCATGGCTCTTTCAATTCCTCTTTGGGAGACCCAAATAGCTTTCTCATCTTGTTTTCATAGGGCTCAGGTCTCTGAGGCATATGTTAATGCAGGAAAGAACAGTGGAATCAAAGAGATGTGCCTGAAGTCAGAGGTTCTTCGTCCTCTTAGCTATTTCTATGAAGCTCTTGAAGCCATTCTAAGCCGTTCTCTTCCTCCTCCACAACTCAGATGCCAGGTTATTCATCAAATTGACTTCTTGACCTAGGTACACATAACTGTTGATTCCGAGATGGTCATTCCATTGAGAGCGAATGCAGAGTCAGAAACAAGGCTGTTTCTCATAAACGTTGTCTTCGTAAGATTCAGGTGTAGTCTGACCTTTCCACACTCACGGTCGAAGTCGGCTAGCATTTGTGCCACTTGGCTAAGGTTTGTTGTTATTAGAACAATGTGACAGCAAAGTGGAGCGATGTTGTTGCCAATCATCTATCTTCACTCCCATTCCTTCCCATTCCAGTCATCACATGATGTTCTCGAGGGTGGTACTGAAGAGTTTCAGTGAAATGGTATCACCCTGCCAAACTCCTCTCTTGACATCAGTGATTAATTTCTTGTAGAATGGTGAGATCCTGGTAGTGAATCTGTAATACAACTCACGGACGATCCTGATGTATTGAGTTTGAATGCCCTGATTGGCTAGGGCTTCGATGACCACTTCAGTTTCAACAGAATGAAAGGCCTTCTTTAAATCAATGAACGTTAGACTGAGCGGCATCTTGAACTCCCAAGAAACTTCAATAAGCTTGTTTATTGTGTGGATATGGTTGATGGTGCTGAATCCTTTGCAAAACCCAGCTTGCTCGCATGGTTGTCCTTCATCTAGTGTTCTGCCAATCCTATTCAGGATAACTCAAGTGAACAGCTTGTAGATGACTGATAATAGGCAGATTGGGTGATAGTTGCCAATGTCATGGATGTCTCCCCTCTTGAACAGTATTACAGTCCTGCTGGTTTTCCATTGGGACAAAATCCTGCATTCAGATAGGTATCATGTGAAGAGCTGAGTGAACATATTGATGAGTACTGACGGCAGATTCTTCAGGTGTTCAGGTCTGACCTTGTCTGGGCCGGGTGCTGTTCGTTTCTTTAACCATGAAATGGCATGTCAAATTTCCTAAGGGAGAACATTGGGAACGACATATCCATCCTGTGGACTTTGGTATGTGGGCAGGTGGACATAGCTATCGACGAGATCTGAGTAGAAGTCATGGATAATCTTCTCCATTGCCCTTCTGGAAGTTGTGATAGATACATCAGGACATCGGAATGCAGTCTTCTCGGTCTGGTAGTTGATGAAGTATAGGCGGGCGTTATGAATGCTTTTTCTGTTTCACACCACAGAGACTGGCCCACATCCACAAGAACAAAAGCAACCAATGCTGGCGCAGATGTGGAGAGAAAGGGACCCTCCTTCACTGCTGGTGGGAATGCCGGCTGGTCCAACCCTTTTGGAAAACAGTATGGACGACTCTCAAAAAATTAGAATTTGATCTCCCATTTGACCCAGCTATAGCACTCCTGGGAATATATCCCAGAGAGGCAAAAAGGTATAGTCGAAGTGACATCTGCAATTGTTTGTTCATTGCAGCACTCTTTACAATAGCCAGAATCTGGAAAAAACCTGAGTGCCGAAGAGCAGATGACTGGTTAAAGAAACTTTGGTACATTTACACAATGGAGTACTATGTAGCTGTTAGAAAAGATGAAGTTATGAAATTTGCATACAAGTGGTACTACATGGAAAGTATCATGTTAAGCGAAATGAGTGAGAAAGAGTGGGATAGACACAGAAAGATTGCATTCATCTGGGGAACATAAAGCAACAAAAAGGGACACTAACACCCAGGAATGGCTGAGATTAGTACCAGGAATTTTGCTCCATGACTTGGAGGCCAGCCACACGTTCTAGGTGAAAAGGAAGCTCAGATAGAGAAGAGAGCACCAAATGAAGGGTGTTGTGAGGACCCTCCCAGGGTGGGAGAAGCATGCTAAAAGTAGTCTGTAGACCAAATATGATTGCCACTCAATGCCTCTCTTGCAAAACACAGTACCCAATAGAAGAGAGAGAGAACAAGTGGGAATACCCTGCCACAGAGGCAGGATGGGACGGTGGGGATGGGGAGTGGGGGGGGGGGGGATGCTGGGACCCGTGGTGATGGATGACGGGCACTTGTGGAGGGATGGGCACTTGATCATTGTATAACTGAAACCCAAGCACAAAATTTGTAAGCCTATAACTGTACCTCATGGTGTTTCACTAATAAAAAAAAATAATGCTATATGCACAAAAAATAAACAAGGCAAATATATAGTTTAAAAAGAAAGAATGCTTATCAGCACTTCTGCTTTTCTGTCTTTGAGGTCTTCCTTGATCACATCTGCACTGCATTGTGAGCTATTCATTGTGTATTCGATATGCCAAAACCAGTAATTACAGTGGGTCTCATTCCTCTGACCCTGATGGTGTCAACAATATCGCAGCGTTGAGAAGGATGAGGAAGAAGAGGCTGATAAAATCTCAAGGCCTAACTATGCTGCCAAAACGAAGGAAGACAAAAATGATTGTCTGTACTTTCAATACACGTATGCTAGCATCGGATGCATCCATTGAGGACCTGATGGTACAAGCGCAAAAGATCAAGTATGACATCATTGGTCTGATCGGGACAAGAAGGCACCAATCTCATCACGCCGTTTTTGACAATGGAGAAAAATTGCTCCTCAGATCATGCGATAAAAGAGGCTTCAAAAGCGTTGGTGTCCTTGTCAACACAAACTTGGCCATGAGCATTGATTCATTCGAATGCCTAACAACCCGAATCGGATGTTTACACTTGAATAGATGTGGCTCACTGCTGGCAGTTTCTATCTTCATTGTCTACTCACCAACATCCAATTATGATGAAGGAGAAATTGAGAAGTTCTACATGGAGGTGGAGAAGTTCTATAAAGAAGACCACACCTTCTACAAGATCATTGTTGGTGATTTTAATGCCAAGATAGGAACGAGAGGATCACCCAGAGAACTCCACATCGGGACCCATGGCCTAGAATGGAACGAACAGGGTGAGAGACTGTCTAAGTTCATCATGTCGACCAAGAACATCCATGGTAACTAACAGTTCCAGAAGGCTGAATCTAAATGATGGGCATGGGAGTCTCCAGGTGGATGATTCCACAACAAAATAGACGACATCATTTTCAATCGACAGTTTTGCCTGACCGATGTCACTGTTGTCCCAAAATTCCAAACGGGTTGGACCACTGTTTCCTTCATGTAAAATTCTACTTCACAGAGCTGGGAGAAAGGGCTGCAAAGTTTAAGAAGAAAACTCCCAGAATGACCACCAACTGGGAGCTCTTTGGTACTATTGCTGCAACATGGGAAGATGCCATTGTTGACAACTTTGACGAGGAATACTATCGACTGGTTCAGCATCTCCATGATTGTGCAAGAAATGCCAAGAGAGAGATAGCCAGAAAAAAATGCCTGTCTTCGAAAACTCTTTAGCTTATTCGCCAACGAGGCTTGCCACATGCCTCAGGAAACTGCAAGCGAATGTCCGTGCTCGCAAAGCAGTGCAGAGATGCGATCATTAAACAATTTATGTTAGGCTAAGTAGGAAGATGAATTTATTAAGCATTATGCATGTTATATGCCTTCCTATGTCAAAGTCACATCAGTAATAGACTCTACAGAAGTAATATAGAATATTCAAATGAGTTGTCCAAAATCATACTCATCTTACATAGAGGCATTTCTATTCTCACTAAATATTGAAGGACATTTCTGTTATCATGGAATCTGGATTGACTTGTGACTTGTTTTGACCAATAAAACATTAAAAGTGATTGTGTCAGCTCCAAGTTTGGAATTTCACATTATTAGCTTTTGCCTTAATTATGTTGGAATCCAGATACCATCCATTAGGAAAATCTAGACTACTGAATTGAGGTCAGTCACATGGAGATCAACCAAGTACCCTAGCCAGCCAACATCAGCTGCCAGATCTGGAATAAAACCATCTCGGATATCTATCCCCAGTTGTATTATCAAAAGAGCAAAACAGTCAGCTACAAAAATATCATAAAAAACACATGGGAAAAAATAATCATGCAACTAAGTCTGACCAACCACATTCTAATGACAAAAAAGGCAAGAAAACAAAATTTCTTAAATACCAGAGCAGTTGCAAAGTAATAACTGACATATATAAAATATATAGAATCTTGCCTATATTCTGAAAACTGAATCCCGATGAAAAATATTTACTATTTAAAAGCACAAATTTAAAGTATTTTAGGTTATATAGTAAAATTTTGTTAATATTATATTTGTATCTTTTATTCATGTCAAATATTTTTTTCTAATAGTTAATTTGTATATAACTACTGGATTAACAATACTAAATTTTCTTTTTTTATTTAAAGGGCTTAAATTATTTAAAGACAGAATAAATCTAAATATAGAAGGCTTTTTTTCTAAACCTGAATTTGAAATATAGAGGCTATAGAAGGATCCCTCATAATTTGATAATAATCTCATACTGAGACTGAATGTTGCTTGACTTTGTTTTCTTTGTAAGAGGTGGGAGAGGATGAAATTAGTGCAATTCCTTAAGCAATGATTACCAAGTGGGTTAATGGTAGGAACCTGGAATAAAACCATTTCTGATCAAGGTGAACAATGCAGCCTCAAATAGACATGTCTGAAATGTGATTGATGTCAAAGAAAATTGCAGACCATTCAATTTTGTTGTACCTTGCTTGACTTAGCATAATAGTGCTTGTCAACATTCACAGAGAAAAAGGTACACTGCTTAGCATGAATTCTCAATCTTGATTCAATAGAGTGAAGTGAAAGCAATGGTCTAATTCAAGGGACCAGGGTTCTTTGGATAGATACAAATGTGTTATCTATCTATCTTATAGAGTTAGAACAGGGCAATCTAATAGTTTTCCTGGCTTCATGGTGTCTTGTGAACACACTGAACATTCTCCAAATTTTGGTTTCTGTAGTTTTAAGATTTTTTTCTTTTACATGTATATTGAGGTGAAGTTACTTATACAACATGACATCTATTCTTGTAAAAGAAAAAAATTCACTATAGCAACATCATAACATTGTATCATTGGAAACTATAAAACCACATAACATCACTATAAAGTTAATGATAAAACTAAGTGAAGTATAGTCGAGTTAATTTTCAGGTAACAAATGGGACATCTACAGTTGAATGGAATCACTTCATCGGTTTTTCTCTTCACACTCATAAATTTTGACTTAGCAGAATTACAAATGAATGCATGTAGTAACCTTTGGATCACATATAGGTTGTTGAAAGCATAAATGTTAAATCCATAAATATCAATCACTTATAACCTTTTAGTGATGATCAAGTGAAAAATCCTTAAAAATCAAAATTCTAGAGTACCCATTCACATCTGGTTGTATATAAATATTTAAAATTGATGTGTCTCTGAACACTGAACTTAATAAAATAGGTATGCATAAAGGTAAAGGTAAAGGCCCTCCCGTTGATCGTCGATTTGCTCGAGCAGGCCCAGTAACGTCTCCATTGGAGACTTTGTTGTTACTGTGTCTGGCATATCGAATACTCTTGGTAGCTTGCCGGGCTCTCCGAGAGGGGCGGAGGAATCGAACTCAGGTCGGCCATGTTGGCCGCTTGTAAGGCGAACGCCCTACCCGCTGTGCTATCGCTCCAGCCCTATAAAGGTAAATTACTAAAAAAAGGTATCTATAGGTATTGTGACTCTCTTCATGTCCAAACTTTCTTCTTTCATTCTTTCCTTTATCTGCTGTTTTATCCTTCATTCCTTTCCCTTCCTTAATCCTCTTTTCTTCACATCTATCAAATTTTTTGTGTAAAATAAAGTGAATATTTCACTCTTCAGATAAGGGGTTGATACAAAGATATATAGGACATTGGTAGAACTTCACGAGAAGAAATTATTCAATGCCATAAAATAATAGAATGAGAGATTAGAAGTAACTTACTTAAACCTCCTTCACAAAGAAATACAAATGGCCAAAAAGCACATAAAACTTTAGCCTACATCATCACTAAACATCAGGGAGATGCAATTCAAAACAACAATGAGATATCATCTCAAATTACAGAGAATTGGCACACAACAAGAACATCAAAAATAACCAATGCCGGCACAAATGTGGGAGAAAGGGACTTTCATTCAGTGTTGGTGGGAATGCTGACTGATCTAGCATTTTTTGAAATCAATATGGGCATTCCTGAAAAAACTAAAACTTAAGCTCCTGTGACCCAGAAATCCCACTTTTATGATTAGTCAATACCAAAAACACACTGCAGAAAAGCTATTCATTGCGGAACTATTAACAGTAGCTAGAATCTGAAAACAACCTGAGTTCCCTAGAACAAATGTCCAGCCATGGGAGGGGGAGGAGACAGAAAGAGAGAGAGAGAGAGAGAGAGAGAGAGAGAGAGAGAGAGAGAGAGAGAGAGAGAGGAGAGAGAAGAGAGAGGAGATAGTGAGGAGAGAGAGGAGGGGAGAGAAGGGAGAGAGAGAAGAGAAGAGAAGTATCTGCCATAGAATTATAAGTATGCTGGAGGCTGGGTTGGGGGTGCGGGAGGGAAACAGGACATTAATGTTAGGAAATGTACACTGTTAAAGGGATGGAATATTATATTACTGAAACCCAATCATGAACAACTTTGTAATGTATATCTCAAAATTTAAAAATTTGTTTTTGATTTCTCATAAATGAGAATAAATTAATTAAAAGTGATGTGAGAACACAGTGGTAGAATCACAGAAAATGAATTCAATTATTAAAGTTTTTCTTGGGCCATTTAACTTCTGTGAGAAAATTTAACGAAATAGCAAATGCTGGCATAATATTTATAATTGACTAGGGTGACAATAAATAGAAGATGAATAGGATGAAGATGTATTTGGATTGATTATAAATTGATTATTTGTATAGCCTGACTTACCTTTAGCAGTTCTGATATATTTCTGATCTCTTAGAATTAATTTTAGTCATGTGTCCTTTAACTTTAAAAAGTGTCCCATGGAAAACCCTAAAGACTCTACAGAAAAGCTTCTAGAAACAATAGTTCTGTATAGTTAAGTGGCAGGCTACAAAATCAACATCCAAAAGTCCATGACTTTCTTATATACAAAATAACGAAAGAGAAGAAAGAGACATTAAAAAAAAATCCCATTCACAATAGTACCGCAGAAAATCAAGTACATCAGAATCAGCTTAACCAAAGAGGTGAAGGACCTATACAAGGAAAATTAGAAAACACTACTTCAAGAAATAAAGAGGATACTAGGAAATAGAAACACAACCCCTGCTCATGCATAGGGAGGGTTAACATTATCAACATGGCAATACTGCCCAAAGAACTATACAAATTCAATGCGGTCCCTCTCAGGATACCCATGACATTTTTCAAAGAAATAAACAAAACAATCCTGAAATTCATATGGAACAATAAACCCCCACGAATAGCTAAAGCAATCCTTGGGAAAGAGAAGATGGATGGCATCACCCTCCCCAACTTCAAACTGCACTACAAAGCAGTAGTAATTAAACCAGAATAGTAATGAGCTAGAAATAGACTCAGAGACCAATGGAACAGAGTTGAATATTCTGTCACAGACTCCCATATATATGACCACTTAATCTTTGACAAAGGAGCATGAAATGTGAAGTGGAACAAGGAAAGCCTCTTCAACAAGTGGTGCTGCGAAAACTGGATAGCTTCCTGCAAAAAATAAACTCTGAACTCTGTCAGAGTTTTGTGCCAGGCACAAAAATTCTGATGGAAGTGTATTAAAGACCTCAGTTCAGACAGAATCCTTAAGGTACATAGAGGAAAAAGTAGGCATAACCCTCCATGACACTGAAGCTAAAAGCACCTTTAAAGATGAAACACCACTGAACAAGCAAGTGGAAATAAACATAAACAAATGGGACTACATTAAGCTAAGAAGTTTCCGCACTTCAAAAGAAACAGTGACCAAAATACAGAGAGAACCCATAGAATGGGAAAGAATATTTACCCAATACCCATCTGATAAGGGATTAATATCCAGGATATATAATATAGTAGTACAATTGTACAAGAAAAAAACTTGAAGCCCATCAAAAAATAGGGAGAATAAATGAATAAGATGCTTCCTCAAAAAAATAAATATAAATTCTCAAAAGGTACATGAAAAATGCTCCACATCGCTAGTCATCAGGGGGATGCAAATCAAAACAACAATGAGAGATCAACTCATACCACAGAGACTGGCACACATTCAAATGAACAAAAGCAAACAGTGCTGGCATGGATGTGGGGAAAGGGGACACTCTTTCACTGTTGGTGGGAATGCCCACTAGTCTAACCTTTCTGGAAAACAATATAGATAGTCGTTCAAAAACTAGAAATTGAGCTTCCATATGACCCTGCAATACTACTTCTAGAAATATATCTTTTTTTATTATTATTATTTTTTAATTTTTTTAATTAGTGAAGCACCATGAGGTACAGTTATAGACTTACAAATTTTTGTGCTTGGGTTTCAGTTATACAATGATCAAGTACCCATCCCTCCACCAGTGCCCATTTTCCACCACCACGGGTCCCAGTATCCCTCGTATTCCCCATCCCCCCATCCCACTCTGCCTCTGTGGCAGGGCATTCCCTTTTGTTCTCTCTCTCTTCTTTTGGGTCCTGTGGTTTGCAAGAGAGGCATTGAGTGGCAATCATGTTTGATCTATAGTCTACTTTCAGTATGCTTGTCCCATCCTGGGTGGATCTTCCCAACACCCTTTATTTGGTGCTCCCTTCTCTATCTGAGCTTCCTTTTCCCCTAGCACATGTGGCTGGCCTCCAAGTCCAAGTGGAGCAAAATTCCTGGTACTAATCTCTGCCACTCCTGGGTGTTAGTCTACCATTTTGTTACTTTATGTTCCCCATATGAATGCAATCGTCTCTGTCTATCCCGCTTTCTGACTCATTTCGCTTAACATGATACTTTCCACGTAGTACCACTTGTATATAAATTTCATAACTTCATCTTTTCTAACAGCTACATAATTTTCCATTGTGTAGATATACCAAAGTTTCTTTAACCAGTCATCTGTTCTCGGACACTCGGGTTTTTTCCAGATTCTGGCTATTGTAAAGAGTGCTGCAATGAACGAACAAGGGCAGATGTCACTTCGACTTTACTTTTTTGCCTCTCTGGGATATATTCCCAGGAGTGGTATTGCTGGGTCAAATGGGAGCTCAAATTCTAATTTTTTGAGAATCGTCCATACTAAAACACAGTAGAAATGATATCTGTACCTAGATGTTTATTGCAGCCTTGTTCACAATAGCCAAAATCTGGAAACAACCCAAGTGCCCGAGAACATATGACTAGTCAAAGAAACTTTGATACATCTATACAATGGAATACTGTGCAGCTGTTAGGAGAAATGAAGTCATGAAATTTGCTTATAAGTGGATAGACATGGAGAGTATGTCTCTAAGTGAAATGAGTCAGAAAGAGAGAGACAGATATAGAAGGACTGCACTTATTTTTGGAGTATAAAATAACATAACATGAGACTGTCACACAAGGACGATAGATACAGGGGTCAGGAAGGTTACTCCATAGTTGGAAGCCTGCCTCATGAGCTGGGGGTGGCGGGGGGGGGGAGGGGAAGGCAGCTGCAATAGAGAAGGGATCAATAAGAAAATGATGGTTGGAGGAATCGGTCTGGATGTGAGATGTGTGCTAAAGTAGATAAAGGACTAAACATGATAACCTCTCAGTATCTGTATTGCAAAACATAATGCCCAAAAGTAGAGAGAGTTTGGAAAATATTGTCTGCCATGGAGGCAGGGAGAGGGTGGGAAGGGGGGGTATACCAGGGATATTGGTGGTGGAAATGTGCACTTGTGGAGGGATGGGTGTTTCATCATTGTGTGATTGTAACTCAAACATGAAATCTTGTTATGTATCTCACGGTGATTCAATAAAATTAAAAAAATTAAAAAGTGTCCCATGTTTTTGAAGATAATTTTATGATTTCTTAGTTAGAACGTTTGAAAATAGAGATAATTTAAATAGTATTCAAGAATTTGAAGTTACAGCTTTAAATTAGTAAGTTAGAATGTATACTTAATGATTTAAATTTCAAATAGTGAATAAATATAGGAATTCTAATTAAAGACAGTACATGTTAGTTGTACTAAATTACCACAATATTCTATTTCTAATTAACCCAACGTTTCACTATTTCTCTGTGGCATGGTTTCAATAATTTTTGATTTCCTTCATTATACTTAGGAGCTTATTAAAAAAATCAAATTTTATATTTAGTAAATTCTTTTTTTTCAAGATAATTATGTATCACTTCATTCTACTCTTGTGTCTATGAGGAAGTCGTACCATATTGAGAAAACACATACGTGTGTGTGTGTGTGTGTGTGTGTGTGTTTATGTGTGTGCACACGTGCACATTCTGGAACACACCCAATCTCACCTGTATCTTTAGAAGCATATAATTAAAGATTCATGATTTACAAAGCGATGGATAGTTTATTTTAGACATATAATGCCCCAACACCAATCCCACCACCAGTGACAACTCCCCTCTACCAGTGTTTCCAAGTTCCTCCTACCCTCCCCAGCCCATACCCCTTGCGCAGCCTTGACAGATACAATTTAAAGTCTGGTCATCTAGGTTGCAGATAATTGGATGATTTCATCATTGCTTGTGTCTGAGTAGTATCCTGTTGTGTACATATATCACATCTTTATAATCCGATCCAATCACCTGGTTTGATTCCATATTTTAGCTATGTACTTAGTGCTACAATAAATAATGACATGCAGATGTCCTTTAAAATGAAAGTTTTTGTGTCCTGGGATTAGATACCTGAACGTGTAACTTCTGGATCATATGCAGCTTAATTCTAAATTTATTGAGAATCCTCCATACTGTGTTTCACAGAGATTGTACCAAACTACATTCTCACCAGTGGAGGATGAGTTTCTTTTTCACCACATTGTTGCCAACACGGATTGTTCTCACTATGTTTGATATTTGCCACTCTCACTGGTATGAAATCACATCTCATTGTTGTCTTGATTTAGTTTCCCATCTATAATCAACACGATGAGCATTTTTTTTATGTGCCTACTGATCATCTCTTTCATCTGATAAGTATCTGTTCATTTTCTCTCCCCATTTTTTGGTTGGAATTTTGGATGTTTTTCTTTTGATTGATATTTATTGCTCATATATATATATATATATATATATATGTATATATCTCCTGCACATAAACCCTTTATATGACTTTATATGATGGGTTAAATACAAATGTTTTCCCCATTCAGTTAGCTTTCTCATCGTTTTAACTTGTGCTTCTTTTGACCTGCAAATATTCTTAATTTCATGTAGCCTAACCTTTTAGTTTTTATTCTGTTGCCTTTGCCAATGGTATCATATCATTGAAGACCCCTTTGAGATTCAAATCTTTGAGTCATCTGCCTATATTTTTCTTGAATCACTGTGTGGAATCTGGTTGGAGCCTCAAGGTTCTTGATCCATTTTGAATTGGTATAAGATATAAAATACAGATTAACCTTTAATTTTTTATATATGGTTATGTAGTTTTCCAAGAACTATTTATTTAAGAGGTTATCTTTACTTCCTTTCATGTTCTCAGTTCCTTTACAGAAAAATTAACTGTTCATAAATATGAGGTTTTTTCCTTGGGTATTTGATTCTGGCCCATTGATAATAGATCCTATCTTGATTGCAGTACTATGCAGTTTTGATTACTCTAGTTTTATACTACAGATTAAAATAGGTAATGAAATACCTCCCAGTTTCTTGTTTTCCAGTATGACTTTGGCTATTCAGGAGTCTCTTCTTATCTTTGAATGCACTAGAGGACTTAAATTGACTTTGAATTCTCTTCTCCTAATAATCACTTATGGGAGGTATGATGAACCTGTATGATTGCTCGCGGTCTGACTTTTTGTGTAATTGCTTGGGACACAGTACTTAGAAGAACTGACTCCAGGCTTGGTTTAATTCTCTGCTGCTGTCATATTAAAAATCTTAGTAGTACTTGAACTCAGGACTCCATGATTTCACTTTGTGAACAGCCTTGTTAATTATGTCCTTAGAATTCTTTGTGTGCTTTTTAAATATGATTAAAATATTTCTTTACACAAAATTATTTAGGTTATGTACTATTTTACCTTATTAGCAACAGAAATAAAACTATTTTTTAAGTAAAGAGAATAATGTACAAATATTTTATTTAAACTATTAAACTACAAAAGATAGGATATATTTTTGTTTTTTTAAAATGTTATTTGAGTGATTTTTTATCATTTTTTTCTTTTTTTATTAGTGAAACACCATGAGGTACAGTTATAGGCTTACAAATTTTGTGCTTGGGTTTCAGTTATACAATGATCAAGTGCCCATCCCTCCACCAGTGCCCGTCAACCATCACCACGGGTCCCAGCATCCCCCCCACACTCCCCATCCCCCCTGTCCCATCCTGCCTCTGTGGCAGGGTATTCCCCCTTGTTCTCTCTCTCTTCTTTTGGGTACTGTGTTTTGCAAGAGAGGCATTGAGTGGCAATCATGTTTGGTCTATAGACTACTTTTAGCATGCTTCTCCCACCCTGGGAGGGTCCTCACAACACCCTTCATTTGGTGCTCTCTTCTCTATCTGAGCTTCCTTTTCACCTAGAACGTGTGGCTGGCCTTCCATTCATGGAGCAAAATTCCTGGTGCTAATCCCAGCCATTCCTGGGTGTTAGTCTCCCTTTTTGTTGCTTTATGTTCCCCAGATGAATGCAATCTTTCTGTGTCTATCCCGCTCTTTCTGACTCATTTCACTTAACATGATACTTTCCATGTAGTACCACTTGTATGTAAATTTCATAACTTCATCTTTTCTAACAGCTACATAGTACTCCATTGTGTAAATGTACCAAAGTTTCTTTAACCAGTCATCTGCTCTTGGGCACTCAGGTTTTTTCCAGATTCTGGCTATTGTAAAGAGTGCTGCAATGAACAAACAATTGCAGATGTCACTTCGACTATACCTTTTTGCCTCTCTGGGATATATTCCCAGGAGTGCTATAGCTGGGTCAAATGGGAGATCAAATTCTAATTTTTTGAGAGTCGTCCATACTGTTTTCCAAAAGGGTTGGACCAGCCGGCATTCCCACCAGCAGTGAAGGAGGGTCCCTTTCTCTCCACATCTGCGCCAGCATTGGTTGCTTTTGTTCTTGTGGATGTGGGCCAGTCTCTGTGGTGTGAAATGATATCTCATTGTGGTTTTGATCTGCATCTCTCTGATGATTAGTGATGTAGAGCATTTTCTCATGTGCCTTTTTGCCATTCGAATTTCTTCTTTGCGAAAGTTTCTGTTCATTTCCTCACCCCATTTTTGGATGGGGTTGGGTGATTTCTTCTTGTGGAGTTTAACCAGTACCTTGTCTATCCTTGAGTGATATTTTAACATTCCTCAACTTCAATATGGCTGAACAGGACATATTGTTCTCCTCATTCAGTATGCCTTAGTTACTAATGGTGCTGCCATTTCCTTGCCATTATGCAAGAAATCCTCAGTCATCTCTTACTCCTCTTTCCCGTTGACTCCACAGCCAATCACTGACAAAGAAGTATTGATTTTGTTTCATCATGACTCACTTTGAATACTTCCTTCCAAGTCTCAAAGTCATTACCACCACATTTATTCTCACTACTTTTCATCAAATTTGCTTCAATTGCCTCTTGTTTTCTGATGCGGTTTTGCACTTTATTCCCAATAATTTTTACCTATTGCTCTATGCTTTATTTTCCTTAACTACAGCACTAGTCATGTGCTTCCTTAGCTGAAAAACTTTAAAGGCTTCCTTTTCCCTTCAGAAAAGTTGATATTCTTTAATACATTATTAGTGCCTGTGAATCAATCATACTCTAATTTTCCCAATACTATGTATCTACATCTCTTCATATAGTATGTATTAAAATTATACCAAATCTTTACAAGTCACCAGATACTTTTTGTACTTTTATTGTCAATTATATCTAATCACTAAATAGATCTGAAGATAGCCAATAAAAACTTGTCTGGCATTCATCTGGGGGATATAAAGTAACAAAGTATGAGATTAATACCCAAGAATAGCTGAGATCAGCACCAGGAGGATTACTCCATAACTTAGAGGCCAGCCGGGTATCCTAGAGGAAAGGGCAGTTCAGATAGAGAAGGGAGCACCAAATAAAGGATGTTTGGAGGATCCTCCCAGGAGGGGAGATGCATGTCGAAAGTAGACTATGGACTGAACATGTTTGCCACTCAATGCCTCTTTTGCAGACCACAACACTCAAACGGAGAGAGAGAACACAGGGGATTGCCCTGCCACAGAGATGGGGGGATGGGGGGATGGGGGTGGGAGGGATATTATCCATGGTGGTGGAAAATGGGCACTGGTGGAGGGATGGGTATCTGATCATTGTATAATTGAAACCAAAGCACAAAAAATTGTAAATCTACAACTTTAAAAAAAATAAAATAAAATAAAGGGGAAAAAAAAAAAAAAAAAAAAACTTGTCTGAAAGAAATTCAGATGCAATCAGAGGTTAGATCACATTGGAACTTATAAACAGCAAGAAAAAATAAGACTTCCATTTTGAATGGAAGTTTACTGACAATCCGTAGACCTTAATGGGATTGGAGTAAAATTCACAAATTCAATAAATATTGATATGGTTAAAGGATTAGCAATTATTGAATATATAATCAAGCATGATTCCCTCATTGTATGATGAGTCTATTTACTAACAGAGGAAACAGGAAGAGCAACTGGTCATTGTGTAGGTAATGGGTGGTTTAGATGTGAAGAAAGAAAATGGAACTGACTAAGTTTGGATATGTGGAATTGTTAAAGGCACATATTCTGGAGGCAAACATAAGTGGAGCTGGACAAAGAGAACCATGAGATAAATATCATTCATTTGACATTTTAATGTAGAACTATTTTTGGTTAGTTTGGTTTTACCAAGTGTTATAATGCACTGTACTGCACTGTCCTCTCATAGTTCATCCATTTGCTCAAGCAGGCACCAGTAATGTCTCACAACAAATTGTGAGACTTGTTGTTACTGTTTTTAGCATATCAAATACATCACAGGTTGCTTGCCAGTCTTTTTCCTGTGGGCAGGATACTCTAGGTAGCTTGCCGGGCTCTCTGAGAAGGGCAGAGAAATTGAACCCTGGGTGGCCGCATGCAAGGCAACACCCTATCCACTGTGCTATCTTTCCAGCCCGTGTTATAATGAAGAGCTCAAAAGTAAAGGAAACATGTTTTTTTTTAAAAAAAATTTAAATCCAGATAAGTAGGTTATAAAATGGTTGAAAATAGAATCTGATAGCAAAATTAAAGATTTAATTCTGACTATAAGTTCTCGCATTTTAAAACATTTATTTGTCCTTGTTACCTTTTCTTTGTTTATTGATCTCTTTGAAGTGACTATAATAATCATATCAAGATGTTTTATTCCTTTGGAGGAAATTTTTTTTTTCTGACAATAGCTTGTGCTAAATATTCAAGTCCAACAAACTTAATAATCACAATGAGAGAGAGGGAGAGGTCTTCTCATTATAACAGAAAGATGTCAAAATCCTCTGAAGGCAATTTTCAGAGTGAATGATTGCCACATTTTTGTTGATCAAAGATAATTCTGCCTTTAAGTTTCTGCATGGTACTTAGCTCTTGGATAATGGTAGCAATATTAACACATCCTCCCACCTGGTATTACAGCATGCATAGCAATAATGAAGACAGATTAGTGCTATTTACCTACTGACACTGACAAGAATAGCTTGTCTTTGTTCCTCTATTTTATCATTAAAGTCTTGTTTTTCAGCATTACATTGCCTGAAGACAGCATGCTGCAATCTTGAATACCAAAGAAAAGGGGTTTAAACAGCATTAATGGCTTGGATCACCTCCCAACTCTAACCAAGAAAAATTAAAGTTAATGCTTTCCTCAGTTTTTTATAGAAGCATAATGATACTGAAAAACATTATTTTTATGATAGGAAGAAGTATATACATTAGAAAGGAATGAAATAAGTCCCTGATATATGCATGCATGTGTAGAAGTAATTGTATTTTGAATTGTTCTTAGATTTAAGCGTTTGAAAGAAAGTCTTATTAATCCTATATTCACCCGAATATTATATACTCTCAGGTGCTAGATGGGGAGAAGATAAAGCAGATGGTCAAGTTAAATTTTTTGACAAACTAAATTGAGAGGAATATTGGAAAACTGCAGTTGGAAGAACACTATACATTTTTCTTTTAAGTCTGCCATTTTCTGGGGTGTAGGGGAATCTTTCAGAGATACTCAGGGTACATATGGGAAATTCCTAGAAATACTTGACCACCAGACCACATAGTTCAATGCGTAAACCGAGTACGTGATAGTGTTTAGGCCCATAGTAATTGGGGGTCACCAGAGTCAGCCCAGTTGATGTTTGGTGGTCCCCAGGCCACATCCAGCGCACCTGGGAGGACCTGTAAGCCAGGGGTTAAACACAGCTTGAGTATTTAAGGCATATTTTCCAATCCTTCCAGCTATGGCACTTACCCCAGCCTATTTTTATTGATTTTCAGATAAGAAAATTGATATAATCTGTCTTTTTTTTTTATTATTTTCTCTCCCTTTGAGAGTATTCTCATAACCTTAAACATAGTTTTGATTCAGGACATAAAATCTTTGATAAAGCAGATTATATTATCCTGCTTAATTCCTGTCAGTTCTTGCTCTAGTTTTTCTTAAACCAGCTAATCTAATGTGTTTAGCTTTACCTTCACTTCAATAATGTAATCTGAAAGGATCTAAGAACAGAAAATGAAAAAAATATTATTTAATAAATGATGCTGGAAGCATTGGGTAGTCACATGCAAAACCCTGAGATTAGATCACTATCTCACACTACACAGGAAGGTTAACTCAAAATTAAAGATCTGTAATTTTGGCCTTGGTTCATAAAATGCATCATAGCAAACATCAGCAGACACTGTAAAATTGGTATTAGTGGTATATTCAGTAACTTCATTTAACTGACAAGGACAAAAAGTATTGAAATAAATAAGTAGGACTAAACCAAAGTAAAAGCTTCTACAATGAAAATGAAACTGTCATTTACAAAAAGACATGCTACCAAATGGGAAAAAATACTAACACCCTATTTCTGACAAAGGAATAATATTCAGGATATATAAAGCATTCACAAAACTGCACAATAAAATCAAATAGATCAATCCAAAATGGGAATAGGAAGTGAAGAGACACTTTGATGAAGATAAATAGATGATTAACAAGCACACTGAAAACAAAATGCTAAGAAGAATGATTAGCAGGAAAATAAAACTAAAAATGACTATGAGAGTTAACCACACTCGTGTAAGACTGGTTAATACTTTAAAAAATAGAAACAAAAGACATTATTGTTTGTGGGACTGTTTACAAGTTTAGCCTTTATAGATGACAGCATAGAGAGTTCTTAAAAAATTAAAAATAGAAGTATACATGATCCAATAATTCAGCAATTATATTCCTTGGAATCTACCCCCCCCAAACACAGCAGCACTAATTCAAAAAGATATATGTACACCTATGTTCATTACAACACTGTTTCTTTAGCCAAGTACTAGAAACAATGCGTGCTTCCAATGACAGATGAGTGTAGTAAGAAGTTACGGTAAGTGTATAATATAACATACAACGTATTGTGTACTACTCAGCCATAAGTAAAGATAAAGTCTTCCATTTTTGCTACAGCATGGATGGAACAGGACGGTATCTTAAAAACTGAAGAGTGCACAGGAAAATGATGTTATCACCCAAATCCATAGAACAGAATAACAGCAGTGTTTTTAGAACTAAGAACACAACTAACAACTGTTAGCGACCTCCGTTCTGTTGGTAGAACGGGGGTTACTTAAAGGTGAGAGGTTAATTGAAAAGAGTCTTATATACTAAAGTGGATGATTACTGGCAATTCTTTGGTTGGCCTGGTGTGATACCATTATACCCTGAAACATGTAATTATTAATGTTCTTTTCAATTAATTTTTTAGTTCACTTAATTAGTTCAGTAAGAAAATAGCAAAAAAAATGTAAATCTTACCTGCAGAATTTCATTCCAGATTAAGGATTCTTCTTTTGACAAAGACTGGTAGGTTTTATTCATGGAATTAGAATGTTGATAAGTACTGTGGTTTTGGACAGGGAGTTGTAGTTAACTGTTAGAAAGTTCTATCAACCGTGTGTACTTTTGTCACTAGTATACTAGTATTCCCTTGCGATATATTTCCTAATAAATGATAACTGAACTATCAATTCTCCTTTGTTTCAGTTGAAAATTGTTCTATTAGCTTAAAGATTCTTTGATTTGTTTCAGTCTCTTCTTGAGAACCTTAAAACAGAAACTGTATATTCTGAAGAATATGTTTTAGCGATTTTAGAATTAGAAAACGCTTTGTTCATTCTTCAAAAGCTCTGCCACAAGAATAAATTGCTATATTCACACAAATTAAGGGTGAGGATGACATTGTCAGAAGATGTCAGCATGCCTGTTTAATTTGAGCTAGTGCAAAATGGCTGGTAAATTTACTACAGGCCATTTTTACTCCACAACAGGATTCTATAATGATGCAAGTGGACACGGCAGTTTAAAAATTCTGACTCCGGAACTAAACTTCGGTTTTAAAACCATATTTTATTTTCTCATGAATCACAAGCTAATCTAACTAATCTAAATCCCACTATCAGATCTTTAAAATTTGAGAGAAAATGTTACTCACTTACAGGATGACTTTGTAGATAAATGTGTTTTATGCATTAAGCATTATATTATGTTGTTTAAGTATAATTGTTTATATTTAAATTATTTTATACTCAATAGTCAATCTTTTGAATATATTGAGTTTCTTTAACTACAAACTGTGGTTGTAAAGATTACATATTTAAACATAAATTTCCAGTTTACTCACAAAGTTAAATGATATAATCTCTTTAGATTTTCTAATGGACACAAAAATAGTCAATATGATTTAGTTTCACACAAATGCATAGGGTTTATTTGTTTACTTTGTTTTTAGTAAAGTAAAAGTTTTATTTAAAGAAATTCATTTTACTCAAATGTGAGAGAAAGGGAGAGAGAGAAAGATTAAGAGGATGAAGAAAGAGACACACAGTGAGAGAGAGAGAGAGAGAGAGAGAGAGAGAGAGAGGTTTAAAAGAAAACAGTGTTCTCCAGAGGACAAAAAAGCCAAGAGTACTCAACTCAGGCCAAGATTCCATTCAATCTCCAACATGCAAGATGAGCAATGCACAATATTTTAAAAAAATATTTCTTGGATTATATTCTTACTTCAGCATAATCTGTAACTCATCTCCATTTCTGTACCTTTTCTGGCACAAACAGTCTCACTTTCTGAAAGGAGACAAAGCTACAAAAACTCCTGGCTCTACTACTGTTAAATTTTAGAAAGGAATGGGAGCTTATGAACTATACATTCAGGAGAGGCCCAAAAGGTTTCGTGTCATATTTCCATAATGTGAAGGTGACAGAGTAGACAAGGGGTCTTGATTTAGGAAATCAGACTGTGAGTTTGAGTTTTTCATTCACTGAAGTTGGTTGAAAAATCGTTTTTCAAGGAAGAGAAAAAGAAACTTCTAGAAATTGAGAACACTAGAACAAGAAAAGAAAAAGAATACACAAACAAAAATTGCTATGATTATGAATTTAAGCTCCCTGAATATTTCATAAGGATATGGGTAAAGAAATCCTTTTTGAATGGAATCATTCATATGTGATAGTCCATTTACATTAGATCATGTGGGGTGGTGAATTTACACAAATTATACTATTGTAGCAGAATATTTGACAGAAATAACTCTCACATTGAAGAAATATATGGTCCAGGAATTTGAGTCTGCAGGCTACTCTAAAAGGTATCAAAATAATAAGAAAGTAATTTCGTATCTATAGACACATACTAGGTGTTCAAATGCTACAAGTTGGATTTTGTACCTATTTATGCCCCTTATTTTCATATGCTTTTCTGAGATTTAATGTTCCACTTATTAATGATTTAATGTTTCACTTGTTAACTATGACTCATAAGTCATTGTTCTTTGCTCAGATCCTTTCTAGTTTGCTCAATTAGGGGGAGATAAATAAATTGTAAGTATGACTAGTGCAAGTGTATATTTCCATAAACTTCCATTTTCCATCATTCTTCAGGAAAATTTAAATAATAAAGAAACACTGATTATATTTCACAGCAGGATTGATTGATTCAATATCCTAATCCCTTCTTTGCATAAGACATACTTTCTTTCAAAACTCTGAATATTAACAAAGCAAAGCAAATGCTGAAGCAAGTTGGTACGCTAGTCACATTTTTAAACAGCATGTTTGAGAAAATCCTTTGAAAACATAAAAGTAATGTACCTGTGTTGTCTGAATCATTTTTTAAAAAGCTAGGCAATTTGCAAATGATATTACCCCAAGAAATGAGAAGCCGGATATGGAATCTTGCACCTTGGGGTCAGCAGATCAAATCTGGCTGAGATCTGCAGTGACTGAAAATCATTACCAGTGGATGGCTTCATAATGTTCTCAATAAATGAGTCAGTGGACATGGTTTCACTCTGTTAGCAGACAGGTGGCCAGGTGACAAATCATGTCACACCAAAACTGGCACACCCTTGATCACACTTGCACTAAATGACACTTTTGTTGTTGATTTCATTAGGCTGGCTCAATATCCACTGAGGTGAAAACTATAAAGCAAAATGCCCTTCACAAATCATAACTATTAATATATAATCTGGTTTTGCTTAAGCTATCACTATATTTTATATTTGAGTGAGTACACTTAGAACTGTGATACAAAGTGACCTAAATTAAATTTCATATCTCACATTGAATGTCGGGAAAAAAGCACAAAACATTTCAGACATTATTGAAAACAGAACTGTTTCATGTTAGGTTTATTCCTATGTATGTGGGCCAATAAATTATTTAGTTTGTTTTCTTCTCACTTTCCTAACTCAAAAAAAGGAAATGAAATTATTCTGAAATCTTTCACTTGTACTCCTAATGATATTCCAAGGAAAACAGTTATATTGCTAAAAACTGCTTTCACACTAGTAAAATGAGTTTAAGTGGAAAGCCAGGGTAATAGTGATTCATGGAAGTGACACCTTGGAGAGTTCAGTACACCGTGTCAAAATAAAGCACTTTGATATAGAGAACATTTAACGTGAAAGAATTTGAGATATAGCATGTGCAGAAATAATTTCTGGACCTCCCCCTAAGGCAGGTCTTTAAAGTCTCATGGGAGAGATTAACTCCATATACTTAGGAAAAAAGAAAATCATTATCCTTAAAAAACGAAAAGACCCAGAAGAGTCTGAAGAAACATCCTCGCTAAGATAGCCCAGTTTAGTTCCACTTAATTATAATCTTTGTCCTATCACATCATTCCACACCTTTCCTTCTTCATCAGATTTAATATCATAAAATCAGGTAGGTTCAACCATTATTTCAGGTATTTATTATCTTGTGAATTCTACTGTCATATTAAGCACTTTGTGGTTTTCTTTTATAATAGGGGCTTCAGTCAAGAACAGAGAGAAGGGTTGAGAAAAGAGATACTCTCCTCCTCTAAAGAAGGCATTAAAAATAGCACATTTTTAAGTGTGGGAAGTCTTCTGAGAAGTTGAGATGGTTTGCTCTACTCTTTCTTTTCTTTTTAAGTTTTTACTTTTGGTACTGTAGTTTAAAAACTGTCATTAGTAGGAGTTCATACATGAATTTATCCCCAAACCATAGCCTCGTCCATGTGTCCACTTCCTTTCATTATTGAAGAGGATCCTTCACTCTTTACCTACTGCCTTGGGCCACGGAGGAGGAAGTGATAAAGCTTGAAGTGTGCTATGTTAT
This sequence comes from Sorex fumeus, assembly GCF_029834395.1. Classification (NCBI taxonomy): domain Eukaryota; kingdom Metazoa; phylum Chordata; class Mammalia; order Eulipotyphla; family Soricidae; genus Sorex; species Sorex fumeus. The sequence continues at coordinate 14,643,759 of NW_026606172.1, forward strand.
TCATAAAATACTTCCTCTGTGGTATTTATCCAAATGCATTGCCAGAGACTTGCAGCTTTTTTGATTTTTATCATGTTGTTTTCAAACAGAACTCTTCCTCTTCTCTTTAATGCTGATTATTTCTTGCATTTATAATCGGCTTGCCAGTGCAGGTAGGCTTTTAAATACCTTCATTCATTCAATTTTAAAACCAACAAAACTCAACGAACTTGCCCTAAACTAAATGGCCAAAGGGAGCACAAAATTATGTTGCTGTATCTCCCACTGTTTTCTAAACAGAGGCCATGAATCTGAAAGTGGAAGTAAAGAGAGGGGATAAATCACTTTTACAAAGTTTTAAAACACCAGATACATAAGTGACATAATCTATTGGTTACTATATTATTATAAGCACAGTATGTAACATATTATATGTAACAAATTTTATACAATGCATTATATATAATATTATAGAATGTATTCTTGTCCACATTTGTACAATTGTCAATGTGTATAGCAATATTGTCTAACAGAGTGCAACTTTGTTTCAAAATTACTGAATAGTATACTAATTATGTACTTAATATGAAAAGTTTAATATATAGATAGTCTAGATAGAAACTGATTTTTTTTACTATTTTAGCAATTTCCAAGTACTAAATAACTGGGAAGTAAACTTTATAGCTTGATATCTTCCACAAGTATCAATATATTGTCTGATATCTGCAAAGTCACAAAGACATTCACAGACAAAGTGCATATCTCTGGAAACATTTTGCTTTTGCTTCTCTTCATCATTCTCGCCCCAAACTTGCAAACCAGCTAGTAGAAAGCAACAGGCAATGCATTTAAGAAAAATTTCTTTGGCACAGAAGAGAGATGAGATACAATCTGTTTTCTGAAAGAAACAGAATAAGAGTACCCATGGGATAACAACAAACAAATGATCTTTTGCATAGGCAATTGGATTCATACCTAGACTAGTGAATTAGTAGACTCCTTTCTATAAAGTCAAAGATTTAAAGAATGATAATTTTAAGAATGTAGAATTAGAAGGTGTGTCAAAGTAGAATTATAAAGTGATCATATCTAAGTTAGGTTTCAAATACCTTCTTGTTTCAGAAGTATGCATGTAATATTGCTATAGACACTAAAACATAAATCATATCTTCACAACTCCTGAACAACCACATCAAATAGAAAACTAAATAAGGTGTTTCTTCAAATTAAAAAAGTTAGATACAAGGAAAATACAAAATTATTTTTATGTGTCTATTGCAAAATGAATGTCTTGCCTTTCAATTACAGAATGAAATTAAGATGATTAAGATGCCTATGAGTAAAAACTGAAGAATCAACTGAAAAAACTAGAGGGATATAAAATATGGGTGTAAGTATAGAGATCTTTTCTCCTAAACAATAATATTCTACTAAGAAAGCAGCTCTTAAATTTTTATATGATTTATAGTTTAAATATGATAAAACCTGAAAGTACAGTTCACAGAGATAAGCAAAAATAAGTTTATTTTAAAAATAGGAAATCACTATGAAAAATTTACATACAATTTTACTTCTAATTTTAACTAGAAATGCTGGCCTTTTGCAGGAGATGAATGACATCTGCAGTGTTACATGTAACTCTAACATTTGTTATTTTGTCAGTTTTCATACTATATCCCCAAGGGGACAGCAAAACTCCAGGGGTCAAAAGAGAATGACAGGAGAGAGGAAAAATGACACATAAACAGTTCGTGTGGCCCTAGGGGTTTCTCTGAACACAGGAACAGTGATGATTATTTACAACATTGATCTGCAGGTTTTCTTAAAAGAAAGAAACTTTGTTAGTAGAAATTCAGGTATTATAATAATAATAGTTATAGAAGACGGCTTGTCATTAACTACGAACAAAATAATTGAATTCTGCTGGTCCTTAGAAGCATTGCAAAATGCAATATCAAACACAATTTTATCAGACAACATTGTATTGATATACAGATTGTTTTCTACTTGTAATCATGATCTTGAAGTAAGAGAATTTGAATTTCTTTTTATTATTTATTTATTTATTTATTGCATCCAGATCTGGTATTGGTGAAGCTTGGAGAACCTGTATCTGGGATTGAATGTGGGTTTTCTACATTCAAAACATGCTGTCCAGACCACTGAGTTTTTTTTAGGCTTCTGAGAAATTGAATTTCTGTTAAAAAATGCCTCGCAATGCCCACAGTGTATGTGTTGATGCCTTAACTCCTAATGGGTATCCATCTGGAGATTGGACTTTTACAGATAAAATTTGGTTGGAGCAATAGCACAGTGGGTAGGGTGTTTGCCTTGCACGAGGCTCACCCAGGTTTTATTGCTCCTTCCCTCTAGAAGAGCCCGGCAAGCTACCAAGAGTATCCTGCTTGCACAGCAGAGCCTGGCAATCTCCCCCTGACATAATCTATATGCGAAAAACAGTAACAAGTCTCACAATGGAGACGTTTTGGGTCCCTGCTCGAGCAAATCGATGAACAACAGGAGGACAGTGCTACAGTGCTACAATTTGGTAAGGGCTTAAGGTAGAGCCCAAATTTGAGAAGACTGACAGCATTACATGAAGATGGCTCTCCAAAGAAGAGGTTATGTGAGAACAGAGGGAAAAGGCTGCCTTCAGCTTGCCAAGGAGAGACACCACAGAAGGTATCCGTTTTGCTATTGCTTTGAATTCCAACCTATAGTACTGTGAGAGAAAATTCTGTTGTCTAAGTCACCTGTCAATAGATATTTGATGTGTCATTCCTAAAAATCTACTACAAATTTACACAAATACACGCATGCTCATACATGCACACATAAATGCACATAAACACAAACTTGGTTTAATTTGCCTTTATTTTCAGACAAATAGGTAAAATATTTATTTACATTTTTGCTAAAGGGAATGTAATAAATATCATATCCCATCTTCCATAATTACCCCTATATATATTGCATTGTATTTTAACACTGTCCTCCCATTGTTCATCGATTTTCTTGAGCGGGACCATTATGAGACTTGTTGTTCCTGTGTTTGGCATATCTAATTTGTCACGGGTAGCTTGCCAGGCTTTGAATAATATATGTAATACACACACACATACACACACACACACACACCCTCACAGAGTCCACAAACCTACCGAGAGTATCTCACCCACATGGTAGAGCCTGGCAAACTACCCATGGCATATTCGATATCCCAAAAACAGTAACAATAACAGGACTCATTTTCCTGACCCTGAAAGAGCGTCTAATAGGGAAGCATTGGGAAAGACAAGTAAGGCGAGACTGCTAAAATCTAAGGGCTGGGATGAATTACCAATTTCCTCTTGAGTAAATCAATAAACAACGGGATGGCAGTGATAGAGTGACAGTATTCATATCCTACTTACATTAGGATGAACATATATCATAATTTGAGAAGACAAAAATATCCAGTTTTTTAAAACTCTCTCCTACTTTATAATATGCTAACAGTAACATCAGTTTATATAACAGTGTTGTTTGAGTGTTTGATTATTCAAAATTTTGTAAACAAGTGAATATTATTTTCATCACAGAAAACAATTAAAAAGAGCTTATTATAATACCAATATATAAGTAAGCTGCTATTGACTTTCAAATTCCCAAGATTTTAAACTTTTATTTATTCCCTGGATAGTTTTGAGCTTTTGCTATTTTTTTTTATGCAGGAGTACGCTATTTATTCAGACATTGATTAGGCTCATTGAATTGTGCATAAACTCCACCTTACATTTTTCCCCCATTTTTTATAATTTTATTTATTGAATCACCGTGAGAGCAGTTAAAATGCTTTTGGGTTCAAGTCTCGGTCATACAATTAAACACCTATAACTTCGTCACTGCCCATTCTCCACCACCAAAAACCCCAGTATACCCCCATTCCACACCCTCCCCCTACCCATGGGGCAGATGATTTCTAAATTACTCTCTCTCTACTTTGATTACATTCAATATTTTGACACCACACCCACCAGAGAAATTCCTAAGAAAACCATTTTTTTAAGTTGGGGGGTATATAGAGAAAATCTTTAGAGAAATAGTGAAAAATATAATAAGTAGTGTTTAGCAGCCTCACCTATTAGATATTAATTTAATAATTTTAATAATTTCTAATCATCACAAAAACCTATATGTCATTGTTATCAAATAGATTCTGAGAAAATGTCTTTTTGGAGATTCTGAGATTTTTATTAATAATTTTTTAGGAGTTTCACCTTTTGTAACCAGACTTTTGTCAGTTAGAAAACTTTAGCTTTTTTTTTTTTTAATAGGCTATTCTAGTTGACTTTCAAACAGTAGTGATTTTAGACATCGGTGTTTTTGGAATGTAAAGTGTTGTTGCTTTTGTAATATGCAGTTTAAAAGGATTGCCCCTGGGTGTTCTCAAATAGAACTATGACTCTTAAGGATGAGCCCAGGTAATAGGGGATAAACTCGGGCTAACCCATGTAGTTGCACTTGCTGAAACCTGTCAGAAGAATTCCTGGCCAGGGCATCAGGGCAAGATTTATAAAGATCCACAGGCTGCCCGGCAACACCCTGTTGGAGGTCAGCTTAGAGAGGTGAGAAGTTGTAATCATATTTTCACTGAGCCTGCTGTTTTCTATTTATTGGTCCAAAAGATAATAAAATAAAATGTGTCCTCAAGATCAAAACCAAAAACAAACAAAAAAACTGAAAAACTGAGAAACAATTGGCACAAAGAGCATGGTAGCATAAAACCTCATGTCTGTATTTCCATTGCAAAGTTGGTTAGAGAGTTCCTTCCACAAACAAACAAACAAACAAACATACAAATAAAAAGTAGGTGAAGAAAAGCTTTTCTTAATGTTGTCAATAAAGATCCTGCTGAATACAGGCTGATGTATTTTGAGTTTAGTAAACATTTATGAACTATTTTAAGAAATCAGAGGCTAATGAATTCTGCTTCTCTTGAATTTATTTATTCAGTTTTAGGGTAAGACTTACTAGGTATCCAAAACAATTCTAGGAGAATTCAAGTTTCAAAAAGAACAAGATATTTTATTCTGTTCATTTTTATCACGAATTTTTAATGTGAATCATTGTAAGTTTTAGGTTTATCATCTAGTACTATTTGTGTTTTGCTGAAATTGGTTAAGCTTTAGACGTAGAGAGTGATTTTGATTATTTTGGAGGAGTGGAACATTGTTGGGCCAAACTCAGTGATGCTTGAGTATACTATCCACTATACTATCACTCTAACCCTAGTTGTTTTGTTTTTACCTTTTAGCTTAGTGCTAGTTTGGGGCGCGTGCGTGCGTGCGTGCGTGCGTGCGTGCGTATGTGTGTGTGTGTCACGTCTTGTTCATATTGAAAAAGTGAGAATTTTCTGACAAGGAGACCATTGGCAGAGCTGATTATATTTTCCTTTTTCTTTTATTACTCTGCACTTTTGAACACTACTGTAGCATTTCACAATACTGAATTCCAGGCTTTATTCTGTCTTTTTTTGCTTTTTATTAGTTTGTTTGCTTTGTTTTGTTTTGGGGTCACAACTGGCATTGCTCAGGTCTTACGTCCAGCTCTGTGCTCAGAAAATTACATGGATTATATGGGGGGCCAGAGATTAAACTTTAGTTGGCCATATACAAGGCAAGCATGCTATCTATGGTACTATCAGTCTGCGCCTGTCCCCAAACTTTATTATACTTGTATCCAGTTTTATTATGTTTTTTTATGCTTGGTCCTAAAATTAATGAGCGTCTCTTTAATTAAGAATGAATATATGAAGAAAGTTCTAGATGCCAATCGAATTTTTATTTTTTATCTATGTTTTGTTTTGTTTGTTTGTTTTGTGCCATACCTGGCAACGATCAGGGTTTACTCTTGGCTCTGCACTCAGGAATCACTCCTGACTGGCTGGGGTGGGATGCTGGGGATCAAACCTAAGTTGGCAGTGTACAAGGGTAAGCACCCTACCCTCTGTACTATCACTCTAGTACTATGGATGGCAACCAATTTTTAGATAAATATACTGTTTATACCATATAATAGTAACATACTTTGTAATTAAACATGAATTTTTTTAATTAAATTTATTTATTTATTTTGAATACCCATCCCTCCACCAGTAACCATTTCCTACCACTATGGATCCCAGTAACCCTCCCACCCCCCATCCCATCCCCATCCCATCCCCATCCCACCCTACCTCTGTGGCAGGGCATTCCCTTTTGTTCTCTCTTTCCTTGGGTGTTGTGGTTTGTAAAAGAGTTAAGCCTGATTTTCAGGGAGAAACGTTGGAGAATTTGCTTTCCATTGACCACTTTATATATAAGGAGATGTGGCGCAGCCGCAAATGGACCGCACGGTTTGGAGTAAGAGTCCTGGTTCCTGTAAAAGCGAGCTATGCTTGTAGAGGCTTATGGTCACCAGGGTTCCCTCTGGAGGGGGCGGGATGCGGCACCTACCCCATCTGGGACTTACTGGTGATCTAGGCTCTCTTCGGGACCTGAAGCATTCTCCAGGAGCTGTGGAGCCCCTCCCTCCCCCCCCCCCCCCCCGTGGCCTTTCTTCTCTGTGGCTGTGTGCTGTAAAGATGGGGTTGGGGGTTGGGTTGTGGGCGTGACTTCCAGAATCAGAGGTTACCTAGGTGCCGGGTCAGTCCCAGCAGTTTGGTGTGAGACTCCTGGTTCCTGCATAAGTGAGCTATGCTTGTAGAGGCTCATGGTCACCGGAGTTCCCTCTGGAGGAGGCGGGATAAACATGAATATTTTTTATTTTTAATAATCTTAACATTTTAAAATCTGTTTTAGCATATTTATTATCTTAGTAGATAATAAAGTAAATTTTCATAAGAATTTTTCAAAGTTACTAGATTTATCAGAATTGATGATATGTATTTAACTCAGGATAGAAATGATTTCATTGATGTGACAAAATGATTGATTTTCTAATTACATCATTAGGATGCAAATAGCAATTGCTGTGTAGGGCATGTATATCCTGCATGGTAACGTTTTGTTCATTTTAATAGAATTGAAGAAATTAAATGATTTTACTTGTTTTGAGTTTTAACACTCATTGTTTAACCTCAACAATTGACTGTTTAAAATCTATTCTAAATAACACCAAATGAATACATGGAGGGCAATTAATTTTTCTGATTTGAAATCTTACCTTTTGTATATTTAGTATATTTAGTATATCTTTATTATATTTCTGTAATATATTATGAATTTATCCTGAATTTATTCTGTTTCCTAAAAATGGTGACTTTTATGGTCTTAAAAGCTTAAATTAGTCTTTGTTAATACATTTTTTTATCTTGTTGGATGCTTAGATGTCAACTGATGTGATTTGGAATAGGGTTCTGGAATTTACAGCAGTTAGCAAGCAGTACTATATGTTGCTCATCTAGTAAAACAAATTGCATACTGAAATACATTTTTTAAATGAATTTCTTTTTTTTAATTAAGAGCGATAGCACAGCAGGTAGGGCGTTTGCCTTGCATGCGGCCAACATGGCCGACCCGAGTTCGATTCCTCCGCCCCTTTCGGAGAGCCCGGCAAGCTACAAGTAATAGAATAGAAACAAGTAATGTAGATGGATTGAATATCTTATTTGTCTTGTTTTGGAGTTAGACCAGCCAGTATTCAAGGGCTTACTCCTGCTCTGCATTCAGGGACATGAGCAGTAGATTAGAGGACCATATGGGATGCTGTGGATCAAACCCGTGTGGTTCAAATACAAGGCGAGCACCCTTCCTGCTGTACTATATCTCTGACTCCAAAATTTTTTTTTCTCTTTTGAGCTCAGAGTTTACACAATTTCTGAAACCCTTTTCAAAAACAGAGTTTGTAATGGGAAAAATAGAATATATTGATAGAAAAAGAATAGAATCCATAAATATAAAATTACATAAATGGTTGGAAAAATAAGGAACACTGATATTTTTATCTTCTTCTCTGGGCAAAGTGACAAGTGATTTTTTTTTCTCTATCAGCACCACCTGTTTGTACAGAGTTCATCTTGAAGATGCACATCAGAACTGATTTATATGACATGCTTGAGATAATTCTCTTCCTTTTCCCTAATGCCACAAATGTTTGTTTTAGAATCTGTGATCAGAGCTGAGTGTATACAAGACCAACTCAGTTCCCAAGGCTGGGAATTCACATATAAGCCTTTATGTATGTCCTTTTCATTACAGGTTGGAACTTTACAATGACTGTTAACACTCATTTTCTCAACTACATAATAAGATAAGAAACACATCATTATATTTGGAAATAAGTTATAATGAAATATATTTAGCAGAAAAAATTACACACTATTATAACTATTAATGTATAGTTGAGTTTAAACATGTGCAACACAATAGATCATCAACAAAATCTACTAATAAAATATCGAGTTCAAAAATTGGCATATGTCCCTGACATTTTTTCTAGTAAAACCTAATTACATGTGATTTTTCCCTCTTAATAAAAGTTTAGGTGCATAACATATCATTGTGAACTAAGTACTACATCATAGAGCATTCTTGTAGAACATCTTCTCTAATTGAGCTAATATCCTTTATATAATCACTTCATATTTTCCTATTTTCTCATCCAACTCCAGCCCAGCAATGGTAGAGGCCATTCCACACTCTACTCTGAGTTTGACTATGTTAGACATTGCATATAACTGAAATTGCACAACAATTTGTTTGATGATTGAATTTTTTTCTCAGAGACAGGAGAACAGCGGTGCTGGTAGATGTGGCAGAAGCCGGGAAAAGCATTTGTAATGTCCGCCTGTCCTTCAGCAACTACAAGACCAAGATGACTACCCTCCAACATCCTGATGGGTCTATCACATCTTCTGAAGGGCAATAAAGAAGATTATTCATGTCTTCTACTCAGATCTCTTTAATAGCCACGTCCACTTTCCCACATACCACATTCCACACGATGGATATATCGTTCCCAATGTTCTCCCTTCCAAAATTCAACACGCCATCTCGTCGGTAAAGAAACAAAGAGCACCTGACCCAGACAAGATCAGACCTGAACACCTGAAGAACTTACCATCAGTACTCATCAGTGCACTGGCTTGGCTCTTCACACACTAGCTGTCTGAATGCAAGTTTCCATCCCAATGGAAAACGAGCAAGACTGTACTACTATACAAGAAGCGAGACATCCACGGCATTGGCAACTATCGCCCAATCTGCCTATTGTCTGTCATCTACAAACTGTTCACTCGAGTCATCCTGAATAGGATTGGCAGAACACTAGATGAAGGACAACGATGTGAACGAGTCGGGTTCCGAAAAGGATTCAGTACCATCGACCATATCCACACGATTACTAAGCTCATTGAGGTTTCTCAGGAGTTCAAGATGCCGCTCTGTTTAACGTTCATTGATTTAAAGAAGGCCTTTGATTCTGTTGAGACGGAAGCAGTCATTGAAGCCCTAGCCAATCAGGGCATTCAAGCCCAATACATCAATATCCTCTGTGAGCTGTATTGCGGATTTACTACCAGGATCTCACCATTCTACAAAGAAGTAATCATTTCACCAAAACTCTTCAGTGCCACCCTCGAAAACATCACGCGACAACTGAAATGGTAAGAAATGGGAGTGAAGATAGATGGTTGGCAACTACACCACCTTCGCTTTGCTGCTGACATTGTTCTAATAACACCAAACATTGGCCGAGCGGCCCAAATGCTGACCGACTTTGACCGTGAGAGTGGAAAGGTAGGACTACAGCTGAATCTTACGAAGACAATGTTTATGAGAAACAGCCTTGTTCCTGATGCTCCATTGGCTCTCAACGGAACGACCATCTCTGAATGCAACAGTTATGTGTACCTAGGTCTAGAAGTCAACATGACGAATGTCCTGGCACCTGAGTTGCCCAGGAGGAAGAGAGTGGCTTGGATTGCCTTCAGGAGCATCGAAGAAATAGCTAAGAGGACAAAGAAACTCCGGCTCCAGGCACATCTCTTTGATTCCACTGTCCTTCCTACATTAACATATGCCTCAGAAACCTGGGCCCTACAAAAACAGGATGAGAACGCTACTTGGGTTTCTCAAAGAGGAATCGAAAGAGCTATGCTTGAAATATCATGATTCACTCAAATGAGAGATAGAATTCGGAGTTCTGATCTCCGTCAATGCTCAAGAATCAGGGATGCTGTCTCATTTGCCAAGGCATCAAAAATCAGATGGGCTGGACACATAATGAAGTTTACAGACAACCGCTGGACTAGAGCCATTGCTGACTGGATTCCATGGGACATCAAAAGATCGCGTGCACGCCCACCTACAAGATGGTCAGACTTCTTCGTCAAGACCCTGAATGATCGGTTTGAGGCTCTGCATGTTCCTAGAATAAACAGATGCCATTGGGCTACGCTAGCAAGCAACAGAGATTAATGGAGACGTTACTGGCACCCGCTCGAGTAAATCGATGACTAATGGGGGATCAAGTGATAGTAATGTTATAGTTCATGTTATTGCACATGAACAATTTGATTTTAATGTTTAGATACTTATCAACTTCAAGAAAATTGATCTCAAGGAAATAATATTGATGAAATTATGTGCCAGTGGATGGTTTCTACATATTATACACTCTGTACACCTTTTCAAAATTTGCACTGTTGAATCATATTTAAACTCTTTGGACAAATTTTTCTAGTCTTAAAAATACATTGGGAAAGTCTCAGAACTTTTTAAGGACCATATTCTCTAAAAAACATCAGTGTAAATTCAGACAACATTTTGACCATTATTTAAAAATTTATTTTTTAACTTTCTTAGCCCTATATAATTTACACTAGAATCATGGATACACTTTCTTTAGAATTTGGATTATTTCCTGCTATCTATCTAACCCACATGTTCAAAAAAGGAGAAGCAATAAATATTTATTTAGATTTTTTGCATACCCTTTTATATTATTCAACATCTAAAACATCTATATATGTGATATGAAAAGACATTTTGAAGTAGGTGATGGTTTGTTTTGGGGGATGAGCTTTGAGGGTCCATATCCTGTAGTGCTCAGTAGCTACTCCTGTTTGTATATACAGGAGTGACTCCTGGAAATGCTCAGAGGCACATATTTCATGTCAGTAATCACACTGGGGTGTGCCACATGCAGTGCAACTGCTTTAATTCCTCTCCTGTCTCTCCAGACCTGGAAATCCCAATTTGTTTTAAAAATAATTATATATGTAGGAAACAATGAAAATGAGAAATGAGACCTGCATTTAAGATACAAGGGATTATTGTTTGAGTAAATATATTTTATTCTAAATAATTTGAATAAGGTACTTCCTGATAATTTTATTTTTCACTTTCAAGAGCGCAGTAAAATTTAAATTATAGTTTATGTAACATGGTTACAAGACCATTACAGTTTATAGATTTAATGAGCAAGTCACTGCAATTTCACTGCTACCAAATTTCCCAAGATTCTCAATGGTTCCTCTCCACCCTCACATGATTAAATTTACAATAGATATATCCTATTGGAGTAAGGATTGAGTATATTCATTAACCACTTTATAAAGTATATTTTTCAATGCTTAGTACATTATAAGCATCTTTATCTTTTAATTAAAAGTGTCAAATGAAAAAATTTGAAAAAATTGAAAACATCTGGTAAAATTTTATTGTGAGGAATAAATGGTTAGGTTCCAACCTAAATATTACAAATATTATTTATATCCCCAACATCTAAACATGGACTAATTTAACAAAAAAAGAGAGCTGTCATTTGAAGTGGCATTAGCCACAACATGATTCCTCAATCAGCAATTATTTCATCTGAGAAAAGGGCGTCTAGAGAGAAAGAGTAATCATGATTTGGCATATGTATTGGTTAGAAAGTACACCATGAGGAAAAGAGAGGTTGAATGTAACAGCAGTAAAAGAAAGCAGTTACTGACATGGTGGTGAATATTATATGATAGAGCCCCAAATGCCATTATTCTTTATCAGGTAAATCCTACTAATGTGTTTGATTACATCACTTGTAGTTTATTCCCGGAGGTGGTATTGCTGGAAAAAGAGAGCTCAATTTCTAGTTTTTTGAGAAATGTTTTTCAAAAACTGGACCAGTCTTCACTCCCACCACCAATGAATTTTCATCCCTTTCTCCCAACATCCAAGCCAGCACTAGTTGTTCTTGTTATTTTTGATGTGTGTAAGTCTCTGTTTTCTGAAATGATATCTCATTGTTGTTTTGATTAGCATATTCTTGAGAGCATTTTTCATGCATTTTGAATTCCTAATCTGAAAAAGTTTCTGTTCATTTCTTCTCCCCATTTTTTGATGGGGTTGCATGTTTTTTTGCCTGTAAAGTTCTACCAGTTGCTTTTATATCTGATAGTAACTTCTTACCAGATGGGTATTGGGTGAATGATTTTTTCCATTCACTGGACTGTCTCTGTTTCTTGGTCAGCAGTGTTTCATCTTTGAAGATGCCTTGTACTTCAATGTCATGGAGGGTTTTGCCTATGTTTTCTTCCATGTACCTTATGGATTCAGGTCTGTTTGATGTTGAGGTATTTAGTCCATATTGACCTGACTTTCATGCATGGCATTTGATAGAGGTCTGGGTTAATTTTTTCACATGTAGCTGTCCAGTTCTTGCAGAACCAGTTGTTACAGCTATGCGCAATCTTGAATTTATACCTTTTTATAATGGCCTTAACATTGTCCTTGCACAAATACTATGCAAGAGTATTATTCACAGTTCATGAACATGTTCTGTTCTGGTCACAAATTCTCTTTAGGGGTTTAAGTATTTGCCTTTCTTTAAATGCCTCTCTTACCTCCATTTTTAAAATGTACATTTCATTTGGGCTTATTACTGCTTGTCATTTATCTTGAATTCAACAAGTTTTGATTAGAGCCTCTAAAGTACAGATGTTATTTGAATTTCATCTCATTTAATGACTGCAATACACCTAAAATTTAATTTCAGTCCAATTTTCCAAAAAGAATAAGAAAACTATTAGATGCCTATAAAACTAAATCAATTTTAATAGCTACACAAATAATCAGTGGAAAATCATGATTCAAACCATGTTTATCAGATTAGAATATGAATTCTTAGCACTACATTATTGCTAATGTTTCCATCTCCTTAATGACTTTTTTATATAGTGAGGGAGGCAGTCAACTAATGTTTAGTGCAACACTCATGGAAATAAATACAAATAGTTGAAAGCAATGGATTATTGATATCTTTTTAAAAATATTTCTAAATAGAATGAATAAATTAGTGACTCTGGTTTCTGAGATGACACTTGAAATTTTTCAATCGACTGAGAAGAGTTCTCCATTCTTAGAGATCAAAATTAGAGATGAGATGAAAAAGTTGTGGAAAATAACATGCTGTGTTTCCTAGAGTAGGGGTTATTGTTGAAAACCACATCACAGAACATCAAACCTGGCAAATCTTTATTTTTAAATAAATAGACAATAATGAAAATCAGAGAAAGAAAAGAGTATGACATAACCTATGTCTTAGAGAAGTTCCCAAAAATCAAAGTAGAGGAAAATATAAAATATGCTGCATTTGGAAAAAAAGAATATTCCAGAGAAGCATCTTGAAAAGCAAAAGAGTTAGTCATGATGGGGATAAAAAAAAAGTAAAGACAAAAATGGCATTACTGAAAGAAAAGAAATAAGATTTGCTAACTGGGAGGCAGATAACTTGAAGAATAACCAAAAGGTGACATTATTTCTTTGCCTTACAGAATTATGGTATATGCTCTAAGCTATTGGAGTTAATGATGAATTTGGGACCAGCCAAGAATATAATACTTTAGAAGGAATACACTCAGAGTGAAACTCAAAGTAAACCAAGAAGGGAAATCGGATGCAGCCCTAGGACTTTAACTTTTGGCATTGAATTGAGGAGTTGTAATTCAAATACCCCCATTGATTTAAAACCTTGCTTTACCTAAAACTATTTTAGTGTGAAAAGTGAAAAATTTAACTTCCCTTTACCTTGTGTGTATGTGTGTTTTTATGTGTGTGTTTTGTTTGTATGTGTGTGTGTATGTGTGTTCAAATGAGAAGTACATAGAACACCAGAGTGATATACTTACTGGATAATAATAACTGGATTGGAGGGGCCAGGGCCATAGTACAGTCATTAGGGTTTGATCTCTGACACCACACAACACTCTCTTCCCCAAGGAATCCAGCCATGTCCCTGGTCATATTAGGCTGTGAAAGCTGAGCAGCCTTCAAGCAATTGTCTTGGGTGACTGAATATCACCAGAGTGACCCACGGATTCTCTGAGCACTACTTAGAGCACTTAGCCCCCGCCCCACCTCCCCTTCCCTCCCATGCACGCGCGTGTGCACACACACACAGAGAGAGAGAGAGAGAGAGAGAGAGAGAGAGAGAGAGATCTAAGACACCATGGGAAACTTTTGAAGCTCTCCGAGTGGAGAAAACAAAAATTCCAGTGTCAATGGGTTCTGAAGTTGTCCAAGCCCATTCAAAATACTCTAAGGCAGTTAAATAGCAGATGTTCTTCCTTGGGACTTGCTTTTCATAATGACAGCTTTGATGTGGGGTAGGGGGAAAGAACACAAGACAGCGCTCATTACAGAGTTTCTGTTCGCTTCTGTCTACTGGTGCTGCTTTGGTAGCAATGCCACATGGCAGAAGCATCTAGATCTCTTCAGGCCAAAGTTTTCCAGGAATATATCTGGCTCTTCAGACACATGAATCTACTCAAAGATGTAAAGGATGAATTTTGAGCCTTCACGGATTTTTTTTTCCACACTGGAATTTCTCAGAAGAATGTAATAAGCCGCTACTAGAGAAATATAAGGAGATTTTATAAGGACATAGATGAGGGACACATGATTTTTCCCCCCCTTCACATCAATGCATTCCTGAGAAACTTTAAATGCTCTATTGTGAAATAATACAAGATGTCTGGTTCCCAAAGATGAGAGTAATACAGAAAGTTTAGAAGTATACAGGGGTTTCCCCTGTATACACTGTATACACTCTGACCGGGTGTTTGCTTTTCGTGGACAGGGTCTTGCTTCTATCAGTTACAGAGATAAAAACCTGGTTGAGCCATTATTAGTGAAAGAGCTGCTAGAAGAACATGCGGGAATGAGTATAACAAGGACAGAAAGTAACATCTGAATGTGTACTCTTGTGCTTTAGCCATTGTTCTCATTACTCTTGGGAGTGATTATATATATTTTTTTCAAAAGTGTAATTGCTTTTGCATATGTCTTTAGGTTCACATAGTGTGGACACATGGATTTTCTTATTATATTTGATTTGCCTATGTCCATAGTTTACTTTTGGAATCTCACTTCTCTCTCAGTTACATGACTGCATGAGGTAGGATGCCAATGATTGTTATCTACATGTGACAAAGAAGTAAACAAAGTCTCAAATAATAATGAGCTATTTAAATTCACTGTGTATTGGCAACAAGAGCTGAGCAAGAACAAACTTCTAAGTTTCTGGGTTGGCTTGCAATTATTTACACAGAAAGCAGTTTTTGATGAAGAGAGATTCAGTCTGACCTCAAATCTGTGAACACATAAAAACTGTCCTGAAAAACATTTCTTTTTGGCAGCTAAGCATAAGCTGAGTTCCAGAAAGAAATGTAGGGAGGCGGATAAGTAGATCTCTCTTTTCTTCTGTAAGGATTCTTCTTGTGCTCCCAAATGCCACATGGAATGAATTTTGTCTTGTGAAAAACTTCTGAAAAGAGACTGAAGTACAAATTTGTTTAAACAAACAAACAAAACCGAAAACAAAAAAAAACTGTGTACTGTTCTGATTACTCAGATGAAACCAGTACATGCATTAGCTTTGAAGGAAGAAAGAGATATTCCCTTGGAAAAACTGTGGTTGCTTGGAAAAGTACAGGAGAAGCCAAAAAAGAAATGAACAGTAGCAATGATTGAATCCAGAAGTTATAGTGTCGGGGAGGGCAAAGCCGGGAAGAGTGGAAAGCAATCGGAAGTTCCCATAGGAAATGAAATCCCCATTCTCTGAGATAGCATTCAGTGTGTGCCCTCGCTCTATTTTACCTCCCTGGAGGGCTCCAGTGACTTAATACCCCATGACCTTCCAACCAACAAAACAACAGTGAAACAATTTCTGTTTCTATGGAGTGGAAAGCAATAACGATTAAGTTTCCGGGAGAAGGGTGTCTACCATGAGAAAGAAGTTCCACTCTTTTTCTGAGCCCATGGATGTAGGAGGAGAGAATGGGCTTCTTGAAACATCACGAAACTTCTCACGCATCAGGTCCCTGGACCTCATTGCATTCTCCCTACTCTGAAAATTGACGGTGCCCACCCCATTAAAATGCTGGGCTATTAGAAGTCAAATTTACACATTTTCTTGCTAAGACTTAAAGAAGCTATTCCATTTTTTTTCTCACAGAGAGAGCATCTAATTTCTTGGCACCAAGTCTATATAGTATTTTATGAACACCCATCTATCGTGGAGTGCAGATGCTGACTACAGCAGCTAAGACGTTTATTCGGACGTTTATGTTTATTCGGCCAAGAAGGGAGAGGAGTTGCACCCTCGGGTCTACCCCCAGGCAGTTGATTAAAATAAAGCTGAGGAACAGCAGAAAGAGTTAAAGGAGAGAGGGATTTCTAAATTAAATCTCTGCAGTTTGTAGTCCTGTACTTCAGAGACAAAGATCTGGACAGTTCTGACTGGTTCCTAAGGGCATTCATTATACCACAACTTAATGATATTAGTATGTTCCACCCAGAATCGTTAAGAAAAAAATTAATTATATGATACTGCATTTTCAAGTGGCAAGAATCTACATAATGTAAATTATTTAACACCTCCCTCTTGTTTTCCATCAAATCAATTAAATTGACATTTGTTGTTGAAAGCAATGTCGAGGAACAGAAACAAAATGGATTTTTTAAAAAATTTTCATTCTCCTTGTGCTGGTATGTTAGGGAAGGGAAGACAGATATATAGGAATAAATTTAGTGGAAGATTCAAACCTATGTGCCTTATTAACCTCTAAACAATTTTATGACAGTCTATCAAAGAAGATGAGCTTTGAATAGTGACATCTATGTTGATTATATGGAGGTGAGATTTAGTCTAAATTGTAAAATTATGCGATGATTTCAGCTGGGAGAGTAAGTTTGAGCCTAGACTGATAGGAAACTATACCAGCAAAAGAAGGAGTGACAAAAAGATAATAGCACACAGGGGTAGAGGTAGATGGACAAGATTGAAATATAGATTGGGGTCATGTAATGAGAAGCTTTAAATGCTGGCTAACTAATTGGTTATTTATTCCAAGCAATAGAAAGAGAATGTTTTACAAGGACAGGGGGAGAAGATGGCAATAACTCCAACAGTGGAGCATAGTATTGATCGCGGAGACCTTCGGGTTACCACTACAGTACACGGAAAAGAAGTTAAGAAGGCTGGCACAAAGTTAACAGTCAGAATAAAGAAATCTATGTGAGACACATTTTGAAGATGAATCAAATTTTATAACTACTTAGAATCCCCTCATAGATCAAGCAAATATATGTGCATCCATTATACTCATTTTATGGTGATTTGATAAACAGACCTAACTGTTAGAAATAGACCTTCATACAAAGGAAGGAAAATTGTATAGCTTAGCTATTTTAAAAATCGATTAAAAAGGTGATATATAATTATCAAGTGTGCAGGTGGGTATAACAGGATATATTTAAAAATGGCAAAAGTAACAAAATAATTATAGATCATTTTTCTTTGCATATAAAAAAAACAAATTAGAAGTTACATTCAGCAGTGCTCAGGGCTGATTCCTAGCTCTGCAATCAGAGATCACTCTGGAGAAATCAGGGTACCATAAGGGGTGTCAGGGATGGATCCTGGGGTCAGCCTCATGCAAGGCAAGCTCTTTGCCCACTGTAATATCTCACTGGCTTCAGGGTTTTTTTGTCATAATTTGCATTGTATTATTCACAAATTTATGAGTATTTAAAAATATTTTTTGTAATTTAGTGTATCATTTGCATACAGAACATAATATCTTATTATTAAAAATAATATGATTAAATTTTCTAATACTTGCAATAATAAAATATATTTAATAGGAGATAGTTCATAATAATTGTATTTGACAACATACATGTCTAGAATATATATTTCTGTGTGTCTGTAATACAGAAGCACATTAGATTGCACACATTTCTGAAAGATGATGAATCTGATATACTAGTTTTTATATTTATCTTTTATTGCTTATTTTTATGGTAGGGTATATTTCATGAAATGCATTGTCCTTTGGATCAATACTGTTCTTACATCATAAACCTAATAAATAATGAAGTTAACCATTAAACTAACCATTAAATAAGTCAACCTTTATTTTTATTTATTTATTATTCATTTATTTATTTTTTTATGCCACAGCAGGCAGTACTCAGGGCTTACTCCTGACTCTATGCTCAGTGGTCACTCCTGGTGGGACTGGAAAGGGTGGTGTGGGGGACATACATAGTGCATGAGATTAAACCTTAGTTAGACAGTGTGCTGGGCAAGTGTCTAACTGGTGCAACATCTCTCTGGCCCCACAAGTCAACCATTTTGAGCAATTTTGTTGTTGATTTTTGCGCCACAGTGCATTCCTCAGGAATTCCTCTAGGCTAGGTAAGGTCACTCTGGCTGGCTTTGGTGACCACATGGGGTATTGAAGATCAAACCCTGTGGGTTGCATGCAAGGCAAGCACTCTATTTGTTGTACTACCACTCTGGCCCATATTTTAAACAATTTCTAAACAACTTCTTAGAATGAAAATATTGTTCAGTGAACCAACTTTGTTTTAAAAATTAAAACCTGTCCTTTAAAACCATTGTAGCTTGTATACTCTATTCCAAACTACAACACCCTAAAGGAGAGAGAGAGCAAAAGGGAATGCCCTGCAACAGAGGCAGGGTGGGGGGAGAGTGAGGTGGGGGGGTGGGAGAAGCATGCTGAAAGTAGACTATAGACCAAACATGTTTGCCACTCAATGCCTCTTTTGCAAACCACAGAACCCAAAAGGAGAGAACAAAAGGGAATGCCCTGCCACAGAGGCGGGGTGGGATCATGGGGATAGGAGCATGGGAAGGATACTGGGATCTTTGGTGATGGAAAATGAGCACTGGTGGAGGGATGGATACTTGATTATTCTATAACTGAAACCCAAGCACAGAAATTGGTAAGTCTACAACTGTACCTCATGGTGTTTCACTAATAAATAAATAAATAAAACCATTGTAGCTTGTATAAACAAAACATGTTTCTCATAATATTATTATAACAATTTTGCAGAATTTTTATGATATAAATAATTAGATCACCAAGGTATTGTTAATCTTACCTGATACATGACTTAACAGAGTAGAGTAATATCAGAATTTTAGAACTATCAATTTAATAAAAATGAAATTAGTGAGTAGAAAATTTTATAATTTGAATATTTTCTGTTTCTTATCTCTAAATAAATATAAGAACTTATGTAAAACTTTGTTCTGATTCATAGGAAAACTGTAGGTATCATATGTGTTTTTAGGAGATTTTTTTTCAATTAAGTCAAATATTCTCCACCAAATAAAAAATGCAGTTAGCCACACTGCCAGGTAGAATGAAGAGTAGAGGAGAACAAGATATTCCTACCAATAGCTGGATCGGTATACCATCAGACAAAATTGTGTTAAAGTTAGATATAAATTACTTTATAATATAAATATTATTATAATTTAAGAGCTCATATATTTTTATTGTCATAAATTTCTATTATTAATTTATAAGTATAAAAAGATCTAGGTGCTATTAAAATTTGTGTAAAAGACTTTGACATTTTATACAGTACTTGAACACTTGATTTATTGATCAACTCACTGCTACACAGGGTTTGGGAAGAAGATATTGTTCAATCCATTGTTTAAAGTTTTTTATTCTTAGAGGTTTATTCTAAAGAAGATTATCTATAAACCTATAAAAAAAAGTATCAGTATTTACTTTGTGTGCCTAAGGGAAAATGAAATAATATATAAAAGCAAGTACTTAGAGGACTGTCATGTAGTACAAGCTTTAAGGGGCCTGTCTTGCATAGAGTTGACCCCTGTTTTAGTCCCTGGCAACATATGTTCCTCCAAGCACTCCTGAGGACCAGGTAATAACCTGCACCAAAGAACATAAGCAGCAATGCATCTCCGTACCTTAACATTGAATCTCTTACCTCACAATCATGATCACAATCAACCTGTTGTTCGTCAATTGCCTCGAGCAGGCACCAGTAACGTCTCCTTCGTCCTAGCCCTGAGATTTTAAAAAGTGCCTTATTCAAGACTCTTTCAGGGTTAGGAGAATGAGACCCATCATTGTCCAAAGTAAGAATGAGATAGTAAGTTCGGGAGCTGGGTTTTATAGTCTCTGGGTCTTGGCAGTTGGTGGGATTACAGGGCGCAGAGGGCCAGTTGGTGGGTGTGACCCCGGCCTACTGGAAGATGGAGAATCTGGGTGGAGGATGCTCAGCCCAGATCCGAGCAGGTTTGGAGATCTCAGCCCCAGAACTCGCATGCCTTTGTTCCTCTGCCGGTACCTTCATGCATGTGGAGAGGTGGAGAGTGGTCTCAGCATGGTTGTGGCTGGTTCTTGAGGTCTTCGGCTGCTGGAGCTCTGCTTGGGGCAGGGAGGGAAACTCAACCTGCCCCCCTTCAAGGGGTCCGGCGAGGACAGCCAGGAGCGGGGGCAGGAGACTCTGCCATCTCTTACCTCATTGGCTGATTATCAATGGAAGGGACTGGAAGGGACTC
This sequence comes from Sorex fumeus, assembly GCF_029834395.1. Lineage (NCBI taxonomy): Eukaryota > Metazoa > Chordata > Mammalia > Eulipotyphla > Soricidae > Sorex > Sorex fumeus. The sequence goes on from NW_026606172.1 coordinate 14,664,594, forward strand.
CTGGACCTCCTTAAAATTGCTTATAAGGTCAAAAACCAACCTAAAAACCAGATTCTTAATAACTGCTTATTTTTTTGATCAAATTTAAAGCACAACACAGCTATTTTTCTGTTGTGCAAGCAGTTGCCTTTAAATAAATGTGACTGAGTTATTGGAGCAATGAACATTTCCTGAAACACTGTATTTGGTGCCACTTCCTTCCATTTTTCCTGTTTTGTTCATCATCACTTCCTTTTATAGTCAATTCTTAGACTTATCTAATCATTGTCATGTCATAGATGGTTTTTCCCTTCAAGACTCTGTTAAACATGTCAATCGACTTCCAAGCCTCCTCAAGACATCCTGAAACAAAATTTGATTCAAGTGCCATAGGAATCCACATAGTTAATTTTAAGCTATTATTTTGGATAAATTCCTACCATACCTGTACTTTTACTTTCATGTTTCGATTCAGAGGACTCTTTATTGTACTTACAGAAATTAAAGGGTGTAGTACAACAAAACATACAATATTTTATGTCCTGTAAACCATTTCAGGTTTAAGCCAAGATTGTTTTCCATCACATCTGAAATTGACAAAAAGCCAAAAGTACATCTTGTTTAACTTTGCATAACAAAGATGATTATTTTATTGCTAATGCGACCAATACACAAAGTCTAGTTACATAAATAATGTTCCAAATATCTGCTTTGAAACCATTTATGACCTAAGAAGGGTGTGGTGCTGGCTTCTGTCTCAACATTATTGCAGAGCTAAAGTTCTGTGATAAAGTAAAAGCAAGACTCAACAAATAATTAATGAAAGCATTATTCATTGATTTATGACAACAAATACCATTACTCATGCTCTTTTACTGTAACCTTATGGACTCATAGCATAATGCAATGACACCTATTTGAATTATGAATTAAGTCCTTTGTAAGTCTCTTTTTGTCCTTTGTCCATGTCAGGCGTTTTGACATGCAGTGCCTAACAACTTGTTTAAGAAAAGAGAGCAAACCTTTCTCACACACATTTTTCTTCACATGGATTGAGAATTAAGTTATAGCACTTACCTGGAACTTGATGTACTTTTAAAAATAACAGAATGCAAAGTATAACTTCTTTTTTTCTGGAAAAAAATACATGTAAGGTATAATTACAATACAAATTTAGAAAGCAGTGACAAAATAGAAATAATAATAAGCCTGATTACTTGTAATGCCCAAGATATTAATTTTGTTTGTAGCTTAAATTTTGCCTTTCTGGAGAAAAATATAATTTTTTACTATTGGAAAATTTGTAAGAATTTTAGTGGTTTTGCTTATAATCCCTATTATTCTTCTAATATGAGGGTGCCCTCTTCCCTTTGAGATCCCTTAAATATGTTTTTCTCTAATAAACCACAAGAACCTTTTGTTCATTTTCCTCTAGTCTTCAAAAAAGTACCTCAGGGGACTCTTTTGGAGGAAATTGGGTATACAATCATAGAAGCAATTCTGTCAGAACACAAACGTTTAAAAAAATCATTCTCGTGGAGGTCTCTTTGAAAGAACTCCTCATTTGGCATGTTTGAGGGCTATTAGGGATGATTGCCTTTGCTATTTGCTATCTGTGGATTTGGACTTTAGACCATTTGACATCCAACCAAAATTATATGTAGGGCTATATGTGTATTGTTGGGTGTTGGAGGGAGAGAGGCAGGATTTTAAGGAAAAATGCCCTAGTGAATGTGGGCTATGCCTATTGTGCATTTTAACAAATCCACTTTCAGAGAAATTCTGTCTGAGTAGATCATAGAGCTGTCAATTCTACCCCCTTTGGACAAACCATGCAAGCCCTAGACTTAGCTACTTGGGTTTTAGATCTTCAAAAGGTCTTTTGTTTCACAGGGACTTCAGGACTATTTGGTTGCTATTTTAATAGAAATATTAGAGTCATACAGGATAATGATTTTCAAATTCAATAGCAGTTAGAGAAATAAAATAGACTACCAGCATCATCTAATATTTCACAACAATATATTTGTGTGCCTTAACCAGCTGATGTCAGGCAGTTTTTTCCCAGGCAGACCACATTTATCACCCATTATGTTGAAAAACAATTTTTTATTCAGTGTTCAGTATGAAAAGGAGACACTAACTTTTGGTTCTACTTGCTTAGTGAAATTCTCACAATGCAAACTTTCAAGGATGAAACGGTCTTGCAGTAACAATATCATTCATTAATGCTATTGTTGGATTTTTAGGAGAGAAGACCATACTGAAAAAAAGAAGAGATTAACTAGTGTAGAAAAGGATGGCAAACCAGATAGTTTCAGTACTTGTGAAACTGCATATGGTTGTTGTTCAAAACTTGGCTGTACAATTTGTGGATGTTAAGTGCAACCACAGAACTCATTATAACTGACACAGGCATGGATGATTGAGTCATTCTTTGAAATTATGGTGCGTGTGTGTGTGCACGTGTGTGTATTTAATTTGTGGACATGAATTACATATATATCTGTTAGTAGAAAAGGTAACATTTCCATTTGTTGAACTTGTAAGCATCTTAAGTGAAGAATTTTGGGTTATCAATCTTGTGTCCTCAGTACTTACCACGATGCTTCATGACTAATGGTGACATTTAATGTTTCTTGAAGGCCTGGAGAGATAGTCCAGAGGTTAAGACATTTGCCTTGCAAGAAGCTGACCCCATGTTTGATCCTGGACACTGCATTATGGTCTCTGAGAATTTGACAGGAATGTTTCTTTTACACAAAGCCAGAAGTAAGCCCTGAGCACCTCCAGGTGTCACTCAAAATCAAAATAATAATAATACTAGTTAAAAATAAATTTTTGAACATTTTAACATAGATATATACAAAAGTTTAATTTTCAAGGTCTTAAAATATAATATACTGTTTTAAAATTATATTACTCAGTCTCATCCTTTCTGTTTTCTTAAATGTATGATACGTTTATTTTACTTATAAATTTAATCTCCCATATTCTAGAATTAGTATCATATATATATACACACGTGTGTATACACACATTATACAAATGTGTGTGTGTGTTTCTGGTTCTTTCAACCATAACAAAAATCAGTTCTGCTACATTAAAAATATGTTGCTTGGGATATATTTATGCTGGAAGGTAGAAGCCAAATGCAGGAATATAAGAGCTTTTAGTCATTTCTTATCTTTGGTATGCATACATTTAGACACTTCACCAACCTTACTGGGCTTATCTATTGTATGTTTTAAAGCAAATTCCACCTTTTGGGCATTGCATTTGAATATGCTTAGAGTATCTAAGAAAAATATCATCAAACCCTGGGGTTTGAATTATTATAACTATTGACTGTAATTTGGCTCTAGGTAGAAACATTTTCTAACTTTCAGGTACACAGGTTGTTGTTTGAATGCTGTTTGTATAGTAAAGATTTGATTGTAGGCCAGAAGACTAGAAGTCTTATATTTGGACATTTTATTTTTAGGACACTGTTCTTTTAAATAGTAATTACTTTTTGTTCTAGGCAATGTTACACACCAATGGATAGATAGAAATACTACAGCACTGTAGCATTGTAACACTATTGTCCCATCCTTCATCAATTTGCTTAAGCGGGCACCAGTAAGGCCTCCACTGTGAGACTTGTTACTGTTTTTGGCATATAGAATACACCACTGGGAGCTTGCTAGGCTCTGCCCTGCGGCCGGGATACTCTTCATAGCTTGCTGAGCTCTCTGAGAGGGATGGAGGAATCAAATCCGGGTCTGCCACATGCAAGGCAAATGCCATACCTTCTGTACTATTGCTCCCACCAGAAATAGTATATATAAATAAAATACCTAAAATAAAAAAACACATTGAGAGTACTTAAAAAGTTTCAGTAGAAAAGATAGGTGTGTCAAGGAGTTCTAGTACAATTTTTGGCCTCTCCCCAGTTGTATGTTGTGGCTTTCTCAGAGAGCCTTCAGAACAGTATAAATGATACTGTCTATCAGGACTCTGAATTCTACTCATGCTGAGTGGCATCTGTCCTGTATGCTTGGCCATGAACCTGCACTTGTTACCCAGGTTGTTGATCAGTGGTTTTCAACACCTCCAAACCAGCAAAGTGGTAGCAGCTTCTAAGCAGGTAGTTGAAGCACACTGCTACGTTGTTATATTTGTCCTTACTTTTTTCCTCATTTTGAATTTACCATTCCAGTTATTGGTATATTTATCATCTATTGCTACCCCCAAATTCCCATAATATGTATCAGACAACAACAGTAAATATTTGCATCATCATATCTTTGAATCAAGCATGTGAAAGCAACCTGAGGGTATCGCAAACTGAGGGGTGTCTCATGAAGTAGTGGACAAAATAACAGGAATTCACTCAGGAGATTTGATAAAGGATGAAGCACTATAAACTTCATTAGTAGAGAATAATAAACTCCAAAGGCACTTATATGAAAGGAAATGAAAAGAAGATATCCAGAGGTATTTGAATATACTTTGGAGACTGGGAGAAGCAAGCAGGTTGAGCTGCATGGTTTTTAACTTGGCCATTCCATGCTCAGATGCCAGTTTTAGGTTGTTCCTAACATTTTCCTGATGCCACATTGTTCCCCAGAAGAAAATATCCCAATGCCAGGTCATCTCCCTCTTTCCCCCTTTTAGGATGTAATAATAGAAATCTGTTTTATTTGCTTGCTTTTTGCCATTCTTGGACATTAAGATTTCCCACTCCACAGTGCTTTCATTTTAGGGAATTTTCCTCACTGTGACAGCATTTCATATAGAACTGGTGAAACACTCTCCAAACCTGTCCCAACCTGTTCATGTATGTTTAATCTACCTTTTCTAGCATTGCTGGCAAATAGGTGATTGTTCTTATGAAGAGATCTCAGTTCCTCTTTTTGAACTGATTTGTGTGTGTGTGCGCACATGTGAGGGTGTGTGTGTGTGTGTGTGTGTGTGTGTGTGTGTGTGTGTGTGTGTGTAATCTTACAAGCCAATAACACTACTAGTTTCTAGATTCAAAGAAGTCTGCAATGTTTGCTAGACACTTTGCCTTCTATATGAGCCTTTGATTTATCAAATAATATTCCAGAATTAAATAGATCTTAGTTGTGACTAGATGGAGGGACTTGTATAATTTTACTATTTAATTTTAAGGCAGATATTTCTTAACATTTAATACTTCCATAATCCCCCTGAAATAAATAACAGTGATTAAACAATTTGTGTGTGAGGGTACGCACACACACACACATATACGTGTGTGTGTGATGTGTGTTGGCTGTGGTTGTGGAGATTCAAAGTCTTTAGGCAATGCTTTTTAATTAATTAATTTCATTGATAAAAGTTCCGAGAATCATATGCTTTATTTAAAGTAGAATTGATGGCATGATCATAAATTATGTGTGTTTTCTAGAATGTCCCCCCTTTTTATTGTTCTATAGCTGAGAACCTGTCCTGGTTACAAAAATAGTGAGCTTTGCGTCATGGCTTAAGGGTCTCAGAAGATCACAGCAATTGGTCTGGAATTCAGTCCATGCATATGAATTAGGAAGTCCAATCAAAATACTAATTAGGAATTTGAGACTTTGTAAAGAAGGCCTGTGAGAAAATTATTGTAGGGATTTACAAATAACCATCTTCCAGAAGCCAGTTGGAAAACATCTTCCCCATGTTGAAAAACCCACCAGCAGCATAAAAATATAGCTATCTATATAAAAATATTAGAAGAGAGATTACTGATATTTATTGAGTCAATAGTTGTAAATAAATTTTTATACTTCCTTCACTCTTGAGGTCAGAGAGATTGTAGAGTAGGTAAAAATGCTTGTATTACACAAAGTCCAACCAGATTTAAACTCCAGCACCCCAAATAGTCCCTGAGCCCTACGAGGAGTGATCCCTGAGAGCCAGGAATAAGCTCGGAGCACTGGCAGGTGTGGTCCCAAACAAATTAACTTTACTCTTCATTTTTCCACTTATGAAAGCAAAAATGTTTATTTTCTCCTTTGCTTAGGCTGTTGACATAGTTTCTGACTCTTGAAATTAGTTCTAGCTATGTTAATAAAAAATTAATAAGTTAAACAGGACTTCTAGAAAATTTGGGGTGAATCTACTATTTGAAGAAGAAAATGGGTCAAATAATTGTAATTATTTGTGTGTATGAGGGTAGATCATGCATATAATACAAACATACTTAGTATAAACAATGTTTCCTTTTCCAATGTTAAATCCTTAGTTTCTGTTATATGTTCTAATAAGTCTGTACTTTTTAATCTATATATTTTATTTATATTTCAGTAAATTTGTTTAAAAAATCTTCTTGGTGTTATAAATAGCCATCCACAGGTTTATTAAAAGCTATCTCTGATGCAGCAGATTTGAAAAGGTGCACTTATTTTCCTCTAAGCTTCACACAATAAGCACGTAGTTTGACTTTGAAGATCAAAGCCAGTCTTTTCTTTTGATTTTAATCTGATATCTTTTCCATGAAGCATAATTTTCAAAATTAAAAAATTAGTTTAATTTTAAGACTTTCAAATTGTTTCACAAAAATCAAAGTTACCCTTTATGATGAACCAGAAATTAGTTAGGGAAGACTGACATTGTTATTATAAAAACAGTATGATTTAGATAAGAAAGAAAATACTAACTTCAAAGACTTCCTTTTAGAATTTCATGAGTGAAAATATGAATGTCAGAATATTTGTCAATATATATATATATCTTAATGTAGCTAACCATCTTAATAGGAAGGAATCTCCTATACATATACCTATATATATTTATGTATAAAGATATATGTTTAGGTATATATATGTATAGTCTATAAAGTTGTAAACCATATATATATCCCTTAGCACAATTATAATTTTACAAAACAAGGGAAAAATTTTCTTCTGTGCCAAAACTAAGTAAATCATTGCCTTAATATATTCCTATATATATTCCTATATTCCTATATCACTGCCTTAATATATTCCTATAACCTCTTATATATGATACTTTGAAAATGATTTAGTCTAGATAGTTAAGCAGTCTGGATATAGTATAGTCAAATTAGGTATATAAAATAAATTATTTCCATTAAGATTAAAACATAGCCATTCAGATTATTATCTCATAGCAATTTTTCTCAGGCATCCCATAATAAGACTTAGAGTCGGAGGAAATTATATTACTCTTGGCCATTTTTTCTTCTTGGTTACTATTCTCTCCTCTCTTCAATTCTCACTTATTTCCTCCCTTCTTTCCTACTTTTTCCCTTTATTTCTTTCTTCCTTCCTTTGAAATATTTCTCTCTTTTCACCTATACCTAAAATATAAATAAATATTGGCATTTTTGTCTTTTCTGTTTTTGTTGGGGTTGGGGGAGTGGGGAGCAGTGGTGGTGGGAAGAGAGAAGGAAGAAAATGCAGAATAGTGAGGATTAGAGATCATGAACTGTTTAATTCTTTGATTTATTATTTTACATATTTTACATATTTGTTTTGGCTTTTTCACCAATTTATTTCTTAAAAAAAAACCTCAATATATATACTGACTTTAATCACTTGAACAAGCTCTTGTAAACTTTCCTGGTAGCCACATATGATTATGATGTAGAAGTTTCTGTATTAAAGCTTCTCTGCTGCTCCCAAGGTAGGTTTTCCATTTTTCCTGCTTTCCTCATTTCCAGTCTTAGGGACTTGCTTTCATCTCTGTTCCACAGCACAGGCTCATTTCCACTCCCTGGGGAGATCAAGAGCTTGGGAATAATATATCTTCCTCACAAAAACACAAGGTAAACTGCAATAAAGCATAGGGAACAATTTAGCAACGTTCTGAATTGTTTCTGAACCTTAATTGCTAAGTGAATGGTTTCTGTCTTGATTAAAGCTATAAATGCATGACAATATATAGAAGCCAGAAATTCTGGTTTGAAATAAAAAACATGTGTCATTACAACATGTGCTTGATATAAATATAAGTACCAAAAAGTACATTTTAGGAAGTTCTTAATTGTTTTTTCCTCACCACAAGCATTAAGATTTTAATTTTTACTGAGGAATGTGAATAAGTAGGTAGAATTTTAATGTGAGCTTGAAAGGAAATCCAATTTCAAAGGTTTGTGTAGTATAAAGTTAAACATCACCTCATATTTTAAGGAGACCAGTGTTTGCAATGCACTGTAGTTATAAGTAATCTAAGCTCCTGGAACCTATGAAGAGAAAACATTTAGGGATTATATAATAGTGGACATATAATCTTTACTTCAGGAAAATTGTATTTGATAGTACTGATTTCTATCACATATTTTCATTACATATGTTGATGTCTTAAAATAAAAGTATTAATATTTAATTTTGCAAAATTTTTATGTATTTAAGATAATACTTCATAGAAGACAAGTGCATAGGTTTCTGAGATACGATGAAACTGTCCTATAAGTAAAGTCAGTATAAAGGTGGTGAAAAGATATAATTTTGACATTTAAAATTTGGTCAAAAAGGTAGAAAGTACATTCTCAATGAAATCAAGAATTAAAATACGATGAAATACAAACTACTGTGGTTCTGCTTCTACAATTCAAACTCAAAAATTATTCAATTTTTCTGTTCATTGAAAAACTCAAACCTCTTTTCTCTCACACTGCTTCACAGACTATAGATGCCATGATATTTTTCATCTCCAATAAATATATATGACTGTTTTGTTGTTTGGGGGTCACACCAGGCAGTGCTAGGGTTGACTCCTGGCTTTGTACTCAAGAATTACACGTGATGGACTTGGGGAACCACATGGGGGACCATATCTGGATTCAAATCCAGGTCGGCCTTGTGCAAAGCCTTACACAATGCACTATCTCTCTGGCCCCATTCTATTGCTTTTTTAAGTTTAGATTTAGATTGTCAGTGATGAAGCTTTTGATTTTACTTCCCTCACTATAGCAGCTAATAATCGTGACTTTCACACAGCAGCTCAATCCAAATACCGAAGCATCATCCTGCATTTACCCCACTCCCACACACAGAGTTTATTTTCAAAGAGTTATTCAAACTAACTCTACCTCCACTCAGAAGAATACACAATCAATTTAGTGATCGGATTCTTTTTAGTCTGAAATAATGGCTCTGTCTTTAGTTCTGGTTGAGTGGTCCTAAAGGTAAGTCACTCTCTTTGTTGCTTTGATCATGAATGTCAACAGGTAATATATAGCACATGCTAGATTTGCTTAGCAATTCCTGCAGCACTTGGTTTGGCCATATTAGATTGTAGATAGGCTAAATATCCTTTCACTATCACCTAAACTGTTCTTCTGACTAAAAAAATATATTTCTGGGATTCCTACACATACTTTTGATTCATATGTTTAGTCATATATATAATAATGTATATGTATTCAAAATGCATTCATTTCTTCTACTCAGTCGTCTCTCTTGGGAGACTGTTCTTACTTTTTTATTCTTTGATTCTTTTCTAATCTGTAACACATTCCCTTTTCTTTTTAATCTAAAAAATCTGACTTTGCTTCCTTATTTTGCTCAAATTTGTTTCTAGAAAATCATTTGTAAAGTGTAAAACATGTTACAGGACTAACACTTGTCAACTTTACAGTCCTGATCACAGAGATAGATTCAATACAATTAGCAGTTAAAGTTTTATAAATATGATATCTAGTCATAATAACATGATTTCAGTTCATGGGCTGGAGAGATAGTACAGTAGATAATGCACATTCCTTGCATACAGCCAACCCTAGTTTATCCCCAGCATCTTATATGGTACCCTGAGCACTCCCAGAAACAATTCTTGAGTGCAGACTCAGGAGTTATCTCTGGGCACCTAGATTTGGCTCCAAAACATAACAAAACAAAAGTTACCCCTGTTTATAACTGTCAGTACTAAGTAAAAACTATATGAATCTAACCCTAATGTATGGACACTGTTGCACTCTGATGTACAACAGGTGTGTGTGTGTGTGTGTGTGTGTGTGTGTGTGTGTGTGTGTGTATGTGTCAGAGGGAGTACCAAGGGTAGGGCTGGAGTGGTTTCTATTAAGACAAAAGAACAGGGAATAAAGAATGCATGATTCAGTTGGAGAGGCTCAAGCAGAATTGGGATTTAATTCTGAACTGCATGAGAATTATCAGCCCTTGAGTTCTTCATGACCTTTTTGGGGCTAGGAAGGAAGTGGGGTGAGGGGAACACCTAACTGTGCTCTGGGCCTACTCCTGGAGAGATAACTCCTAGCAGACTCTGGAGGCCATAGTGGGAATTGGGGATTAAACCCGGGTCACTCTTGTGCAAGACCTTAACCCACTATACTATCTCTCTGAGTCTTCCATGCCTTTTTTTAATAGGAGAAATTATCTTTAAGAAGAGTATATTTAAATGGGTACACATATTATTCAAAACAATTTTACTGAACAAATGAACCAAAATGTCTCTGACAGAAAATATATGCTTATTTTCAAGAAAACATTATTTTCAAGAAATAATAGTTGGAATGATAGGTAACCAAATTCGTAAAGGTTGTCTGTTCATTGTATATCATAGGTTATAGAACTGAACTCTATGAAGCTAAAAGGGACCAGATATTCAGTACAAATCTATTGCTTTACCTAATTGCTTAAAGTAACATAAAATCACAAGAGAAAATTTCCAGAATAGATCCTGACAACTTTACAAGTAAAGTGTTGAACTATATTGAGATTCATATAAGCTTGTAAGAATTTAGAAAAGAAACAGACATTACAAACTTTGAGAATTAAGAGTGTCATTTTTTTCAAAAGAGTTTTTCTTTAAATATTAAAATACCTTTAACAGTATTTATTACAAATTTCAGAAACAACTATTTCATAAATACAGAATGATTAATGAAGTACCACATGATTTCCCTTCTTTCTTTTTCTTTTCTTTTCTTTTCTTTTCTTTTCTTTTCTTTTCTTTTCTTTTCTTTTTTCTTTTCTTTTCTTCCCTTTCATTTTCTTTCAGTTTTTCTTTCCTTTCCTTCTTTTCTTTTCCTCTCTTTCCTTTTTCCCTCCCTCCCTTCCTTCCTTCCTTCCTTCCTTCCTTCCTTCCTTCCTTCCTTCCTTCCTTCCTTCCTTTCTTTCACTTTTTCACCTCTTACTTTCCTCTTCTTTTTGGCTTTTGGGCCACACCCAGCTGTGCTTAGATTTTACAGCTCTGTGCTCAGGGAATTACTTCTGGCTGGCTGGAGGGACTTCTCGGGGTACTGGGATTGAACCAGGCTCAGATGCATGTAAGACAAGTGCCCTACCTGCTATATTATTCCTTGTTGCTCAAGTTCTTTTACATAGGCTTTTATCCATTGATTAAATTAGTGTCATGACTGATCCTGAAACATGTTATAGTTACGCAGAAGTCATCACATTTTTGTTTGGCTTGATATGCATCATAGCCTTCAACCATCACAGCCAAATATAGACTTTATTTCTAAGTGGTCTCTTTAAATACTTTCTGAAATCTCAATTAAAAAATGTTGATTTCTAAAAGAAGCAAGAAATTGAAACAGTAAAAACAAATATTACAAATACAACTTTTTTTCACTAAGGAGGATTATAAAGCCACTTATATAATTAAAAACAATAGAAAATGATTATTAGAATCAGAAGTTTTCTCATTGTATAAGATTTCTGAAAGCTCTGTAATCCTCTCAACAGATAGTTAAATGGATAAAGGAGGCAATTATGTGTATTATTCTTAGATATAAAAATAATATTTCACTTTTCTGAGTTAAACATAAATTGTTCAACGTGCTTCTAGGACTCTATTTTTGTTCTTTTTTGACTAAATGAAAGCAATTTAAGTACTGTCAACATTTTTTCTGGTGTGAATTGGCATTTGTGTAGAATTGAGGAAGAAGTTTACCAGTCTAGAAATTGATTCCAGTTTAGGTTTCACATCTACATCTACACAGTTTTGATACAGCAAGTTTCAAGTCTACATTATAAAATTATTACCTATGTCACATCCAGAACTTATTTTATAAATTTGTAACCCTGTACCCATTTCTCTACTCCATTTCCTCCTCATCTGAAACCTTACAATCTGTTCTCTGTGATGTACTAATCAGGTCATTGTTTGCCATTTCTTTTAGCATTATTCCTTCAAATGCTTATACGTAGTCGCAATAAGTATGAGGTACTATGTGGCTTAAATGTGACATTACTTGATACTTGGGTATGCTGACCCTCTTAACCTACTATGTCATCTTTGACAAAATGAACTTTCAGTTGCTTTGCCTATTTTTATAATACAATTTATGTTTTATTACTACTGAGCTCAATGAGCTCGGTAAACACACACACACACACACACACAAACACACACACATACACAAGCAAAATTGACCCGTTGCCACATTTTTGAATTACAAATATTTACTTCCTTGGTGGTTGCCTTTTAATTGGGGGACAGGGGAATAAATGTGGCCATGCTCAAGGATTACTCCTCGCTCTATGCTCAGAGATTTCTCCTGACTGTGCTTGAGGACCACATGTGGTGCTAGAGATCTAACTCCAAGTCAGCATGTGTAAGGCAAACACACCTTTACTGCTATATTATCTCTCAATCCTGCTGCCTTTTTTTTTGTTTGGTTTTGTTGATAGTTTTCCTCACTGTGCAGAACACTTGTGATTTTATAAAACTCCACTAGATTTTTGGATCAGTATTGTATTACAAAAATGACTATAGACACATGTTATATCAGATGAGGAATAAGATTCATTAATCCACAAAGGCATGTATTAGGAAAAAAATGGATTTTCTATTAAAATAAAATATTATAATTTAGATGGTATCACCAGAAGTAATTCTGACATATTTAGTGTGAAACAGATATCAAATGCAGTCTAAATAAAATAATTTAAGAAGTATTTTGACAAATAATATCACTGAAATTCAATGATCCCTGGAAAAATAGATATTTAGACCTTGAGAAGTTCAAATTTTATTAATGACTATAATATATTTATACATAAATATACATATTTATATATACACATATAACAGAAATAATTTGAGGATAGGCCAAACAATTTTTGAATGGTTTAATCACTTCTCTTGATAATGAATCACTGGCATTCCACTATATTCCCTGTGATATAAAAACATAATGCAGTGCTACTTTACTTGACAAGATCTTCTTCTACCTCACAAGGGTCTTAACATTCGTGAAGTATTGAGAATAACAGTGTGTCAAATTTCTGATATAAAGGAAAGAAATGGTTGTTTGACAAATCATTGACTTTTACAACGTTCACATAGTGAACCAGTTTCTCTCAGGACTTCTCTACTAAAATAATTTGTGTGTAATGTTATTTTTTAACTAGGAAAAGAAAAGTTAAATTTCTCTTTCCAAAAGTAACTCTTTAATTTTTAAATTAAATATTCATGGTCCATATCTTATCAATATTATGTTCAAGTCTTAATTGTCCTGGTGTTGTTCTATATTAAATATTTCTTAGTCTTTGTGATGTTTATACCTTCAAATTCTATGATGATCACTATATAATGCTTTGATTAGTGCTAGATCTTTTACATTTTTTTGTACTTTCAATTTTTCTTTATACATTAATTATAATTAATTTTATTTCACTGAATAAGTTGCTTGAATATGAGCTATCAATTAAACGATTTGTGGAAACTAAATGTGCACTAAGGGAAAATTTAGGTTTTGCAGAGAGTTGCTCAATTGACTTTCAAGGATATTAAAAAACATAAAACTGATAACTTACTCATTTCTTTTTTTGGTTTTGGGCTCTTCTATAAATTTCAACAACCAATATTGATGGCTCAAGATATGGTACTCCAGGAAAGATGAAGTCATGAAATTTACATACAAGAGGTACTACATGGAAAGTATCATGTTAAGTGAAATGAGTCAGAAAGAGAGGGATAGACATAGAAAGATTGAGTTCATCTGGGGAACATAAAGTAACAAAATAGGAGATTAACACCCAAGAGTGGCTGAGATTAATATCAGGAGTTTTGCTACATGGCTTGGAGGCCAGCCACACTTTCTAGAGGAAAAGTAACAGGGTCTCCATGTTCAGAGTAGATGTCAGATAGAGAATCTGATAGAGAAAGGAGCACCAAATAAAGGGTGTTGGGAGGATACTCCCAGGATTGGAGAAGTATGCTGAAAGTAGACTATAGACCAAACATGATTGTCTCTTTTGCAACCACAACACCCAAAAGGAGAGAAAGAACAAAAGGGAATACCCTGCCACAGAGGCAGGGAGGATGGGGGGGGGTGGGAGGGATACTGGGACCCGTGGTGGCGGATAATGGGCACTGGTGGAGGGATGGGTGTTCATTGTACAATTGAAACCCAAGCACAAAAATTTGTAAATCTACAACTGTACCCCATGGTGTTTCACTAAGAAAAATTAAAAACAAAATGTAAATGATGGAGAATGGGCACTGGTGGAGGGATGGGTACTGGATCATTGTATAACTGAAACCCAAGCACAGAAATTTGTAAGTCTACAACTGTACCTCATGGTGTTTCACTAATAAAAATTTAAAAAAAGATATGGTACTCCAAAATATGGCACATTAGAATTTTCTTTTTATGTAGGAGTACTGCTATTTATTCATTCACTGATTACCTGATTGAATGGGCATGAACTCCACCTTATTTTTTTATAATTTAATTAATTTATTTAATTTTCTTCTTATATTTATTTATTGAATCACTGTGGGAAAAGTTACAATGCTTTCAGGTTTAAGTCTCAGTCATACAATGATCAAACACCTTCTCTTCACCACTACTCATTTTTCACTACCAAGAACCCCAACATACCACCCACCCACCCCTACCAATGCCTGTGAGGCAGATAATTTCTACTTAACTTTGCTCTACATTGATTATATTCATTATTTTATAAAAGATGCACCATTATTGTTTAGAATTTCGCCCCCAACAATCAGAATTGCTGAAAAGGCATTGTGAAATACTTTGTTTTCTATAGCTGGTTATGAGAATCATATAATTATTTTGGATTTCTGCGAAGAGCCAGATAATTACGAGATTGGTGTCTGTGCATCTGGTGTTATGGCTGTGCTGGAGAGCCACTCGTGGGGGGCAACTCGTGACCTTGGTAGGGCGTGGAGGACATGCCAATACCACCCCCCTTCCCATGAGACAGCAGTTGCCCCGTCACCGACGGCTCATACCTGACTTTCCTATAAGCTCTGAGGTAGCAGTCACCCCGCTGCCGGGGGAGGGGGGGAGGGGAAGGGAGCAATACAGTTTCCCTCCCGGGTAGGCATGGTGCCGTAGTTTGACACATGGTCCATTCACTTTTCTGCCACAAGCTTCCGGGCTCTGGATTAAGTCATTTTGCCTCTGGAGCCATAGCTGTGCCAGAGAGCCGCTTGTGGGGGCAACTAGTGACCTCGGTAGGGCGTGAAGCATGAGCTGGTACAGCTCCCTTCCCATGAGACTGCAGTTGCCCCATCACTGCCGGCTCATAATTGGCTTTCCTATAAGCTCTGAGGCGGCAGCCACCTTGTATTCCGTCCAGATGCATTTCTGCCAAAAGCCACTGGGTTTCGAGATTTGTTTCTGAGTCTCTGGGATCATGGCTATTAATCAGCTTGATCAGGAGCCAGAGAGGTCATTTGTAGGCAGTGACTCGGGGTCTTGTTGGGTTAGGGAGGAAAGGACGGTTCCACCCCGATCTGGTGAGGTCCCACATGTCTCATAACTGCAGGCCCATACCTGACTGTCCAGTGGCCTTTGGAGGATGGCAGTCACTGGGCCTACATGGGGAACAGGCCCAGGCACAAAACCTATTCCCACCTGGAGTGGCCCAGCTCCAGTTACCTACTGCAGGAACAGGACGCATCTCTTCCAAAAGCCTTTGGGTTCCGAGATTCGTTTCTGAGTCTCTGGGATCATGGCCGTTAAGCAGTTCTATCAGGAACCAGAGAGGCATGCTTCCAATTATATAGCTGAGCTGAAGGAGGTTTGTGGGTGTGTCTCCCACATACCTAACTTTTGGCTATTTACTTTCTTGGTAAACTTTGCCCCAAGTTTTTGGGGTCTGGCCAAAGGCACAGCAGCAATTTTGGGGTATCTGAAAGTCTGACTGTGCCATCAGGCTGCTGATGCACTTGCCTCACAGGTACAGATTGCCCTGCTGGCGGCACCATACCCCCGGGCATATTAGAATTTTATATATTTTTAATTTAAGGATATTTAGAAAATAGCACTGTGGCTTGTCCACCCATTGTTCATTGATTTGCTCGAGAGGGCACCAGTAACATCTCTATTGTGAGACTTGTTATTACTGGTTTTGGCATATTGAATACATTACGGGGAGTTTGCCAGGCTCTGCTGTGTAGCAGAATACTCTCGGTAGCTTGCCAGGCTCTTCAGGAGGGATGGAGGAATCTAACCTGGATTGGCCACATGCAAAGCAAGCTCCCTACCCTCTGTGCTACTGCCCCAGCCCGTGTGTGTGTGTGTGTGTGTGTGTGTCTGTGTGTGTGTGTGTGTGTGTGAGAGAGAGAAAATAGAAGAATAAAAGGTTACTCTGATCTCTTCCTTTTCACTTTCAAACACAGAATATAAAGTCTCAAATGAGAAGTTTTCATTCTCAATTGATGGAGAAAAAAGAAAAAAGAATCACTGTAAACAAAGAAAGAGGAAGAATAATCCTAATAACCATGTGTTTCTAATTTTACTCCTGTTTATTACAATTACCTCATGGTTCTTAAACTACCATATCGCTCTACAACAACACCTGAGATACCTACTACGTCATTATCATTCTCACCTTTCAAGTTGGGACAATTGGGAAATGGAGTAATTATAGATTTTTCTAAGTTGACAGTGCTGGTAAGTAGGAAAATAGGAATTCAAATCTATATGGGTTTTGTAGGATTTAAGAATATGTCATCCCCAATTCTACCACTTTTGCATGCTGACACATTTGAAGCATGGGAAGACCTGCCACTCCCTTGCCCCGTGATAGAAGATAGACCTTTTTATATGAATAGAACCCTTCCTGTAGTAAGAAAATAAGTTATTTTTAAGGCCGAAAGCCTGGAATTCAGCATGAGAATGTGGCTATAAATAAATCTTGGCTATCCACTGGTTATCCACCCTTCAAGTCCAAATGCATTGCATTGTCCCAATTTATTAATTTTTATTATTTATTGTTTATTAAATAATTTATTAATTATTTATTAATTATTAAATATATATGTATAGGAATGCAAATAGAGTTTGTGGTCATCTCTTACAGGTTCAAATCTTTTTTTTTGATTTCCATACCTATTTCCATACCTATTACTATGATCAGTTTTATCTTCTGTCCTTTTAGGTAAGTCTTAGGCAAGAACCTTAAACGGGAGACTGAAAAGTATGTTTTCTTTCATATTATTGGTTACTCATTCCTACTTTGGACAAACTTGCAGGCTATCAAATGTAGCCTGCCCACAGGGCAGAGTCTGGCAAACTCCCCGTGGCGTACCAAATATGCCAAATACCAGTAACAATGATGGGTCTCATTCTCCTAAAGAGCCTTGAATATAATCTCAGGGCTAGGATGAAAGAGACGTTACTGGGGCCTGCTCGAGGCAATCGATAAATAACAGGATGATGAAATGAAAAAAATGAATTGGTTGAGCAAAACCAGTGGTATTTAAAGACCTCACTCTGAAAGTACAGATTTCTGTTATAATGGGTTCACACATCCTTTGTTTCTTCCATCAAACTTGTATTGGGTGTCAGTTATTTGCTAAGTATTCTGCAGAATGCTAGAAGTATAAAGATAATAAAAAACCATAGAAGAATTTTAAGTGTCTGGGAGTTGATACAGAGTATTTTATGTATGTTGTTGAAAATAAAAAGTTGAGACAAGATTGTCTCTCAAGTCAGTGAATATATATTAAGAAAATAAGTACATGTCTGAAGAAGTAGCAGAGGGATTAGGGTGTATGAATGCATTTGGTTGTCCTTAGCATCACATGATTCTTGAAATGCCATTGAGTGTACAAGTCGAGACTCCCACGTGTTACTGAGCTAGTCTGGGCAGTGTCCCTAGAACCACAGTGCCAGCTCAGCTCTGCATTTTTGGGGATTTCCACTGAACTGCTAGCAAGGTCGGTCGAGAATCACTGCAAGGAACACCTCCCCATCTCATGAGCACTGCTTGGGAAATTCCATGTAAAAAATAATTGAGGTTCTAGGGAAGGCTTAACTCAGATGGTGATAACTAACACTGTAGGATGAGTTATATTTAAACATACAAACAGAAAATCAAAGTGGCGGTTGTTTTTCAAGAAGAGATGACATTTGTTTGAACATATGTAGTACATGAGGATATTAAAAAATAACCCTGTAGACAAAGAAATTAGAGAATAAGGAAGATAAAAGAGCCAGGGGAGAAGGGAGAGAGAGAGAGAGAGAGAGAAAAAGAGAGTGAGAAAGTTATACCAAGGCTAAACTTTCAGGCAGGAGGAAAATTAGGTATTCCTATGTAAAAGGGAATAATGTCTACCACTTATGAGACATTTGTTAACACTGTAATGACTAAATAAAATTGTGTGTTGTTATTAATAGATTTGTTGTTGAGTACTACAGTGCTGTTTTGGTGGCTGAATGGACAGGAGATTATTATACATATAGCAATATCTCATTCAATTATTTTACAAACAAATTGAACTTTATAAAATGATTCATTTACTTATATTTTTAAGGATCTTATAATTTGGTATGGAAAATAATTTTATCTAAATATCTCTGGTTGAATTAAAGTATTCAAAGTATTTAAAGTGATTATGGGTGGAGATAGGAAAAGTTGCTAAAATCTCAGGAATTTCAAGAATAATGATGGGAGTGTCACAGGCATAGAAAGTTTCATGGAGGAAGTGTTGAATTATGAGTGGTGACAGAGTGGATTTCTAATTAGGCACAGTAGATATAATAGATAGAAGGATAATTAAAAAGACCATTTTATAAATAGAAAGCAAAAACTTGTATCAGACTTGGAATTTTCTTAACAGTAACCAAAAAGTGGTGATGATTTTGGAAAGATTATTATCATTGCAGACGTACAAAAGAAATTTGTAATTGGTGGGGTAGCAGAAATAAACTTTCTGGGAGGACACATAGGTATCAGATTGAGCGAGATTTCCATCTAGAAATAGAAGGTATCTTTGCTATAACCAAAGCAAAAAAACTGTTTCTTTTTGAATTATGTTTATTTTTATCTTCATATTAGTCAGGGACATTTCTTTTTCTCTCAGTTAAAAAATGGTCACTATAAGAAGTCAAGTGTGCAAAAATACAGGGAAAGGGGTGGCAGATTTTTTTCTTTCAATGTATCCACCTCCATACCACGGTTCCTAAATATGAACTAGAAGGGTTTCATTGACTGGTTCTGAAGACATCATTTAGTTGCTAGGACATGGGGTAGAAGTAGAAGATTTTAAAAACTGAGTGCTGTGTGTGTGTGTGTGTGTGTGTGTGTGTGTTGTACATTTACGCACCCCTAATATCATTCACTGCTTTGCCAATAGGCTTGTTGCCATTGGTTTTGTGCAACATTTTTATTACTAGGTGGTATATGTGTATATTTTGATTTGCTGATGATATTTATCCTTGTAACAAAGCCACTATTGAATTATACCCATTTTTTTTTCTGATTTTACTGTTTATCTGCTGAGAGATAAAGATCCCGATCATCCTGTTGTTCGTCCATTGCCTTGAGCAGGCACCAGTAATGTCTCTTTCTTCCTAGCCCTGAGATTTTAAAAGAGCCATTTCAATGCTCTTTCAGGGTTGAGGGAATGAGACCCATCATTGTTACTGGTATTTGGCATATCGAGTACTACATGGGAAGTTTGCCAGACTCTGCCGTGCGGGCAGGGTACTTTTGGTAGGCTGCCAGGTTCTCCAAAGGAAAAATGGAATAATAAGCTTCTGGGAGCTGGGTTTTATAGTCTTTGTGTATTGGCTGTTGATGGGACCAACCTGGCGCTGGTGGCAGCTGGTGGGTTTGATGTCTACCTACTGGAAGATGGGGGGGGGGGGGGGGGTTCAGGGTGGAGAAGGCCCAGTCCCAATCCGAGCAGGCTTGGAGATCTCAGCCCCAGGACCCGCATGCCTGGGTTCCTCTGCCAGTTCTTTCTTGCATGAGGACGTGTGGAACGTGGTCCCAGCATAGCTGTGGCTGGCTCCGGAGGTCCTCAGATTCTGAGGCTCTGCTCTGGGGGATGGGGGAAACTCAACCCACCCCCTCCAAGGGGTCCCGGTGAGGACGGCCAGGCGTGGGGGCAGGAGATAAAGATGTATATCATAAATGAGGTTATTTTATTTCTCTGAATTTTTTAATTTAGAGCAATAAGACTTTCATTTCTCAAATGACATCTTCAGATTCATATTGTTTCCTTGTTGTATTATTTGTTGCTTGATTTTTTTTATTCCATGTATATTTTCAGACTTTCTTTTTTTGGATAGTTTTTTAAAAAAATATTTATGAATCTTGAAACTTAGAAATTCCTCCTTCTTAGACAATTAGAAGTTGTTGCAATGCTATGACAATAAAAGTAAATAAGTTCTGAATAGTAGCTATAAATTTGTGCTAAATAATTCTTCAGCATTTTATTTTGTCATTACTTACTCTCATCTTTAATGCTTCCTGCTTTTTATAGATGTTCTATCATTCAATATTTTGCCATTCTAAATTAAATATTTTGGAGAAAGTAAGTAAAATGAATCTTGCTCTCCGGAGAAAAAAATAGATACAAGAAACACGGATCAATTTTATTTGAAGTCAGTTGCTCTTGGAGCTTTTACTGGTTCTATCTGCAATTCCTTTTTCTAAATGCCTCAGTATTTGATAGAAAAAAAAGGCTGTTTCTAATACAGTTGGAAAACGTGAGTGCTTATAAATATTTTTGTCATTTTTTCTTAAAAGTTTTCATTCATTTATCTGTTTTATATTATAGTAGCATCTAATTTTATAGGAATATCCAGCTGTGTTATAAAGGAGGTGCTTTCACTAATTTTTCCATGTTAGGGGGGAAATAGGAAGCAGTGTCATGTCAAACAGAGAAGATTATATTCATTTGTTTGGAAAGAACTACTTTTTTTTTGCTAGATTAGGAAT
This sequence comes from Sorex fumeus, assembly GCF_029834395.1. Classification (NCBI taxonomy): domain Eukaryota; kingdom Metazoa; phylum Chordata; class Mammalia; order Eulipotyphla; family Soricidae; genus Sorex; species Sorex fumeus. The sequence continues at coordinate 14,685,707 of NW_026606172.1, forward strand.
ATCATTTGAAAAGAAAATTTCTCTTTCACTTCAAACAGTATTTTGTGCTAATATGAGACTCCTTGAGGAGTGGAATAGAAACAGGGCTTAGATTCAAGTGCGAGTGGGCGAAACTGAGTGTATCAGAGAAAAAGTCTGTTAAAAATACCCAACAGGAATAAACAAAGAACATCAGCTGTGGCTCATTATAAAGTTGGTGAAGACTATAGAGAGCAGGAGAAGGATAGAAAGGAAGGAACAGAAGTGCAATAAACACTGCTTAATATTTAGAATGCACAAGAGATTCATAATATAAATGGAAGCAAGCCTTATCTCTGCGGTACTGATTTGGGACCAGCCAGAAATAAGAGAGTGAGATGTAATCTCCCAATGCACTGGTAACTCTGAGTGAAAGTAAAATCATTAGGGATATTATCCATGGTGGTGGAAAATGGGCACTGGTGGAGGGACGGGTATCTGATCATTGTATAATTGAAACCAAAGCACAAAAAATTGTAAATCTACAACTGTAAAAAAAAATAAAATAAAATAAAGGGAAAAAAATTTTAAAAAAAAAGAAAGTAAAATCATTCCAAAAGTTTAAAATATAAGTTTTGAAGACTGAGAAAAATTTTACATGGCAAATTATTTTTTATTGCCTTCATATCATAGCTTACAGTCATATTTGATTTATTACTATAGGTATTTATTTAGTGAACAAATACTTTTTAAAATATTTGTGGTATAATTTTTTATATTGTGGTAAATATTAAATTCTTGTGGTAAATATTAAATTCTAGGGTTGGAGAGATAGTATAGCTGGTAGAGCACTTATCTTGCATAAAGCAAACCCAGGTTTGATCCCTGACACACCATTGCACCTGAGTTCTGCCAGGAGTGTACCCTCAGTGCAGACTCAGGTAATAGGTTCTGAGAACAGCTTCTTTAATAATTAGTGTATTAATTTCTCTATGTAAAGTTAAAAAAATGAAAGATATGTATAGATTGATTGTTCAGTTGAAGCTATTAAAAAATTAGGTCTAGGCTTGTGTTAAATTTTATATCAAGTTTGGCTTAGATTATGAGTCAGAGGGACTATTTTCACATATATATATAGTTAGGGAGTATATTATGTGGTATATATAGGTTGCAGTTAGGGTTTGATTAGAGTTAGGAGATAGATTTGGCATTTAAGAGAAAAGTCAAAGATATGGGGTGATTATTAAATTTGAGCTAGTTGTTAGGTTTCGGCCTATGCTAGCATAAATTGGTATAGAGTTAGTGTTAGGTATCAAGATTAGTTTATTTATGGGGTATATGTTATAGGTAATGTTATGGAGTTAGTAGTATCTGTGTCAGAGTTTGTAGATAGATTTGGCTATGTTTAAAGTGAAAATTATATTTAGGACAATTGTTAAATTTAGGCTAATTTGTATATTCAGTCAGTGACAGGTAAGGTCAATTAGGATTAAGTTAGGATTAGGTTTATGGTGCTTAAGAGTTAGGGTTAGTGTTGATGTCACAGCTAGGGTTTAAGAAATGCTATGTTTAAAGTTAAATGCTAAATGTTTATAGAGAATGCTCAATTGGCTCTAATTGGTTAATATGTTCAAAGTTTCATAAGGCTTAGTATAAGAATTTGGTTTAGATTGAGTCTATATTTATATTTAGCTTTAGAATTCTGCTTCATTTTATAATTAGGATATAGGTTTGAGTATATTTGAAGTTGAAACTCAAAAGTTATGTAAAGGATGGTTGTTAAATTTATGCAATTGGTTTCATTCCTGGTTATATAATGTTACTATAGGTTTAGTTGTTTTGTGGGGGTGGGGGGGAGAGTTGTTTTGGTTTTTGTTTTTATAGACTTGGTTAATAAAGTTAGGAGTTTGTTCTGGCTATACTTAAAGTTAAAAATGAAAGTTTGGTATAGGCTGGTTAATAAATTTAGGCTAATTGGTAGTTTTATTTGAAGACTAGGGTAAGATTAACATAAGTTTAGGGTTTAGTTAACATAAGTTTAGGGTTTAGAAAAAGATTTAGGGTTATGGTTCCTGACTGTTTCAGTGTTTTAATTTTGGCTGTGTTTAAAGTGGAAAGTTAAAGATAGGTAAGTGTGCTGTGATTGTTCAATTGAGGCTAATTGAGCTAAATTTAGGCTTGAGTAAGGGTTAGTATAAAAATTTGGTGATTAGAGTTATGCTTGGGTTAGATTGCGGTTACCATTTGCTGTTAGAATTTGGGTAGAGGTTTGGTTATGTTTGGATTTCAAAGTGAATGTAGGTATGGGGCTATTGTTAAGTTTAGACTAATTGGTTTAGTCCCTAACTCAGGTAATGTTAGCAGAGGGTTAGGGTATAGTTAGAGTAATGATTAGAGTCAGGATTTTTTTTACAGAATTAGGGGACATGTTTAATGTTGAAAGTGAAAGTTAGGTATAAGGAAATTGTTTAATTAAAGTTAATTAATAGACTTAGAACGTGGCTAAGTGTAAGGTTTGTATCAGGCTGGGTTAAGCGTACAGTTTGCTTTAGTTTAGGGTTAAGTTTAATGTATAGGTTTGGCTATATTTAAAATTTAAGGTTAAAATTGGCAGCCTAGTTAGGCCTTAAGATTTTATCAGCCTCTCCTTCCTCATTCTTCTCAACCCTGCCATATTGGTGACGCCTTCAGGGTCAAGGGAATGAGACCCATTGTAATTACTGGTTTTGGCATATCAAATACACAACAGATAGCTTGTGAGGCTCTGCCATGCAGGTGGAATACTCTTGGTAGGTTGCCAGGCTCTCTGAAAGGGATAGAAGCTTTTGGGACAGTCTCTAATCGCCCTTGTAGGTGTTCCCATGGTTCAAGCAATATTTGAACCTTATCAAATATGGGTGGCAATTTTGGAAGATGGGTATTAAGTGTCTTATAATGTGTCCAGAAAGCGTCCTGGAGTATCCTGCCAAAACGAAGGAAGATAAAAATGATTGTCTGTACTTTCAATGCACGTATGCTGGCATCATATGCATCCATCGAGGACCTGATGGTACAAGCGCGAAAGATCAGGTACGACATCATTGGTCTGCCCGAGACAAGAAGGCATCAATCACATCACATCGCTTTTGACACTGGAGAAGAATTGTTCCTTGGAACATGCAATAAAAGAGGCATTGGAGGCGTCAGTGTCCTTATCAACACAAACTTGGCCATGAACGTTGATTCATTCTAATGCCTAACAACCCGAATCAGACGTTTACACTTGAATAGATGTGGCTCACTGCCAACAGTTTCTATCTTCGTTGTCTACGCACCAACATCCAATTATGATGAAGGAGAAATTGAGAAGTTCTATATGGAGCTGAAGAAGTTCTATAAAGAAGATCACACCTTCTACAAGATCATTGTCAGTGGTTTTAATGCCAAGATAGGACCGAGAAGATCAGCCAAAGAACTCCGCATCCAGATCCATGGCCTAGAATGGAACGAACAGGGTGAGAGACTGTCTGAGTTTATCATGTCGACCAAGACCATCCATGGTAACTCACAGTTCCAGAAGGCAGAATCTAAACGATGGACATGGGAGTCTCCCGGTGGACAGTTCCACAACGAAATAGATCACATCATATTCAATCGACAGTTTTGCCTGACTGATGTCACTGTTGTCCCAAAATTCCAAAGGGATCAGACCACCATCTCCTTTGTGCAAAATTCTACTTCACAGAGCATGGAGAAAGGGCTGCAAAGTTTAAGAAGAGAACTCCGAGAATGACCACCAACTGTTAGCTCTTTGGCACTATTGCTGCAACATGGGAAGATATCATTGTTGACAACATTGACGAGGAATATGATGGACTGGTTTAGTACCTCTGTGATTCTGCGAGAAACTCCAAGAGAGAGACAGCCACAAAAAAACACCTGTCTTTGAAAACTCTTGAGCTTATTTGCCAACGTGGTTAGGTGCATGCCTCAGGCAACCACAAGAAAATGTCTGAGCTCACAAAGCAGTGCAGAGAAGCGATAAAGGAAGAGAGAAGAGCAGAAGTACTAGTAGATGCAGCAGAAGCCGGGAAGCATTCATAACACCCGCCTATCCTTCGCCAACCACAAGACCAAGATGACTGCCCTCCAACATCCTAATGGATCTATTACATCTTCCAGAAGGGCAATGGAGATTATCCATGACTTTTACTCAGATCTCTTCAACAGCCAGGTCCACCTGCCAACATACCAAATACCTTAGGATGGATATGTCGTTCCCAATGTTCTCCCTTCCAAAATCCAACACACCATTTCACGGGTAAAGAAATGAATAGCACCTGACCCAGACAAGGTCAGACCTGAACACCTGAAGAACCTGCCGTCAGTACTCATCAATACACTGGCTCAACTCTTCACAAGCTACCTGTCTGAATGCAAGTTTCCGTCCCAATGGAAAACCAGCAGGACTGTACTACTGTACAAGAAGGGAGACGTCCACGACTTTGCAACTATCGCCCAATCTGCCTATTGTCTGTCATCTATAAGCTGTTCACCGAGTCATCCTGAATAGGATTGGCAGAACACTAGATGAGGATAACCATGCGAGCAAAGCCAGGTTTCGCAAAGGATTCAGCAACATCGACCATATCCACATGATAAACAAGTTCATTGGGGTTTCTTGGGAGTTAGAGATGCTGCTCTGCTTAACGTTCATTGATTTAAAGAAGGCCTTTGATTCTGTTGAGACGGAAGCAGTCATTGAAGCCCTAGCCAAACAGGGCTTTTAAACTCAATATATCAGGATCCTCCATGAGCTGTATTATGGATTCACTATCAGGATCTCACCATTCTACAAAGAAGTGATCATTGATGTCAAGAGAGGGGTTCTACAGGGTGATACTATTTCTTTTTTTTTTCTTTTTTTATTAGTGAAAAACCATGAGGTACAGTTATAGGCTTACAAATTTTGTGCTTGGGTTTCAGTTATACAATGATCAAGTGCCCATCCCTCCACCAGTGCCCGTCATCCATCCCCACGGGTCCCAGCATCCCCCCCCCAACCCTCATCCCCCCCCCATCCCATCCTGCCTCTGTGGCACAGGGTGGGAGAATCACGCTGAAAGTAGTCTATAGACCAAACATGATTGCCACTCAATGCCTCTCTTGCAAAACACAGTACCCAAAAGAAGAGAGAGAGAACAAGGGTGATACTATTTCACCGAAACTCTTCAGCGTCACCCTCGAGAACATCATGCGATGACTGGAATGGGAAGGAATGGGAGTGAAGATAGATGGTCGGCAACTACACCACCTCTGCTTTGCTGATGACATGGTTCTAGTAACACCGAACATTAGCCAAGCGGCACAAATGCTGGCCGACTTCGACCATGAGTATGGAAAGGTCGGACTACAGCTGAATCTCACAAAGACAATGTTTATGAGAAACAGCCTTGTTCCTGACGCTCCATTCGCTCTCAATGGAACGACCATCTCCGAATGCAACAGTTATGTGTACCTAGGTCGAGAAGTCAACATAATGAATGACCTGGCACCTGAGTTGTGTAGGAGGAAGAGAGCAGCTTGGACCACCTTCAAGAGCATCGAAGAAATAGCTAAGAGGACAAAGTACCTCTGACTCAGGGCACATTTCTTTGATTCCACTGTACTTCCTGCATTAACATATGCCTCAGAGACCTGGGCCCTAGGCAAACAGGATGAGAATGCTATTTGGGTCTCCCAAAATGGAATTAAAAGGTCTATGCTTGGAGTATCACGTTTCACTCAAATGAGAGAAAGAATCCGGAGTTCCGATGCGGTCTCGTTTGCCAAGGCATCAAAAATCAGATGACCTGGACACGTAATGAGATTTGGAGATGACCGCTGGACTGGAGTGTTACTGACTGGATTCCACTGGACATCAAAAGAACGCGTGGCCCTCCAATTTACCAGATGGTCAGACTTCTTCATCAAGATCCTCAACAATCGGTTTAAGGCTCTTCATGTTCCTAGAATGAACACACGCCATTGGGCTACACAAACACACTACAGGGACAAATGGAGATGTTACTGGTGTCCGCTCAAGCAAATTGATGATTAACAGAAAGTTAAGTGATCAAGTGAAGGTTAAAATTAAGTATATGGCAATTGTTGAATTTATGTTTAATTGTTAGGTTTAGGCATAGGCTAGGATAATTTTATTTTAAGTTTACCATGATACAGAGTTAGGTACAGGTCATGGTGAAGGTTATGGTTCATGTCTACTTTTTGACTGTTTTCATTTTCTTGATTTTTTATTGTCTGGTTCATAATTTATGTTTTCTACTGTTTCATTTTGAGGTGCTTGTAAGATTATAAAATGTTATCAATTTCATATACATTTTCTTTTTTTAGTCATGTATATTTGTTCATAGTGTTCTATAATACTTTAATTTATATTTTATTTATTGTTCTTTTATATTTATTTTGATTTCTGTTTCTTCATGAGTCTATCCAAGAATTTTCTGATTTTTATACTTTCACAGAAGATGCTTTTTGTTTCACTAATTTTTATATTCCTTCTATTGTTTATTTTCACTCCAAGTTTTATTATTTCTTTCCTTGTACTAAATTTAAACTTCATTTATTCTCTTTGTTTTTAGTTCCTTAGGATTTGGAGTTAGATTACATGAACCTTTTCTTATTTTCAGAGATAAGGATCTATGCTATAAATTTTTCTTTTAGTACTGATTATGCTGTCCTGTACTTCCTGGTTGACTTCATTCTTGTTTGTTTCCAGGACCTCTTTTATTTCTTCAATTTCCTCACTGAACAAATCACAGTTTTAGCATATTTTTAAAATTCCAGATATTATATTTTTCCCATTTTATGGTTAATTTATACCTCTATAAAATATCAATCTAAATGATAAGTTCAATATCTGATTTTGTTGATCATATAGAATGTCCATCTGCACTGAGCAAGAATAAAATGATAAAATGCAGCTTTGGTAAAAATGAACCACCCTGGAATTTCTTAGGTTAAGCTCTTCCAAGTTTTCATTTAAGTATGTTTAGAGCAGGGTGAATCATTCTTTAATAACTTTTATTTTCAGTGGTCTTACATATTTGTGTATCTCTTCAGTGACCTATGATTAACTGTTATGATACAGATTTGTCAATCCTTTTCACTTTGAATACTTTACTGCCGTGCTTGGCCTCCCTCCCTTGCCCTCTTATTATATGTACTAAGATCCAAATTGTTCCATAATCTAGACAGCTCATAAAATTTCAAGCAATCAGTGATTGCACCGGTCACAGGTTTTGCTATTTGGCGCAGTGTACAATTCATATAAAGATGTAAATACAAAGAGAGATAGAAATAGTCCAGGGTTCTGGCAGAATTTGTGTTGCTATTTGTACCAATGTGTGAGGTTCGTCCGAACATGTGGAGAGTGGTCTTAAGCATGGCTGTGGCTGGAACCGGAGGTATTCAGCTGTGGGGGCTCTGCTCTGGGTGGGGAGGGAAACTCAACCCACCCTCTTCCAAGGAGCCCCAGTGAGGACAGCCAGGTGCGGGGGCAGGAGACTCTGCGCTGTTCTCTTCCCGGAACTGGGTTTTATAGTCTCTGGTTCTTGGCCGTTGATGGGATTATATGAAACAGGTTCCTGGCAGAGGAACCCAGATGTGCGGGACCCAGGGTGTAGATCTCCTAGCCCGCTCGAATTAGGACTGGGGCCTCTTCCACCCATATCCCCCATCTTTCAGGCATTACACCCACCAACTGCCCCTGGCTGCTGTGCAATCCCATCAACGGCAAAGACCCAGAGACTATAAAACCAAGCTCCCGGAAGCTGGGACATCTTATTATCTAGGTCTTACTCTGGAGAACCTGGCAGGCTACCAAAAGTATCCTGCCCACATGGTAGAGTCTGGCAAACTCCCTCTGGCATATTCAATATGACAAAAATCAGTAACAATGATGGGTCTCATTCTTCTGACCCTGAAAGTGTCTCGAATGTGGCACTTTTTAAAATCTCAGGGCTAGGATGAAGGAGACGTTACTGGGGCCTGCTCGAGGCAATCGATGACCAACAGGATGATAGTGATACAGTGATTTGTACCAATAGAAAATGACTTGAACATGAATATATTTGAAGAGTTCATCACTTATTTGAGTTGTATGCATTTTATAGATTTCAGAGAAAGAAGTTAGAATAACTTTATTTGGCTAGCTCTAACCATGGATCTCTTAAACACATGTAAAAATAAATGAAGAAAAACTCAATTTGGAGGTGGGAGAATTCTCACTTAAAATGTAAGTGTTAGTGGATAAAGGAACAAATATCATAACCTCTCAATATCTATATTGCAAACCATAATGCCCAAAAGTAGAAAGAGAGTATAGGGGAAATTGTCTGCCATGGAGCCAGGGGGAGATTTAAAAAGGGTTATACTGGGGACTTTGGTGGTAGAGAATTTGCACTGGTGGAGGGATGGGTGTTTGATAATTATATGATTGAAACTCAAACATGAAAGCTTGTAACTGTATCTCATGGTGATTCAACAAAATAAATAAATAAATAAATAAATAAAATCTAAAAGTGTAAAGAGAATAAGTTTTTTGAAACTTACATGAAAGAATGTAAACTTACATGTAAACTTAGCATTTACATGAATGTAAATGCAAAATTTTTAAGGTTCTTTTACTGCCACCATAAAAGGTCCTATGGTTTATAAAATCTTATCATGTATACTGAACATGCAACCTGTAAATCTCTGGTTAGTATAAAATTTCTATCTGCATTAAATAACGTTTTAAATATTCCTAATAATGGTATAACATAAGAGACAAGAATGCACTTGATTTATAAATATTAAAATTATTTTTCTTAAGAAAATTCATACTTTGAATCTCTCTATATATGTGCTCAAGTACACATATATGTATTCATTGGTCAAATATTCATTTATATAGTTATACATATGATATATCTATCTACTAGCTATGGTCATCTAAGAACTAAGATTCTATGATTTTTTAAATTTTTCCTCTTTGTTCACTCAAGAAAAAATTTGGTGGATATGCTTACCTGGTATTTTTGACTCGAGAAGTGGTTATAAAGTGTAAAAAAATATTCTCTTTTCAGTAAATAGTAAGAACTAATCCAGGACTAATTTAGTGAGCGCCATGAGGAAATTACAAATAGTTTTATTTTAAGTAATTTCTTCCAACATGGAATGCAAAGACATGAATGAAATGAACACATGCTCCTGTTTAAATTCAACATATTGAACCACTTACTGTTAACTTTTCATTTGTAGAAGACATTAACATTTATTTCTTTATGTTACAAATTTTATTAGATGGTTTAAATTTCTATGTTGTGTTCTAATGAATATTAGTAAAACATAAATTTATAATGATCATTCTGCAATAACCTGATGTAAATTGATATTTATTTCTTCTCTTTCTTCAAAAGAGTATATAAGTTAAGGAAAGAACAATCAACAATTTTTATTCCACTATAGTGTGACAAACACAGATATTTTAATCTTTTTAAAATTAGATTTGAGTTTAAATCCAATTTTCCCCCTTCCCTTTCTTTTGTTGTTGTTGTTGCAATGCCCAGGAATCATACACATCTTTGGGTCTGGTTCTCACCATAAACTATACACTTTATTTGTGGTGCTGGATCTATGCTTGTGTCAAGGCCCACATGTCTGGTTGCAGTTCTCAACTATTATTTACTTGAAATGCTTGCTGCGTGTCATATACTACAGTCAGAGTGTTCATACAAACACAACTGGCTGTGTACGCACTGTTGGAACATCAGTGCTTTCAGAGAGAAAACATAAAAGAATCATTGCACTGAACATGTTTGTAACACTGGAGATCAAATTCAAGGTCTTATGTAAGAAAGGAACTTTTGCCACGAACCTATCCTCATGTAACTAAATCTCAGTTTTGTGATTTCTAAAAACAAACAAATCACTCATATGCTGTCTATCATGTTCTATGTTTTAAATCACTTAATCACTTAATCACTTAACTTCCCGTTAGTCGTCGATTTGCTCGAGCGGGCGCCAGTAACGTCTCCATTTGTCCCTGTCGCGTGCTAGTGTAGCCCAATGGCATCTCTTCGCTCCGGGAACATGGAGGGCCTCAAACCGATCATTCATGATCTTGACAAAGAAGTCTGACCATCTGGTAGGTGGGCAGCCACGCGGTCTCTTGACATCCCGTGGAATCCAATCAGTAACAGCTCTAGTCCAATGGTCGTCTTTAAATCTCATTACGTGACCAGCCCATCTGATTTTCGACACCTTGGCAAATGAGACAGCGTCCCTGATCCTTGATCGTCGACGGATGTCAGAACTCCAGATTCCTTCTCTCATTTGAGTGAAACGTGATATTCCAAGCATAGCTCTTTCTATTCTTCTTTGGGAGACCTGAATGGCGTTCTCATCTTGTTTGTTTGCGTAGGGCCCAGGTCTCTGAGGCATATGTTAATGCAGGAAGAACAGTGGAATCAAAGAGATGTGCCCGGAGCCGGAGGTTCTTCGTCCTCTTAGCTATTTCTTCGACGTTCTTGAAGGCGTTCCAAGCCGCTCTCTTCCTCCTGCGCAGCTCGGGTGCCAGGTCATTTGTCATGTTGACCTCTCGACCTAGGTAGACATAGCTGTTGCATTCGGAGATGGTCGTTCCATTGAGAGCGAATGGGGCGTCAGGAACAAGGCTGTTTCTCATAAACATTGTCTTCGTAAGATTCAGCTGTAGTCCTACCTTTCCACACTCACGGTCAAAGTCGGCCAGCATTTGTGCCGCTTGGCAGATGTTTGGTGTTATTAAAACAATGTCATCAGCAAAGCGGAGGTGGTGTAGTTGCCGACCATCTATCTTCACTCCCATTCCTTCCCATTCCAGTCGTCGCATGATGTTCTCGAGGGTGGCACTGAAGAGTTTCGGTGAAATGGTATCACCCTGCTGCACCCCTCTCTTGACATCAACGATCACTTCTTTGTAGAATGGTGAGATCCTGGTAGTGAATCCGCAATACAGCTCACGGAGGATCCTGATGTATTGGGCTTGAATGCCCTGATTGGCTAGGGCTTCAATGACCGCTTCCGTCTCAACAGAATCAAAGGCCTTCTTTAAATCAATGAACGTTAAGCAGAGCGGCATCTTGAACTCCCGAGAAACCTCAATGAGCTTGGTTATCGTGTGGATATGGTCGATGGTGCTGAATCCTTTGCGGAACCCTGCTTGCTCACATGGTTGTCCTTCATCTAGTGTTCTGCCAATCCTATTCAGGATGACTCGAGTGAACAACTTGTAGATGACAGACAATAGGCAGATCGGGCGATAGTTGCCAATGTCATGGATGTCTCCCTTCTTGAACAGTAGTACGGTCCTGCTGGTTTTCCATTGAGACGGAACCTTGCATTCAGACAGGTAGCGAGTGAAGAGCCGAGCCAGTATATTGATGAGTACTGACGGCAGGTTCTTCAGGTGTTCAGGTCTGACCTTGTCTGGGCCGGGTGCTGTTTGCTTCTTTACCGACGAAATGGCGTGTCGGATTTCGGAAGGGAGAACGTTGGGAACGACATACCCATCCTGTGGAATTTGGAATTCTATGTTTTAGACATAATAAATCAAAGTTTAAAAGTCCCAGTTAACGCCCATAATGTCACATTTCTAACAAGTTATAGTAACAGTTTGTCAGGTAATTTAGGGTGTGCAATATGAACATTCTAAATTTTGAGAATTGTAGCTATAAGAATTAATGTGGGGGAAAGAATCTCTACCAAACAAATTTTTTATAAAAGATTTTGTAATATAATCATTGAAAGTAATTAGGAAGTTGGCCATTTTTCAAAGCATCCATTGTTAAAGGGTGCTTTCTGGTTGCATTGAAAAATAATTTTATATAAAATCACAGAAAATATACTGTTTGAATTTTTATTTGTGGAATTGCATAAAGTGTGAGACTATGTAACTGAGTTGCCTGTGGAAATCAAACCTTAGTGTAGATTTATCTTTATAGTCATGCAACTGCATATTATTGGAAATGGGTCAGGTTCTTTAGTCTTATCAAGGTATTTACTTTACTATTTATGTTAAATATTCCTTATGGGCTATTTCTTGACTATATATATTATATAAAATAAATTTATGCAACCATGAAAAAATCCGTAGTGTCTTAAACTAACATGCTTTATTCAATAGAACTTAAGGAAGTGACAGTAAGGTTGGAATAGGTTAGGATTTGTGTTAGATTTGGATTTAGGGCTAGGGATAGGGTTCCTTTTATGGTTATGAATAAAGTTTGATTATGTTCAGAATTGACAATAAACATAGGGGTTGGATGATTGTTTAATTTTATTGTCTTTAGGTGTTTTGGTAGGGGTCTCTGGCAAATTATAGGTCAAAACTGACAAAGCTGCACATTTTAGTTTGGGAAGAAACCTCTACATATTTTCTATACAATATAAGACACATAATTTATTTAATAACTTTTATTCCAAATAAATTGAAATTCTTATATCTTTGCCTCCAAAATAACTGAATTTAGGTTATATCTATGCACATAGAATGCAAGGAATGACGATGCAGTTATGTTCTATTCTAAAGTATACCATGGTTTATAGGTTAGAAAAGCTAACAACCTGAAGCAAATTAAAAAAAAAATATTTGCCCCTCAGAGAGATGTTTGATAATTTTGTAAAGGTGAAGAAGTTTCAGGAGCAAGCAGAGGAAGGAAATTTAAAAACTGTCTCCAAGGGTACCCTGGGAGTGGGGAGGGAAGCAGAATTAAAAGTTCTATACCATTTGAAGGGTAGAAAAAGCAATGATGAAAGCAACAGTTTTAGTTCTGATAAAAAAGGTAGATCTTTTAACAACAGGAGCCTTTGGGAAATGGAATGTGTTGCTTAGTGAGGAAATGAGTTTTGCATAACAGAACATGTTTAAACAGAACTCCAGATGTTCAAACATTAAATAGGAGCTAAGGTTGATGATTTTTAGTTACCTTTCAAACTCGTATTTTCATGTTTCTTAAAAATACGAGTGGACTAGAGTTATATTTAATATAAAGATAGTATTTATATAATATGATAAAGAAAGCCACTCAAACTTACATTCCTCTTAATACCATCTGAGTGGCAATGTCAAAAAGCAAGTACATTTTTAAAAAGTTGATGTAAACACACTGTGATTTAAATAAACAAGGAGTATTTTTAAGTTAGAGAAAGGCAAAAAAAATATTAAGCATCGACTCGACTCAAATTTTCAAATAAGAAACTCAAGGTGAGCAAAGCCCTGCTTTCTGTAATATCGCATAAGTACATGAGATAAGTTGTTTACTGTGACCTTCATACAATCTGGACAAAGAAAAGACAAGAACAGCCTGCATCCTGGTATAAATCAACACTCAGTATGGTGTACTGTCTAGAAAGGCGGAACTGAAGGAGGTAGAGTATTAAAGGAAAAAGTCATTAGACTCTTATGGGAAAAGTCCCAGCTGTGTATCGGTTGAGATGGTATCAATGGGCTGACTGTGAAATGTTTCAAACGAGCAAGATTTAAAATGGTGATATTTTAGGAGCACATATTCATTCACCTTGAAAGTTTTAATGAGAAAAGCAAGGGCAACTAAACTGTTTTCCACAATGACCATGTATTTCTGAAAATTCTTTTCAAATCTTTAGGGTATGTTCATGTCTTTGGTTAAGGACACATCGTCACGAAACTGTATGACATTCTCTCTCACTGATTTCATTTACTTAATAGATAATTATGAGCAAACTACCTGTTCCTTCTATGCTATTTAGTGATTCCTATATTTTCTCCCTAGATTCCATGCGTCTTGGTAGAGACTGCAAGGAAATGTATCTCATGATGAAAATTAGAGATTGTTTTAGTATCTGCAAAAGAAATTACATTGTTGGGGAACCTTCAAACAGAAACACCGTGGGGTAAGTGAAATTACTATTCAACATTAGGAATAGAGTACCTGGTGAAGTCTTTCCTGAGAAAATTCCCTTCATATCTTCTGTTCTATCCTCTATAATGTACATATTCATTATTAAATTAAATGTACTAACAACTCATATAAAATACTAATACATCTTCTCTTTAATATAAAAATATTTTTATTCCTTTATTCTTTTAAAATTTAAGACAACATCTTAATACTTTAGTAGACACAGTTTCGATATACAAGTTTGTACATTACCCCTGAGTAAAGTTTCCGAGAGCATACACAATGGTCCTTATGTTATTTCTAGTATGCCTCTATATTGCTTACCTCTATCTATTGTTCACTTACTTATTGTTTTTATATGCAAGGTCAAGTGTCCTCAGTGTTTGATACTGTCTATTTTCTTGTTTGATTTTTTATATGCCACAGATGAGTGAGATCATCTGCTATTTGTCCTTCTCCCTCTAACTTATTTTGTATAACATGATTCCCTCCAGTTCCACCTAAGTTACTGGGAATTGAATATGAGATTTTCTTCAGATAAAGAATGTTCCATAGTGTAGTTATACCATACATTATTGTCCATTCAACTATTATTAACCATTTGGGCTGTTTCCATATCCTCCTCAGCACTGCAATACTTACAGATGTGTGTATATATTTTCAAATTCATGATTTGGGGAACTGGGTGCATATGGAAGTGCTATTTGCACTTCTTCTGAGAGTACATATAGTTTTTTAAGAGGTTGAAACAGCATTACCATGAACAGCAAATGAGGATTTCTTTCATATCACATACTTGCCAAACCTGTTTGTTTTCTGTATTTTTGATATCTGACATTTTCACTGCTGTGGAATGATACTTTATTGCCATTTTCATTTGCAGTTAATGATAATAAGTCAAGAGAAATTTTTATATGCCTACTGTGTCAGTAAGACTTTTTTGTAAAGTATGTTCATTCTCTTCATTTTTGATGGGGTTATTTAATTTGTATTTTTTTGCTGTTGCTGAACTTTGTGAGTACTTTATGCATTGTAGGCATTATTCCTCAATTGAGGTAAATTGTGAAGATATTATATTCCATTCACTAGGGAGTAATCTGATTTTATCCTGTTTCTTCTGATATACACAAACCTTAATTTGATGCAGTCACAGCTGTTTGTTTGTTTTCGTCATCTTTGTTAATGGAGTAAAATCATCGAAGCATCTCTATGGATTCATTAATTGAGAGTTCTGTCTGTTTCTCTTAACACATTTTATGGTTCAGCTATACTCTCAGATTCTTTAATCCATTTATATTAACTTTTGTGTTTGATGTGAGATACATATCCATGTTCATTTTTTTAATGTGGCTATCAAGTTTTCCTGGTATCATTTGTTGAGAAGGACATCTGCTCCATTTCATACATCCTCTTCCTTTATCATAGATTAATCATCTGTAAATCTGAGGGTTTATCTCTGGGTTTCAGTACTATTCAGTTGGTCTGAGATTCTGCCATTATTTTAATATGAATTTTTGGTTGCTATAGAATTATGGTATAAGTTCAAGTCTGGAAATGCAATACTTCCCATTTTCTGTTTTCTCAGAATAGTCTTGAATATCGAGAGGTCTTCTGACTCCACAAAAAAATTTCTAAAATTTGTTCTAAGTCCTCAAATAATGCCATTGGAATTTCAACTGGATTACATTGAAACTGTATAAACTTTGGATAGGATAAATATTCTAAGAGTGTTTATTCTTCAGTTCATATACATGTGGTATTTTTGATTTCTTGGTGTTCTCTTCTATTTAATTTAGCTGCAGATGTATACATCTTTCACATCACTTTTGAGGGTGTGGAGATTGGGCCAACACGAAGCAGTGCTCAGGCTTACTGCTGCATCTGCACTCAGAAACCACTCTTTGTAGGCTCATATGGAATGCTGGGGTTCAAACCAGAGTGGACGGTATGCAAGGCATGTGCCCTACTCATTGTACTAGCAGCCTAGCCCCCTTCACATCATTTTTAAAGGTCATTCATTAACCACTTGATGTTTTTGTATACACTACTGTAAATGGGTTGTATTTTTAATTTCTTTCACTTTATGTTCCTTGTTTGCATCAGAAAGTGCAACTGATTTTTGTGTATTAATTTTGTAGGTCACTGCTTTTTTTTTATCTGGTTTATTGTTTCGAAGTGTTTTTTAATTGATTCTTTATGGTCTCTGTGTATATTATCATGTCACCTAGAGAGAGCTATACTTTCACTTCTTTTAAAATATGGATGCCTTTGACTTCTTTTTCTTATATAAATTCTGTGCTCAGAATTTCCCCAAATCTACTGAATACTAATGAGAAAGGAGATACAGTTACTTTATAACTGATCTCAGAGGGAATAATTTAAGTGTTAGCATTCTCTTTAGTATTCTATTAGCTGTGAGTTTGTTGTAAAAAGCTGTCATTTCTTGGGAGTACATTCTTTTAATTCTGATATTGTCAAGTGTTTCTTCAATCATGAATGGATGTTGAATATTATCAAAATATTAATAGTAATTGATGTAATCATATTACTTTTATGTTTAATATATTTTAGTATTCGATATGCCAAACACAGTAACAACAAGTCTCACAATGGAGACATTACTGGACTCGCTCAAGCAAATCGATGAACAAAGGGAGGAGACAGTGCTACAGTGTGTATATTATAAATTTATTAGCATATACGGAACCATACTTGCATCACGGGGTTGATTGCCACTTGCTCAAGTTACCTCTGCTGTGAATGATCCTATGTGCCTTTTGTTTGAGATACTAACTTGAATTTCAGCATTCAAGATTTCATGACAGAGTTCAGTTGCTGTATTGTTTAGCTCTTTCATGTTCTTTATTAAGGTTTTCTAATTTTTTTCTATCAACTTTCCCTCAAATTCATTGACTCTTCCAGCGATTTCTTTAGTTCAGTGAGCATGGAAAGAATTGTTGCTCTGAAGTCATTCTTAGGTAATATCAATTTATTTATTTATTTGGTTTTGAGCCATACCAAGCAGTGCTCAGAGACTATTCCTGGATTTGTACTCAGGAATTGCCCTTGGAAGTCTCAGGAGACGATAAGGGATGCTGGTGATCAAATATTATACATTTATGTATACATTATATTCGTATACATAAAGATAATAAAATCCTGAGCTTTGAGAATTATAAAAAGTTAAAAGATTTCTGAAAATACAGTATTTGAGGCATTTTTAAATGTTAACTTTTATAGAATTACTTGTATCAACTTCTTTATTCCAGTATAAATTCTGGAGCACTGTAGTATTTGAGCCAGTATTTTGCAATCAGATTGAAACATTTTATTATTTTATGAAACATTATAACTCTTAATCTCATGATGTCCTTTCAAATGAACTGTGGATACTATTTCTCACTCAGCATTCATTATGTTAAAACAAATTGATAAAGTGTATTAACAACAATATTTAGTGATTTGTATATGGTATTTTAAAAGAAGGAAAATTAGTAAGTTAAGAATAGCAACGAATGTGGTAAAGGTGAAAAAAGTTTAGGATATGTTCACTTAATTGGCTAGAATTAGCACATTTATCTCTCTGGGTCTTGAACTGTAGAAAGAAACTCATTAAGAGAAGATTACAAACTTTGCTCTCCTTAACCTTTCTTAAGAATTTTCAATTATTTAAATGTGTTATTTACCTTTTCTTCTACTCTTGCATGAATAGTTACGTTTTTATTTATTTTGATTATAACAATCTCTAAGTGAAAGAAAGTACTTGATACAAAACCTTAATCATAAAACCATTAGCAAATCTTTCACTATGGCTCTGTTTTATAACAACCAATTTCACATGTCCTTTTATTTCTACCTGCAGTCAATTTATTATCATATCGTAAATCTAAACACCCTCCCCCATTCTCAATCTCATTAAAAAAAAACAGTTTTAATCTCTGCACCCTGGGTATTTTATCATCAAGAAAACATATTCAATAGCAGAAATTATAGCAGAGCTGTCTAGGATTACTAAGATTTCATTACTTCCATAAAATTTGCACAGAACATTTATAGATAGATAATAAATTACTGAATACTATTGCTGTCAGAAAAAAATATTTGTGTTCCTTTGTAAGTTGGAAAAGGTAACACAATGTGTTTTAAAACCAAATATTTTGGAGGTTATGTGATGATGCAGATGTATATCTTATCGAGTTTCCCTCCTGAGGAAAACATAAAGAAATAAACACTGTAGCACTATAGCACTGTCCTCCCATTGTTCATCGATTTGTGGAGCGAGCACCAGTAACATCTCCATTGTAGAACTTGTTGTTACTGTTTTTGGCATATCAACTACACCACAGGGAGCTTGCCAGGCTCTGCTGTGCAGCCCGGCAAGATACTCTCTGTAGTTTGCCAGGCTCTCTGAGAGGGACGGAGGAATTGAACCCATGTCGACTGCATGCAACGCAAACACCCTGCCCACTCTGCTATCAGAAAGTAATAGGTAAAATACATAGAAGTCAAATTTAAGCAAGGAGGCAATCTCAAAGGCAGAGTTTTTATTTATATCATAGGATAATTATAAAGTGTTTATCTCATCAAAGAACTTTTTATTTCTTAGAATGCTTTAGGAATTATTCCAGGAAAAATTGTGTGCTACAGAAGGATGAATTTTGAATTTCATTCACTTTTTAAATGTTTTTATTCAACATGTACTAAGAAATTCTGTACCAGGCAATTTTCTTAGTACATGAGATCCTGGGATAATTTCTATTTCCCTCAATAGTTTAAATTTTAATCAATTATTGTATTAATTTTTGTACAAAATGCTAATAAATAGATATTCAGAGGTCAATAGGAACAGATAGATATGTTAGATTCTAAAGTGGAGACCCTTGGAATATTCCCAGATGATATGACAGTGGTTATATCATTGAAAAAAGGAACGGACTTTGGGAAATGAAACATTTAGATGAAGGGACAGTAGGTAAAACTAGATGGTGACAATGCCATTAAATATAGTACTAGAATTTGTGATAACACTGCATGGTTAAGGCAGTGATGGTTGCATGGTTCTTGAGCATGGCTGCATAGTTCTTGAGCATAGTTGCAAAATAAGGATTTTAAAAGTTTAGGTAAGTCATTTAGACTTTACCCTGGATACTGATGGAAGTCATAACAGCATTTTGCGAAGAAATAAAGTATAAAAAATTCCCCTCACAAGGTCAGTTTCATCATTAGAGTGAAATTTGAATGTTTTCTTCCTGGACGTCACTGAACAGTTCTAATTATATGTTGGAATCTATAGAGAAAGATAAAAATTAAACATGACAATGGTAAAAAAGAAATGAAAACAAGTTCTAGATAAATTTATGACAAAAATAAAATTATTTATAAAATTGGACTCTTATATAGCAAATACATGAACTAGGTTTATCACTGAGAAACAATCCACAGGGTATAACATGCTTTCATTTCAGTTCCACAAATATAGAAAATATGAGTGCTTCTGGTGAGTTTCTTTTTAGTAAGTTTGTGGGGCATTTCAGAAAGTATATTAAGGAGTTGTTTCAGGATGTAGCAAAGCCTGATGAAATGCTGATACTATAATTAAAAGAATTGACTGACTGTTTCTTCTGAAAGTCATATCCTTAAACATAGAGAAGCTGTTGTTTTTCTTGGCCTTTCTAAAATTATTATGTCTTTATCAGTAGAATAAAATAAGGTCTGTCATAGAGACATGCCCCATTATTAAGGCAGATTCTCTTGTGCAGTTTGTTTCCTCTTGGAAGAAAGAAAAAGTAATTTCTCCATTCATCACACTGAGTACACCCCAATTTATTTTAAATTATACAGTAGAATGAGGGGTGCCAAGGGGAAGTCATGCAGCTCAGAGAGTGGTTGGGTTTATTTAATCATCTATGACATTAATAAACCAAACTTTTCAAAATCCATAATGGATTTTAGAAATATACCCGTTTTCTTCTTCCCCCTCCTTTATGAAATTATTCCAGAATTTTCTTGGTAACTAAGGTGATCAGAAAATGTCATCAACTTTAGAGTAATAAATCAACTCAGCAATAAATATGCATTTTAATGGAAATTTTAAGAAAGGATGCCATGTGAGAATTGCATTAGCCTTTGTGGGTGGAAGGTGATGGAAGTTCATTTCACTAGATTTTCTATAAATCAAAGATATTTAATGACCTCGTGTTATATGCCAATAAATTAATAAATATTCTCTGACAATCTTTTATGTGGAAAACTCTGTTTTAAACATAAGTTTCATAAAAATGTTCGGATAATAGATAAGAAGGTTATCACTTCAAGTAAATATGATATAAAATTCAAAATAACTATACTTCAAGTGCTGACAAATAGAAAGCAAATAAAACTGGGGAAATGGATAGAAGCTATTTTTACAAATCATATATGCTAATGAGTTTAGTTTTGAGAAGAGTCTGGCAAAAAGACTTGTGGTGAAGCATTTTATGCATAGGAAAAGAAACAAGATCAAGAGATGGTCAGGCTGTTAGTACATGTAGCACTTTATCCAGAGTGTGAGTGAAATGGAAAAGCCTGGGAGAAAATGAGAATAAAATTTGGTGGAATAAATAAAAAATATGTTATTGACCCTGGCAAAATGATGAACGTTTTATTAATTTAGAAAGTTACAAGTGAAGTCACAAAATTAAAGAGATAAATTATGTGGTGCATATTTTAAAAATTAATTCTGAATTATCTGTGAGACTAACCATTAAAGAGTGGTGCTAACGTCATTCACTACTAATAAGGTAAACTTTCTACCAAGAAGAGCCCTGATTTATGATAGCAAATGATCGGTGAGAACAGTTAGAAAACTATTACTTAATATTTATCAAAGATCATGCACTTTAACTAAACTCTTTATTGCTAGAAACTACCATTAAATCACATTTCAATATCATAGAGAAAATTCATAAAGAAATTGGATATTTCATCTTTTTCATCTTAAAATAACTTTTCTCAGATTAAACTAAAATTTGACTTTTTTATTCACACTTTAAAAATAGTAGCAAAAATGTTGCCTTTTTAATCTTTTCCTGATTTTTGTGAACAAGGATATAATACATTGTGACTTGTTAAAAGAATTCAACTTTTAGAAGTAAATTACATTTCAGACACTTTTAAGAACTAAAAAGTTAACTAAAAACAGATTTATTTTGAAGAAAAAGTTCAAGGAACTTACTTAAATAAGATGAACATGATAAATGTGACTCATTTATAAGTTGCAAAAATCTTTTAACTTCAAAGTAACAATGATGTTCATATTTTTATTTTATTTTTAAAAATTTTTACTAAAACCACCTTGCACACAGTTGACCTGGGTCCGATTCCTCCGTCCCTTTTGAAGAGCCTGGGAAGCTACCAAGAGTATCCCGCCCGCACAGCCTGGCAGAGCCTGGCAAACTCCTCGTGGCTTATTTGATATGCCAAAAACAGTAACAACAAGTCTCACAATGTAGACATTACTGGTGCCCGCTCGAGCAAATTGATGAATAACATACTGGCAGTACTACAGTGCTATTAAAACACCATGGTTTACAAAGTTTTCCATAATATAGTTGTTTCACGCAAACAATGTTTCAATACCAATCCCACCACAGGTGTTTGACCTTCCCTCCACCAATGCCCCCAGATTTCCTCCCACCACTCCCAATCTTGTCTCTTTATCAGGCACATAACAAATTTACTTCATATTGCATGCTCCAATAAAATGGTAAATAGAATAATCAGAAAATAAATCAGTTTGTGAGATTGATAAATCTCACAGGGTTGTTAATAATGTTATTGTCTGAGGATTTACTGAGATAGTCTTGTTTAAGCCTTCTGTGTTATTGTTTTTTGCTGATTGAGCTTGGTGGGCTTCTATATCTGTCAATCAAACTTATTTTGCTTATCCTGAGCTATTAGTACTGGGAAATTTAGAGAAAGTGTATCATACACTTCAGGATATGTGAACATGGACCATTTATATGGTGGAAAAGTTGGGCAAGGCAGCTGCCAAGCCTAGCTGGAGGAGAGAGGTATTGTCCACCCCTATATTCAAAAGGCCTGTTTGACCTACCTAGAATTGGTTGGTGACTTGTTGAGATGCAGGACTTTGAATATTTTGGTGACTTGTTGAGGTTCAGTATTAGAGAGATTTATTAACTACAGTTTTTGAATAATGTTTGCCTATAACTACAGAAATAAGGGAGTCCAAGATGTTGAGAATTTCGGGAAAACAGGGTTAACCTGCTTGTGTGATCACAGGGTATCTACAACAAAATAAAAATTAATCCACACAGAAACAATCTGAAACTAGGATTAATAAAATTTCCACAGCAAAAGATTAAGGGACAGCAATGTTGTGAAGGTAAGAAAACCAACTGATAGGAGATAATTCAGGTATAGAATTTCTCCCTGAGAAGTCAGAGAAGACTTGTTTTTACCTAACAACATGTCTTCCACCAACCTAGGGACTCAGGATAATAATGACCCAGAGAATATTAACTCAGAGTAGTAACAGCTTCACCCAACCAGAGAAGTCTTGCTGACTAGGGGTTGAGAGATGACCCTTAAGAGGATCCTTCCCTAGTAGAAAATGAAGTGAGAACCCAAGTGGTCTCCCACCTTTATCATTAAGCACCTTCTAACAGCAAGCATCCCTCAAATTCACCAAAACATTTTTAGCTAATCAGTGAACCCTGTAGCTGACTCCACTTACCCTTTGGCCCAGTTCTATCATGATGCTGTTAACTGCCAGGACCTTTGTGAGTGCACTCCCTCAGCAAGGCCCATAGGCATTATAGCCCTTCTTTAGTGTAGAGAACTTCCTGCCTTTTTATAGTCTCCAGAAAGTTCACTGCACTGTGGCCACAACTCTGTGTGATACCATCTACCTGAGACTCCAACCTCCTACAAGGTTCACTTTACCTGGAATCCCACAAAGGAAATGAATATCATCTAGAAAATACCTGCCCATCACTCCACCTGACTCTATGAGTTTCACAGGCTTTGCTTGCCTATGATAACAAGTAGGACCAACACTTCCAGAAAAAAATCTGGAGTTAGTTGAAAGCATACATATTAAAAATATTCTCTCTCATACCAGGGCTAAGTAGGTCTCTGGGCAGCCAATCAGGTACACAATCATCCTTGGAATGTGCCTGCTAAGCTCTTACTAGAACCTCAACATAAAAACAAAAACAAACAACTAGCTTATAAAATCTGCTGAAACAGAGCCAGATTGCAACGGAGGGATCAATTGCTTTCTGATGCTTTTGAGAAAGGTTGGCCAGCAGAATATATACAAAGCATACAAAGATTGCTGAGTCCTTCCTCATTTACTGCAACTATGGCACCCAAAGAGGCTTGTAAAACATGGACATTCTACAACAAAAAGCAGTATAATTTTCATCTCCTTGTTGATAGGTCATTTTTAATGGTGTTTCTATGATATATACATATATGTATCTCCTGCCTTGAAATGTCAATCTGAAAAAAGCATATTAAATATTAAACTAGATTTTGACATAAAATGAGATAGGAATGATGATTTTAATAATGGCAACTTTATTCATCAAGAAGTATTCACTCTAATTATGTGAAAAGTATAAAGGCTCGTTAAAATACGCACGATAGTACGGTAGCACGGTCCTCCCGTTGCTCATCGATTTGCTTGAGTGGGTCCAGTAACATCTCCATCGTGAGTTATAGGCAAACATTATTCAAAAACTGTAGTTAATAAATCTCTCTAATACTGAACCTCAACAAGTCACCAAAATATTCAAAGTCCTGCATCTCAACAAGTCACCAACCAATTCTAGGTAGGTCAAACAGGCCTTTTGAATATAGGGGTGGACAATACCTCTCCCCTCCAGCTAGGCTTGGCAGCTGCCTTGCCCAACTTTTCCACCATATAAATGGTCCATGTTCACATATCCTGAAGTGTATGATACACTTTCTCTAAATTTCCCAGTACTAATATGCCAAACACAGTAACAACATATTCAATGTGCCAAACTTGTTGTTACTGTGTTTGGCACATTGAATATGTTGTTACTGTGTTTGGCATATTGAATACGTCACTGGTAGCTTGCCAGGCTTTGCCATGTGGGCAAGATACTCTCGGCAGCTTTCCGGGCTCTCCGAGAGGAGCAGAAGAATAGAACCTGGCTCTTACAGGGCCGGCTGCATGCAAGGCAAATGCCCTACCACTGTGCTATCTCTATGCATAAAAAATATATATATATTTAAATTTTTATTTTATTTTTATAAAGTAGTTCACAATATTTTATTACATTTAATATTCTAACATCAATCCCACTACCATTACACCTTCCCACAATGGTATTTGGGATTTTTTCATCCCGAACCCCAACCCCTGCCCCAAAGCAGAACCAAAATAATTTATTTTCTATTTATCTGTTTGTTATGATTAAACTGCTGAAAATTGTCCATAAAAGTTTCCTTAGAGAAAAGTGTGTGAAGATTATTGTATTTCACCAGGGGGCAATTAAGCCCTTCTATAAGATATTACTAAAATGTTTTAAAGTTTGAGGCTTGTGTGCATCACGAATCACGGCCATCCTGTTATTCGTCGATTGCCTCGAGCAGGCCCCAGTAACATCTCCTTCATCCTAGCCCTGAGGTGTGCTTATATATATAAAGTATATTTCCTTCTAATATTGGTTGCCTTCTCCTTTGAAACCCCATCAAATGTGGTGCGTGAGTCTTGGAATAGGAGTAGTCTGAGATAAGAGATGTCATGCGGACTCATTCATGGCCCAAGCGTCCGGAGAGTGGCCTTGAACAAGGAGACAGTTGAGTTCTAGAGGTTTTTGGCTGAAGAGCTGGGTCCCTTGGCGTGAGGAGGGGTCTGACCTGCACTCCTCCAGGGTGCTCCGAATGAAACAACCTGGCACGGGGTCTGGTGGCGTGGCTATGGCGTGTCACTTTATGCTGTCTTCTGAGAGAGAAAGACAATGAGTCTCTGGAACATGGCCATTAATTAAAATATATTATACCTCTGCACATAACTGTGTGTATATATTTATTTACACATTTTTGGTAAATACAGCAATTTAACAAATAATATTCTTTCAATATCAATTTGCTATGATATTGATAAGAAAAAAATGCCAGACAAATGTTGGATGAAAAGTTATCTTTTTTCAGGACCTCCATTCATTAAACAGTTTCATTTGAAGGTGCAGTTTTCAAAAATTAGTTAATAGCAATAACTGAAGGACTTGCTCCATGTGTCTCTGTGTGTTTATATGTGTGTATTTGTTGTATGTGGTTAAATGATGAAAGTGCATTTTGACAAATTTTATACACATTAATTTCAAAATATCAGTTTTGAAATTTCTGGAGGGTTAAAATATTTTTGTGAAGACGGGAGTGGGAGGCAGATGGGGTTTGGCGCATTGGTGGAGGGAAATGATGAAGGAAGCAGTGCTGAATCATTATATGTCTGAAACTTAATCATAAATAAGTATGTACTTTCACAGTGACTAAATTTAAAGAATATGCTTATGTTGTCTATTATATTAGTCAATAGACTTTGAAAATATGTCTTCCACAGATCTAACTATACCGGGGACAGACCTGCTGATATATATATATATATATATATATATATATATATTACTTTCCTATTTGACAAATATTAAATACAAAGAAGCACCTTTCTTATTCTAGTTTTTGAATGATATTAATATCAGTCCTTTCCAAAAAGGGATCCTACTAGGAGGCTGCTTTTACCATTCATTTTTGAGCTCTAATTGCTTGTCTTTTTTTCTGCTTGCATTAAACTTTTCAGAGCATTTGAACTAATCTTTTCTACATATAGCCCAATGTTGAGCAATTTTCACTTTAGACTTTCCAACAGCTTGCTCCATGTAAGCATCTATTAATATTGACCACCATCTGCAAAGCTTTAAATACAACTTGATGATGGTTGGAATCTGCATATTACTAAAATAAAGACAGTGAATAATAATATAAAGTATGATAGATATTCTAAAATATTTTAAGTAGTTCTTCGTTATCTCTCTAGTTAGCATTTCCCTTTCCTGTTTAATTATGTTCATGTTTAAGGGGACAAAGACCTCCCTTCCTAACAAACTCTTTAGATTATCATTCTAATTATTCCAATTATTTCTTTTGATTAATAATGTCACTAAAGTTAATGGAAAAAACTTGAAATTATGTATGAAGAATTTATCCTCCAGACTCATTGTAAATCCCAAATACATTTGCAAAAGCTTCACAATACTCAGCAATTTTTATTGCATATTGTGAAATAAAAAATCAAAGTTAGAACTGAAGTGTAATTAAGATAAACACAGGATATGAAGGTCTATAGTACACTAAGTGCCATTTTGAAGCAATGTATGCTTTTATCTAACTCTTCTTTTTAATCATCAACCCAGTATAATTGTATGTACATTTAGAGGAAGAAAAATAGCATGAAAACTATTTTAATTTCAATTTATCTTCGTTTATTTGTATAATTTACTTCCTCAAATTTGGGAAAATTTTATTTTAAATGTTAACATAGGTGAACAATGATCTAGTAAAACTAACAAGTAAGGCAATGGAATAAAATGTATATGAAGGGATAAAAAAAACAGACAAGGGGAATTATAAATGCATATTGCTTTCAACCTAAATAAATTCATTTGTCAGCAGGGAAAACTGTTTTGAGTGAAGAAGATTATTTTCGCTGCATATATGCGAAGTATGCATAATAAGTCATTTAAATCAAGGTTATACATTGTCTTTAGGCAATTATTCTCTTCTGTATTTGTCAAATGCAAAAAGCCAATTGTAAGCAGTTTTGAACTATTATTTTGTTGCAATTATGCAGTCCTTTGACAAAGGATAATGATTTATTTTACAAAGAAGATGCTGCTGGCTTACTTCGTGGAATTTATAGTGTAACAGGGAGAAATAATTAACCAAACAGGAATTCAGAAGAGTAGTAGATGCTGGTACATATCTGCAATGAATTAGCTTATCTAAAGATGGATAGATGTACTTTAAGTTTTTCATAATCATATGCTTACTGGTATCTGGGCACAATGTTCACAGAAGATGAAAATTTAATTTTGATCTCTCTTCCATGCAATGACATTTGTCATAGAAACAGAGGTAGTAGTACTATTTTCATTTTTAAAATGCTATTGAGAACATGACATTAATTGTGTAAGAGATTACTTGATATAATACCGTGCACTTTTTCTCTTGTCCCTATATTTTAATCCCTTATATATTAGTCATTTATTATAAATATAAGAGCTCTTATCAATATTCTTGGTAATGACTTTTTAATAGTAGGAATGATAAATTGTGAACTCATTTTTAATAAAAGCAAGAATAATTTAGGGAAGGTTATGTCCATATATCAACAGAATTTTGAAAAATTTTCAAAAATTTAAATAACCTATTTAAAATAGTTTATTGGCAAATGTGACTGCATTGAGTTAATGAATATCTAGAAATATCTGTTTGATATTAACTATCACATTTTGCCAAGTTTCTCTGAATCAAATATATCTTGTTTTCTATTGCTTTCACTGTGGTATCTATGTACATTAAATAGCATGGAGCTGTAAAGGAAACTATGTATTTCCCTGTAATGTTAATAAAACTAGTACGCATCATGTTAGATGAAAGAAGTGTAAGGAAAATCAAATATCATATTATCTTACCCTCTGTAATATAGATAAACAAAAAAAATCGTGAGAAAGAAGAGACAGTATCAAACAAGGACTAATACTTGGCTTAGGTCAAAATTTAGTTAATCAACAGTGGGGACTGAGGGGTGGACACTGAAGATTAGACTAGAGATTGTATAAAGCAGTGGTGGAAGGTCTTGGGTACATTGACAATGGTGGGGAAAAATCACTTTTTACATCAAAACCATAAACTTTAACACTACTCTCAAAGTATTACCTAAACTACATACAAGATTTTTTTAAAGACTTGCTTATATATTATAAGATATGTTTGTACATGATTGTATCTTCTTATGATGGGAAAAATACTGAGAGAATCTGAAGAAAATTCTGACAAATCTTAACCCCATAAAATTTAATAGTCACACCAACTATTGGAGGCTCATTATATTTTTCATAAGGCATTAGATGTTCCAACACTAATCCCACCACCAACATGACTTTCTCTTTATCATTGTCCCCAGGTTCCTATCATCCGCAAGCCTGTAACATTAGAAGGAATTACATAGTTATCTTATAGTGCTTGTTACCAAAAAATGGCTAAAGGAATTATTAAAAAAAATTCAGTAAAAGGACTTGTGAAAATTGTTATATCTCTGAATGGGATCATAAAAATTGTCTGAAATTGTTTATTAAGTGTTTGTTGCTAGTTGAGCTTTTAGTGTTATAGCTTTTGTTTGTTGTGTTTGTTTGGCTTCTCCGCTACTCTCCTGTCTAATTTGGTGTGCTTTTTACTGGGCTACCAGTATTGCGAAAATGGAAGGTATTGTTGGATCCAGGAGATCCAAGTTCTGTAAAAGTGGGCTGATGAGTTTTAGTAGCTTGGCTTACCTCTATTCCAAGAGTAATTAGTTTCTGAGGCTTTGAAGCTGGAACTTTTGTTTCCAACTGCCTCAGCTGTGGGTGTATCTGATGGATGAGGAATTGGAGCAGGCTGAGTTGGAGCCTCTACTCTGAAAAAAACCCAGAATTCTCAGTCAGAAACAAGTGTACCTGAAATTTTCCTTGGTTTTGCATCGCTACAAAGATTATTCCTGAAGCAGTGAAATTGGGACATTGAATGGTTTCTTGGCAGTGATTGTGGAGTATTGGTGCACTTGCCTGGGCTTTGACTAGGCAGGTACTGAGAACACAGCCCTCCTGAGGGTACACAGAGTTTTCAGTCCGAAGAGCAAATATCCAAGAATTTTAGCACATTAGATTGCAACTCTTCTGAGATTAGTGGGGAAGCTGTCAAGATGGGCTATTGTTTACATGACCATTACATGTCTTTATGGAAGAAATTAAAGATTGTTATTAGATTTTTACAACCATTACACTCTTATTAGCTTAAAAAAAAGTAATGTTTTGGGGGGAAATCTCAATTTCTCAGCTCTTTAATTTATAAATGAAAATTCTATAGAATATACCTAAAAGACAAAATATTGTTGACACTTAATATTAAAATAAGGTATTTAATTTTAAAGTGTAATGACAATGTTTATGAGAAACAGTTTTTTTCCTCATGTTCCATTCGCTTTCAACAGAACGACCATCTCTGAATGCAACAGTTATGTGTACCTAGGTCGAGAAGTCAACATGACGAATGTCCTGGCACCTGAGTTGCGCAGGAGGAAGAGAGTGGCTTGGAACGCTTTCAAGAATGTCGAAGAAATAACTAAGAGGACGAAGAACCTCCAGCTCCAGGCACATCTCTTTGATTCCACAGTTCTTCCTGCATTAACATACACCTCAGAGACCTGGGCTCTACGAAACCAGGATGAGAACGCTATTCGGGTCTCCCAAAGAGGAATCGAAAGTGTTATTCTTGGAGTATGACGTTTCACTCAAATGAGAGAAAGAATCCGGAGTTTCGACCTCCGTCCATGGTCAAGAATTAGGGACTCTGTCTTGTTTGCCAAGGCACTAAAAATCAGATGGGCTGGACACATAATGAGATTTGGAGATGACCGCTGGACTAGAGCCGTTACCAATTGGATTCCAGGGGATGCCAAGTATCGCGTGGCAACCCACCTATGAGATGGTCAGATTTCTTCATCAAGACTCTGAACAATTGGTTTGAGGCTCTTCGTGTTCCTAGAATGAGTGGGCGCCACTGGGCTACACTAGCACACGACAAGGACGTTACTGGTGCCCGCTCGAGCAAATCGATGAGTAACGGGATGTCAAGTGATCAAGTGATCAATATGTATAATGTGACACTAATTAAACACGTTTATGAGCAAAAAACAAGCAACAAAAAGTATTTCAAGTGTTGTTGTTGGTGCTGCTGTTGTTTTGTTGTTGTTGTTGCTGTTGTTGTTGTTGTTTAATAGCTATATGACACAGATCTTTTTCTCAGCACTTCTGGGGTTGAATGTACATCTCCAGCATGTGAGACATTCACTTCACTGACACCCAAGTTTGGTCTGCTTTTTAAATTTTTTGTATGTTTTTATGATAGCTTTACTGTTTCTGAGACATCCTGGTCTATCCTTCATCCTTCCCCTGAAACCTTGGAAATCTACATACATTTTATCCTAGGTCAAAAATGTATCTTCATTTACTATTGTTCATTCTCTTCCTTATATACCACATATGAAAGGTTGTCTGGCATATGTTGCCCACCCTCAAACTTTATTTATTTATCTTGACACATTCTAATTTATTTCAGATTGAAGCAAGACTATTTTATCTTTTCCTCTGGCTAAGTATTCCATTGTGTACATATACCAAAGTTTCTTAACCCATTTATCAGTAGGTCATTTGGGTTGTTATCAGATGTGGGCCATTGTAAATAATAGTGAAATTGATGTAGATATGTATAAATCATTTCGAGTTACTTTTTTGTGTTTTTGGTGTTAATAATACCAAGAAGTGGAATAACTAAATCTTTTGGTAGTTCGTTTTAATTTTTTGAGTAAACTTCATACTATTTTCTATT
This sequence comes from Sorex fumeus, assembly GCF_029834395.1. NCBI lineage: Eukaryota > Metazoa > Chordata > Mammalia > Eulipotyphla > Soricidae > Sorex > Sorex fumeus. Next base: position 14,716,285 of record NW_026606172.1, read on the forward strand.
GAAAGTAAACTATACAACTTTCCTATCAATTGCGATTCTGTCATTCACATTACCTAAAATTTAATAATGTTTAGAAAATAAAATTTTAATATTCAATACTATGTGTATATTTTAAAATTATTCCTAAAATTGAACAAATGATAGCATCTTCATTTCTTACATTTTCTATTCTTCAGAAATTAAAATGCATTTTAGTGGATTTAAAAAAAACCATGTTTGGGCTGGATAAATAGCATAGTAGGTAGGATTCTTGCCTTGCTCATGGCTAACCTGGGTTCAAACCGCAGTATCCCGATAGTCCCAGAGCACTTCCAACAGGATCCTTGAGCACAAACCAGGAGTAAGTCCTGGGAACAGCTGGATGTTGCCCTAAAACAAACAACAAAAAAGTAAAAAGATAAGAGATGGTCAATTTGATCTTATTAAAATAATTCCAAATTAGTGGGGGAGAGATTACAAGGGAAATACAATAAATAAACAATGACAACAACATAGTAAGAGAATAGATCCAATAGGAATCAAACAAAAGCAAAACTCACCTTAAGCATAGTGACTAATGTTGTATTTAAACAAGATACAAAGAAAAACATGTTCAGGCAGTGCAGTGCCAATTGCTATGGAGTTCAATATTTTTAGGATTTTATATATATATATATAAATATATATATATACATATATATATACTTTTACCTTTAGCCATGTGTTCATCCATTATGTTAACATCTATAAACTGGATTTTCAGCATTTTGAAATTCATTTAAATTATTTATTCATTCATTTTTTTTTGGTGTGTTCTGGGCCAGACCTAGCAGAGCTGAGAGCTTTCTCCTAGCTCTGCATTCAGGGATGACTCCTGGCAGGGTTCAAGAGAGCATACAGGTGCTGAGGATTGAATCTGAAATAGCAGCATACAATCAATTGTCTTATCAGCTATGCTATCACTTCAGCCCTTAATTTAATTTTATTTTATTTGGGTGGGGAAAACACTCAGTTTAGGTTTTTTTCCTGACTCCACACTCAGGAATTACTCCTTGTGGGCTTGGGGTACCATATATAGGATGCTATAAATTGAACCTGGGTTGGCTGTGTACAAGGCAAATAAACAAGTGCTCTACCTGCTGTACTATCACTTCATTCCTAAATTTTTATTTAATTTTTATTCTTTGATATTTATGAAGGCACTGTGATTTATAATACTGACAATTATAGTTTCAAGAGTGTGGTGTTTTAATACCACACACACCACCAGTGTCAGTGACCTTTCACCAATGTTTCAAAATATCTTCTCAAATCCCATCCTGTACCCTTGGCAGACTTTGCATTGGATTTTGCTCACAGGTGGAATGTTATCACTGATCAAACAGTGGTGAGACATGACTACATCGACAAGTCAATAAATAGTAGAAAGATGAAAGATAACTAGGTTTGTAGATGGATCTCATGTGAGACCCATCTGGCTTCTAGGTTGCTGCTTTACAGAATAAGAGCTTCATGAAGTAGGCATATAAAATCTAACTTCTGTTTTAATAACTTGTTAGTCTATACATAAATTACTAATTTAAATGCATTAAATTCAGAAGAAACCATTCATGTGGATCTTTTACAGTTTGACAGTAAACTTCTGACATTAAAAATTGAAAGACTAGTGCAGAAGCCAACCAAGATTCAATTCCTAGTGCCTGTTATGATCCCCCAAACCACTCACACATAAACAGCCTCATTTGGAGAAAACTGAGCATTTCTGGATGAAACCCCCATAAATGTAATTAAAAAATAAAAATTAAAAGATGAGTAATAGGGGCAATGCATTCTGTTATATGCTATATACTATTATAGTAAAATAGTAAAAATAAGGCAATTAAGCAAAATCTGTCATAGAGATTCAAGTTGTCAATAATACAAATGTGACATTGGAATATCTCAATGATATAATAATAACTATATATTATAATAATAAATTTATTACACAAATGCTGATTCTTCCTCAATTAGGATTTTAAACATATGAGAGCAGTTATTTGTCCTGGACTCATGCAGGACACATTTTACATCTTTATATCATTAATTTGTGTATATATTCATTTTCCTGATTACACAGTGGCAAACTTGAACACAGCTGGTCCAAGTCATCACAAGTTCCGGAAGTTAATGATATTTTATTGGTCTTCCCAGTATTCAGGTAAAAAGCAAATTCTTTGCTTGGATGATTCACTTGATTGTCTTAATTTGTCCCATAATTTTCTATTAACTGATGCATCATTTTACAAAGGATAGCCAGGTCCTGGTGTGTTCGCTAGCTAATCAGTTGAACATATATGGATGATTTAACCTATGCCGTGTGCCTGTTCAATAAACTATGCGCACATGATTACATTCTTTAAGGTACATTAACAATAAAAATACCATGAAATTGCAAATCAGTTCTCAGAATTGTTGGAAATGTTTAAACCCGTAGTTTTAGAACTTGTTTCTTTTTCTCGTCCATAATGTTAACTTCTAAAAGACACCGTAAGACTGCTTGGTGTTCCTTCTCTTTGAACTTTGTCCCTCAGAAAATATTCAGAACAAAATCACTATACAGTGCTGAAATGAATTTCACCTAGCATTTTTGGAACTTCTCTCAAAGTGATGTATAATATTGTGTTTACTCATGCAACTATTTCATTATAATGCTAATTATAAATACGTAATCATAACCTAATAAAAATACATCAGTCACTTGTCTTCCAGCTTTTGAATTCTTTTCCTGACCCAAACAAATCAAAGTACCCTGTCATCACTCAGCCCCTCTTTTTTTATAATTTTTTAAATTTTTATTTAGTCACCGTAAAATTAAAATGTTATTCATTATTAGATTTTAGTCACTCTATGTTTCAACACAAATCCCATCATCAGTGGCCACTTCCTCCACCAGTGCCCCATTTCCATTTGATTGCCACCCTGCTTTTACTAGAGGCACTTTAACAGCATCACTTGCATCACTTGTATCACTTGTCATCTCGTTGTTCATCGATTTGCTCAAGCGGACGCCAGTAACGTCCTCCATTTCTCTCAAGTGAGAGAAGGAATCCAGAAATCCAACCTCCATCCACGATTGAGGGTCTGGGACGCTGCCTTATTTGCCAAAAATCAGATGGGCCGGACACATAATGCAATTTAGAAATGACCACTAGATTAGAGCCATTACTGACTGGATTCCACAGGACGTCTAAAGAAAACCTGGCCACCCACCGAGATGATCGGACTTCTTCAAGACCCTGAACAAATGGTTTGATGCTCTTCGTATTCCTGGAGTAAGCAGATGTCACTGGGCTACACTAGCACGTGGCAGGGACAAATGGAGATGTTACTTTAACAACTAATATACATTTTTGCACTGTGATTTACAGTACTGTTGCTGATGAAGTTACCATCATTCAGTACCACTTCTTCCCCCTGGTTGCATGTTTCCCTTCACCATAGACACTGACCTCTTCCAATCCTAAGCCCTAACCCCCTCAAGTGGTATGTTTCCTGTTCTGTTCTCACTATATCTTACACATCCTTTCTTCACTTATTCTTTTATATTTATTTTATCTATGAGTTTATTTCCATTTTCCATGTTGAATTGGTGCGCTTAAAATGTTTAAAAACCTTTATCCATTTCAAAAGTAAAGTAAAGGCCCTTCCGTTGATCATCGATTTCCTCGAGTGGGCCCAGTAACGTCTCCATTGGAGACTTTGTTGTTACTGTGTCTGGCATATCGAATACTCTCGGTAGCTTGCTGGGCTCTCTGAGAGGGGCGGAGGAATTGAACTCGGGTCAGCCATGTTGGCTGCGTGCAAGGCAAAAGCCCTACCACTGTGCTATCGCTCCTTAATTAATCCTTTAGAATATGCCTTAATTAATCCTTTAGAATACGTCTCTTTATTTTAGAGATGCTGATCTCTTTTCATGCTGTCTATTTCTTTCTACATGATTTCCAATTTTTCACTTTTGTCATATGTTTTTACTGGCAGTCTTCATAGATTTATTTTATTGGCGATGAGTTTTTGATGTGTTTGGTGTCAATTCATGTTGATTTTTTTTCTTTTCTGTTTTCTTATTGCTTTTAGTTTATTAAAAGCTTGATTTTTCCTATGAGAGAATTAAATACACATTGCTTAGTAAACTAGATCTGTGGTAAGCACTTAAATGCTGATAAATTATTTGATTATCAAAGATTGGGAGAGAAAAACCAATAACAAGGGAATTGAGACAGGAAATTGTGGGAACAAACCGTAAACATTGCTGAGTTTTTCACATCTTTGTATAAAATCAATTGATATGCTTGCCCCTTAAATCTTCAGAAAGCCCCCCTGGTACAATATGTTATTAAAAGAATCATTAGAAGAGGAATAAAGACAATTTCTGTGTCTTCCTTCTGTCTCTTCTCTCTAATAGCTTATGAGTACATTTCCATGATACGGGATAGATGTGGAGAAAGCAGAGCTTCCGCAAGTCCTTTCTGGTCCATGTCCTGATGAAATAGTCTTTGTTGTTTGGTATTGTATTTGTCTTCTTTGGGCATGTTCCCTTCTATGCCAATTGTAATGAGAAATCCATAAGCCATCACTAAAGTTGTTCAACTGGAATTGGAATAATCAACTGTTTTACCTATATAGTAGAAAGACCAGATTGAGTTTGGAACATAGTCTATAAAATAGTGTTCTTACTTCACGAGAATTTCATGTGTCCTTGGGGATGAAGAGATAGTATAAGAGCTAAGGTGCTTGCCTTACATTCAGGTAATCCTAGTTCTGTCTTCTGCCCAACAAACTTTACCAAGAACCCAGAATTTCAGTGAGGAGTCTCTGAGCCTCCTAACTACCACTTAAGAGGGTTAAAAAAATCCATGTGTCCAAGATTCTGTGAATGCCTTCAAAGAGATTGGGGGCAAGGGGTTGTTTTATTTTTGGTGTGAGTATACTTCTACTATGGTCCAAGAGTTCCTGAAACAAATTTCCCTTATCAGTTTCTTGGTCTCAGGTTACAATACCATAACAGAAATAAAAATTCAGTTTCAACAAATATAAATAAAGGAGTGGCATTTTCCTTCATTTTAAGCAGGAAAAATAGTTTGATAGTAAATTGCAAACCTTTGCTTGATTATCTTTCCAGATTTGGAATATTGTTTTTGCAGCTTTACTCATTATGTACAGAAATAATCTTAAACTGTATTTGTCCCTTGACATCCATTTATAGGTGTTAAAGACTGGATGCAGATTCTAGATCCCCAACTTAGTTTTATAAAGAAAAAAATGCACAAGTTTCTGCTTATTGCACCTACTTTAATGTTTCCTTCTTTAGAGTGACTGTCTAGGGATTACCTTTTCCTACTTTGCTATTGCATATATATTTAATATAGGTTTCATCTTATGAACTAAATTGATGGAAAGAAAATGTTTTATAAGTCCAGTGCATTATATTTTAGTATGCATATTAGCTCACATATTTATATATATACTTATGTGGTTTGGGGGTCACACCCGGTGGTACTCAGGGCTTCCTCTTGGCTCTGTGGTCAGAGATCTCTCCTGGCAGAGCTTGGGGACCCAGAAGTCTTGGAAATGGAACCAGAATCAGCTGCAGGCCAGGAAAGCAGTTAAATCCCTGCACTATCTCTCTGGCACTCTATCATATTTTTAAATTACCAGTTGTTATTTACAATAACAGTTGGTAATAAATGGGGGGAAGGCAATATACTAGACCATGTAAAGAAAAGCTGGAGCGATAGCACAGCGGGTAGGGCGTTCGCCTTACAGGCGGCCAACATGGCCGACCCGAGTTTGATTCCTCTGCCCCTCTCGGAGAGCCCGGCAAGCTACCGAGAGTATTTGATATGCCAGACACAGTAACAACAAAGTCTCCAATGGAGACGTTACTGGGCCCGCTCGAGCAAATCGACGATCAACAGGAGGGCCTTTACCTTTTACCTTAATCAAATATCATAAATGGGAACAACTTTAGGATGTTATGCAGGGGTAGGTATGCGGAGGGCAGATTATAAGGGATAACATCAGTCCTTAAAGTGTTAAGTGGGGTCTATCAAGTATATGTGAAGGACATGTTAAGAATTCATACTTTCTTTGTAAATGTCTTACTGTTATAGTGGAAACAATAAAGTAGTGTCAATGTTAATACCTCTAGTTCACAAAATTGTCACATCTTTACCACCAACTTGGTGCCAAAGATCCTCCATCACTATCCTTATATGAGTTCTCCTTAAGAGTAATGTGTTGGTACTAAATTTGAGTAAAGGAGTAAAGTAATGGTATTTGGTAGGGGTTCATACCCAGTGTTCTTTGTGCACAACTCCCAGACATGTGATTAGGGGTTTCTTGTGGCAATGTTTTGGGGACAATTTTGTAGTTCAGGAGAATGAACCAGGGACAGCAGCACACAAAGCAACAGATTGGCCTGTTGTACTATCTCTCCTGCCTTTGGTTTTAAAATGTAACTCTTTCTTCAATATTAAAGTGTGGCCAAAACATATGAATGTGGGAAACAAGTTATAAGGCCATTAAACAGTTCACAAAATGGGAAATGTTTAAATATTTTTAAGTATTAAAAAAACTCATACAATAATTATTACTTTTGGCCGCATATGCAGCCAATTCTATGCACTAAAATAGTGACTGAGCTGTAACTGTCATCAGCTTTACTGCCAAGCACTACATTTCCTAGATTGCTACTACATTTCTTGCTTTGCTAGAAAATTCAGACTGTCTTCCTGATCTCAGTCTTACAGATGAAGTCAGCACTAGAGGCTGTAGTGCTTGGTTTCAGTGTGAAATGGATATTAGCACTTATTTTAAATATTTTCATGACTTATGCTGATCCTAGGGATTCAAATTCTTGAGGAGTATAAAATGTATAAAAAAGTATAAATGCACATATTTCTATGGTACTGTTTTATCTTTAAATTCTATCCAATAATAAAAAAATGTATCTAAAGATAGTCAGCTTGAAGGAATTATAGTACCACAAGCCATACCTTCTTTTATGTCTGGCAGTTAGATATGCTAGTGAATGTTACTCTTGTCTACTATCTTTAAAGACTGAAATTTTGTTCCTCTCAACCTCATACACATGAAAAATTACACATTTATTTTTCCAGGTTGATCGTCTGATGGCAACTTACTTTCAGATCATGGGTTTTGATAATACACTCATTTGAAAAGATTGGGTTTACTGATATTCTATCATTGTAATTATCATTTACTTTTAATCATTTATTTTCTCTTGGAAACTTTATCTAGAGTATCTCTGTGTCTCTGTGAAGTAATATTGCTTTTTTGTACTCAGATACATAGCATCTTCTCAGTATTTTTTAATTCAATTGTATATTTAAATGTCACTGATGAAGAAAATACATGTTGGCTTAATAAAACAAATAGATATATACAAAGACTTATTGTAAACATTTTACATGTGAGTTTCCAAGACCCTATTGATAATGCCAATTGAAAGATTGATAATGCCAATTGAAAGATTACTATATTCTAGAAGACAATTTTGATAGGCATTTGAAAAATATCATTTAATGTCCAGTGAAAATAAGCACTTAAACTACAACCACAGGACTGAGATTACAAAATGGACAGGATTGCACAGGAGAATGGTGGAGGGATTTTGACACTTAAATTTTGGAGTTGGTGTAGTAACACTGTATCTGTAAAACATACAAACATTCAAAATTTGCAGGCCACTGGTGCTTCAATAAAAAGAATATTAGTTGAATTAATGAGGAAATGAAGATGTAATAAAGAAAAGACATTAAGAGGTATTAAAATAGATAAAATTTGACTTGTATCTTAGTTATAAACTCATATGTAAAATTAGTCCATGATAATAAATAGTTTAATCACACTTTCTCAGACAAGAACCTCATGACTAAAGTGTGGTGCAAGTAGAACTCTCACCTACTTTAAATTTTTCCCTAAAGAAACCATGAGAAGGAAAATATATTATAATTCAAAATAAATGCATAATCCACAAAAAAATCTCACAAAATAATAATTGGGAGAAATGCCCTGGACCCTATTACTTAGTTTCATATCTTGAGATGAATACATTTGAGGTTTCTGCCTTACACAGCATTACCACTAGATCATGTTTTAGAGAATGATTTTGCCAATATACTCCCATCTGCCTCTGAGACTTCAGAAGAAGTCTAGGGATTATTCATTCCAGGCATCTGATCTTTCTTGCTCCCCATTTCAATCTTCCTGTCAACATTTGTAAATCTTGTGACATGGTTCGTCTATGATAGATCCTATTGGCTCTTGATATTGACACAGTTCTCTGGTGGTTCAGAAAACCCTGATGCCCTTTGGAAAATCTGAAACCCAATCTAATAGATTGTCTAGGGAACTTGAACAGAACTTGAGGTCAAATTGAGGTATAATTAGGGCGGGGGAAGCATAGATTATCCTTAATTATATGTGTAGTTCAATGTCCTTTTGCTATTATCCATATCCTGTTTTCCCAGCTATATCTTTTAAAACCGCAAAGCTCTCCCCAAAAATAGATATTATTTTTATCTCCAAATAATAAAAGGTTTTTATACATTTTTATATCTATAAAGTTATTGATTTTGTGATAAAGATGAACTCTAAGGATAAGTCATCTTTTTATACCTATATAATATAATAATTTATTTTCAAAGCCTCAGTAATTACATATGATACCAAATACTTAATAAACAAAAATAACTGATGGTATAAATTTAACAGAAATCGGGGAATACATTTAAATATAATTATTTTATTATATATGGTAATATTCTAAATCAAATTCTGAATTAGTAGATTGTTCAAACATAACATATTTTTAGACTCAAGAAATATGTGACTATATGCTTATAATATTTTAGCAAATTTGTACCTTTGAAGAAAGAACTAATTATTTATTAATTTGTATATGTTTTAATAAAATTTCTTACAAACTTGAATTTATACTTAATGGAGAAATCTATAATTTTCTTCTGTTAAAAACTATTGTCAACAGTGCAATGTTAGTAGAAGTATAATGTCAATATAAAGCCATTTCTGAAAGAGTAAGAGTTCCGAATACAGTAGTGGATTAGAATTCTTCAGTCTTTTACATTAACCATTAATTATGAAAGTGTGATCACATTAAATTTCTTTTGTTAAAAGTTTTTTTGTTTCTTATTATTTTAATAAAGACTAATAATATTTCTTTGGATATAAGTGTGGTATTTATTGTAAAAATGGAAATCTGTTTAAAGATGTAATTGAGATTTGTGTTTTTGCTACGTACTAGTGATTATTTTTATCATGCTGACATATTTCCCATCTACTACAAATTATTTAACACAATTAATATTTGAGCTAAAATTTCCAACTATTTACACAGCTTTGCAGTAGGTGAACTTTAAAATTGGTGTTTTGGTTTCCCACTGGGATTTTGATTGAAAAGACATTTAATTTGGTGGTTAATTTGGAGATTAATTATATCCTCACACTTGATTCTTTCCTTTCTGAGGCATCTTTCCATTCTTTAATGAACATTTTTTTCTAATAATTTGTTAGGTCTATAGGTTAAGAGAAATACTTGCATTTTAATAGATCTTAAACATCTTGTTGTGAAAGTAAAGTATGTTCCAATTATATTATTACAAGTGTTCATCACTCCACAGCCTATCCACACACATATCCAGAATTGATTTCTTGATACATTTGCTATTTTTGTGATATTTTTATCTGCACACCTACCTATGCTTTATAATTCACTTCACTTTAAAAAAATGATTATTTCAGTTTTTTAAAGGCAATAGTTTATCTCAGTCCTTTAGAAATTTATTTATTTTTTTGATTATTAATTCTTTTTATAGCCTGTATGAGCATTGATTGTTGTCATTAAAAAGGAGAAACCAAGTAAAAGTTATTATCATAAGGTGATGTATTTATATGCTAATTAGATCATTTCTCCAAATCCATATCTATTCATGCCCTATCACATCGCATATAGAGTATTTCAAAATTTTAACTTTTCTTACTATTTTGGGGTAAATACTGTTAATAAACAGACACTTGAATTAATAGATTTTTTTTGTAATTTACATTCTTTAAATTCAACTCTCCTTTAATTTTTTAAGGACAAAAATAATGTAAAATTCCATTCTACCTTCTATGTAGTGAGCTATTTCATGTGTAAAGGCCTAAATAGGAAGAGATGGCATAAAATTGTTCCAAGCTGGTGGAGGAAGCAAAGTCAGTTATTTTTTTCAAGAGGAGACAAAGAAGCAGACAGCAGTGGATTGAGGATAAAAACAAGAAACAGCATTCAGATATTTTTATGGATTATCATTCTTTCATGGCATTTGACATTGCAAGTGAAAGATTTAATGAATGGTGAAATTATTTTTGATTGCCTGGATTGTGTTTATGGTCCACAGCACCCCCATAAGACTGAACCACACCATGCTTCATGTTTTTATAAACATTTTCATTGTACACATTCTGGCTATTATTAATCTGAGATAGGTAGTTTCTGCTAGAAATTTGAATATTTACTTCTTATTGCTAATGTCTTCCTCTTTTCTTATAGTAGAATTTTTTCCCTCAAATTTTCCATCAGGCAGGACAATGGAGCATCTGTTGAGCACCTGCCACGTGTGAGCACTTGTGTTGGTGCAATGATGAGGGGAAATGAGGAATGTACTTAAGATCACTCAGAGGAGACAGATCCACAGTTGTAGCAAGCATGACTGTTTGTCTAGCTTAAACCTATTCTCTATTTTATTTTCCCTAACTCAACCTCAATTTGTTCAGATGTTGATGACACACTAATCATCCCATTTCATTTCAGGGAATCTGACTTGATCTTCAGTTCAAATGGTTATTCATGTTTTGTTTAAATCAACAAGCACCTGCCATTTTCATGGTTGTTGAAATCGTAGCAGTTCTGTTCTTACGGAAAGGACAGCATCCTCTGGGTAAGGGAAGGGCTCTCTTCCACTGCATGTTTCCTTGTAAGGAGACAGAGTACGTATGCTGCTGAAAGCCTGTCTACCTTCCTAAGGGTAACTAGTCTTAGGACGAAGTAAGAATGTGAACAGAAAATCAAGGGCAAGGAAAGAATTGAAGTCCCTGATGAGATCATTAAGCTACTGAATCAATAATCCATGACATCTGCCTGCTTCTTGACTTCCAATTATGGGAACTAATAATTGTTGACACATTTTTAGTTGAGATGTATATTATTTATAGTTGAAAGTATCCTGAATGATGTAAGAGTTAAATTAATTAAATAAGCAACTTCTCCTAATTATTACAAGATTTTCACCTGGAAGTCTTTATTTGCTTTATGCAAATATGTGTGTTTGGAAGTACTTTGTTATTTTTAGTTCAAAGGAGAAAATGTTAGTTTTCTTCCTGGACATGCTAAACTTTTTATTAGTAACAGCTATTTTTTCATAAACCCACCAACATATTCTTGTCCTCACCTTTTTCTCGATTTAAATGTTAGGTTTTAAGGGGAAATATATCTTAAATATTTATGTCAGAGGATTTTAAAGGCACTCTCTTCCATCTTAACCAAATACAGCTATAAAATGTACTTGATACATTTTCTAATATCTGCATTATACTAATACAATTTTATGATTTTAGCATGTATTTAATGTGTTTCTAATTGGTAGCTATATTCAAATTTATAAGGTCTTAAGGACTTAGAAGACATGTTAGTCTTTTTATATATCATTAGTAGTATTGAAATCAGTATGATCATAACTTTTAATATTCTTTACTATAAAATGTGAAAATAGAGAACTACAGTGATAAGGACAAATTGACAAGGCACTAATAATAAAATACTGAGTAAGTGATGTTTTTCATTTCAGATAAAATTTGAAATTGCAAAATGCTTTGGTCTGAAAATAATACTTTGTGAAATGTTAAATATACTCTTATGTTGCTGATGATTCATGCAGAAAACAAAATAAAACCTATAAATATATGAAAATGATCACTAAGATATGTATCTTGCTTTCCATTACCTTGTAATTCCACCCAGGAAGAATTTTTCTAATGGTTTTCCGCCAGTAGAATCATGCATTCCACAACAATGAAAAGAAATTAGACAAAAGAAAACACAGAATCGTAAATTTGAGAAGCAGTGACATTTGGTAGGTAGAAGCTTGTTAAAGTTACTTGATAATAAACTTGGACTTTTAGGTAGCCAACTTCTATACCTTTTTCCATTGTTTACATAGAAACATAAATTCTTAAAGGTATCTTGCACACTCTAAGGACAGTGCAGAAGGAACTCAGAATACAACAAATGCAGATTCATATGACTAATAAATAAAAATTATATTTTTGGATTACAATACAGTGAAATATCAAAAATACTTCTGAGGTTCGTCCTCAACGCCGCGGCCGATTTTCTCCTCCCAGGTCGGTCATTACATGAACCTGGGACTTCACTTACCCCTTTACACCCCCGAGGCGTCCTCTGGGAACCTGGACCACCTATCATCCCTGAGCCTCTTCCTGTTCATCCACAATGCTGCCCCGGGTTTTCTCCTTCTCGGAGGTTGTACCCCTCCCAAACACCAGGTAACCATAGGGGGAGTGGTCTCTTCAGAAAGGGGGTGTGGCCTCTTCAGGAGGGGCGGGGCCTCTTCAGAAGTGGGCGTGGCATAATTTTGGGCCACAGATAAATTACTCACACCCAGCAATCTCATGTAACATCTCAGTCTCCATACCACCACACCAACATGAAGAAACAACACAAATCCCTACCAAGAGGAGAAAATGATGACTACAGTCCAGAAGCCTCATTAGGTGTTACTCACTTAAGGGAGCTCTCTGGTAAAGAATTCAGATATGAAGTAATGAAGATTTTCAATGAACTCAATGAAACAGTGAGACAGAAATCCAGTAAATTAAAGGAGGACATGAAAGAAACAATTGAGAAAATACAGGAAGAAATGAGAGCAGAAATTAGAAAGCTACACACAGAAATGTCAAGAAACAAAGATTCGTAGATGAAATAAAAAACTCAATGTGTGCCCTCAACAGTAGAATAGCTACAACTGAAGACAGAATCAGTGAGCTGGAAGATGAGCTTCACGAAGCCTACAGGCAACAACAAACAATGGCAAGAGAACTCAAAACAGCTCTAGAGTGTATCAGTGTCCTAGGGAATGATTCCAAGAGGAACAACATTAGAATCATTGGAGTACCAGAAGGTCAGGGAAACAGTTCCAATGAATAAGCCACGGTTAAACAAATCATTGCTGGAAAATTTCCAGAGCTGGACAATGCAGCCAGCCAGATTCAAGGAGTCCAAAGTGTTCCAGCTAAAAGAACAAAAACACCCCAAGACCTATCATAGTTAGAATGATGGCTGTCACCGATAGAGACACAATACTGCAAGCATCAAGGTCAAAGAAGTAAATCACAAACAAAGGAGCACCCCTTAAATTTACAGCAGACTTATCAGAGGAAACCCTCCAAGCCTGAAGGCAGTGGTTGGATGTAGTGAAAAAAAACTCAATGAAATGAACGCTTCACCAAGAATACTTTATCCGGTTAAATTCTCATTCAAACTAGAAGGAACGGTACACTATTTTGTGGATAAACAACAGCTCAGGAACTTCATAGACTCAAAACCAAACCTAAAAGAAGGGCTAAAAAGGCTACTGTAAGACAAGAAAAACCCCTACAAGCACAACAAATCCTTACATAAAGATGACACAAAATCTGGTAACAATAATCTCGCTCAACATCACTGCTCTAAATTCACTAATTAAGAGACACAGAGTGGAAAAATGGATTCAGAGACAGAACCCAACATTCTGCTGCCTACAAGAAACACATCTGAACAATCAGAACAAACACAGACAAAGAGTCAAAGGATGAAAAACAACCCTGCAAACAAACAACCCCATGAAAAAAAAGCTGGAGTGGCCTTACTAGTATCAAACAACATAGATTTCAGGTTTTAAAATATTATAAGGGACAGTGAAGTCCACTTTTTATTAATCAAGGGATATGTGCAGCTTGAAGAAATCACACTCCTAAACGTATATTCACCCAATGAGGGATCAGCCAAGTACCTACAGCAACAACTAACAGACCTTACGAAGGACATTGCAAGCAACACGATAGTAGTTGGAGACTTCAACACCACCTTATCAACCTTGGATAGATAAAGAAGATTAAAACTCAGCAAGAAGGGCTGGAATGATAGTAGAGTGGGTAGGGCATTTGACTTGCACACAGCCAACCCTGGTTCTATTCCCAGCATCCCATATCGTCCCCTGACATTGCCAGAATAATTCCTGAGTGCAGAGCCTGGAGTAACCCCTAAGCATCGCTGGGTGTGACCTAAAAATAAAAAAAAAAAAACTTCAGCAAGGAAATAATGGCTCTGAAGGAAGAAAAAGAAGACATAGGGCTAATAGATCTATACAGGACTTTATATACACCCCAAAAAGAATACACATTCTTTTCCAGTGCACATGGAACATTTTCCAGAATAGAACATGCACTAGACTACAAAGTGTACCTCAACAGAATCAGGAATATGGACATTGTATTGTATCAGCTATCTTCTCAGACCACAATGCACTGAAGATAGAAATTAATCATGTAATCACTTAATCACTTACCTTCCTGTTAGTCGTCAATTTGCTCGAGCGGGCGCCAGTAACGTCTCCATTTGTCCCTGTCGCGTGCTAGTGTAGCCCAATGGCATCTGTTCGCTCTGGGAACAGGAAGAGCCTCAAACCGATTGTTCATGATCTTGATGAAGAAGTCTGACCATCTGGTAGGTGGGTGGCCACACGGTCTTTTGACATCCTGTGGAATCCAGTCGGTAACAGCTCTAGTCCAGCGGTCATCTTTAAATCTCATTACGTGACCAGCCCATCTGATTTTTGACACCTTGGCAAATGAGACAGCATCCCTGATTCTTGATTGTCGACGGATGTCGGAACTCCAGATTCTTTCTCTCATTTGAGTGAAACGTGATATTCCAAGCATAGATCTTTCAATTCCTCCTTGGGAGACCTGAATAGCATTCTCATCCTGTTTGCGTAGGGTCCAGGTCTCTGAGGCATATGTTAATGCAGGAAGAACAGTGGAATCAAAGAGATGTGCCCGGAGCCAGAGGTTCTTTGTCCTCTTAGCTATTTCTTCTAGGTTCCTGAAGGCGTTCCAAGCCACTCTCTTCCTCCTGCGCAGCTCGGGTGCCAGGTCATTTGTCATGTTGACTTCTCGACCTAGGTACACATAACTATTGCAACAGTTAATCATGTAAAGATGCAGAAAACCAAATCAAACACCTGAAAATTAAACAATTCAATTTTGTACAAGTGGGTCAGGAAAGAAATCAAGGAAGAAATAAAAAAATACCTGGAAACAAATGAGAATGAAGACACGAGCTACCAGAACCTGTGAGACACAGCTAAAGTTGTGTTAAGGGGAAAATTTATAGCTTTGCAAGCATTTCTCAGGAAGGAAGAAAGGACCCACATAAACAACTACTTCACAGCTCAAGATCTTATAAAAGGACCAACAAAAGGAGCCCAAATCAGGCAGTAGGAAAGAGATCATAAAATGTAGAGCAGAAAGCAATAACATGGAAAGCCAAAAACCAATCTGATAGATCAATGAAACCAAGAGCTGGTTCTTTTTGAAAATAAACAAGATAGATAATTCACTAGTAAGACTCAGAAAGAAAGAGAGAGGTAGAACCATAATAAACCGAATGAAAAATGAGAAGGGGGATATCACAACAGAAATCAAAGAAATTAAAAAGATAACCAATCATGTTTGGTCTATAGTCTACTTTCAGCATACATCTCCCATCCTGGGAGGATCCTCCCAACACCCTTTATTTGGTGCTCCCTTCTCTATCTGAGCTCCCTTTTCCCCTAGCATGTGTGGCTGGCCTCCAAGGCATGGAGTAAAATTGCTGGTACTAATCTCAGCCATTCTTGTGTGTTAGTCTCCCATTTTGTTACTTTATATTCCACAGATAAATGCAATATTTCTATGTCTATCCCTTTCTTTCTGACTCATTTCGCTTAACATGATATTTTCCATGTAGTACCACTTGTATGTAAATTTCATGACTTCGTCTTTTCTAACAGTTACATAGTACTGCATTGTGTAAATGTACCAAAGTTTCTTTAACCAGTCATCCCATTGCCTCTTTTGCAAACCACAACACCCAATAAGAGAGAGAGAACAAAAGGGAATGCCCTGTCACAGAGGCAGGGTGGGATAGGGAGGATGGGGGGTGGGAGGGATACTGGGATCCGTGGTGGTGGGAAATGGGCACTGGTGGAGGGATGGGTATTTGATCATTGTATAATTGAAATCCAAGCACAAAAGTTTATAAGTCTGCAACTGTACCTCATGATGTCTCACTAATAAAAATTTTTAAAAAATACAAATGCAAAAAGAAAGATCATCAGAGACTACTTTGAAAGTATTTTATGCCACAAAACAAGACAATCTAGAAGAAATGGATACATTCTTGGATTCCTACAATCTCCCAAGGCTGAATCAAGAAGATTGGAAGACCTGAATAGTCCTATTAATATCAAGGAAATTGAAACTGTAATCAAAAGTCTTCCCCCCCAAAAAATGTCCAGGTCCAGATGGATTCACTAGCAAATTTTTCCAAACATTTAAAGAGGACCTATTGCCTCTTCTTCTCAAGCTTTTCCAGGAAATTGAAGAAACAGAAACTCTCCCAAACAGTTTCTATGAAGCCCATATCTCTCTAATATCAAAAGAAAACAAAGACACCACAAGAAAAGAAAACAACATGCCAATATCCCTGATGAACACCGATGTGAAAATTCTCAACAAAATACTAGCAAATAGAATTTAACAACTCATCAAAAAGATCATACAGTATGACTAAGTGGAATTCATCCTGGGAATGCAAGAATGGTTTAACATTTGGAAATTAATCAACATAATACATCACGATCATGATCATCCTGTTGTTCATGGATTGCCTCGAGCAGGCCCCAGTAACGTCTCCTTCGTCCTAGCCCTGAGATTTTAAAAAGTGCCATATTCAAGGCTCTTTCAGGGATAAGGAAATGAGACCCATCATTGTTACTGGTATTTGGCATGTTGGGTATGCCAAATACCCAAATACGGGGAGTTTGACAGACTCTGCCATGTGAGCAGGTTACATTTGGTAGCCTGCCAGATTGTCCAAAGTAAGAATGAGATAATAAGATGTCACGCAGCCACATTTGTGGCTGCGCACTTCCAGGAACTGGTTTCTGTAGTCTCTGGGTCTTGGCCATTGATAGGATTACACAGAATGGGGGGGGGGCAGTTGGTGGGTGGTGGGTGTGACCCCTGCCTACTGAAAGATGGAGGATCTGGGTGGAGGATGCTCAGCCCCAATCCGAGCAGGCTAGGAGATCTCAGCCCCGGGACCCGCATGCCTGTGTTCCTCTGCTGGTTCTTTCATGTGTGTGGAGAGTGGTCTCAGCATGGTTGTGGCTGGATCTGGAGGTCTTCGGCTGCCGGGGCTCTGCTTGGGGTGGGGAGGGAAACTCAACCCATCCATCATATCAACAAAAGAAAAGATAAAAACAATATGATAATATCAATAGATGCAGGGAAAACATTTGACAGGATCCAGCACCCGTTTATGATGAAATAAGATAAATGGTTATAGAAGGGACTTTCCTCAATATAGTTAAAGCCATCTACCACAAGCCTATGACAAGGATCATCCTCAATGGGGGAAAATCTGAGAGCCTTCCCTCTAAGATCAGGGATGCCACAAGGATGCCCACTCTCTCCCCTGCTGTTCAATATAATGCTGGAAGTACTTGCAGTAGAGGTTGCAGTCTATAAAATTAATACCCAAAAGTCCATGGTTTTCCTATATGCAAATAGTGAGAGAGAAGAAAGTGACATGAAAAAAACAATCCCATTCACAATTGTGCCCCAGAAAATCAAGTACCTAGGAATCAGCTTAACTAAGGAAGTAAAGGACCTGTACAAAGAAAACTACAAAATGCTACTTCAGGAAATAGAAGACGACCCGAGAAAATGGAAAGGTATTCCCTGCTCATGGATCAGGAGAATTAACATTGCCAATATGGCAAAACTTCCCAAAGTATTTACAAATTCAATGTTATCCCTATAACGATACCCACAACACTTTTCAAAGAAATGGAGCAAACACTCCTGAAATTCATATGGAACAATAAGTACCCATGAATAGCTAAAGCAATTCTTGGGAAAAAGAAAATAGGAGGAATCAACCTCCCAACCTTCAAACTCTACTACAAAGCAGTATTAATTAAAACAGCATGGTACTGGAACAAAGGCACAGCTGCAGAACAATGGAACAGGGTGAATATACTGACATCTCCCCTAAACATATGATCATCTAATCTTTGATAAGGGAGCAAAAAATGTGAAGTGGAGCAAGGAAATCCTCTTTAACTAATTGTGTTTGAAAAAATGGACAGTTATATGCAAAAAAATGGGCTCAGATCTCAACCTAACACTATGTACAAAAGTAAGATCAAAAAGGATTAAAGACCTCAATATCAGACCGGAATCCATAAGGTATATAGAACACAATGTTGGAAAAAACCTCCACGACATTGAAGCTAACGGTATCTTCAAAGATAATACCCCACTGGCCAAGCAAGTGAAAACAGAGATAGACATATGGGACTATCTTAAACTAAGAAGCTTCCGAACCTCAAAAGAATCAGTGACAAAAATAGAAAGACAGTCTACAGAATGGGAAAGGGTATTTGCCCAATACCCTTCCAATAAGGGGTTGATACCAAGGATATACAAAGTACTGTTTGAACTCCACAGTAAGAAAACATCCAACCCCATAAAAAAATGAGGCAATGAAATGAACAGAAACTTTCTCAAGAAGAAATCAGAATGGCAAAAAAAGGCACATGAAAAAATGCTCACATCACTAATCATCAGGGAGATGGAGATCAAAACAACAATGAGATATCATCTCACACCACTGAGACGGGTCCACATCCAGAAGAACAAAAGCAACCTGAGTGGGCACGGATATGGCGAGAAAGGGACCCTCCTTCACTGCTGGTGGGAATGGAAACTGGTTCAGCCCTTTAGGAAAACTGTATGGACGATTCTCAAAAAATTACAAATTGAGCTCCCATTAGACCCAGCAATACCACTCCTGAGAATATATTCTGGAGAGGCAAAAAAGTACAGTTGAAATGACATCTGCACTTCTATGTTCATTGCTGAACTATTCACAATAGCCAAAATCTGGAAAAATCCCAAGTATCCGAGAACAAATGACTGGTTAATGAAACTGTGGTACATCTACACAATGGAGTACTATGTAGCTGTTAGAAAAGATGAAGTCATGAAATTTACATATAGGTGGTACTACATGGAATGTATCATGCTTAAGTAAAACGATTCAGAAAACAAGGGACAGACATAGAAATATTGCATTCATCTGGGAAAAATAAAGTAACAAAATAGGAGACTAACACCCAAGAATAGCCGAGATAAGTACCAGGAGCTTTACTCCATGGCTTTGAGGACAACCGCACACGCTAGGGGAAAAGGGAGCTCAGATAGAAAAGGGAGCACCAAATAAAGGGTGTTGGGAGGATCCTCCCAAGGTGGGAGAAGCATGCTGAAAGTAGACTATAGACCGAACATGATTGACACTCAATGCCTCTTTTGCAAACCACAGCACCCAAAAGGAGAGAGAGAACAAAAAGGAATGACCTGCCACAGAGGCAGGGTGGGATAGGGAGGATGGGGTGGTGGGAGGGATACTGGGATCATTGGTGGTGGAGAATGGGCACTGGTGGAGGAATGGGTACTCGATCATTGTATAAGTGAAACCCAAGCACAAAAACTTTTAAGTCCACAACTGTACCTCATGGCATTTCACTAATAAAAATTTAAAAAAAAAGAAAAAGAAGAAAAAAAGAAATAGTATAAAAAATGTTTCTGAGGTATCTAGTTTGCATGAGAAATTAAAACATCAGCATAATTATATACAGTTTATATATAATTGCATAGCCAGTGGAAGGAGTGCACTCTTCAGTTTTTTTTATTTATGGATATACTTTTACTTAAAATTATATTTTTATGTAGAGTAAAAGGAATGTCTGTCTTTCAGTTAGAAGAGTCAAAACTCATGTTTGGGACCTTAGAGATAAAGCAGAGGTTAAAGTTATGATGTTGTATATTACTGATCCTGGTTCAGTCCCTGATACAATATGTGTCTACCTTTCACAGTCAGGGGTAATTTCTGAGTGAAAAAACTGGAATTAGTTTAGTGCACTATTGAATGTGACCCAAATTCCTAGCAAAACCAAGTAAAGGTTGTTTTGTGTCTGCTATTTTCTATTGTATGTCTAGAGCAGTGCATAGCACAAAGAAAATACTTCATGTTCTTAGATATATGAATATTCATATAAATACTGCAAATTTATTATATATACTGATTCTGTGTCTTTTTTATCTTATAGCTTTGAGAAATAACGTTTGCAAGAGAAACATCTCTTCTGGATATGTAATATCATTCACAAATTATTTTCAAGAAAGTAAAACATTGAATAAATTCAAATCATAACAATTATTAACTGGGTGCCTGGAAGAACTATCAGAATCTTCAATTACATGTAAATATCTAGGGTCCCTTTAATTATATTTTATTCAATATAATATATACATGATATTTTGTAAAAAGATCCTTAAATTTGCTTGATTTTACTTAAAATAATTTGCATACTTATTATCAGTAACATGATTTCTGCATCCTCTCAATTAATCTCAGAATGTGACTGCTGATCCATATATTTGCATAATATGTACCACAGCACTGCCCAGCTTCTTCTTCTCAAATGTTAGCTATATACCCATGAATTTTATTTAAATCAGTGGGAATTAATGATTGTATTTTAGTTCCCGATAATGTCTTGGTTTAAATAGTCCTTTCCTCAAGAGTTGATGGTTCTCAAATTATAATCCAAATGTTTTGAACTTACCATCACTGCAAATATGTATGAAAGGGAAGCAAAATTCAGCCCTCAATTTTCTGATTCATTTGCTCATCAGAATATCATATTAGAGCCACTTCATATTCAGGAAAAATCTTAGAAAATTATTTCTGGCTTCTTTCTTTGTTCTGGGAAGTTGACACTTACAAACCCAACCTAAATACCTGTAGAGTCTTTTGTATGTCTGATTCAGAGTTCATGCAGATTTTATGCGGCAACAATTAATAGGCAGGTGGATTTCCAAATCCTCACTAAAACAGTAAGCAGCTCAAGCAAATTTCTATCAGCTCTTCACTCCCAATACCCCTACTGCTGACACTCATTTAAAGGGATACTTTTCATTCTTTTTTTCTGTTTCTGTAATTATGCTTCCTAATATTTATCTGGATTGTGTTCACTGAAAACTGTTTCTTTAAATTCTAATATACTCCAAGTTTCTTAACATTTTTTGAGTGTTGATGCTTCTTCTTATCCTTGCAAGTACTACAACTCTATTCCATTAATTTTTTTTCAAGCCATAAGCCTACAGGCTCTGATTTATTCAACCTAAAGAAAAATCATCACAATTTCAGTGAGACAAGAAAAACGGTAAATGTGCTGACAAAAGAATCTGATTTAACTAGTGCCAACAGAAAAAAAGTCATTTTACAGCATGTTAAATCCAAATTAAAAGTAATAGAATGAAAATAAATGAAAGAAAATGAAAGACATGTTATGGGTCATTAGACTAATGTGACCCGAAAGGGATGGAGTAGGCATTTGTGTAAAAGGAGTAGAAAGCATAATTTATGAAGTGTCAATAATTAGGATCCGTATATAAATTATGTTAGAGATATGGGGAAAATGAGATCACCACAGTCAACACTCAGAAACATCCATGTTTTGGATGATAACCCCAATTGTCATTGCTCCTAGCAAATTCTTGCTATTCCTGGTTGCTCTCCTCACCATCCATGTTATCCTGGCTTCAGTCCTCACCATCTAGGGCCCCTCGTTCAGGTCCACAGCTGTCTCATCCTCACCTTCTTACAGAAGGTTTGCTGCTCCCCTCCTCATGCTCAGGCCAGCTCCACAATCATCAATAATAGTTGTCCTGCTGCTCTCTTGGTTATCTGGTGCCCCTCCCCTGACTTCCCCTTAACCAAATAATAGCATTTATGAGATTATTATTAATACTATATGAGAGACATAGAAATAATTTTTGTTGTAGTTAAATTCTTTTCTTTTCTTCTTCTTTTTTTTTTGGTTAGTGTGGAGTAGTTAGTTAGTAGTCTGTTAGTACTCCGCTTTGCTGATGACATCGTTCTAATAACACCAAACATTAGCCAAGCAGCACAAATGCTGGCCAACTTCGACTGTGAGTATGGAAATATAGGAATACAGCTGAATCTCACGAAGACAATGTTTGTGAGAAACGGTTTCATTCCTGACATTCCATTCACTCTCAACAGAATGACCATCTCCGAATGGAACAGTTATGTGTACCTAGGTTGAGAACTCAACATGATGGACGAATGACCTGGCACCTGAGTTGGGCAGGAGGAAGAGAGCAGCTTGGAATGCCTTCAAGAGCATCAAAGAAATAGCTAAGAGGATGGAAAACCTTTGGCTCCGGGCACATCTCTTTGATTCCACTGTTCTTCCTGCATTAACATAGCCTCAGAGACCTGGGCCCTACGAAAACAGGATGAGAAAGCTTTTTGGGTCTCTCAAAGAGGAATCGAAAGAGCTATGCTTGGAGTATCACGCTTCGCTCAAATGAGAGAAAGAATCTGGA
The DNA here is from genome assembly GCF_029834395.1 of Sorex fumeus. NCBI lineage: Eukaryota > Metazoa > Chordata > Mammalia > Eulipotyphla > Soricidae > Sorex > Sorex fumeus. The sequence goes on from NW_026606172.1 coordinate 14,739,130, forward strand.
GTTATGACCTCCATCAACGTTGAGGAATCAGGGACCCTGTCTTGTTTGCCAAGGCATCAAAAATCAGATGAGCTGGACACATAATGAGATTTAGAGAAGACCACTGGACCATTACCGACTGGATTTCACAGGACATCAAAAGATTGTGTGGCCGCTCACCTATGAGATGGTCAGCCTTCTCTTCATCAAGACCCTAAATGATCGTTTTGAGGCTCTTCATGTTCCTAGAGTGAACAGACACCATTGGGCTATACTATCACGTAACAGGGACAAATGGAGATATTACTGGCACCCTCTAGAGCAAATCGATGATTAACAGGATATCAAGTGATCAAGGTTAGTGTGGAGCATGGTGGTAGAGAAGCCTCCCTAGTATTCTCAGCAAAATTTAGCCCAGCAGTATATGCCATATTTTTCAGTGCTCTTCCACAATGGGCTGGAGCGATAGCCCAGCAGGTACGACATTTGCCCTGCATGCGGGGTAGCCGAGTTCTATTCCTCCATTTCTCTCAGAGAGCCTGGAAAGCGACTGAGAGTATCCTACCCTCATGGCAATGATTGGCAAGCTCCCCATTCCATATTCGATATGCCAAAACAGTAACAACAAGTCTCACAATGGAAACGTTACTAGTGCTCGCTCAAGCAAGTAGTTGAGCAACTAGAGAACAGTGGACATTGCGACAGTGCTACTCTATGATGCAGTGTTACTTGGATGCTGTGCCTGTAGGAACATTTCAGTCATCCTGACATGCTCAGGGACAACCTGGATTACATCTTGGAGAGCCACTTGCATGTGTGCCCTCTACATTCACTCTAGTCCTTTGAGATATCACTCTGACTTTTGAATATAATTGTGTGTGTGTGTGGGTGAGGGGGTCAAAGTATAGAGAGAGAGGTAGGAGATTTCTAAGCAGAGCTCATCAGTCTTAGAGGTGACTGCCAGCCATCTAGGCTGGTAATTTCAATTTTAGTAGCTAAGGTCATAATCTACTAAGTTTTTTTATGCTAGAAGCCAAGGTTGCAGGGCTATACATTGGTTCTGTGGTCCTGACGGCAAACATTCTCACTTAGCCCACCCCATGCCATCAGTTTTTGACGAAAAATTTTGTAATTAGTATTCTTGCTTCTTTGAGAGTTTATTGGTTTACGTACTAGGAGAAAAAAATGGAGTATACAGCTGTTATTCAGAAGAGTTGTTATTTGAGTCCAAAGTATTTCTTAGGTCAGTGTTTCTGTAGATATTAGAATTGTTTTTATATTCCTCTCATTGTATGGATGTTGTAGCCAAAGACATGATGCCTTTCTGCTAAAATTACATTCTTTTCAAAACTTTAATAACAAAATAATCCAAAGATAAACAGTCACTGTCACTGTCCTCCCCTTGTTCATCGATTTGCTCGAGCGAGCCCAGTAATGTCTCCATTGTGAGACTTGTTGTTACTGTGTTTAACATATCGACTACATCACGGGTAACTTGCCAGGCTTTGCCTTGCGGGTGAGATACTCTTGGTAGCTTGCTGGCCTCTCCGAGAGAAGTGGAGGAATTGAACTCGGGTCAGCCCTGTCGGCAGAATGCAAGGCAAACACCCTACCTGCTGTGCTATTGCTCCAGCCCAAGATAAATAGTAAATACAATTATTCTAACTTTCCTCTTTCTTATAAAGTATGTGAAATCTTCACTGTCACTGTCACTGTCCTCCCATTGTTCATCGATTTGCTCTAGTGAGCCTAGTAAAGTCTCCACTGTGACACTTGTTGCTGTGTTTGGCATATCAAATACGTCATAGGTAGTTTGACAGGCTTTGTCATGCGGGCGAGATACTCTCGGTAGCTTGCCAGGCTCTCTAAGAGGGGTGGAAGAATTGAGCCCAGGTTGGTTGAGAGCAGGGCAAATGCCCTACCCGCTGCACTATCGCTTCAGCCCAAGATACATAGTAAATCCAATTATTCTAACTTTCCTCTTTCTTATAAAATATGTGAAATCTTAATTAAAGAATACTTTATATCCTTGAATTTATAGTAAATTAAAAAACCCATCTTATTAATTTGATTAACAGGTTTGTCTCACTACTTATCTTTATAACTCAGTATTATCAAAAAGCGACACAAGTGCTTAAAGGCACACTATGCTTAGTGCGACTTCCAAGTACAGACTTATGTATTCCATATACATGGGTTTATTTCTTTTTCAGTTATCTTTCTCCATAAAATTCCACCACAATTCAATTTTTATGTGAGGAAAGAGCTATACCACATTGAGATATAAAATTACATAGATTAAAAATGGGAATTATGCATGTTAGTAATACAGATGACCAAACATCTTACTCATCTTTCAAGTAATTTGGGGAAAGTGCTCACTTGTGTAGTTTATGAAGGTAGTGATCAAATGTGAAATAAGTGCAATGTGCAATACCAAAGTATTTTGCAAAATAGAAGTGTTCAAATATAGTTTGTGTCAACTCATCAATATGTAACAGGATAAAAAAAGGAGGTATTAGGTAAGAATAGGGTATTCTTATTCTCAAAATGTTAGTCAGAAATATATTGTACTTATTTTAAATGTATCTCTTTGTTTTATTGTTACTGTGTTTGGCATATCGAATACTCTCGGTAGCTTGCCGGGCTCTCCGAGAGGGGCGGAGGAATCGAACTCGGGTCGGCCATGTTGGCCACGTGTAAGGTGAACGCACTACTGCTGTCCGCCTTACACGCGGCCAACATGGCCGACCCGAGTTCGATTCCTCCGCCCCTCTCGGAGAGCCCGGCAAGCTACCGAGAGTATCTCGCCCGCATGGCAGAGCCTGGCAAGCTCCTCATGATGTATTCGATATGCCAGACACAGTAATAACAAAGTCTCCAATGGAGACATTACTGGGCCCGCTCGAGCAAATCGACGATCAACGGGAGGGCCTTTACCTTACCTTTACCTCTTTGTTTTATTATAATTAAATATTGTTTTATAAATTACTGATCTTGTAAGTCTGACATTTAAAATATATTATTCCAGAGCCAGAGATTTAGGCAGTGCTTAGGCCACTTGCTTTGCATGCATCTAATCTTCATTTGATTCTGGCACCACATGTGGCTCTCTGAGCCTGCCGGGAGTGATCCAGAGCCAGTTGAAAACCTTGAGCACAGCCAGGTATGGCCCAAAGCCTGAAAACGAAGTTGAAAAATAATTATTTTTTCGACATTTGACACTTTTGAATATTTGTTAGCAATTATGGAGTGAGTATAATTTGTAAAAATGATTTTCATATGATATTACTCGTCTTCGTGGACTTTTAGTTTCAAAACCATAGTTTTTAAGTCTTACAAGATTAGTCAACAACCATGTTTTTTGCCATCATGATAATTTCAGTAAAATTGTTTTATATTATAATAATGCAAATTTCCTTGTGATATAGATTCAAAATTTAAGTGAAGTTCTATTACATATAGGTTTGATTAATTTTTAGATCAGCAAAATCTATAAAACATTTAAACTTATATCTCCACACATATGCACTCACACTCATAAATGCATAAACCTAACCCCTTTATCATTCTATATATTTTATAGTAAAGTAGTATACATAGGAAAATAGAGTATTTTAAATAAAAAATTGTGATTATTACATAAATATATTTTAATACATCAGTCAAAAGATGATTCCTAGAATTTATATGGTCACAGTAAATAAAGTGGTTAGAATCACTGTTTTGTGCACATAAATAGGTATATCGGTAAGTGGGCCCTTTGTAATGCAAAATGGGAAAAAATATCTTTGATTACTTGAGTGAATGTTTACATGTAGATATTAGTCATGCAATTCTGTTACTTTAAATAAATAATTTTAAGGAAGCAATTGGGCTACACCAAGTGGTGCTCAGGTCTTATTCCTGGTTTTGTGCTCAGGAATTCCTCTTGCTGGTGCTTGGTGGTGCCAAAATTAGTTTGGTCACTGATCACTTTGAGTAGGGAGAGCAAGTAAGTGAAGAGGTGAAGGGATGGGAAGGGAAGGGAAGGGAAGGGAAGGGAAGGGAAGGGAAGGGAAGGGAAGGGAAGGGAAGGGAAGGGAAGAAGGGGAGGAAAAGGGCAATGAGTCTTTTAAAGAACATGAGACCTTTAAATACAACATGTAATTAGCTATTTAATCATAAAATAATGTAGTTCTCATAAGAAATTCTACTTATTTTATTTTTGTTTGGGGCTATACTTGACAGTGTTTGAAGACTATTCCTGAATCATAAATTACTTTTAGTTCACTTGGACTTGGTCCTGGTGAAAGTCAGGAGGCTTTGCAGAGCCTTGAGAATCAAACTTGGGTTTCTATCAAGCAAAGCATTTGCTCCAACTATCTTTGATATCTCCCTGGCCCAGAAACTACAACTTTAAAAAAATGGGAGATGATTTGCTCTATATCATTAATCATCAAGGAGATGCTGATCAAAACAGCAATGGGATATCATTTTACATCACAAAGACTGGCCCACATCCAAAAGATCAAAAGCAACCAGTGTTGGCTCAGATGTGGCGAGAAAGGGAGCCTCATGCATTGCTGGTGGGAATGCCTAATGGTTCAGCCCTTTTGAAAAACAGTATGGACGATTCTCAAAAAATTAGAAATTGCACTCCCATTTGACCCTGCAATACCACTCCTGGGAATATATCCCAGAGAGGCAAAAAAGTATAGTCAAAGTGACATCTGCACTTGTTTATTCATTTCAGCACTGTTTACTATAGCTAGAATCTGGAAAAAACCTGAGTGCCCGAGAACAGATGGATGGCTAAAGAAACTTTGGTACATCCACACAATGGAGTACTATGTAGCTGTTAGAAAAGATGAAGTTATGAAATTTATATACAAGTGCTACTACATGGAAAGTATCATGCTAAGTGAAATGAGTCAGAAAGAGAGGGACAGATATAGAAAGATTACATTCATCTGGGGAACATAAAGTAACAAAATAGGAGACTAACACCCAAGAATAGCCGAGATAAGTACCAGGAGGTTTACTCCATGGCTTGGAGACCAGCCACACACGCTAGGGGAAAAGGCAGCTCAGATAGAGAAGGGAGCACCAAATAGAGGGTGTTGGGAAGATCCTTCCAGGATGGGAGGCACATGCTGAAAGTAGACTATAGACTGAACCTGATAGCCACTCAATGTCTCTTTTGCAAACCATGTAACCCAAAAGGAGAGAGAGAACAAAAGGGAATGCCCTGCCACAGAGGCAGGGTGGGATGAGGGGACTGAGGGGTGGGAGGAATACTGGGATCAGTGTTGGTGGAGAATGGGCACTGGTGGAGCAATGGGTACTCGATCATTGTATAACTGAAACCCAAGCACAAAAATTTGTAAGTCCACAACTGTACCTCATGGTGTTTCACTAATAAAATTTTTTTAAAAAAGAGAATTTTTTGTTAAGTTTAAGTTAAAATTTTAAGTTTTATTTGAGATATATTTTTTATTATTTTTATGGGATGAGTTATCCTGATACAGACTGGAGAGATTTCTCAAAGGGTTGAGTGCATACTGCTCCAGGTTTCATGGGACTATCCTTAGCACTATATGAGACCGCCAGGAAGGACCCCCAAGTGTATAGCTGAGAGTAACCCTGAACACACCAGTTGTGGACTCAGAATAAAGAAAATATAGAAAAGTAAGGAGGGTAGAAGAAAAGACAAGAGGGTAGGGGAACATAGGAGAGGTGAGGGGAGGGAAAGGCAATGGGTCTTTTTCTATTAAATTGCAGGAAGTATTTAAATAATTTTGTAAACAGCAAAAATGAATTTGAATATACTGTTGGACATTAAAAGACACAGGGAAAAATGTACAGATGCTAGAAATCCATCTGGTTTTTAGGTGAAAGTCATCTGTGGATCAATAATTAAATATTGTTTTGTTATAAAATCTGTTTGTTGATGCTATATCCAAGGTTAAAGGGATGAGACCTGAGATTCTGAGATCCAATCTCTTAAGAGTCTTTTCTTTGAAAAGATGTCAAAATCTTTAATAGGTTGCTTACTCCAAAGTAGGAGATAGTTGTGTCCATCTTTCTATCTAGTTAAAAAATAAAATTTCTTGTCCCAGGAAGAATCACAAGAAATCATACTGAGATTCATGAATCTCGTTTCTTGTTTAGGTCAAACAAAAGGAAACAGATCATCAGCTTTAGTAATATTTGTGTCAAGGAAATAGCTATTTACTTGACAAAAGTGTGTATAAGAAATTCAAGTACTGGAAAGATTTGTAAAGTTTGGTGCTTTTGAAATTTGATTATGCTGTTCTAAATTGTGTATTATCTCTTGTCACACTGTCAAATGAAACATATGAGTCCCTAGTGATTTACAATGGCTCACACGAGGTATATAAAAAAGATTTGGGAGATACATCTGTAAGCAAGATTTAATCTTGAATTATAATTATTATGTATATGGTTAGTGATAATATATCACTATGCAAAATTAATAAATAAATAACTAGGAGTATTTCTGCTGGCTTCAATTGTGAGCAAAAAGACCATACTAGCTTCTTAACATGAATAATGTGTTTTGCTTACTTTTTTAAATAATAAAATGAAGCAAATTTATTACAGACTCGGTCAACCAAAAGTGTATATTTTCAGCTATTTAAGCAAAAGAGTATTGTTTTATTTTAGTTCATAATTGTTGTGGTTTTATCCTTTGACTATGCTGATATAAATTAGACATTTATTTTAAAGTGATAAAAATATCTGAAGAGGTCCCACTATATTCTCATGACTGAATCTAAAAATTCAAATGATGTATTCTGCCTCTATACCACTCTCTCTGTTTTTTTTCCCGCTACTTTCATGTCTACTGCATAAAATAATACCATGCAAAAGGTATGTTGAAAATTCCTTCTACCATCTCTAATTCTCATAAGACCACTATGTCAGCAACTCTAAAAGTTTCAGAGAATATTGTAATTGGTCTGATGTCTCTCCAAACCTAGACCAATTTCCTTAGCAATGTTCAGGTCTAATTTGTTATTTTAACAAGAAATTGAGTTCAAAAATCTAGTGAAGACAGGAAACTGTCTTCATTTCTCTTTTCATTACCATTTGAACCAAAGATTTAGGATGAGAATTTTTCAAATGAAAAGATACTATAAAGTTTATGACCACTCTGTTTGATTCCAAGTGAGAAACATACACTAGAAAACAGGCTTTCAGACCAGTCATATGAAATTTACCATATATTTTCATGTTACTGAAGGTTGCTCAGAAAGTAACACAAAATATATCTTAAAGACAGAATAACCATAAACCAAGTATTGGAAGACTGAAAAGGTAAATTCAAGAGTGAGGTGGTATCTCAGAGATAGATGGTTCCTCTATATTTAGGGGAACCTCCTAAAAAGTGGCTAAGATTGTAAAAGTTTAGAAAATTGGTGGAAAAATTACACTAACAGGGCCAGAAAAGTAGTTCCCTGAGCACTGAACACCTGTCTTGCTCAAAGAAGTTGCCTGCATCTGGGTATGAAATGTCTCAATTTTCACCACTTTTGTTTTTTATGAGAGAAGTGATCTAGGTTTTTTATTTTTCATAATACTATATTTCCCTCTCTGTCTCAGTGACTCTAGTTTATATACACACTGTGTCTTTTTAATTTCTCTTTATTCCAGCTTGAAAGAAATAATTGAGGATATTGACACCCTTGACAATTGGAGAGATAATCTAACTGTGGTTAGTTTACCTGGGAATTTCTTATTTGGGTGGAAATTTTAATGTGAAGATCCCTAAAAATATTGCTTGAATCTAGACTGTTTGAAACAATCCTTATAGGAGTTATACTTTTGCATTAAATTTATTCTGATGTGGGGGTATAGATGAATTTTTGAAATAAGTCATGGCTTTATTTCAATTCTACCAACTTTTGTTTTCCTTTTTCCTTCCAAATTAACATCCCAAACATTGCTTAAAAAATGCTGACAGATTTGCATGACTTTAGAGTCAGCAATAAATTAATGATAAATACAAGAAATAAAATAAATTGGGTTTTTACTTTGAAGGGCTGGAGTGATAGCACAGAGGGTAGGGTGTTTGCCTTGCACAAGGCTGACCTGAGTTTGATTCCTCCTTCGCTACCAGAGAGCTCGGAAATCTACCATGAGTATCCCACCTGCAGGGCAAGAGCCTGGCAAGCTCCCCGTGACATATACAATATGCCAAAAAAATAACCAGTCTCAGAATAGAGATGTTACCGGTCCCCGCTCAAGCAAATTGATGAACAAAGAAGCACAGTGCTACAATGCTTTATTTTGAAAAAGATATTCTGAGTTCCATCAGAAAAACTGAGCAATCTTGATAAACTTGATGAATGATTTGGGTTGTTTTATTTACTAACAGTAAAAAGTTTAATCTGGAATCTCACCATAACTATTTATATGTATTAAATATGTTAAGTAGTTTGCTAGCTCAGATAACCATTAAACTTTGGCTGTAATGGCAATTTATTTAATGGAGGGGCTTAACAGAAATATTGAAACAAATGTACCTCCTTAGATTGACTGAGATTGCATAGAAAAGTTAGATGACACAAATGTTCTGTGCACACATAGACAGAAAAGCCATGTATTTTTAATGATTCATAATTTCTAATTAGCCATGATTATTCTGAGTGGTTGTGGATATACATTTTAATTGTATCACATACTGTAATTTCCAATTTCCGTAGAGATGCTGATGAAGTGGAAGTCGTATTGCAAAGTCATCATTTAAATATTTGATAAATGGGAGGTTTTAAGGGGAATGCATATTCAAAACTTAATTATAATCTCTATTGATTTCAGAAGGGTTTTTTTTCCAGAAACATGGAGGGTTCTCTCCATTTCCTGTTTCACTCTTTTTCTCTCTAAAATATCTGAAAGGAATTTTAGAATTTTAATATCCTATTCCAAGGGGATGGACAGGATGCTCCACTTCATGTGTCCAAACTTTCTGAAGATAAAAAAGTATGAAGAAGCAAGACAGGAAGTACAGCTGAACAGAGGTCACTGTGATAGCAGGAGAGTTTAAGATTGAGCCCTAAAGGCAGAAAAAAAAAACAGAACACTTTCACACACATATTTCATAGAATTATTGAGTTGAACTCCCTGGTGTATACTTAATTAGGATTTTTTTGTTATTTTGCCATTAGTTTTACAAAGCAAAAGACTTGTTAAATCAGCAAGGAAAAGACAAGAGTCTGAGCATGGTGTGTCACTGGATTGTTATGAGGTGAAAAGAGGACAGATTAGCAGAACTGAATGATGATTTGATGTGAAGCCATGTGCTAGCTTCTGCTGGTTGTAAGCATCTGAAAAATATACTTCAGGTCATACAACATATGCCATAGGCAAGCTAAACCTAAGACAGCTTTATTTTTAGAAGAGACATGCATTCTATTCATTTGAATTCTAGAAACTCAATAATATGATTAAGTCAATCCAATTACAAACTGCATTTACAATGGTAGAAAAAGTAGACTTTGTTTAATTTGATATTTTATGAAGAATATAAGAGGGTTGATTATAAATTAATAAAAAATGAACTTAGACTGAGAAATAGGTATAATTTGTGATAGAGCTAACTAAGCAAAAGTTACTGATAAAAACTTTTAATACTATACAGAGGTTTTTGAAGAAACTTTCAGTTTCTCCTGACTAAATAGAGAGTATATTTAGAAAAATATGAACAAGAGAATAATCCTGATTTAGATTAACCAGGTTTTGATTTCTCCTTTGTATTCTATTTGAGTTAATAGATTTTCCCTAAATACCTTGTGTAAAGTCTAAATTATGTATTTCCTATATAAGAAAACTTATCACTTATTGAAAAATAATAACTGCTTGAAAATTGTAAACATATAGCATTACAAGGTAAATTTTTGTAAGTAATGCATTTATATAGCCAGTCAATAAATATGCATTCATATAGAGATGCGATCTTCTTATTTTTGCTACAAATTACAAAAATACTCTCAGAGCTATTACAATCAGAGGAGCTATATATAAATATACTTAGTACACACATTGACACATATTTCTAATTCTATGACTTTTATCATCAGAGCTATTACAATCAGAGGAGATATGTATACATCTTAGTACACACATTGACACATGATTCTAATTCCATGACTTTTATCATGGAAAATGAAATTATGTATTTCTTAGTAAGAACTATAGATGGGAAATAGCAGACATGACAATGATGTATGTGGCCCTTATCTTCCAGAATCTTGATTTTAGTACGAAACACAACAAAACCAATGATGGTTAATAAATTTTAGAGTATTTCAGATATAGAGATTTTGCCCCCCTCTCACTGCCCCTATATATTTTTATAAATATAAAAGTGGAAAAAGTTATTCAAACTAATGATTAACTTTCTTTTTGTGTACTGTTGCATGAAACTCTTATATGCATATGGTTTGAGGATTTAAGGTTTCATCCTTTTTTTTAGTGCCGGACTTAAGGATTCATTCTTCATTCAGTGCCAGATATCCAACAAGGTCTAATTCACATAAGATTTATGCTATTTAACAGCCAAATTCCTGTCCCCTCAGTAATTTGTAGTTGTTGTAAATATATGGTTTAATTTGAGCTCTCCCTATCCTCTTACCATTTTATTTTCAATAATCTCCACCTTCAGTGACTGGACATAAATTTTAGTTTACAAACTTTCTGAAAGTAAAAAGGCTTTTCATTTTGACGGAAAGTTACAAACTGGTATTTCATTGGCTAAAATTATGTGCTCCTTGGCAACTATGAAGTACTAGAATTGTTCTCATAAGTATTATTGTGAATATTATAGTCATGTACAAAAAATATAGTTGTAATTATCTTGACAGTTTATATCCAAAACCGAATAAGTAATTTTCTTGTTTACATATATAGTCTATATGTCCATACAGGACTTTTACAGGTGGAATAAAGACAGATTAAAGCAAAAGCAAACTTCCCAGAAAAACAAAACATATATTTTAAATGGGTATTTATTACAAAAGTCAGCAGGGACGAATGATACCTTTACAAAATAAAGCACAGTTATTCTAAAATAATGAATCCTGGGAACTGAATGATAGTATAGTGATTAGGCCTTGCATGCAGTTGACCCATGTTTGATTCCCAGCATCCCATATGGTCCCCTGAGCACCTCCAGATGCACTGCTGCATGTGACAACAACCCCTCCTCCCCAAAAATAAAAAAATAAATAAAAATAAAAACCCAAAACCAAAAGAGTAAATCCAAATAGCCCAATCACAGCTAAAAGGGATATTCTGCTTCAAGTTCATAATCCCAAAGGATTCCATTTCTTGCCTTGAAAGGATGAGTAGGGTGAGGCCAATAAGTGCTGCAGGAGACTTGTTCCATTCATCTGATTTGCTTTTGTGTCTTTCTGGAGAAAGGAATTTATGTCTTTCTTCTGTTTCTTAAGTGAGAATCTCTGCTTTAGAGCTTGTGATGATTCAATAAGTCACCAAATAACAGAAAGAAATAGCAGCAGTAGACACTTCCCATTGAACCTAGATGATTATTGTTGATATTCTGTTTGGATTTCCTTCTCTAGTCTCACTTCCCTTCCAAACCTCATGAGATTGATCACAATGAATCACTTTTTTTCCTGTCTGCTCCAAGAAGCCATGAAGTCCTTACAGCAGTTTCCTTAAAGGTCAGCTGGTTGATTTGTGACTTGAAAGGGTTTTTTTTTCCCCTCTTCGAGTATAGAATTTTCTCCAAAGAAGACTGTTAAAAATTATCAGGAGGCGAAAGAAGAATCTCAGATAGTGCAAGTAGTCATGAGGATTCAACGGTGTACAGAGGGGAGATGTTGAAAGTAGGGACTTGATAGCAAGAGGAAATCTTGAGTCTTCTGAAGGCCAAGGAGCCATAAAGGAATTTCTCCTTTATATAAGTGTAGCACATTTGTTCATTTATTTTTGTGTTTGTCACTTAATAATATCACTGGATTACATTTTGTAGTTGTCACAGCTCATATTTGAAATGTTTTTCCTGAATTGAATTCTGGATGTGATTTAGTTGCTCTTTCTTAATTTTCTCTGTTTTTTTTTTGGAAGAAAGCATAAGGGAGAGGTGGTTGAGGTATGGTGGTGGTGCTAGTGGTGGAGGAAGGGGAGAAGGAGGAGTAGGGGTAGTAAAAATAATGACTCCTATATGGGATGATTTTTTTCATTTTTTATAATTTTATTTATTGAATCACCGTGAGAGCAGTTACAAAGCGTTCAGGTCTAAGCCTTGGTCATATAATGAAACACTCATACCTTCACCAGTGCCCATTCTCCACCCCCAAAAACCCCAGTATACCCCCATCCCACACCCTCCCCCTACCTGTGGGGCAGATGATTTCCACATTACTCTCTACTGTGATCACATTCAATATTTCGACACCAGACCCACCATTATTAATTGAGATTTTACCCCAGCACTCAGATCTGCTGAAAAGGCAACAGTAGACAATTTGTGTCCTATTTCTGGTTATGAATAATATATGATGTTGTGTGGTTGCAGTAGGGCCATGTGATTTTGAAATTCCGAAATTTTAACACTTAAATCTGGAGGGATTTCTGCCAAAAGCCACTGGTTTTCTAGATTTGCTCCTGAGTCTCTGGCTAATGACCGTTGAGTAGCTTGATCAGGAGCCAGAGACGCTGTTCGTGGGCGATGACTTGGGGTCTCGTTGGGACGGGGAGACCAGGACCAGCTGCACCCCCATTCTGTGAGGCACAGCAAGTTTTGTCACTGCGGGCCCAGACCTGACTGTCCAATGGCCTCTGGAGGATGACGTCCACCGAGCCGCCAAGAGGGAGCAGGCGGAGGGACAACACCCTTTCCCCCCTGGGTGATCCAGCGACAATAACCTGCTGTGTGGTCAGGACGCATTTCTGCCAAAAGCTGCTGGGTTTCGAGATTTGTTTCTGAGTCTCTGGGATCAAGGCCATTAAGCAGCTTGATCAGGGACCAGAGAGGCCATTAGTGGGCGATGACTTGGGGTCTCGTTGGGGTGGGGAGGACAGGTCCGGCTCCCCCCCCCCCCAGTCCCCTGAGGCCCAACAAGTTTCATCACTGCGGGCCCAAGCCTGACTGTCCAATGGCCTCTGGAGGATGATGGCCACCGAGCCGCCAGGGGGAAGCAGGTGGAGGGACGGCACCCTTCCCCCCCCCCCCATGTGGTCCAGTGACAGTAACATACTGTGGGGTCCAGATGCATTTTTGCCAAAAGCCACTGGGTTTCAAGATTTGTTTCTGAGTCTCTGGGATCAAGGCCATTAAGTAGCTTGATCAGGGGCCAGAGAGGCCATTAGTGGGCGATGACTTGGAGTCTCGTTGGGGTGGGGAAGACAGGCCCGGCTCCCCCCATCCCGTGAGACCTAACAAGTTTCATCACTGCAGGCCCAAGCATGACTGTCAAATGGACTCTGGAGGATGACAGACACCATGCTGCTAAAGGGGAGCAGGCAAAGTGACAACAACCTTTCCTCCCTGGGTTGGCGGCGTGGCCACAGTAACGTATTGTGGGCAATGACTTGGGGTCTCGTTCGGGTGGGGAGGACAGGACCGGCTCCACCCTCATCCTGTGAGGCCCTGTGTGTCTCGTCACAGGGGGCCCAAACCTGACTGTCCAGTGGCCTCTGAAGGATGGTGGCCACTGGGCTGACAGGGGGAACAGGCCAAGGCATGAAACCTATTCCCACCTGGGTTGGCCCAGCACTGGTAACCTACTGCAGGAACCGGACGCATTTCTGCCAAAAGCCACTGGGTTTCAAGATTTGTTTCTGAGTCTCTGGGATCATGGCCATTAAGCAGTTCAATCAGGAACCAGATAGGCCATGCCTCCAATTATATAGCTGAGCCTGAGGTGGTTTATGGGTGTGTTTCCCACAGACCTAACTTTTGGTCGTTTACTTTCTTGGTGAACTTTGCCCCAAGTTTTTGGGGTCTGGCCAAAGGCACACCAGCAATTTGGGGGTATCTGGAAGTCTGAAGGCGCCATCAGGCTGCTGATGCACTCGCCTCACAGGTACAGATTGACCTGCTGGCAGCACCATACCCCCTATATGGGATAATTTTTTAGAATTCCCTGTCGGTTTTTTTTTTTAAGATGTTAAGAATTGAACATACTGCTCTCTGGCTATGCTCAATGGCCATGATCTGAGAGACTCAGAAACAAATCTCATAACCCAGTGACTTTTGGAAGAAATGTGTCCAGACTTCGCATTAGGTTTCCAGCGCTTGGCCACCCCAGGTGGGAATAAGTTTTGTGCCTTGGCCTGTTCCCCCTGGCAACTCGGTCCCCACCATCTTCCAGAGGCCTATGGACAGCCAGATAGGGGCCCACAGTAACAAGAAACACAGTGCCTCATAGGATGGCAGTGGAGCTGGCCCTTTCCACCATTACCACTCCTAGGAGACCCCAAGTCACCTTCCATGAACGAGCCCTCTGGCTACTGATCAAGCTACTTAATGGCCATGATCCCAGAAACTCAGAAACAAATCTCAGAACCCAGTGGCTTTTGGCAGAAATCCCTCCAGATTTAATTATTAAAACTTCAGACTTCCTAAATCGCATAGCCGCTATCTTGACCGCATGACATGTTATGCAATTCATAATCAGCAAGGTAAAGGGTAAAGGTAAAGGCCCTCCCGTTGATCATCGATTTGCTCGAGCGGGCCCAGTAACATCTCCATTGGAGACTTTGTTGTTACTGTGTTTGGCATATCAAATACTCTCGGTAGCTTGCCGGGCTCGCCGAGAGGGGCGGAGGAATCGAACTCGGGTCGGCCATGTTGACTGCTTATAAGGCGAACGCCCTACCGCTGTGCTATCGCTCCATTGTCTAATGTTTCCTTTTCGGCAGATGTGAGTGTTGTGGTAAAATTCCAAATAATAATGGTGGGTCTGGTGTCAAAATATTAAATGTAATCAAAGTAGAGATGTTGGTGCGTAGACAACGAAGATAGAAACTGCGGGCAGTGAGCCACATCTATTCAAATGTAAACGTCCAATTCGGGTTGTTTGGCATTCGAATGAATCAATGCTCATAGCCAAGTTTGTGTTGAGAAGGACACCGACACCTCCGACACCTCTTTTTTCGCATGTTCCGAGGAACAATTCTTCTCCAGTGTCAAAAACGGCATGGTGAGATTCGTGCCTTCTTGTCTCGGTCAGACCAATGATGTTGTACTTGATCATTCGCACTTGTACCATCAGTTCCTCGATTGATGCATCTGATGCTAGCGTACGTGCATTGAAAGTACAGATGATCATTTTTGTCT
This sequence comes from Sorex fumeus, assembly GCF_029834395.1. Lineage (NCBI taxonomy): Eukaryota > Metazoa > Chordata > Mammalia > Eulipotyphla > Soricidae > Sorex > Sorex fumeus. The sequence goes on from NW_026606172.1 coordinate 14,754,422, forward strand.
TCCTTCGTTGTGGCAGCCTAGTTCGGCCTTGAGATTTTATCAGCCTCTCCTTTCTCATCTTTCTCAGTGCTGCCATGTCGGTGAAGCCTTCAGGGTCAGGTGAATGAGACCAGTTGTAGTTACTGGTTTTGGCATATCGAATACACAACGGATAGCTTGCCAGGCTCTTCCATGCAGGCGGAATACTCTCAGCTGCTTGCCAGTCTTTCCGAGAGGGATAGAGGCTTTTGGGACGACCTGAAATCGCCCTCGTAGGTGTTACCTTATTTGAACCCTATCAAATATGGTACGGCAATTCCGGAAGATGAGTATTTAGTGTCTTATGATGAGTCGCATAGCCGCTTTGCGACCGCGCAGGTCCAGAAAGCGTCCTGGAGTGTGGCGGCGGCTGGGTAGTGGAGGTAGTGTTGGTAGTGGAATTCTGTCAGTGGGGTATTTATCTGGTCCCGGTAGGGGTAGGGTGGGTCTTCTGTGTGCAATTCGATCCCTGGGTCTCTAGTGGTTGGTAGGAGCAGACAGGGAAGGGTTGGGTGGGGCTCCTGATTAGAATCCTTTTGTCACCTGTGGTTGGTGGGAGCAAGCAGAGTATCTCTCTCCCTGGGTCCGTTGAGCCTGGAGTCCAAGGTCTCAGAGAGTTCCGCTTATCTTGTTCTGTGGGTCTCCAGTTGTGTGTGAGTCTCAGCCGGAGCTGCCACGTGGGTCTGGAAAGCGTCCTGGAGTGTGGCAGCAGCTGGGTAGTGGAGGTATGATGAAAGAGAAATCGAGAAGTTCTACACGGAGCTGGAGAAGTTCTATAAAGAAGACCATACCTTCTACATGATCATACTGGGTGATTTTAATGCCAAGATAGGACCGAGAAGATCAGCTGAAGAACTTCACTTCAGGACCCATGGCCTAGAATGGAATGAACAGGGTGAGAGACTGTCTGAGTTCATCATGTCGACCAAGACCATTCATGGTAACTCACAGTTCCAGAAGGCAGAATCTAAACGTTGGACATGGGAGTCTCCCAGTGGACGATTCCACAACGAAATAGAACACATCATATTCAATGGACGGTATTGCCTGACCGATCTCGCTGTTGTCCCAAAATTCCGAATGGAATTGGACCACTGTCTCCTTCATGCAAAATTCTACTTCACAGAGAGGGGAGTAAGGGCTGCAAAGTTTAAAAAGAGAACTCCCAGAACGACTGCCAACTGGGAGCTCTTTGGCACTATTGCTGCAACATGGGAAGATGCCATTGTTGACAGCATTGATAAGGAATACGATCGACTGTTACAGCACGTCCATGAATGTGTGAGGAAAGCCAAGAGAGAGATAGCCACAAAAAAACACCTGTCTTCGAAAACTCTTGAGTTTATTCGCCAGCGTGGTTTGGCGCATGCCTCAGGCAACCGCAAGCTAACATCCATCCGAGCTCGCAAAGCAGTGCAGAGATGCAATCAAGGATGACCTCAAAGAGAGAAGAGCAGAAGTGCTGGTAGATGCAGCAGAAGCCAAGAAAAGTATTCGTAACGCCCGCCTGTCCTTCGCCAACTACAAGACCAAGATGACTGCCCTCCGACATCCTGATGGATCCATCACATCCTCCAGAACGGCAATGGAGAAGATTATCCATGACTTCTACTCAAATCTCTTCGATAGCCATGTCCATTTGCTGACATTCCAAATTCCACAGGATGGATATGTCCTTCCCAATGTTCTCCCTTCTGAAATCTGACACGCCATTTCATCAGTAAAGAAACGAACAGCAGCCGGCCCAGACAAGGTCAGACCTGAACACCTGAAGAACCTGCCGTCAGTACTCATCAATACACTGGCTCGGCTCTTCACACGCTACCTGCCTGAATGCAAGGTTCCATCCCAATGGAAAACCAGCAGGACCGTACTACTGTTCAAGAAGGGAGACATCCATAACATTGGCAACTATCGCCCTATCTGCCTATTGTCTGTCATCTACAAGTTGTTCACTCGAGTCATCCTAAATAGCATTGGCGGAACACTAGATGAAGGAAAACCATGCGAGCAAGCCAGATTCTGCAAAGGATTCAGCACCATCGACCATATCCACACGATAACCAAGCTCATTGAGATTTCTTGGGAGTTCAAGATGCCGCTCTGTTTAACGTTTATTGATTTAAAGAAGGCCTTTGATTCTGTCGAGATGGAAGCAGTCATTGAAGCCCTAGCCAATCAGGGCATTCAAGCCCAATACATCAAGATCCTCCGTGAGCTGTATTGCAGATTCACTACCAGGATCTCACCATTCTACAAAGAAGTAATCATTGATGTCAAGAGAGGGGTTCGGCAAGGTGATACCATTTCACCAAAACTCTTCAGTGCCACCCTCGAGAACATCATGCGATGACTGGAATGGGAAGGAATGGGAGTGAAGATAGATGGTCGGCAACTACACCACCTTCGCTTTGCTGATAACATTGTTTTAATAACACCAAACATCAGTCAAGCAGCACAAATGCTGGCCGACTTTGACCGTGAGTGTGGAAATGTAGGACTACAGCTAAATCTTACGAAGACAATGTTTATGAGAAACAGCCTAGTTCCTGATGCCCCATTAGCTCTCAATGGAACGACCATCTCCGAATGCAACAGCTATGTGTACCTAGGTCGAGAAGTCAACATGACAAATGACCTGGCACTCGAGCTGCGCAGGAGGAAGAGAGCGGCTTGGAACGCCTTCAAGAATGTCTAAGAAATAGTTAAGAGGACGAAGAACCTCCAGCTCCGGGCACATCTCTTTGATTCCACTGTTCTTCCTGCATTAACATATGCCTCAGAGACCTGGGCCCTACGTGAACAGGATGAGAATGCTATTCGGGTCTCCCAAAGAGGAATTGAAAGATCTATGCTTGGAATATCACGTTTCACTCAAATGAGAGAAGGAATCTGGAGTTCTGACATCCGTCGATGATCAAGAATCAGTGACGCTGTCTCGTTTGCCAAGGTGTCAAAAATCAGATGGGCTGGTCACGTAATGAGATTTAAAGACGACTGCTAGACTAGAGCTGTTACCGCCTGGATCCCACAGGATGTCAAAAGACTGCGTGGCCGCCCACCTACCAGATGGTCAGACTTCTTCACCAAGATCATGAATGATCGGCTTGAGGCTCTTCATGTTCCCGTTAGTCATAGAGACTGACCATTAGAGCAATCAGTCTTTAAAGAGACATACCTGAGAGAGATTCCACTTCTTTGACATTCACTTGCAGCTAGATTAGTGTGGTTTGCTCAGATCAGAGGAGGGTGTGCAGTGAGGAGTCGGAAGTGTTAGAGAAATAAAAGACATGGATGTTAAGTCAAGTGCTTTGATGAGCATGAGAGTACCAGCAATATGCTGACTTGACCCAAAAATGTTTGGATATTTCAAACATGTAGAGCAGGTACTTGAGCAATACCATTTCTTTATTAAATGTTGATAAATGGCAAAATTTCCAGCTGAGGCCCCTGTGTGTGTTTGAGTGTGTGTGTTTGTGTGTTTGTGTGGTGTGTGCTTTCAATACATTCCCCATTTGCAATCATGAACAACTTTGTAACTGAGTATCTCATGGTGATTCAATTAGAAAAATAATTAAAAGAAAATGCCAATACTCTTCCTGTTTCTCTATGGAATTTCCTCTGGATATTCTATTTGGACGAGGGTGGGGGTGAGGATGGGGAGAGAATACCCCACAGTGTTGAGAGCATATTACTGACTCTGTGTTCCTGGAGTTGCTTAGGGGACCGCATGTTATGCCACGAACTGTAACTTATTCAGCTGCGTGAGAAGCCAATAGCCTACCCACTGTACTATCTCTTCGGCCCTCTTGATTATTTTCCTGCACATTCTAAAATTGTGTATCTTAGGCACAATGTGAAGTCTCAACTGTTTCTGCTACTTTTATTGTATGTGTGTTTGCTTGTTGTGTTCTGTTCAGATTGGTCCCTCTTTCATCCTTTCCTCCACCACAAACACAGAATCCTCTGCGGTTAGACTTTAGCACCCCACAATCCTGAACAGGAAAATGTGGTTAAAATATGACTTAATACAAACTATTACTTAATTTTTATGTGTTTTAGTTCTTTTGTTAACACTTGGATAACATTTTTGTGACTAGAAATATGGTAGAGATATAATTCATATCTATATCCATATCTTAATAAATCAACTTGAATGTTTTCATTCAAGTTGTTTATGCTTTAAATTACAGGTTTTCAAGGCCTTATCTATCATGTTAAGTGAGCTTTATTGTACAATTATAGGGTTATTGTTATATTGTACAATTCTTGGGACAGGGTGTGGGCAAAAAGGTGTCATATGATCTGAATCTAACTTGAAGCAACTTATAATCTGTACTTTAACTTTTGTAGAGTCCCTTTTTTTTCTAAGCCTTAAGATAAACAGTTACATGAAGATGACATTATTTTTTTCTTTATCTTATTCCTTTGTTTTATCTGAATATAAGACATGTAATACAAATATACATAATGGTATACAAATAAATATTACTCTAATTTGAGTGAGAAGATGCCAAGATATTTTTGAGTATCACTTTTAGATTCATCTCTTTAGTTAAATGGTGTCAAAAAGTTTTCTGTATATAATCACGCAGCAGTTATTTTAGTACTGAGCTATTACAACTATTATTCACAGGTAAAGTCATTCACCATACTGGAGAATTCTAGTTACTAAAGACCTTAAATTATAGCATTCCTACTGGATAGTAGAATAATATCATAGATTTCATTGAAACTCATTCTTAATAAAGAATGTCACTGGAGTAAATTTTCTAGTTAAAACAAGTTTCAAAATGCTATTATTGGTGATATAGATACTGCAAATGCTACCTGCATATGTAAGAAAGATCCAAATTTATTTTGTGTCTGAGAAGAGAATAACATGATCCTACCTCAATTTTGTTCAAAATAAGAATTACATGACAAAATTGATATAAAGTAGGCACTAAAATAATTATTTTTTGCAAACGTCCCATGATATTTTAGAATAAGGGAACAGGGACGAGTGATAGCACATTGAGTTGGGCGTTTGCCTTGCACGCAGCCAACCAGGGTTTGATTCCCTGTATCCCATATGGTCCCCTGAGCACCTCCAGGAGTAATCCTGAGTGCAGAGTCAGGAGTAACCCCTGTGCATTGCCAGGTGTGACCCAAAAAGCAAAAAATAATAATAATAAATAGTAGAATTAGGGAACATATTGCTGTAAAGTAAGATGTAAATGGACAGATTTACTCAGAAATTTAAGGGATTGTACACAGATCTTTGAAACTTAACTGAAATATTCTCTCTGGATTTATAATCATTGTTTTTATAAGTCAGAAATTAGAAGCAGGAAGCAAGAATAAAAATAGAAGACTCAAGGATGCAAGCTTTATAAACCATTTCTTTTCAACAAGGAATACATATTTTACATAATAAAAACAAAACATAATTGCAAAAATATGGCTTTAATTCAAATCTCAAAACAATAATCATGTACTTTTATTTTAAATCTCAAAATTTTAAAAGAACAATGTGATAAAACAAGAGAGAAATTGTGTATTTGTTCAACCCCGGGAAACAAGTATTTAATATAGCTTTAAATACTTGTTAGGATTCTTGACAATAGTTGAGTACTTAAATTATACACATAATTTACTAAGCTTGAAAATAACAAAAGATGAAGTGAGTAAAATTCTTTATTTTAACATAGTGCTAGAAAGATTGATTATAAAAAATTCCTTTGATGGACCTTCAGAGTGTACATATAAACCAGAGTTCTGACAGTTCCCCAAACAGGATTCTAAAGAGATAGCATCTATAAATTAATGTAATCGAATTTATATTAGAGAATACTTTATGCATTTTGACTTAAGTAGTACATGCAGATAACAGAAAGAAAATGGGACATCATTGTCTTGGGAAAATAAATTCAACAATTAAAGCCTTTTGGATGTGCCAATAATTAACTGCATGGGTGTAAGAGTACAATGTAAAAATACATCTTTGACTATTGTCAAGAAAATTTTAATGGAAATTTAAGCAATAAAAATGTTCTTTCTCTGAAAATTAAATAAAATTTTCATTCTTAATACAAGTCAAACATGCTTGTCAAATTTGTGCTGTTTCATCTAAATCTCTTTCAAGTACAAGTTTCACGTTAAACAAATGTAAAATGGGCTAGATTGTAACAATACTCAAATTCCTCCAAATCATACAAAATAATGGCTTCAATTTAAAAAATAAAAAAATCCTAAAGTCAGTATTTTTTGAGAGTCTTAATCAGTTGAGTATTTACCATTGTAAATGTAGATCAAATAAATTCATCTGTTTTCATTTCTGTGATGTCCCGCATGTGATTCAGGAAGAGTGCCTCTGGTTGTGCAGTTGTGTGACTTTAGGTGAGAGCTTTTGTATTAGAGGATTATCCAGATTAATCCTGTTCTTTCTATTCGTGTTCCTCAGAACACTTCAGATTCTGCTTTTAGTCTTTCCAAACCATTGCATAGGGCTGCAGATTTTATTCTTGTTCCTGGTTTTCTAATTTCTATTTCAGTATTGAAACTAGCTCCCATGGTTCTTAGACTCTATCCTTGGGTTGTTTTTATCATTGCCACATAACCAATTGTCTGTAATAAGATATCCTTTGATTTCAAACAGCAGGAATGAATGGGTTAGGGGGAGGGAGATAGAGAGAATAGAAACATCCATGCTAGTCTGTACATGACTTTACTAATGATTTGATTCCACATTTTGGATATTTTGTCAACAGAAAATGATTCATATCCTGAGCTCTGTTCCAAGATGTGCCTGGTTTTCTAAGGAGAACATCATTGCCAAATTAATTTAGAAAGAATTAAAAAAAAAAAAAGTTCCAACCTATTTTCTTAACATAATTTCTAAAATAAAATCCAATTGCAGGTTTGTTTACCCTTAACCCATAGATTGTTTTCTCTAATAAATATAAACTACCTTTGCAAATGTCAATGTTTTTTCTTAAGGATTGAAAATAGGCCTTGTCAATAAATTCTTCATTAAGTTCATGAAAACAGACACACACATACACACTTGTATTACTAAACTTTTACTTCTATAACTTAGAACTTTGTGTGCATATAAGACTGGATGCCATGACTGTATATTTCAGTTTAATTTTGCCAATCTTTGCATGACTGTAGACAAATTCTCATCAGGTTACTGTGAAATGAATGAACTTTGAACACCAGTCAATTGAACAAGTTTCTTTTATGCTATTGTAAGTCACGCTATCAATGTGACAGTGTGGTTATATGTCTTTGAAAACTGGTACACTTTAAGAATAGCTAAAATTACATTTATTTTTGCTATATGTTCCCCAATGTGAGCTTTTCTTCTTATTAGGTGGCATTCTAGCAGACAATACCATGAACAGTTTTTTTGAACTACAAGAGGATGTTGAATTGAGAACAAAATAAATACAGGTCACAAGAGCTACATTTATGTAGTTGGCAGTCATTTTTTGTGAATAGTTAGGTAGTCAGTGAAAATGACTTTCAGAAATGCCTTTCCTGCTCTGTGTTGACATACTCAAAATGATGGCACAAAGACACACACATAACCAACCAGTTGACTATATAACTTTATTTTTGTATTTTACAGTGCTAAAAGTATAACAATTTTCCACATTTGTTTCATCTTTAAGAAGAATTTAATTTTATATTTGTGATTTATATGCCTTTCTCTAAATATTTTCTTTACATAAACACCTGGTCTCACAAGACCGGAATCTACCTTGGGCAGGCTAATTGTGTTCCCTGGTTTCAAATTTATGAATATGCAATAAGTATTGGATTCTATCTCCATTTAATAAATTATAAAACAAGATGAAATGATGAATAATATTTCTTTTCTGAGTCAAGGACAGAGAAGATAAATCAAAGGGCTTGAACTATCCCTTACACACCAGCACCTCAGAGTTAGATCCCCAGATCTACATGCTCCCATCCCTCCAGCAACACTGAGCTCAAACTGCACCACTGGGACTGAACACCGATGGGACCAGCTGTGACCCTGATCCTCAGCACTGCTGGGGAGGTCTAAATAAGTGAATAAATGTACAACTAATTAAAGGTAAACCTGCATCCTACAATCTTACCAAAATTAAATTTTTACCATTTTTCCAATATGACCATCTTTCTCAATGTGTATATATATGTATAGCACTGTAGCACTGTCCTCCCATTGTTCATCGATTTGCTCGGGTGGACACCAGTAATATCTCCATTGTGAGACTTGTTGCTATTGTTTTAGGCATATCTAATATGCCATGGGTAGCTTGCCAGGCTCTGCCGTGCAGGCAAGATACTCTTGTTAGCTTGCAGGGCTCTCCAAGAGGGACGGAGGAATCAAACCTGGGTTGGCCGCATGCAAGGCAAACACCCTACTCACTGTGCTATCACTCCAGCCCATATATATATATATATATATATATATATATATATATATATATATATATATAAACACCTTTCTACAAAATATGTGTTTCTTTTTAAATAAACAGTTGCAACTCATCCCTTCAAACGAAGCTCATGTTGTTTTGTGTTGGACAGCAGACACTTTATAACAAATAACACACTTAACAACTTATAACAGTCAATGCCCATTTATCATTTCATATATTTTCCTTAGTGAAATTTTGTCAATTTATTAGGGTCTTCCACTCAGAGAGGCTGAATTCCTCTCAGAGGCTGAGTTGAAAAAAAAATCTGTGTTTCCACATCTCAACTTTATTTCTTGTTCTTTGGGGGCCATACCTGGCTGCTCAACAGACTTACTCTTAGCTCTATGCTCAGATCTCACTCTTGATGATCCTGGGAACAAAACTCCAGTGGGATTCCTGAAAGACTCTGGCCTGGCGTGCTGTTCTGTCTCTCTGACCCTTCCATATCTTTAGGCTTTAAAACTCTTACCATGTTCCAGATGTAAATCTGAAGTTCTTCTGTTCTCAGTGCCTGCCAGTCTATTTTCAACACCTTCTCACAAGATTCTTGTGTACAAAACCTGCCTCAATATGTCAGTTGACATCATCGAAACTAGCAAGGGGGGCGCTGGCCTTCAGAAAGGTCTACATATTTTTTCAACATCTTTTACCCAATGAAATCAAGCCTTCACAGGGTATTTTCTCTCTCTTGATAAATTTAAAACAGACTGTCTTGAGACTTTTAACTGTGTCTTCGAAATGGTTCTTCCTATGCATGTAACATAATGTAATGAAAGTGGTTACATCCTGCCTTTTCTGCTGTATTCTATTGGCTTGAAGAACGCCCTGGGTTCTGCATTCTCCAGAAGGGAGTATATGAAAATGTTGACAGCACAGGGACATTAAAGGGAGGTTGCAAATATTAGGATCTGTTCAACACTTCATTCCCAATTCTTTTTTTTTTTTATTTGATAGCCCTCCCTCCTAAATTCTATTACTTTCTTTTAGTTGAAACTCACAGCATCAGCTTGAACTGTGTGGAACAGCCCAGCAATTTAAAGAGATCTTGGGAAAGGTTGACAGGGATGCTAAAAGACCAGAACAATGGGGGATCTGGAAATTCATTTTATTCACCCATTAGCTTTGCTGCCCTCTGCAGGATAATCATCCAGGTATTGATTGCCCTCTGCAAGAAACTAGTATGGTCAGGGAATTGGGTATTCTGATTAGCCTAGATTAAATCATGTGTACCTATTCAACTTTCATTATGTTGCTTTTTTAAGGGCTAGGGAAGATGGGTATGGTTCCTAAAGAGTGATTGTCAAAATCCAAGCAATATAATTGATTTATTAAGATAGATATCTAAGTTGTGTTTTGGGTTTCTTTCTGCCCCCATATTAATAAAAGGATTTGCTTATTTATAGAAGGCTCTACTGTACCATAATTTTCACACTAATATTTGTATATCTACCCCACCTCCTCCAGTCATAATTTTTCTGAGCATCATCCATTTATTCAGTACTATATTTCTAAGTTCTAAAAGGCCTGGTTGTAAGAGACAGGTCACTGTTTGATAAAGCAATGGCTTAAGAGAAGACTACATATAATTTAGTACACTAAAAATCAGCAATTGGAAATGCCAAAAATTCTTTAGGGGGAGGTGTTTTTAACCCAATTTTCTTACACTAAAAGAGAAATGAAAGATTGACACAATGACATTGTTACATTTAAGAAATGAAAAGGATGACATTTTAATAAAGACAGTGAGGAAAGTGGAAATAATAGGTGGGATTAAATTAGGAAAGGATTATATTATTAGAAATCAAACTAGAAAATGATTGGATCATTAATACAATCATGTTTTCAGATCCTGGTTAAACACTTGGCCATCTTTATTCACGTATTCATGGTTTTGTTCTCTAACCTTCCTAATCTCTTATTTTTTCTCTTTCTATATCTCATGTATTCATCTAATTATCTATCTTTATCAAGACAAAGTAAATTCGATTAGTGAAAGCAGTTTTCTAGTTCAGAATCACAGGCAACAAGTGTTTTTCCATAGGTTTTAGGTAATTCTCAATACTAAGTAATTAGATCTACATTGACTAATTTTGCAAGTTGTTCAGAAACTGGATTGTTATAGCTTATGCTTGCTTACCCTTTGTTGAGATATACTTACTCACTGTGATCCCAGTCAAATAATTTTCTGGATTGTTTTGTTTGGGGCCACACCCAAGATGGTGCTTACGGACTACTTCCTGCTCTGCTGAGGACTTGTTCCAGGTGGTGATCTGGATACCATGTGGTTCTGAGATTGAACCAAGAGCCTCCCGCATATAGAGATTGTGCTCAGCATATTGAAACTCTGCCTCTAGTTTCTTAATCTATCTCTGATATCAATTCTAAGCTAATGGGGTAATATGGGTTTTCTAATTGCTTAATTCATAAACTAGCATTATATTTATTCTACAGTCACTGTGCTAATTATCATTGATATATTCATGAACAAAAGTGGAAAAATTTTGACTCTTTGAAGTCTATATTCTGTGACTTATAAGTAGCAAATGTGTGATAAACAATACATTAATGACATTATGATAAAATCTCAGAGGGAGATTAAAAAAGGATAATTTTGGTAAGACATGACTTCACACAGATAATCATAGAAAGCCTTTTTTGAGGAGAGGATTTGGGAACTTAGTCAGGAGAAATTTAAAAATATGTAAGTAGTGCAAAGGCCTGTTGGGAGATCCCTGAAATAGATAGATATGTGCGAAGACTGAGAATTGAAAAGGATTCTAGATATCCAAAGGAAAAAAAAATTAAAATCAATTATAAACACAGTGTAGTAAAAAAGCAGTGATTTTTTTTAGTTCATCACCAGAAACATTTTTATTAGATAATGATTGACTGTGAAAAATACATTATGAAAACTAGTTTTATGGATATTAATTTAGCAAGGTTACAGTAGATATATTTTTTTTTAATTTTTATTAGTGAGACACCATAAGGTACAGTTGTAGACTTACACATTTTTGTGCTTGGGTTTCAGTTATACAATGATCAAATACCCATCCCTCCACCAGTGCCCATTTTCCACCACCACGGATCCCAGTATCCCTCCCACCCCCCCATCCCCCTATCCCACCAAACCTTTGTGGCAAGGCATACCCTTTTGTTCTCTCTCTCCTTTTGGGTGTTGTGGTTTGCAAAAGAGGCATTGAGTGGCAATCATGTTTGGTCTATAGTCTACTTTCAGCATGCTTCTCCCATCCTGGGAGGATAATTCCAACACCCTTTATTTGGTGCTCCCTTCTCTATCTGAGCTCCCTTTTCCCCTAGCATATGTGGTTGGCCTCCAAGCCATGGGGAAAAATTCCTTCTACTAATATCAGCCATTCTTGGGTGTTAGTCTCCTATTTTGTTACTTTATGTTCCCCAGATGAATGCAATCTTAAAGAGCAGTGAATTTTTAAAGTAAATTTGTATTTGGACATATATTTAGTTTAAAGACTAAAGTGAAAGTTTTAGAATTATAAGAGAAATAGAAAACCATTATAAGCATTGCATTTATAAATTGTAGCCCTGTAGCACTGTCCTCCCATTCATCGATTTCCTTGAGTGGACCTAGTAACATCTCTATTGTGAGATTTGTTGTTTCTGTGTTTGACATATCAAATACATCACATGTAACTTGTCAGGGTTTGCCGTGGGGGTGGGATACTCTCCGTAGCTTTCATGGCTCTCTGAGAGGGGTGGAGGAATCAAACCCAGGTTGGCTGGGTCAATTGTTCAAAATGTCTTATAGGAAGTAAATAACAGTGTTAGACTATCTAAACTCAGAGTCTTCTGGTGATGGAGGTGCTTCGATCTGCCTGCTGTATTCGGAGTCTATAGCCGTTCCCTGACTGGCAATAGGTGAGGAAAGGTTTTCAGAGAGATCACCAGACAAACCAGACAATAATCAACAACCTTTATTCCTAATTCAACAGACCAGATATAGGGGAGAGCAACCACCAGAGAGTCGGGGGATGGTGATAGACTGGGAAACAATGCAGGGAAGAGCATCACAAAGAAGTTTAACATGGGCATGGAAATTGTGAATATCCCTGGGGAGTAGATAAACCATGTAAACACTGCAATGGGCTAGACAAAATAGTGGCAGGTAACTCAGGTAACATAATCACCTAGTAAGAGGAACAGACCGGATCCAGGCCGAACTGCTTGTATAAGCGGAGCATTGTGGTTTATAGAGTTAATCGTAGATGAAGTTTAGATATACTATACTTAATATCTGATCCCACCAGCAGTACCAACTTTCCTCCACCACTGTTCTCAGGTTCTCCTACATTTAGTCTGCCTTCTTTACAAGCACCTTAAAATTTGGTTCTCTTGATTTCAGTGTTGTTGACTCTGTGGTCTGGATATTTGGTTCTATCACTCCCAAACACCATCTTTGTACCTGAATCCTTTGACCTGACCTTTGTTTCTTCTCACCTGTATTTCCTCTCCCTCCCTTTCATTAATCTTTCCTTCTTTTCCCTTTACATTGAGGTCAAGGTTGATCTGGGGTTCCTTCATCACCCTTTAAAACTTTGCATTCCTTCATCCAGTTACTCTATATACCACTTATAAGTGATATCATCCTGTGTTTATCCTTCTTCTGGCTTACTTCATTTAATAGGATGTCTTACAGTTCCATCCACATTGCAGAAAATTGTATGATTTTATTATTCCTTGTGTAATATCCCATTGTGTACATATACCACATCTTCAGTTGTTGGACATTTAGACTGATTATAAATCTTAACTATTGTACTGAGTCCTGCAATGAAATTTAATTATAATTAAAATTTAACAACTCCATTCCATTATTTTCCATTCTGTTTGCTTTCTAAAAGTGTCTTTTCTCTTTCAATGCTTCAGTTAAAAGAAACAAAAATTTCTCAAAGTTCATTGTCATAATTGGTAAACAAGTTACAAGCTGGAGTACTTATTTTTATGAACTGCATTCCAGAGCCCTCTCTTCTATTCCCACCCATTCCTGTTACCTTTTCCAGGTTGTAACTGTGTTTATGAATAATTTCCTTATCTATAACATGAACAGGTGGGACTGGTATATAAAGAAACCTCCAGATCCAGCATATTGTGGTTTGAATCATCTCATGTTATAATACTTATACACCTGGCCATAGCATATGCCACCACAATCTAATGGTTAATTTTTCTTTTGAAAATGTGGTAAGGAAGCAAAACTATCATTCACATGGTAGAGGGTTTTAGGCAAACAGCTGGAATATTCAGGGTTGTGTAGCTGTGTATTCATGTATGAGAATTTTGCACATTAACTAGAGCATATTTTTCTGGAAAATGTGAAGGATTTTATTACTGTAAACATTAAGGAAAAATATTAAAGAATAGGCAACTGTGTATTGGTTCTTATTGGAGTCATCTCATAGGGAACTCCTTAATCTACATCTAAAAGATGTATTTAAAAATCAATGTTAATTTTTTTCATTGCATTTGGGTTCCGGGGCCGAGATCTCCCAGCCTACTCGGACTGGAGTCAAGCATCCTCCACCCAGATCCTCCAATTTCCAGTAGGCGGGGGTGACACCCACCACCTGGCCCACTGGTGCCGTGTAATCCCATTAACGGCCAAGACTCAGAGACTATAAAATCCAGCTCCCAAAACCGCGCGGCCGCATTTGTGGCCAGGCGACATCTTATCAGAACATCTTTTTTATGACATCTTATTATCTCATTCCTACTTTGGACAAACTTGCAGGCTATCGAATGTAGCCTGCCCACAGGGCAGAGTCTGGCAAACTCCCCGTGGCGTACCAAATATGCCAAATACCAGTAACAATGATGGGTCTCATTCTCCTAAAGAGCCTTGAATATAATCTCAGGGTTAGGATGAAAGAGACGTTACTGGGGCCTGCTCAAGGCAATCGACGAATAACAGGATGATGAAATGAAATGAAATGAATTTGGTCTTGTCAGTGCTCAGAGCTTACTACTGACTATATGCTCAGGGATCACTTGTAGCAGGACCCAGGGGACCATATTTTGTTCTGGGAACAGAACCTGGGCCTACGGATGCAAGGCAAATACCATACCCACAGTATTATCTCTCCAGCCCCCCCAAATTAGTGTTTATTTAGCATTTCAAACGTTGAATATTGTTATAGTAATAATGGGAAATGTATCAACTGTTGTGTAAGTTTTAAGGTTTTGAGAGCACTAGTCACATGAAGCCTTTATTAAAAATTCTTTTTTTTTGCAGGGGGGTCAGACCCAGCAATGGTCATGGATTACTCTACAGAGTGTCAACTGTGCATTCAGGAATTACTCTTGTTGGAGTTCAGGGGACCATATGGGATGCTGGGAATCAAACCCAGGTCTACCACGTGCAAGGCAAACGCCCTCCCCGCTCTACTTGTATAAACACACAAAAAATAAATGGCCAGCAGTCAGGCCGTTTCCCCACTCCACGGAGGTCGATGGCTATGGTCAGGCAAAGGAAGGAAACGAGGCCAAGCTGGTTGGTCATAGCAGCCATTTATTACATGGAAGAGATGTATGTCATGGAGGCCTCAGGAATCCTCAAGCACGTGCACACTTGTACTCTCAGCTTCTGTCCTCAGCCCCATCTTCCCAGGTTCTCTGATGCACGTGTCCCTCCCCCACCCAGAGTCCTGAAATCTCCCTTATATAGATCATAGTACCTCTATAGGGCGCAATATAGTGATGTCATCAAAAGGAGTTACAGAAAGAACACTGAGGCAAAACATACATTGTTTCTTTACATCCACAGGCCAGTAATCCTGGCCTCACCCTTTTACAAGCTACAAGCACTTAGATTAGCACAACAAAGACCAGTCTGCTAGAGCTTGGAATCTACATCTCCAAAATCAGCCAGCCTGGAGCCAGGCATCTACATCCCAAAGATCAGGCCTGGCTTAGCACCTGGGATCTGTATACCTAAGGCCAGCTAGGTTCCTGTGAAATAAGAGAAACTGCCTCAATATACTGAAATCATTTACTGAAGGCAGTTTGG
This sequence comes from Sorex fumeus, assembly GCF_029834395.1. Taxonomy (NCBI): domain Eukaryota; kingdom Metazoa; phylum Chordata; class Mammalia; order Eulipotyphla; family Soricidae; genus Sorex; species Sorex fumeus. Next base: position 14,769,941 of record NW_026606172.1, read on the forward strand.
AGGGGAGAAAGGTTCAGTCTCATCCAAGCTAGTCAGGACACATAGGAAAACTGCTTCTAGGACGTGTTTCTCCTCTCCTTGTCCAACCAACATATAAGCATACATAATATTAATCATTTTGTATGGACACAGTAAGAAATACTTTGAGCTTATAGAATTGCTCTCCTAGGGCCATCTCGATCTCAGACTGCAGTGCTCAGGCCAGATATCTTTCCTATTCCTAGCAGCAGGGCCCTATTCTCATCGTTACTTTTGGATCATGACATCATTTGCCTATGATCAACCTCTTAACTTATAGTTAAGAATCGTGGCACCTTGGCCTGGCCCATTGCGATGCCAGGGTAGCACATAACTTACCGGCTTGCCCTGGTTCCATCCAGTCCCACGTCGGGACCCTGCCCTTGGGGTGCTAGGAAGTGAGGGCAACTGAGGCTTAAGTTGAGAAGGCAGATGCCCAGGAGTGAATAATATTCAAAGCCAATCAATTCCTAAGTTACGGAGCATATTAATTAATTGTCTTCCTGTATCTATACAAAAGGACATTGCATTAAAGTAAACTGCTCAAAAGACATAAGGAGAGGAGAAAGGCAATATTAACTTACAGTACAGCTTCAGTGTCTAAGAAGGATGAGACCTTTTTTTTTTCTTTTTTTTTTCTTTTTTTTTTTCTTTTTTTTTTTCCCTTTATTTTATTTTATTTTTTTTAAAGTTGTAGATTTACAATTTTTTGTGCTTTGGTTTCAATTATACAATGATCAGATACCCATCCCTCCACCAGTGCCCATTTTCCACCACCATGGATAATATCCCTCCCACCCCCATCCCCCCCATCCCCCCTGTCTCTGTGGCAGGGCAATCCCCTGTGTTCTCTCTTTCCTTTTGGGTGTTGTGGTCTGCAAAAGAGGCATTGAGTGGCAAACATGTTCAGTCCATAAGGATGAGACCTTATGAATTGGTTGGGCAAGAGAGCATAGAAGTAGTTACAGACAGACAAAGTAATGGGAATGACTCGGGAGCACTGTGATGGGTGTAACCTGATAAACCTAAGCTCTGTGTACTCCAACACTACTATCATTTGGGCCCCAAATTTTAATGGATAAGAATATGAAATATGCTGAAAGCAAACTTAATTACTTGTTCAATTGTACTGCTTTCATTTTCTTTTAGGTTATTGAATAAGTTGATAATTAATCATAGTTTGGCGCATGGAGATGAGACGAGATCCTTCTCAGTGTCTAGACATTTACTTTCTATCCTAGAAATCAGCACACAGTTTTAGGCATTTGCTGGAACTTGCAACAGCTTTTTTTCCTCTCTAGAGGACATTCTAATTTTCCATAAACTTTGCAGTGGAAGGAATGAGAACTAATACGCATTCATTATTACACATGGATTTGGATTCTAGTAATTTAAAATTTTTTTTGAAATGGATAGATAACAATTGATTTTTACCTTGATCTTCACTTTAAAAATCAATATTTGTTTATTATAATCTCTGTAAGACATAGGTTTCTCCAGCTAATAACATTTTTTATAATTTTATAATTTACCAATTATATTTTGAGTTCTAAATAAAAGTGAATATTCATAATTATTAAAATATACTAACAGTTTCATTTCAAATAGTGCACAGTAGAACTAATAAAAATTCTAGTAAATATAATCTATTTTACAAGAAATCTTTGATTTTAATGGTATTCTTTTGCCCTTCTTTCTCTCTTTACTCTCTTCCTTCTTTGACTATATTTCCAATGTGGCATCGAGTTCTGGATCTATAAAACAGATATCATTATTTTTTACCCACAAATGAGAACTCTAAAGCTTTAACTACAAAAATCACTTCTGACTTATCCAATGATACAATTTTGTCGACTCACTAACTTTAGCTTTCCTGTGCTTGATTGGAAATTCAGAAAGATCCTTCATGAAAAGCACTTTTCGAGGCACCTTCAGTATTATTTCAAAAGTAAGGTACTATTAGACACAATCTTCACACAGAGGCTTTGTAAAAGAGGAAGTTATGAATTTCTGGCAGTCTGACGGTTTGTTATCCATGCTCACAGTGGCTTCTGACCTGAACATGTGACCAGAGAGAGAGAGCAAGAGAGAGAGAGAGAGAGGAAAGAGAGAGGAAAGAAAGAGAGAGAAAAGGGAAAAGATCCCTAAGCAATGGTTGCTGTTTGTGTTTGTTGAAAGGTTACAGAGGCTGTGGGAGTTACAGATAGACCTCAAGTACTCATAAGATGGGCATTTCTTTTCTAAGTTGAGGGTGAAACTCATCCAGTAGCACTATCATATTGTTTACATAATGGGAATTAATAGGGAATTAATACTTAATGGGGATTAATTAATTTAATTAATTGATTTGATAGCACAGGAGGTAGGGCTTTTGCCTTGCACGCAGCCGACCCAGGTTCAATTTCTTTGTCCTTTTTGGAGAGTGTGGCAAGATACCAAGAGTATCCCTCCCACATGGCAGAGCCTGGCAAGCTTCCTGTGGTATATTCGATATGCCAAACACAGTAACAATAAGTTTCACAATGGAGATGTTATTGTTATATTGTTATATGTTATATGTTATACTGGTGCCCGCTGGAGCAAATTGATGAACAACAGAAGGACAGTGCTTCAGTGCTTCAGTGCTATGGGAATTAATGGAGAACTTCAATGGTGCACTTATTGGGGAAAGATATTGGCATTGTTCCCAGATATTTCTAGTTACCTAGGAGGAGTATTATAAGAGGGTCATGTTGACAGGAGTAAAACGGTAGATAAAGTGACTTCTTTTGAAAAGAAATGTCACAATTCCAAAGAGGAAAGAAACTCTGCAGTAAGGTAAAGGTAAAGGCCCTCCCATTGATCGTCGATTTGCTCGAGCAGGCCCAGTAACGTCTCCATTGGAGACTTTGTTGTTACTGTGTCTGGCATATCGAATACTCTCAGTAGTTTGCCGGGCTCTTGATAAAGCCAGAGCATAAGCATGGAAGCTCTTGCCCCTTAAGAGATGCAGACTTCACATAAGGGGACACTCATGGTATGTAACCTGAGAGGGAAGGCGCAAGATGTCTGCTGAGCCCCCATTCTTATCTACATGAACGCACATAATTTTTTTCAAAGTGACCACCACAGTTAATATACCTAATTGATTAGAAAGTTTAAAATAAGCAGCAACAAATTATAGTCGGCTTTATTGTGGGAGGTCATTCTCAGCTCTTTCTCCTCCTGTAATTATAATTTTGAGCAACTTTCCCAAAAGGCAACCGATAGGCACATTTCCTCACAGACTTCTTTGTTCCTTCTCCAGTTCACCCAATTTCTTCCTTTAACCCATAATCAATACTTGGTGGGTGCATTTTACCATGTTGTTGCTCTATCTGCTACTATGCCATTGTACATTTGCCTTTGAATTGTCAACAAGTTGCCTTCTTACAATAGACGAGTTTCTCTGACAGTTTCTGAATTTTCTTAAGGTCTCTTGGAGATCTGCCATACATTTAAGTATATGTATTTCCCTTGTTGAGTACCATCATCATTAATCAGTACAGGATGTCCATTTGCTTTAAATAATTTATAACTTCCTTTTTTTACCCTTTGTCTACTTACACCTTCCTCCATGGTAAATTCATGAAAATTTGTTTTTTATATATCCTCAAGTCTACATGTATGAGTATTATTTTTTGACATACATATATAATGACTGGTTTTTTTTTTAATTTTGCAGGAAAATAAGTGCTCTCACAGGCATTCCCGGGGGAAAAGTATTTGCAGTCTAGAAATATTACACAACTTGAGTAGATATTAGGAATTCAAGAGACAGTAGTGGAATGTCAGGTAAAGGTAGATGTGCTTAATTTACATATAGCACACCCAGCAGGGCATTTGCCTTGCACGCAGCCACTCCGGTTGACCCAAATTTGATACTTCTGCCCCTCTCGGAGAGCCCAGCAAGCTACCAAGAGCATCTTGCCCCACTGCCCGTGACATATCTGATATGCCAAACATAGTAACAAGTCTCACAATGTTACTGGGCCTGCTCAAGCAAATCAACAATGGGAGGACAGTGACCATGACAGGGACAGTATTGCATAAAAATATCATTATCTTATTCTTTTTTCCACTTAGCCCTCTATTTTAATTTGTCTTCTTTGTTTTGGGAGGGCACACAGATAGTGCCTTCTGGGCTTATAGATTGGCAGAACAGGGGTTCCTCGTGATACTTGGAGGACCATGTGGTTCTGAGGATTCAACCTGAGCCCCTTGTATCCAAAACACTTACATGGGCTCTTTAAGCTATTTTCCTGATCTCATTTATCATTGCTATACAGTACTTCAGAGAATAGCTATGCAATATTTCACTGCTTTGTAATTGCCATTGGAGTGGACACCTAAATTGCTAGCATGTCTTCTCACACAACTGAACATAGATTGTTTTGAAATTGTTATTGGCATATTTTGCATATATTTCTAGTTTTCACAATATGATGTCTCTTTTTGGGAGGGTGGGTTTGGGCCATATCCAACGGAGCTCAAAGATTACTCTCATCTTTGCACTCAAGAATTCATCCTGGAGGTGCACAGCGGTTCACATGGGATGCTGGAAATCCAACCCGGTTGGCTCTGTGCAAGGCAAATGCCTTACTGATTGTACTAACTCTATGATTCCCAATGATATGATATATGATCTGATTGGAGTTTTTTAGTATGTGCTCAATGTAGGAGTCATAAAATTATCAATTTTATATATAACGCAGGTCAATGAATATGGGCAGGTGTGACATGATTTACTTCTGGTTTTGAGCATGTAATTGATGATTTGAAATCCTTTACAACTCATCATTCCCTCTTCATGTGGCTGGCAATGATCAAAATGGGTAATTTTATTCTCAGTCTGAGTAAATATAAGGAGTAGAGTAGTTCTGCTCATCTGAGATATTCTCTCACCGTGAATATAATCCAAAGTGTTATTGTACATTAGGACTTTGGAGGTTTTCAACTGCATTTTCTAGTCTCTTTGATACATATATAACATGTACTCCTTCCCAGTCCTGTGTGAGAATATTTGGGAGTTATATAACTGAAACTATCAGAACACAGGGTGCATGTAGTCTAAATCTGAGTAAGTATTACAAGAGTGCTCTTGAGTAAGATTAAGCTCGTCTGGTTTTTCCACATCCCCACTAATAATTACCACTATTCAACTTTCTAGTTTCTGCCAATCAGATGGTTGTAAAGTGGTAAATTATTTTACTTCAATTTGCATTTCTCTGATTACAAATGAGCTCGAGGATCTCTTCATATACTTGATAGCTATTTGTGTTTAACTGTTTATCATCTGTTCATATCATTTGCCCATATTAGCAGTTTCTCATAATGTATCTTTACTCATAAAAATATAGCCTATTTTAGTATATAATCCTTTTCTCCCTAAAAGCAAAAAAGTATATCAATGGAAACTTTTCTTTTCTTGATGTATAATCCCTATTTATCAAATATTCAAATGATTTCTCTTCTACATAACCATCCTTGATGTCACTTAAAATCTGAAATTTCTGATATTTCAGCATTGCTTAGAATGTTTGTCCATATTTTTAATCTATTTTATTTTCTTTGTTTACCTTCAGTTCCATTTAAGGCCCAAGTTTTATACTCAAGTATCCCACCTTAACTTTTGTTACTCATACCGCAGCTTTGATCGCATATATATCTTTACTTGATTATGTTGAGTTCTCGACCTAGGTACACATAACTGTTGCATTAGGAGATTTTTGTTCCAATGAGAGTGAATGGAACATCAGGAACAAGTCCTTATCTCATAAACATTGTCTTCGTGAGATTCAGCTGCAGTCTGACCTTTCCACACTCACAGTAGAAGTCGGCCAACATTTGTGCCGCTTGGTTAATCTTTGGTGTTATTAGAATGATGTCATCAGTGAAGTGGAGGTGGTATAGTTGCCGACTGTCTATCTTCATTGCCATTCCTTCCCATTCCACTCATCGCATGACTTTCCCGAGGGTGGCATTGAATAGTTTCGGTGAAATGGTATAACCCTGCTGAACCCCGCTCTTAACATGAATGATCACTTCCTTGTAGAATGGTGAGATCCTGGTAGTGAATCTGTAATACAGTTCACAGAAGATCCTGATGTATTGAGTTTGAATGCCCTGTTTGGTTAGGGCTTCGAAGACCACTTCAGTCTCAAAAGAATCAAAGGCCTTCTTTACATCAATGAACATCGGAAAGAGCGGCATCTTGAACTCCTGAGAAACCTCAATGAGCTTGGTTACCATGTACATGTGGTCAATCGTATGAATCCTTTTCAGAACCTGGCTTGCTCACATGGTTGTTCTTCATCTAGTGTTCTGCCAATCCTATTCTGGATGACTCGAGTGAACAGTTTGTAGACGATGAATGACAGGCAGATCGGGCGATAGTTGCCAGTGTCATAGATGTCTCTCTTCTTGTACAGTAGAACAGTCCTGCTGGTTTTCCACTGGGACGAAAACTTGCATTCATACAGGTAGTGTGTGAAGAGCCTAGCCAGTGTATTGATGAGTAATGACGTCTGTTCTCACAAAAAAATAAAAGATATTTTGGAAGGAGATGAACAGTGAAATGAAATAAATATCTTTCTTCGTGAAATAATGAAGGGAGAGAAAGATGACAAAGCACATTCAATGGATGACATGCCTTTCTCCATAGGGGAAAAAACCCAGAGCACAAATCTCCAGTTGAGCAATAGAAATGTAGGCAAAAAATAGGAGGGAAATGTTTGTTGCTTCCTTCTGCAAAGTTAGTTTTAAAGGCTTTCCCTTTAAAATCTGCTGAATATCTTCTCAAGGGGAAGAGCTTGGAACACTTGATAGCTTTCTTTCACATTATTTCTGTTCCTGCAAGAGCTTCTTAAGGGAATTTAGCTTTCTTCAACCTAGTACTTCTGCATTTCAATAACCTTCCAGAGCTGCATGGGGTGGTGATAGTGAAGTTACTTTTTGAATCCACATTACAGGGGCCTCTCCTATATGTCTGCTGTTGTTCTGCAAGGTCAACCAGAACAGTTATGTTGTTATTTTTTTTCTTTCTTAAGATATTTTTAAAACTTCTTTCTCTTTATTTAAGTTCTATTCTACTACTGGCTTACAGGTATCCTTCAATGTGACCTTCATTTCTTGTTTAACAACAAAATAACAACAAAAACTTGTCACCCTATTCTGACTCCTACATCATTTTATCTATCAAAACACATTTTTTTTTACACAAGTCACCAATCCGTTAAAAATGATGTGTGTTCTGGGCTGAAGTGATAGCACAGCGGGTAGGGCATTTGCCTTGCATGCAGCCGATCTGGGTTCAAATCCCGGCATCCCATATGGTCCCCCAAGCAGCGCCAGGAGTAATTCCTGAGTACCGAGCCAGGAATAACCCCTGAGCATTGCTGGGTGTGTCCCAAAAAGCAAAAAAAAAAAAAAGAGGTGTGTTCTTTGTTCCAAAAAACTTGTTGTTCCTTGCAATATTTATTTCTCTTCTCTTGAAGCATTGCAAATCATACTTCTAAAACATTCTTATCAACTACAATATTCTATATTATTTCTGCTTTGCTTTGGAGAATGTGTTTTGGTTGAAATTATAATTGAGAATTGTGATCTATATGGTATATCATAGTTCTGATTTTTACAAGATAGAAAAAAAGAAAGGAATGAGTACAAAATGAGTTCCAAATTCAGAAATATAAATGATATATACCTCATCCAATTTCATCCTTTTACTTTTTTAAATCCAGGTTAAAGGGCGAGTGTACTGGTTTTGTATTTTTCTGTTAACAAAGCATGAAAAATACTGCCTGGCCAGAGTATTAAGTGAGTATACTTTTCCTTGACGATAGTTCTATGCAATTTAGACTTAGAGCAGTCAGTTCAGAAGAGACTAAAGACAACAGATTTAAAATATATAGTTTTTTAATATATACATATATATATAGTTTAAAAGAGAGGTGAAAATATGCCATTTTTTCAAATTTCCTAACAGCCGGTGAGAAGCTAGTTCTTAATTTAACACAGCTTTATTTGTGAAAGAAAAGGCAAAACCTATGTGATGATGACTTTCTATCATTTTGTACAGAAAAGATCTATTGTAAAAGATAAAATTTTTTAAGGCAAGTTTTTCCCTACATCTATCTTGAGCAGCTGGGAAACTTGCTGATATTTTTAATATTCTAGATGAATCACCACTGTAGTCATACTTGTCATCTCAAAGATGAAAATATTATGTTGGGGAGAAAATTGCTCTGTGAAAATATTTTTGATGGTTTTCTTTTGGCCAAGCAAGATATAATGTTATCTATCTTTAGATACCTATTGCCAAATTAGCCTGAAAAAATAAACTATACCAAAAAAAAACCTATACAAACTATACCAGCTTACACTCTCATAAAACATGTGTTAAAATAATATAACTACTGTAAAGAGAATATTTAATTCCCACTTTTATATTTTATAAGCTTGGATTTGTCTTCTATAACTCCCTAACCTCTGTTTCAAATTGAGGTGCTATTAAAAATATTAGAGTTACGTGTTCACAGTGTGTGGATGAGCTCTGTGCATTGTGTCCACTCACACCTTTGGATATAGAGCAAATCATAAAGAGTTGGGTTAGCAATTACGTGTAGGTGTGGTTGTAAGATTTACAGATGTAAAGTCCTTCTCTCAGGGGAAGCTTCTTTCAGGATAAATTATAATCCAGGAAGGTGGTCTGTCTAAGGGTGTAATACTATCTAGAGGTGTATTTCTCCTCTCCTTAGTCCAATAACCATTTAAATATTCATCTTAATTCTATTTCTTAATAATATTAGTCATTTTGTATGAAAATAATAAGAAATATATTAAGTTTATAGGGTGGTTCTCCTGGGGACATCTTGCTACAGATTCTAGACTATAGTCCTCAAATGAGATTAGTTCTTCTTAACCCCAGCAGGGTCCTATCCAGTTGTTTATCTTTGGATCTTGACAGAATTTGTCCATGATCGTGGTCTTAAGTTATTAAGTTTTATGGCACTTGGCTTGTCTCATTTTGATGGCAGGATAGTTTACAGCTTGCCTTGGGTCCATCCAGTTCTTTTGTTGGGACCCTCCTTTTAGGGTACTAGGAACTAAGGGCAACTGAGGCTTAAGTCGAGTAAATATGAGAGATGCCCAGGGTAAAAAATTATTCGGAGTCAATTTACTCCAAATTTACAAAGCATAGCACTAACTGTCTTCCTGTGTCACTACAAAAGGACATTCCTCTAAAGCAAACTACGCAAAGGACATAAGGGAAGAGAAAAGCAATATTTTACTTACAAATACAAAATTCAGAGTCGTTAGTAGAATCTGACCTTGTAATTCACAGGGTATTATTAAAGGATATGAGTGATTAAGAGATTGGGGAAGCAGAGCACAGAGAAGTTAAAGATGTATATGGAGGAATGGGAGTGCCTCTGGAACACTGTGATGGGTGTGACCCAATAAACCTAGGCTCCTTGCAGCAAGGGAGAAAGTACAAGCCAATGTTATCCTACAAGCATTATGACTTTTATTCCGGCCTTAAACTTGATGATCCTTTCCCACTTTGAGTTTGATATTTAATTGATTTTTAATGTTCCAAATCAGTGAAAAAAATAAATAAATCAGTGAAAATTGTCATTAATCAAAATATATTTTTTTAAATTTTTTTTATTAGTGAAACACCATGAGGTACAGTTGTATATTTACAATTTTTTGTGCTTGGGTTTGATTATACAATGATCAGATACCCATCCCTCCACCAGTGCCCATTTTCCACCACCATGGATAATATTCCCCCCACCCCCATACCCCCATCCCCCTTGCCTCTGTGGCAGGGCAATTCCCTGTGTTCTCTCTCTCCTTTTGGGTGTTGTGGTCTGCAAAAGAGGCATTGAGTGGCAAACATGTTCAGTCCATAGTCTACTTTTGACATGCATCTCCTCTCCTGGGAGGATCCTCCAAACACCCTTTATTTGGTGTTCCCTTCTCTATCCGAGCTGCCCTTTCCTCTAGAATGCCCGACTGGCCACTAAGCTGTGGAGTAATCCTCCTGGTGCTGATCTCAGCTATTCTTGGGTATTAATCTCATATTTTGTTACTTTATATCCCCCAGATGAATGCAATCTTTCTATGTCTATCCCTCTCTTTCTGACTCATTTCACTTAGCATGATACTTTCCATGTTGTACCACTTGTATGTAAATTTCATGACTTCATCTTTTCTAACAGCTACATAGTACTCCATTGTGTAGATGTACCAAAGTTTCTTCAACCAGTCATCTGTTCTTGGGCATTCTTAATCAAAATATATTTTATTCTTTTTTGTATCTTTGTTTTTTATATCATATGATTAAGTATGAAAAATAGTTCCTGTGGCTGGAGCAATAGCACAGAAGGGAGGGTGTTTGCCTTGCACACGGCCAACCTGGGTTCAATTCCCATCATCCCATTTGGTCCCCCGAGCACCGCCAGGGGTAATTCCTGAGTGCAGAGCTAGGAGTAACCTGAAAAATAGTTCCTTTTTTCTCTGTATCTTCTATCTTCCATATAAAGTTTGACATATCACTATAGTACAAGAATTTCTCTAATTTATTGGACTGGTTTTACCTTGCTCCACATTTATTTTTAAAAATTTAATTCCTCTTTATATCCAATTATTTTCATTACTTTTTAACTTTCAAATTTTACTGTGTTTGTGTGGATTCAGTTTGGGCCACAATAGCAATACTCAAGGTCAACTCAAGTCTATGTGCTCAGAAGTCATTTCTGATGATTCTTGGGGAAATGTAAGCTATGACAGAATTGAACTGGAGCTAAACACTTACAAGGATAGCACTTTAAATCCTGTACTATCTCTTTGACATTTATTATTCATTTTTTTAATTTTAAGTTTTTAAATAGTTATTTATGATATGGTACAACTACTTTTTTCCTTGCTATTTCAAACAAAGAAACATATCTGAAGTACCAAAAGTTTCACTGTCACTGTCACTGTCGTCCCGTTGTTCATCGATTTGCTCGAGCAAGCCCAGTAAAGTCTCCATTGGAGACATTTTTGTTACTGTGTTTGGCATATCAAATACATCATGGGTAGCTTGCCAGGTTCTGCCATGCAGGTGAGATACTCTCGGTAGCTTGCCAAGCTCTCTGAGAGGGGCCGAGGACTCGACCTCGGGTTGGCCATGTGGGCTGTGTGCAAGGCAAACCGCCCTACCGCTGTGCTATCGCTCCAGTCCACCAAAAGTTTAAACAAGATTTTTTAGTGTGAAAATTACTACATAAAACATTTGATAAAGTCCCTTTTCACAGGATGTACTTTCTTTTGACAACATCACCTACAAACACAGCTGTGCACTGCTGCCCTGGGCTTAGATGTCACTGATTTGGTCAAGAAACCAAAAGAGATTTGAAAAGGACAGATGTTCCATAAGGCAACAAAACGATTGCACATTTTCTGGCAAAATAGAACATTTGATGAAAAAAAAACGTTTTTCATATAAGTATTCCTGAGGCTAACATAAAAATTATATTAGAATCTTTATATTGTTCACTAGGCTAATATGGAAACAGTTTGCTTCAAACATAAAAAAACATGGTATCAATTTAATTAAAAACATGTATCCTAAAGCTACTTTTAGATGAATATATGTTTACAGTGGAGCAGCATCTAGTTCCATTATATTTACATTGTTTACCATGTAGTCAGCAAATTCTTAAAAAAAATTGACTCTACCAGTATAAACAATTTTCTGGTATCAACACAGGCTTGGCTAAATACTGTATATTTGAAAATTAAAGGGATATAGCGTTTTTCAAATTATGTTGGTTCATTAGTCTTCAAACAATGGTGTTTAAATAATATTATGTTCCATGTTAATCTGCAATTTTACATACTTAAAACCAGAACTAAAGAGGGCTAAACAGACAGCAGGTAAGGAGTTTGCCTTGCATGTAGCCAACCTCAATTAAATCTCCAGCATCACACAGAGTACTCCAAGCACAATCATGTGTGATCGCTTAGCACATAGCTTGAGACAAGCCCTGAGAAATCATAAATGTGGCCCCAGACATCACTGTAACACTGTATAACTGTCATTCCATTGTTCATCGATTTCCTCGAGCAGGAACCAGTAACCATTAGTCCTAGCACTGAGATTTTAGCAAGGGCCACATTGGAGTCTCTTTCAGGGTCAGGGGAATGAGACCCATCATCGTTACTAGATTTTGGCATATCGAATATGCCACAGGGAACTTGTCAGACTCTGCCGTGTGGGCAGGATACCCTTGGCAGCCTGCCGGATTCTCCGAGAGTGAGAACTAGTCAATAAGAGCTTGGTTTTATAGTCTCTGAGTCTTGGCCATTGATGGAATTACACGTATCTGGGGGCAGTTTGTGAGTGTGACTGCCTAGCTACTGGATGATGGGGGATTTGGGTGGAGGAGGCCCAGTTCCAATCTAAGCAGGCTTGGAGATTTCAGACCCGGGTCCAACACACCTGGGCTCCTCTGCCGGTTCCTTCATGCATGAGGCTCGTCTGAGCATGTGGAGAGTGGTCTTAAGCATGGTTGTGGCTGGGTTCCAAAGGTCTTCAGGTGTCGGTGCTCTGCTTGGGGCAGGGAGGGAAACTCAACCTTACCCCCTCCAAGGGGCCCCGGTTAGGACAGCCAGGCATGGGGGCAGGAGACTCTGCATTGTTCGTATGTTTAGGCCCCAGACATATAAACAAAAATCAAAACCAGAAAAAACAAAATTAGAACTAAGGGATGGGAAAATAAGTCAGGGATAATAGACATGTTTGCCACTGACCCCAGCTACATCCCTGGCACCACATGTGCCTGAAGTACCACTGGCAATCATCCTAGGACTACCAAAACACCATCAAAATGTAAATAGTCATTCTGCAATACTGAATGTTTAGGCCCTCATTAAATCGCCAACTTGGTTGGCCAAGAATCAATGGAGTATTCTGAGAAATGCTTCGGAGTCCATAAAAAAGTAAATTTGGGGCCACACTTGGCAGTACTTGGGGACTCCTCCCAACTCTATGCTCAGTGGTTGCTTCTGGCAGTGCCTAGGCAACTGTGTGGTGCTGAGAATCAAATCCAGGCCTCCCACATGCTAAAGTTATCTCTCCAACCCTAACAGAAATTTTAACCCTCCCTTTAGATTAAAATGCTGGAGAGGTTTGTAAATATTAACAGAAAATAAACAAAACATGTAACATCTAAATTTAAAATATATCAAAATAGTTCCCCCAGATTTTAATGTCATATTTTTGCTTCTTTCTCATTTTTCTTTTTTCATAAACTTATTCCTCCATTTCCTCCTGTTTTTCTCTTTCATTCACTGCATATATGATGTGGGACACTTACAAATGATGATCTAAGACATATTTTGATCAAAACATTTCAGTGTTAGAAACTATTAATTCGGTTGTTTTACAGTAAAGTCAGTGAACAATTTAATTAGGAATGAATAATAGTAAGTGTAAGCTAGAAGACAAAGGAGTAATGTAAGGTAATTTGGGAGAAAGGCGTGGGCAGAGCTAAAGGCTCCTGAGGATAATAAAGCTAATAATTTCAAACAGATTATAAAGAACAGGAAACCATGTAGTTGTCAAGAAATATTCACCTCACTGTATCACTGTATCACTGTCATCCCATTGATCATTGAATTACTTGAGCAGGCACCAGTAACATCTCTATTCCTCCCAGCCCTGAGATTTTAGCAGTCTCTTCTTACTCGTCTTTTCCCAATGATTGGAGGCTCTTTCAGGGTCAGGGGAACGAGACCTATTGTCGTTACTATATTTGACATATCAAATATGCCACGGAGAGCTTGCCAGGCTCTGCGCGTGGGGGTGGGATACACTTGGTAGCTTGTCGGGCTCTCTGAGAGGCATAAATTACCTCAACACTAATTATATACATATATATTCATATTCACTATATATAAATATGATGAATATATATAGTGAACGGGCCAGAGCAATAGCACAGCGGATAGGGTGTTTGCCTTGCAAGCGGCCAACATGACCTGAGTTTGATTCCTCCGCCCTTCTTGGAGAGCCCTGCAAGCTACTGAGACTATCACGCCCACACAGCAAAGTCTAGCAAGCTCCTCATGATGTGTTCAATATGCCAAACACAGTAAAAAGTGTCACTATGGAGATGCTACTGGGCCTGCTCAAGCAAATCAATGAACAACGGGAGGACAGTGACAGTGATATATAGTGAATATCTATACCTATATATGTATATAAACATATATACATATTTGATGGGAATATGGAGGTTTTTTCTTTCTTGAAACTTATACTTAAGTATTGTATGAAAATTAAATAGAACATACATTTAAAAAGTCTTTTCAATGAAAAAATATATCCAAGACAAGTTTATGTGACTATTTTAGAATCTTCAGAGACTCTCTCTCTAAGGAGTTGACATTTGAGAAGACTAAAACAAAAAAGATAAAAAGGTGGGAAATTATCACCTCCAAAGGAATATTCGTGAGAGGACCTGAGGATGAATTCAGGGTGATGTATCAGTGAACTAGGAGAAAAAAAAAAACTGTCTAGGGCAAAGTCAACATGAAAAGAGATGGGGTTAGAGACAAAGAGAAAGGAAAATTTTATGGAAAAATTAAAGGCTAAATCAAGGCATTTTGATCTTAAAAATAATATAAATCAATAGAAAGAATAATAAGGAAGGATTTTGAAAGACTATTACAGTGATCCAGACAAAAGATGGTGGTTTTTATTAGGATGCTATCGATAGTCTTGAACTATGTTCACAGTACACAGTAAGTGAACAGGTCTGCTAATGGTTAGCCGTCCAGGGAAAGTGAAAGCCATGGATATTTACAGTTCCTTCCCACCCCTCACAGTGTCCCATTTACCAAGTAAGAAATAGTGAGGGATGAACATATTTGGTTGGAAATAAAATGAGGTTTTTGTTTGGTAGATATAAAGGCTCACAATATAATTGATAAATACTAGAGTGAAAATTAAGTCAGGGGCTTAAAATTAGCCTGCTTAGGTATGGGAAGGGGATAGGCAAGAGAATGTTATAGCTCTTGGTATTATGTGCATGCCAGTGCTTTTTGAATTGATGAAATGAGTTAATATCATCTAGTAGGAGTCTGTAAGTAGACAAGGAGATTCAAGACAGATGCCAGCTGTTCTTGAGCAGTTTGTCTTCACAAAACAAAAAGAAATAAAATAAATAGGAGGAGACTTTAAGTGGACTATGACTTAGAAAGAAAATTTAAGAGAAAAATTCATAATAAGGAAGTTATGGCAAGATGGATCAAACACTGTTCTGATTTTAATTAAGTAAAAGTAAAAAGTGAACACAGGAGTTTTCAACAAGACCATCATTTACCTTGGCATGGGAAGTTCCCGCTGAGTGGTATAATAAAACTTGAACGGACTAGGTCAAGGTGAGTATGAAGTATGAGAATATATAGGAACCAGAGAAAACTCTTTAAACTGTTTGCTAGTTCCCAAGACCATCACTGCCAAAAATGACTTGGTGGCTCTATGACACTGGGCTGAACAGCACTGCACAATTGATTCTTGGCACTGTGGCTCAGTATTGCTGAGAGTGGTCCCCAGTCTCCTCATCAATGTTGGGAAGGCATACAATTAATCAATAAACTAAATATTTACTATTTGTCACATGCATTTTTATTTTTCTTTATCCAATTGTCTAAGTAAAACTTAGATATTGCCATGAAGCAATGATATATTATGTCTTTCCTTTTTGTAAAAATTGATTGGGTTTCTGTGATTTGCAATACTATTAATGATGGTTTCCCATGCAAATAATTCCAAAAGTACACTTATTACTTCCATACCATTCCATTATTTGTGACTAACTTCACTTAGTATGATAGCCTTTAGTTCCTTTCAAGTTCCTATAAATGGCAAGATTTTGTTCTTTCTTAGAGATGCATAGTATGTAGTGCTATTTTAATAATAG
Source organism: Sorex fumeus (assembly GCF_029834395.1). Classification (NCBI taxonomy): domain Eukaryota; kingdom Metazoa; phylum Chordata; class Mammalia; order Eulipotyphla; family Soricidae; genus Sorex; species Sorex fumeus. Next base: position 14,785,960 of record NW_026606172.1, read on the forward strand.
TTTCTTCAAAATAATGAATAATAAATACATTGGATTCTAGGTTTTTATTGTATAGAAAGATATACAGGATTTCAAAACTTGCAGAAATTGTACAGCATGAGAAAAGTAGCTGATGTAGAAGAGGTAAGGTGCATTCAATTGGCATCCCTTTGATCGGAAGAATAATTCATTGGTAAAAACAGAATTGAGGAAAGAAAGAGTTAGAAAAAATGCTGTTCAGTTAGATTTTATGACAGGAAGACAGAGGACTTAGTTTTTGTTTGTTTATTTTCTCATCAGCTAACAGTGGGAAAGTGGAGAAGGATGTAACGGTTGAAGAGAGTGGAGAAAGAATAATGATTGCACAGAGTGAAAAATTGAGCACATTAAGGAAATAGAATTTGTCTTCCAGGCATTGTCTAGTCCTGTTGAAATTTGTAGTCTTCATCTAACATCAGATCTGTCAGCAAATGTATTTATTTTGTGTTTCTACGGATATTAAGTGTTTAGTTAGATATACGAAGTAGGCAGATACTAATAGCCTAAGAAAAATTTATTTGATAGACATATACTAATAAAGAACTAAGCAAAGTTAAAATTTTCAGTAAAAACTGGAAAAAGCTGCTGAAAGTGGAAGTAAAAATTGTGGTGCCTTAAAGGATACTCAGTCTATTGGATTCCAGGTTTTGATATAGATCTAGACCCAGAGTCAATTTCTTTATACTACTCCCCATTTGCAGTCGTCCCCATAGGTCTTTGCTATGGAGAGAACCTTTCCTCTTTCATTATTTTCCCAGCCGTCCCTGAATTGGGCATTGGCAAACACGTGCAACCTAATGGTTAATCTGTTTCCTCTATTCACGTTTGGCCTGTTGTTCATCAGAGTTCATCACTTTACTTTAATTTATCATTCACCTTCAATTGTGAAATCTGTTTCAATTCTTCCCTAAATATCAACTTTCCAGATATTCTGTTTTTTTAAAAAAAAGCAATGGTTCACAAGAGTATATATGTTTGTTTGTTTGTTTTATTATTAATTCACCGTGAGCTACAGTAACAAAAATTTCATGTTTGAACTTAGATCATTCGGTCATCAAACACCCATTCCTTCACCAGTGCACATTTTCCACGACCAAAATCCCCAGTATACCCCCCTAGACACACATACATTCCACACCTCCCCCTGCCTGTTTGGCAGACAATTTGAAAAATATTTTTTCTCTACATGTTACCTTCAATATTTGGAGACCAGTTCTACCACCTCTCATACCTGCTCAAAATGCAATGCTAGACAATGTGTTTTGTATTGCTTGTTATGGATATAATTTAATGCCCCTCTAGGAATCCTAAGATTTTAATAAATAGGGTCTTCAGCAAGATGCTTGGGTCTGAGATTCGTTTGTGTGTCTCTGGATCGTGGCCATGTGGGAGCTTAAGTGGATGGTGAGCGAATGTGATATCATCTGGGTGTCCCATCAGGGCGGGGGAAGGAGAAGGGCCCACTCCTCCCCAGTCCCATGAGACTTGGGATTTTCTATCACTGAGACTCATACCTGGAGCTTCCTGATGGCTTCTAGAAAATGGCAACCACCGGAGCTCTTAAAGGGCAGGCAGAAGGACAACACCAGTCCCCATGTGTGGCAGCCCAGCAGAAAAGGCTTATTGCAAAGTCCCAGGAAGAGTATAAATGTTTATGCTTCAGGGTACATTTCATCCACCACAAAGTTGCCAATATCCTCTCACCCCCATCCAAAGAACCCTTACCATTTGCCTCGCCCCACCCTATGGATTCTTCTTAATCTGTGATGTTTTTTGGTTTGTTTGTTTTTTGTTTTTTGGGTTTGTTTTTTTTTTTTTTGCTTTTTGGGTCACACCCAGTGACGCACAGGGGTTACTCCTGGCTCTGCACTCAGGAATTACTCCTGGCGGTGCTCAGGGGACCATATGGGATGCTGGGAATTGAACCTGGGTCGGCCGCATGCAAGGCAAATGCTCTACCCGCTGTGCTATTGCTCCAGCCCCTTAATCTGTGATTTTTATGTCATTCTAACCTGTATTCTCTTCCTTTAACTTTTTAAGAACTGCATCAAGTCTAAGCAGCACTTTTCATTTGGGAAGCCAAAAGCTTTGATAGTTTTCTTTTCTAACTAATGGCAGTAGCTCAAGATCTCACTATGCAATTTTATTCTAGAATTTTTCAACTAAGTCAGTTTTACCAGTGAATTTACTGACCTTTTCCCCTTCTTTCTAGTTTTTTTCTTTAAAAGGGGGGCATTACATCCACCATGCCTGTTAGTACATCAAAATTGGGTTAGCAGCTTGCATGGCAAATGTGCTACCTACTGTGACTGTGCTATCTCATTTTATTGTTCCTTTAAAAATATATTTATCTATGATTTTAATTAGGTTTTTGTTCAGCATTCTTGTCTCTGCTGGAAGTTCTTGGAAAAGCCTTAAGTTCATGCACTGATCTCTTAGTTCCTTCTTAAATTGTTCAAATTAGGAAAAATAAGATTTTGGTGCTTCTTTTATAACAGCTCCTGAAGATCAGATTTACTTTTTGCTTAGGCCACAGTTACAAGGCAGTTTTTATTGTCAGATCTAGACAAGTTAAGGTTATTTCATTTGCTCAAGATTTCACAATTGCTATGACATAAAGAAGAATGTGACAACTTTTTCAGTTCATTCTGATAGTCGTCCTATAGAGGAGATAGTTTATTTTTCATATTTAATTAGTCAAAACAAATAACATGGCCACACATAATTTCAAAATGGATGGGGGAGTGCAATTCAACCACAACTGGGAGAAAAAGAATATTATAATACTTTTAAAAAGCCATAATCACTATGATTTAAGCTTCTGAATAGTTCTTGTTACTTAAAAGAATGTGTTCTGCAAGGAAGCAGATATACAAGGACAAAACAAACAAAACACATGGATTTTTTTTCTCCCAACATTTGGAGAAAATGGTAAGGTACCCAAAGTGTTTGGTTAACACAGCAATCCAAGCCAGGAAGATAACCTATAAATAACCCAATCAAAAATATATATGAATTCAGAAGCACATATATTGTATGAATTAAGTAGAATAATGTAACTGAATGTGATTTAATCAAAGTGTGTTGTGATCAAATAACAATTTTCTCCTACAGCCTCTTTTCAAAGTGTATTTAGTTGTAAGATAAACTATTCCATAATTTTCTTTCCTTCCTCCTTTTCCTTTATAGAAATTCTTCTTGTCATATTCTGAAGTTTTGAAATTCTTTCCTTATCAGTGTACAATTGACTAATGAGTCCATGAGACTAATGAGTCCAACGACCTCTTTTCATTTATTTTACTTTTATTGGTCTCAAGTATGTCTTTTTAATACTTTCTTAGAAATCCCATCTCTCTTCTTACACTATCCATCTGTTTTTGTATGTTTCCTACTTGTACCTTTAAGAAATTTGGAGTCACAAAGATAGTTCAAAAAGATGAAAACCTGCTCAGCAAAACAATACTAGGATGCTGGGAGCACTCCAAGCATCTCCAGATTTGTTCCTCTATAAAATGGTCCCTGTATTAGCATTGATAGTTAAAAGGTATTATTTTTGAATCAAAAGAAGACAGACAGACATAAAATGTTTGCACTTGGGGCTGAAGCAATAGTACAGATGGGAGGGCGTTTGCCTTGCACACGGCCAACCGAAGTTCGATCTCTGGCATGCCTTATGGTCCCCTGAGCACCACCAAAAGTAATTCCTGAGTGCAGAGCCAGGAGTAAACCTTGAGTATCACTGGGTGTGACCCAAAAAGCAAAAATCAAACAAACAAACAAACAAAAAAACAAAAATAAGAACAAACTAAAATGATTGACTCATCTATGGGATATAAGAAAAGCATAATAGAAGACAAATAGCCACAGACACATTTAAAACAAGGTCCAGGAGGGCTGAACCACAGATAGAAGCTTGCCATAAGTGTAAGGGCGGGGGAGGGCAGTTTAGGAGAGAGAAAGAACTAGCAAGAAATTGATAGTTGAAACTGATATATACACATATATATGTATATATATATACATATATATACACATATATATATTTCAATAAAAAAGTTATGGGAATGGAAATGTAGCTCAGAGAAGGACTTCTTGCATTGCTTCATGCCTTGTATGTATGAGGCCCTGGGGTTGATGCCCAGAATTGAAAATCAAATTAAAACCAAAAAAGAAACACCAGGATCATAAAAATACTATTAAAATTATAGTATATATATAAATATATATATACACAACTGGTGTGACTTGAGGGACCATATACCATGCCAAGGATCTAACACAATCTGGATGCATGCAAAGCATGCACCATACCCTCTGTGCTAGGTCCCCCTCTCTGGCCCTGAGGTGAATAGATCTTTTTTAGTGCTGTGGAACGGTAGGGGGAGAGGTGATATATTAAATAGTATTTAATCTTTATAGTAAACTTCTGCCCCCTATGCTATGAGTTTCACAAGGGTAACCATCCCTTTATTTTAAATGGAAGCAGAATAGAGGAGGCTAAAGTTGGCTATTTCTCTCTCCTCTCCTCTGCCTCTCATTGTAGAAGACTAAAGGGAAATGCACTGTGTATTTCCCTTTCTCCAAGTGGAAGAATAAGGTGCTGGATTTGGACATTTCACTCCCTAGTGAGGTTAGATGCTGGAAAAATATTAATAATAGCTATGTTAGAGTAGAATGCTTGTCATAATCCAAAATAGTTCCTTCCCCCAACTCCTACCTGAAAAAATGGACTTCCCCCCAAAAGCTCCTAATTTAAGGGCAGGGTAGATATCCTAAAGATAAAACTCACAAAATTATGGGGTCACCGATAGGACAATGTCCCCTGGGGTTTCCAAATCCAAATTGTTCTCCATTGAACTTTCAGCAATTCTTGGATTACAATTTATATTTTTCTTCTATGGTTCTGGTTTCTAAGAAGGTTTTTTCTCCTGAGGATCTGCCTTGATAATTTTTAATTATTCCTGTTACTACATGTTTCTACAATTTGGGGAGCAACAATTTATTTTGTGACCTCACATTGCTGACTGATATTAAAAAAGATTGATTTTTCAGCTTGCTCTGTCTTTAATCTTGTCAGTATGAAATAAACACTTCTAATCCTTAGAAGAGAAGATATTTAAGAAATAGAAATCCTGCATTTTTTCCTAAGGAAATTTCATATACTAATGAAACAGGAAGATATGGGCCCTAAGAAATAAAATTCTTTTGTTTTGTTTGTGGTTGTTTTGTCTTGGGGCAAGTCCCAGCTCTGCCTAGAATTTCTCTTGAGTCTGGACTTAGGGATCAATCTTGGCAATGCTTGGAACCCATATGCAGTGTCAGTGTCAAAACAGAGTCAGCAACTGCATGAGTCCAAGAACGAACTTACCTGCAATGGTATCGCTCCAGCTCCGGGAAAATTAATTTCCAGTTAACATTGTCAAGTCAACACCAACTTGACATCATTTAGGACCCACCAAGCTATCATATAGCAGTTCTTCCTGGACGATCATGATCACAATCATGATCATCCTGTTGTTCGTCGATTGTCTCGTCGTAACGTCTCCTTCTACCTAGCCCTGAGATTTTAAAAGAGCCATTTCAATGCTCTTTCAGGATTAGGAGGATGAGACCCATCATTGTTACTGGTATTTGGCATATTGAGTACGACATGGGAAGTTTGCCAGACTCTGCCGTGCGGGCAGGATACTTTGTGTAGCCTGTCAGGTTCTCCAAAGGAAAGATAATAAGATGTTGCACGACCGCATTTGCGGCTGCGTGCTTCTGGGAGCTGGGTTTTATAGTCTCTGCGTCTTGGTCGTTGATGGGACCAACCTGGCGCTGTAGGCATCTGGTGGATGTGACGCCTACCTACTGGAAGATGGGGGGTCTGGGTGGAGAAGGCCCAATCCCAATCCGAGTAGGCTTGGAGACCTCCTGGACGAGAGCCCAGCAAAAAACTCCCAAGGCAGAGCTACTTGGAAAGACTGTTTGAAGGTATGCTTTGGAGAAGAGATATACATATCTTACCTGGGAGTCCCCAGCACTTGTCTGCTTTGAGTGTGCCTCCTTTATTTTTAACTTTATGGGGAACACTGCATTCCTTGATTCACCTGCACCCCAATATAGGATTTTTAATGCCTTTTCTTTAAAATGCTCCTTCAGAGGAAGGAGCCCACATTGGCTTTGCAATGAGTTCCCTCTTTTCTCTCTTTTCCCCCTCCTATTACCTAAATAATATGTTTTTTCTTTATTGTCTTTTAGACAATGATTCTGGAAATCCTGGGTAGAGATCAGGATTGTACTGTCTGCTCTATGCAGGAGTTCCTGCAGGCTCTTGTGGGTTCTGACCTACCCCGCACCTCACTGTTAGGTGACAGTGGCCCAAGCAGATCTGTGTAAGAAGCATATTTTCTGCTTCCATGTTCTGCTGGAGTTCCACATATAGCCATTAGTAATGCTTAGATGTGTAACTACTTACCTCCTTACAAGTTAATATCGTTGAATAAATGAACATTTTATTACCATGAAAAGAGCCTTATACTATAATTACTCTTAGGTAGCTCTCTGGAAACAGAAACGCTCACGTTGCTTTAGAGCTCTCTTTGATCATTTAAAATAATATGTGCTTTTGTCATTTGTCAAAAACAAGAATGTTAACTGGTATCACTTAATCAATTAACTTCCCGTTAGTCGTCCATTTGCTCGAGCGGGCGCCAGTAACATCTCCATTTGTCCATGTCGCGTGCTAGTGTAGCCCAATTGCATCTGTTCGCTCCTGGAACATGAAGGGCCTCAAAACGATCGTTCATGATCTTGACGAAGAAGTCTGACCATCTGGTAGGTGGGCGGCCACGCGGTCTTTTGACATCCCGTGGAATCCAATCAGTAACAGCTCTAGTCCAACGGTCGTCTTTAAATCTCATTACGTGACCAGCCCATCTGATTTTTGACACCTTGGCAAATGAGACAGCGTCCCTGATCCTTGATCGTCGACGGATGTCAGAACTCCGGATTCGTTCTCTCATTTGAGTGAAACATGATACTCCAAGCATAGACCTTTCAATTCCATTTTGGGAGACCCAAATAGCATTCTCATCCTGTTTGCCTAGGGCCCAGGTCTCTGAGGCATATGTTAATGCAGGAAGAACAGTGGAATCAAAGAGATGTGCCCGGAGCCGGAGTTTCTTCGTCCTCTTAGCTATTTCTTCGATGTTCTTGAAGGCGTTCCAAGCCGCTCTCTTCCTCCTGCGCAGCTCGGGTGCCAGGTCATTTGTCATGTTGACCTCTCGACCTAGGTACACATAACTGTTGCATTCAGAGATGGTCGTTCCATTGAGAGCGAATGGGGCGTCAGGAACAAGGCTGTTTCTCATAAACATTGTCTTCGTAAGATTCAGCTGTAGTCCTACCTTTCCACACTCATGGTCAAAGTCGGCCAGCATTTGTGCCGCTTGGCTGATGTTTGGTGTTATTAAAACAATGTCATCAGCAAAGTGAAGGTGGTGTAGTTGCCGACCATCTATCTTCACTCCCATTCCTTCCCATTCCAGTTGTCGCATGATGTTCTCGAGGGTGGCACTGAAGAGTTTCGGTGAAATGGTATCACCCTGCCGCACCCCTCTCTTGACATCAATGATCACTTCTTTGTAGAATGGTGAGATCCTGGTAGTGAATCCGCAATACAGCTCACGGAGGATCCTGATGTATTGGGCTTGAATGCCCTGATTGGCTAGGGCTTCAATGACCGCTTCCGTCTCAACAGAATCAAAGGCCTTCTTTAAATCAATGAACGTTAAACAGAGTGAGATCTTGAACTCCCGAGAAACCTCAATGAGGTTATCATGTGGATATGGTCGATGGTGCTGAATCCTTTGAGGAACCCTGCTTGCTCGCATGGTTGTCCTTCATCTAGTGTTCTGCCAATCCTATTTAGGATGACTCGAGTGAACAACTTGTAGATGACAGACAATAGGCAGATTGGGCGATAGTTGCCAATGTCATGGATGTCTCCCTTTTTGAACAGTAGTACAGTCCTGCTGGTTTTCCATTGGGACAGAACCTTGCATTCAGAAAGGTAGCGAGTGAAGAGCCGAGCCAGTGTATTGATGAGTACTGACGGCAGGTTCTTCAGGTGTTCAGGTCTGATCTTGTCTGGGCCGGGTGCTGTTTGTTTCTTTACCAACAAAATGGCGTGTCAGATTTCGGAAGGGAGAATGTTGGGAACGACATATCCATCCTGTGGAATTTGGTATGTCGGCAAGTGGACATGGCTATCGAAGAGATTTGAGTAGAAGTCATGGATAATCTTCTCCATTGCCGTTCTGGAGGATGTGATGGATCCATCAGGACGTCGGAGGGCAGTCATCTTGGTCTTATAGTTGGCGAAGGACAGGCGGGTGTTACGAATACTTTTCCCGGCTTCTGCCGCATCTACCAGTACTTCTGCTCTTCTCTCTTTGAGGTCTTCCTTGATCGCATCTCTGCACTGCTTTGCGAGCTCGGACGTTAGCTTGCGGTTGCCTGAGGCATGCGCCAAACCACGCTGGCGAATTAGCTCAAGAGTTTTCGAAGATAGGCGATTTTTTGTGGCTATCTCTCTCTTGGCGTTCCTCGCACATTCATGGAGGTGCTGAACCAGTCGATCGTATTCCTCGTCAATGTTGTCAACAATGGCATCTTCCCATGTTGCCGCAATAGTGCCAAAGAGTTCCCAGTTGGTGGTCATTCTGGGAGTTCTCTTTTTGAACTTTGCAGCCCTTTCTCCCCGCTCTGTGAAGTAGAATTTTGCATGAAGAAGACGGTGGTCCGATCCCATTCGAAATTTTGGGACAACAGCAACATCAGTCAGGCAAAACCATCGATTGAATAAGATGTGGTCTATTTCATTGTGGAATCGTCCACCGGGAGACTCCCATGTCCATTGTTTAGATTCTGCCTTCTGGAACTGTGAGTTACCATGAATGGTCTTGGTCGACATGATGAACTCAGACAGTCTCTCACCCTGTTGGTTCCATTCTAGGCCATGGGTCCCGATGTGAAGTTCTTCAGCTGATCTTCTCGGTCCTATCTTGGCATTAAAATCACCCACAATGATCTTGTAGAAGGTGTGGTCTTCTTTATAGAACTTCTCTAGCTCCATGTAGAACTTCTTGATTTCTCTTTCATCGTAATGAGATGTTGGTGCATAGACAACGAAGATAGAAACTGCAGGCAGTGAGCCACATCTATTCAAATGTAAACGTCTGATTCGGGTTGTTAGGCATTCGAAAGAATCAATGCTCTTGGCCAAGTTTGTGTTGACAAGGACACCGACGCCTCCAACACCTCTTTTATCGCATGTTCCGAGGAACAATTCTTCTCCAGTGTCGAAAACGGCATGGTGAGATTCATGCCTTCTTGTCTCGGTCAGACCAATGATGTCGTACTTGATCATTCGCGCTTGTACCATCAGGTCCTCGATGGATGCATCTGATGCTAGCATACGTGCATTGAAAGTACAGACGATCATTTTTGTCTTCCTTCGTTGTGGCAGCCTAGGTCGGCCTTGAGATTTTGTCGGCCTCTCCTTTCTCATCCTTCTCAGTGCTGCCATGTCGGTGAAGCCTTCAGGGTCAGGTGAATGAGACCAGTTGTAGTTACTGGTTTTGGCATATCGAATACACAGCGGATAGCTTGCCAGGCTCTTCCGTGCGGGCGGAATACTCTCGGTAGCTTGCCAGTCTTTCCGAGAGGGATAGAGGCTTTTGGGGTGACCTCTAATCACCCTTGTAGTTGTTACCATATTTGAACCCTATTAAATATGGTACGACAATTCCAGAAGATGGGTATTTAGTCTCTTATGATGTGTCACGCGGCCGCTTGTGGCCGCGCGGGTCCGGAATGCGTCCTGGAGTGTGGCGACGGCTGGGTAGTGGAAGTAGTGTCGAGAGTGGAAGTCTGTCAGTGGGGTATTTATCTGGGTAGGGTGGGTCTCCTGTGCACAATTCGATCCCATCAATCACCCAGGGATCGTTAACTGGTATATGCATATGTAAATATTGTATTCGTGTTCATATTTGGTCCATACATTTTCCTATAATAACTGCTATCCTGAATAGACAATCATAATATTGGCTCAATATGAAATATTAAAACATATGTACCAGAGTGATTGTTCAAGGTATAATGTGCTTGTCTTACGTGAGACCAGCCCAGGCAATGTATATGATCTGGTATATGGTCTGATCCCTGACAATGTTTATGGTCTATTGAGCATTGCCAGATGTGGCCCAAAACCCTGCAAACATTAAAAATTTAAGAATAATAATAATGTATTAGAGCACAGAAGATTTAAGCATAAGGCATAGCACAAAAAAAAACCCCACGATTCCCAATTCCTGGCTTTAGTTTTATATAATTATATGAAATGGAATGTGTGTCTGTGTGAGTACACAAAGCAGGTTGTATAGTAGACTTATGAAAATTTTTCAACTCTTACCTACTTTTAAACTAAGAAATTTTTATATAACCCTGGGTATATTAGTATATAAAATAAGTATATTTCATATAAAATAAAAACTTTGCTAGTAATAAAGAATTTTCTTTCAAACTTACTCCCACTTTCAGTTAGGTCAATATATATGGGGTCAGAAACCACAGATTTAGAAGATAGGTTTTACATTATGTATGTACATATACACATATATGTATAGAAAGCTATATTTATAGATAAATAATGTATGAAAAGTGAAAACATTCACAAAACAAACTCCCTTGGTCAATTTAAATTCCATTGTAGGGACTAAAATATTCTGTCATTGACTTAGGGTCGTCTGTTTTACAATCAAGTATATGACACCATTCTGTCCTATTTTTTAAAAAGCAATTATAGTATGCTACTAGCACAATCCTAGTCTATCATACAGTTTTATTTTTATGACTAAGATAATATGCTTTTTATAAACATTCGCATTGTTATTTAGAGGTAGCATCCTAATTTGACTTGCCTCAGAATGTATATTTTTAAATTAAAATAAATAGTAAAGTCTCAGGGAGCATGACAAAGCTTGTGTCTATTTGATGAAAGAAGAACTATGATAAATAGGCTATGTACAGGGGCTGGAGCGATAGCACAGTGGGTGGGCATTTGCCTTGCATGCAGCCAACCCAGGTTTGATTCCCAGAATCCCATATAGTCCCCCGAGCACTGCCTGGAGTAATTCCTGAGTGCATAAACCAGGAGTTAACTACCATGCATTGCTGGATGTGACCTAATAATGAAAAAAGAAATAGGCCATGTATAAATAAAGGCCCTCCCATTGATCATCGATTTGCTCGAGCAGGCCCAGTAACGTCTCCATTGGAGACTTTGTTGTTACTGTGTTTGGCATATCGAATACGTCACAGGGAGCTTGCCAGGTTCTGCCGTGCGGGCGAGTTACTCTCGGTAGCTTGCCGGGCTCTCCGAGAGGGGCAGAGGAATCAAACTTGGGTCGGCCATGTTGGCTGCGTGCAAGGCAAACGCCCTACCGCTGTGCTATCGCTCCAGCCCCATGTATAAATATCTCTATAAATTTATCACAGGGACTTAATTAACAGAATAGCATCAGAACAAACTAAGCCACCTCAAAATGATGTTATAGAAATAAGAATATCTGTCCTACATATAATATAATATCATGGTCCCAAAAGAATTAAGATGTAGAAGGGCTATTTACAAGAAAAAGAGCTGATGCTAGAAATAACTTTGTATGTGTGTGTGCTTTGTTTTTGTGTTTTAATTGGAAGACCTATCTGCATGAGAGAACTACCATCTCCTTTCCAAACATTTGCGCTTCTTATTGTCTTGTGAATTCCCTCTCTTCCTTTTGAATCTCAGGGCTCTTAACCAATTCCTTTAGTTCTGGATGGCACAAAAGTCTCACCTCATCTACTCTTGAGTCTCAATGTTTTGGAGTTTCCTTACACACAAACTTAAGTATTGTCTCCTCTTCTTAATTTGTCTGATGTCAATATAAATATCAGACCATTTCATCTAGAAGGGAAAATATTTAATTCATACAACATCTATAAAGATCTGATTCTATAAAGTATGAACTGATTTGATTCAGATGAGAACAAAAAGCATGTATTTGTAGTCTCATGTCTTTAATTGTGAAAATGCTGGATTTGTAAGGTAAGAATTACAGTAATTTTTTTCAAATTTTGTTTGTTGTCCTCACAAAATGAAGCTTCTCGTGCATGCAAGGGACATATTCTATTGCAGACCATTTTATCAATTTGAAATAATCCTCACAGGATGATGCTTTCAGTTTTTGAACATTAAATTTTAGGCAAAAAAAACAGCAAGAAGAAATGCAGTTAATAATTATATATATATTTTAAACCTTTTTTATAGCTTGGGATATGAATAGGTCAGTGATAGGTTTGACATGTTTTGTATTTGTAAGGCACCACTCCAAAACAGAAAAATACTTTTTTTATTTTAATGAAACTGAGATGATTCAGCATGTTACAATAACATTTTTTTAAAGTTCAACAAGAAGCCCTGTTTTTAATCACTGAATCTTGATCTCTTTATTAATCATTTAAGATAGCTTAGATTCTTCCTAATGAATCTTCTTTCTTTATATAAATACTTGCTACAATTGATGCATCAATCAACTTGCAATCTTCAAAAGAAATAGGAAAAGTTTCATTTGCTCAGGCTATTAAGCTATACAGTATTTCATTCTAGACAAAATAGTTAATATGAAGTAGGCAAATAAAATTTGAATGAGTGGAAGTGAAGATTTCTGATGTATAATCTGAATATAAATGATTTTATAATTTTAGCTGTAAAACATTGTGATTCTGTAGAAAAAATAATTCTTTTCATATTTTCTTAAGTAAATGAATCTTTCTTTCCCTCCTTCTTCATTAATTGTAGAAGAAAACCTTTCTTTTAAAGAAGGTAGTTTTTTCTCTCTTTTCTACTTTCCTTTTCTTCTAACGTGTGCTTTCATTTTATCACACAGAATCAGGAAAACTCCTGCTTACTTAAACATAACTTTTCAACATGATCTTAAATTCAAATACTTAAGAGTTTAAATCATAAACTTTATTATAATTCTGCTTTAAAAATTTTTGTTCATAAATGAACACCTTCATACATTTAATGGACATTTGAGCTGGGAAAGAAGGCAATTGGGACAGAGAAGGGACCATTATGAAAAAGATAGTTGAAAATGGTCACTCTGAATAAAAACTGCATGCTGAAAGCAGGTAAAGGAACAAACATGATAACCTCTCAGTATCTGTATTGCAAACCATAAATCCCAAAAGGTCAGAGAGGAAGGAGAGAGACAGAGAGACAGAGAGAGACAGAGAGAGACAGAGAGAGAGACAGACAGACAGACAGAGAGAGAGAGAGAGAGAGAGAGAGAGAGAAAGTGACTGCAATAGAGCCATAGCGGCAGGCTGAGGAGGATGGGCATGGCAGGAGAGAAACTGGGGGTCATCAGTGTTGGGAAATGGACACTAATGGAGGAATGGGTATTGGATCATTGTATGATTGAAACTCAATCATTAACAGCTTTGTAACTGTGTATCTCATGGTGACACAATGAAAAAAAAAAGAACTTCTTTAAACAGCTATATTCTTGGGGCTGGAGTGGTTGTAAAGATTAAGGTGATTGCTTTGCCTTGCACGTAGCAGTAGCACAGACCTGGTGTCCTAGGTGATACCAATCCTAAGAACTCATGCAACAAAGCATGGAACTGTAAATCAGCTTGGTTGTCAGTGAGTCACTGGGAAGGGCCAGGGGCCTCTAGTGCACCTCTTGGAAACAGCCGTGATATGCATTTGTAAGTAAAAGGATGGGAGTTAGATGCTAAGACTGACTGCTCTGATCGTGCTAAGTACGGAGCTCTACACGAAGGAAGCAAAACATAAGACATGTATTCTGTCTGTGCATATGGCAATGTTCCCCTGGATATACAAGTATAATTCAAAGTGAGCACTGCCAGAAAGCCCTCTAATAACTTAAATTATTAGAGTTTGGAAACTAATGAATTTCACTTTTTCTCGAAACCTTGCTTTCACTGAATATTATAATAAATGACTTTATTTACTTATTTATAGCAATCTACATGTAAAGGCTTAGATTAAGGAGTTTATAGGGAACTTTATCAAATGCTCAAAATAAAACACATTTTAACAAAAAAAAGAAAGACAATTTTGATTAGTCTGAATAAAATGAGAGTGAGAAAATAATTCCAATTGCTCGATTTGCTCGAGTGGGCCCAGTAACGTCTCCATTGGAGACTTTGTTGTCACTGTGTTTGGCATATCGAATACGTCACGGGGAGCTTGCCAGGCTCTGCCGTGCGGGCGAGATACTCTCGGTAGCTTGCTGGGCTCTCCGAGAAGGGCGGAGGAATCGAACTCGGGTCGGCCATGTTGGCTGCGTGCAAGGCAAACAACCTACCACTCCAGCGCAATAGCAAGCAGTAGGGCGTTTGCCTTGCACGCAGCCAACATGGCCGACCCGAGAAATTCCAATTATAGATTGAAAATATTTTTGAGGAGACTACTAAAATTATTTATAAGTTAAGGAAAATATATCAATATTATGGTCATTTCCCAATCTTTCACAAACACACATGCATGGTTTAGTTATTTTAAAGCATGAAATACATCAGTGTAATTCTTCAGTAACTGTCACTGAATTTCCACTTGCCTTAACCGCAAGATGCCAAATTCATCAAGAAAAACATATTTTTTATTCTTGTTTCATAAAGCAGAAAGCCTTATAAGGGTCGAGATGGGTACAATCTATAATCAGACTTCTGTCAAAGAGAGGGTTGTTGTAATATTTTTGCTGAATACTAATTTTTTCCTGTGGGTATTGATATCCATATCCATGGAAAAGGGGAAATCCTATGAAAATAATCATTTATTGGTAGGTCAATACATTTGTACTGCTAGTTACACTCTTTATTCCAAACAATGAATCAAAGTTAAATGGTCCCAAAAAATAGTTTTCAATTCCTTCTCACTTTACTCCATTACTCTAAAAACTTGTTCTTGTAGACTATTTGTTTTGAAATACGATTAAATAACTTATTTAATATCTTGTCTAAAAATAAACCCTTATTACTTTTTGCAAATATTATTTGATATAAGAAGTGAACCATACAAATCATTAGTTACATATGATGTACATTTTAAATTAAATGCTGTTAAAATATGTAAATTATAAATTTAGTTTTAGATAATTAGGAAAGATTAGTAGCACTGTAGCACTGTCCTCCTGTTGTTCATCGTTTTGCTCCAGCGGGCCCAGTAACATCTCCATTGTGAGACTTGTTGCTACTGTTTTTGGCATATCAAATACGTCACGGGTAGCTTGCCAGGGTTTGCTGTGCGGGAGAGATACTCTTGGTAGCTTGCCGGGCTCTCCGAGATGGGCAGAGGAACTGAACCCAGGTTGACCAGGCCGGACACGTGCAAGGCAAATGTCCTACTGCTGTGCTATCACTCCAGTCCAGGAAAAATTAGTATTCTATTAAAATTTTGGGATTGATTTTTTCAAAGTTATGCTGTGATCTGACTGTTCTTGTCTTGTGTTTTAAAATGAATAATTTGGTCAACTGAAAGATGATGCATGTTTTAAATGACAATGCTCTATCTTTGGATTGTTTCTTAAGCACTCATGAAAACTTTAGAAACTAAAAGAAAGGAAGGAAAGGGGCCTACTCTAATTCTATCCATCATAGTATACTATAAAATTATAAAATGTTAGGGTTACAGAGGTAGTACACTTGCAGGTTGTTTGCATTGCATGTGATGAACCTGGGTTCAATTTTTTGCATCCCATATGGTGCCTTATACACAGCTAAGGGTAATTCCTGAATACGGAGCCAGTAGTAACACTATCACTAGGTGTGGCCCAAACCCCTCTACTTCCTTAAAAGTTGAATAATCTAAATTGAAAAGAGTTAATTTGGAGGTTGCAGTCTGACTCATCAAAAGTGGAAATCTAAGTGACTAATTTTGGTTCTGGAAATACCTCCAAATAAGTTAGTCTGTAAATGCTACTTATTAAGGAGTTAAAGTAAATCTGTTAGAGTTTCATTAGCAGAAATATTTATGAAAATAAATGTAAATGTGCCATAAATTTTTCTCAAAGTATAGGATAATATAAGTGACTTGACAACTATTGATGTTCACAATTGCATAAAATTAGCACTTATTAAGCATACACTGTGACAAAATAATAACCATATTTTAGACAAATTATTTTTCACAAAATATATTTTTCTTTGATTTCTATAAATTTCTTTGATTTTATTTAATTTCTCACAACCTTCATTTTATACATGAAGAAATCTTAATTTTGCTGATCAATTAATATATCATTTCAACATACAAACAACCAGAAGTGGCAAAAACCAGAAAGTGTATTTTATTCATTCCTCTTAGTTATAGGTGAACAAAATTTATTTGATGAAATGGTATTTTACTCAAATTAGAAAAGATTTGCTATGCTCACCATTTGACTTTGGGCTTTGAAGTTTTGGAGAAACAAGAAAATTCTATTCATAGTTATTTTCTCTCTTTTGGGTTGGGGAGTTACACCTAGCAATGCTTGAGGCTTACTCCTTGTTCTGTGCTCAGGGATTACACTGGATGTGGCTTCAGGAACTTTATGGATGCCTGAGACGAAACAAAGTTTAGCCACATGCAAGGAAAGCAGTTTACCCATTGTAAACTCTTTTTTCTCACCAGTTTCTCTCTTAATCCAGGAGATACATAGAACAGTCTGTCCCCACATCAGTGGTCACAAAGCAAGTGTTCAACATCTTGGCACCTGCTTTGTAATTTGTGCTGAACTACATTTAAACATGAGCATGCACTAGAGGTATGCTCTATTGACATGCGTCAAATTTATATCAGTTTGTGTCCAATATTAAGTTAGTTAAGTATTTTACTCTAAAACATTGGTTATCAATGAATCCTTGCTTTCACTAATTCAGGTTTCTTTTGTGTGATTTCCTAATTGATATATGAGCATTCAGGATCTTGAGTCTTGAGAGGGTATTATTTGCTTACTGGAGTCAACTGGATAATCTAGAAAAAGAGATTTTATAAGAGGAAAAAATATTTGAGTTTCTCACCAATGATTTATTTATAGATCTACATAGATAGGACTATGTAGATAATTCATGTAAAAGTGGAAGGATGAGACAAAGGTCACCTTATATAAAATTTTATAACTACTTGATTTGGGAAAGACACGGTTAGAGCAATAAGACTTCCAGAGAGAAAAAACAACTCGAGTTGTCATATAATACAATTTTATATTACTTTTATTGTTACTATTTGTTATGGACTAATACATGTCTCCAAAATCTCAAATTCCAGTTTAATTCTTGGCCCCCAAGTCAGAAACTCTAGTACTTGTCAACATAATCTTTTATTAGGAACGCAATTCTATTTCTGAATATTATCATGTTAAGGATTTACTATGTCAGGGTGAACCTAAAAATAATATAGAACTTTACACACTTAAAAATGAAGTTATTGAATGTATAAATATTGTCATAACTAGAATTTTAAATTCAGACAGTGTGTAAGAGTCTAAAATAACCTTTAGATATAAAATGCTGCTTGCTTCTGAAGAGGTTAAGTTATATCATTGGAACTGAAATAGGGAATAAAATTCTGTTACATAATGAATTCAGCAAACTGGAGGCAGATAGTTGTATGATGCATGTAAAGAGGAAGGCATTTTAGTTCCCAGGAATGGGAGGAATGGGGAAAGGATATTTCCTCCAGCATAGTGTAGAAGACTGTTGTTCTGAAAGTATCTTGGTTTCAGACCTCTAGTCTCCAGAAAGGAATCAAAATTTCTACTGCTTTAAGCTCCCCTGTTTTGGTGATTTGTTGTGGCAATTTGAAGAACTATCAGGTTACTTTTATCATCTTTGATCTTTTATTAAGACCTGAAGATCTGAGGAATAATATATCTCCTTGCAATTTTGCAGATAAAAACTGGACTGAGAACCCTCAAATGGGTTATCACATCTGTAGTTCTGAAATATCTACTTTCTCTGCTTTTCTGATCCATTATGACAAGGACAATATTTTTTTTTCAGAAACAAGTGGAAATGTAAGCTTTTTAAAAGTTTTATTCTTACAAATAAAAAGCTTTTTCAGAGTGTTTATTATTCTCATGCTAAAATGATACATTATGGATAATTTCCCCATTATATTATTTTTATTATTTATTGTTAAGCTATATTTACCCTGCTTCATCCAAAAAGGATTAAGGGTAAGATAAATGAAACATGTTAAGGAGATCTAATGATGGAGTAATGGATTGACAGAAAACAAGAACAGGATTTTCACATGGAGCCAGAACCAGGCCTAGGTTGGTTTTCCTTTTTAAAATAAAATCTTACAAATAATGAAACTAAGACAGGTTCCCATATGTAACCATTTACAAGCAGCCATATTTCTGATATTATAGTATCTGCGAGTAATTTCTCCTGGGACCCTGTCCTTGACAATACTCTACAATAGGTCAGATGCTAGAATGGTAAGCTAGTGGAGCAGGTGAGGGTCCTACATCACATGCGGTCGACCTGGGTTAGATCTCTGCCCCCACATATGGTCCTCCACGCCCTGCAGGAGCAAGCCCTGAGCTTGTCACTTAGAGCAAGTCCTAAGTGACTCTATAAAGAAAACTAAAACATCAACTTAAGGCCAATTTTTATATGGCTATTTTTAGAATTATTTCTATATATTTTGAGTGTTTCATCCAAATTGCAATATGTTGCATAAAATTAAGGACATGTGTCTGAGTGTATTAACACAGATGTATAATGGATTTGTTATGTGTTAAAACTGATTCTGCTCTTCAATATCCAGCTTAAAGGAGATAAATATCATGCTTATTTTACTATCAATTTCCCACATACATATATACATATATATATTTCTGATTTTATTTCCTACTTATCTATCCCTTTTTTGAGACTTATTAAACAAGCTAATTAAATGCAAGGAATTTATCTTGTTCCTGTTTATAGTTTCCTAGAGCATAAACACCTGATTCCACTCAAACAAAAATTTTTAAGTCACACTAGAATGAGACAATTAGTAAAATCACCTACTCTCATAATTCATCATTATTTTTATTTATTTATTTTTTTAATTTTTATTAGTGAAACACCATGAGGTACAATTGTACACTTACAAGTTTTGGTGCTTGGGTTTCAGTTATACAATGATCGAATACCCATCCCTCCACCAGTGCCCATCATCATTATTTTTAAAATTAAAATTCCTTATGCAAGATCAAAATATTGCTCTGCACACTTGATAGCTAATAGATTATAGGTAATTTATAACTATAAAAATCTCTGTAAAACATAACAAATTATTGAATACATTATATATGCACATATCTAGATGAAAATAAATAACAATACCACTCCCTTTAAGATGAACTTCAGGTGTTCTTCCTTATATAATCTTACTATCAGCTCTGTAATCACCACCTAGGGTGAAGATTATTACTCAAAAATTCAAACACTCTGGAGCTGCTAATCAAACATCCTGTTGAATTTTGTAACTTATCAGTTCCCACTTGCTGTGACTTTCTGATATCTTGATGCTGAAATCCCTAAGGGGGCAGGGTGGTGGGGGGAAGTTTTCTCCTTGAATTATATCCATGAGGATGAACACAAACTTGTGATCTTATTTTTATGTAACAGACAAATTGATAAGGCATTTTACTTTACAAAAATTTTATTTTCACCTCTACTACAAGACTATCAATTTTCTAAAAGAGATGAACTAGGGACTGGAGTGATAGCACAGTGAGTAGGGCATTTGCCTTGCAAGTGGTCAGCACGGGTTCAATTCCCAGCATCCCATATAGTCTCCCGAGCACCACCAGGAGTCATTTCTGAGTGCAGAGCCAGGAGTAAACCCTGTGCATCATTGGGTATCATCCAAAAAGCAAAAAAAAAAAAAAAGAAAGAAAGAAAGAGATAAACTAAAAAACAACATGGCAGTAGCTGAATACATTAGTGAGTAGTATTTGACTCACTGAATTGGAAACTTCATTATCCCAGTAATTTAAGTAGTCAAAAGCTTCAGATGTGCCTATCTATTTGCCCTGAACAATGGTTACTTTTTCTCTTCTCCTTTTATTCCTGCTGCCCGCTCTTTTCCTATACTAACCCATTTGTTTTGAAGGTTTTCTGACGTTTTGACTTTTTAAGTGCTATACTAAGACTTTTTGTTTACCGGTCTGATACACTAAGTAAACAGAACAGTAAGGGAATAAATGATTGCATCTTATTTGGGAAAGAAGTGTTAGTTACTGTTTATTCACTGTTCATTTGAAGAACTAAAATGATGACACATACATGCTGGCTCTGATGAAGAGTTCTGGAAAGAGAGCTGTACAGATAGTATAGCAGGTAAGGTCCTGATTTACTATATAGTATAGAAAGAAAATTCAGATGTTGGCAGGTCCTGCTTTGATGGTTGGCACCCCATGTGGGTCCCCAAGCCCTGCCAGAAATGATCCCTAATTTCAGAGCCAGAAATAAGCCCTGAGCATTGCTGTGTGTAGCACCACCCCCTTCAAATAAAGCAAAAAATAAATGGTAAGAATTTTGGCACCAAAATCATTTTTATAGTGGACATAAAATATTATTAGGTCCTCTCATGGTGACCCAAAATAGTGAATTCTCAACTCACCAATTATTGTCATTGCTGATTATTATTTGTATAAATAAATTTTTAAGTCCATAAAACAAATATTTTGGTGATGAAACAGATATTAAGGTGTTTGTGTGTGCATGAATATTTAGAATAGTGTCTATGAGGTTTAATTTCAACATTTTTATTTTTTTATGTAGGAGTATTACTATTTATTCAGCCATTGATTAGACTGATTGAATTGGGCATGAACTCCACCTTACTTTTTTTCCCTTTTTTATAAATTTATTTATTGAATCAGGGGAATGGGATTCATTTTTGGATGAATCAAGTGTGGAAAGGTCGAATTACAACTGAATCTCACAAAGACAATGTTCATGAAAAACAGTCTTGTCCCTGATGTTCCATTCACTCTCAATGGAACCACCATCTCCAAATGCAACAGTTATATATACCTAGGTTGAGACATCAGCGTGATGAATGACCTGGCACCTGAGCTACGCAGGAGGAAGAGAGCAGCTTGGAATGCCTTCAAGAGCGTTGAAGAAATAACTAAGAGGATAAAGAACCTCCAGCTCCGAGCACATCTCTTTGATTCCACTGTTCTTCCTGCATTATCATATGCCTCAGAGACGTGGGCCCTACGAAAACAGGATGAGAAAGCTATTCGGTCTCTCAAAGAGGAATTGAAAGAGCTATGCTTAGAGTATCACGCTTCACTCAAATGAGAGATAGAATCCGAAGTTCCAATCTCCGTCAACCCTCAAGAATCAGGGACGCTGTCTCATTTGCCAAGGCATCAAAAATCAGATGGGCTGGACACGGCATGAGGTTTAAAGATGACCGCTGAACTAGAGCCATTACTGACTGGATTCCACAGGACATCAAAAGATCACGTGGACGCCCACTTACAAGATGGTCAGACTTCTTCAAGACCCTAAATGATTGGTTTGAGGCTCTGCATGTTCCTAGAATGAGCAGATGCCATTGGGCTACACTAGCACGCAACAGGGATGAATGGAGACGTTACTGGCACCTGCTTGAGTAAATCGATGAGTAACAGGGTATCAAGTGATCAAGTGATTTATTGAATCATCGTGAAAGCAGTTACAAAGCTTTTAAGTTTAAGTATCAGTCATACAATAATGAAACACCTGTCCCTTCACCAGTGCCCATTTTCTACCACCCAAAAAACTAGTATGCGCCCCATCCCATACCCTCCCCCTACCTGTGGGGCAGATGATTCCACATTACTCTGTCTCTTTGATTTCATTCAATATTTTGACACCAGACCCATAATTATTATTTGGGATTTTACCCCAACACTCAGATCTGCTGAAAAGGCAACCATAGACAATTTGTTTTCTATTTCTGGTCATGAATAACATGATATGATACAACCGCAGTAGTGGCCATGCAATTTTAGAATTCTGAAATTTTAACAATTAAATCTGGAGTGATTTCTGCCAAAACCTGAGATTCTGAGATTTGTTCCTGAATCTTTGGGATCATGGCTGTTAAGCAATTTGATCAGGAGTCAGAGAGGCCTTTCGTGGGTGACATCTCAGGGACTTGTTGGGGTGGAGAGGAAATGGCTGGCTCCACCTCCATCCCTTGATGCCCCGCGTGTCTTGTCCGGACCCAAACCTGACTGTCCAGTGGCCTCTGGAGGATGGCAGTCACTGAGCCTCCAAGGGGGAATTAGTGGAAAGATAGCACCCTTTCCCCCCTGGAGTGGCCTGTTCCTGGTAACCTACTGCAGGGACTGGACGCATTTCTGCCAAAAGCCTCTGGGTTCTGAGATTTGTTTCTGAGTCTCTGGGATCACGGTCGTTAAGCAGTTTGATCAGGAACCAGAGTGGCCTTGCCTCCAATTATATAGCTGAGCCAGAGGTGGTTTGTGGGTGTGTCTCCCACATACCTACTTTTGGCCCTTTACTTTCTTGGTAAACTTGGCCCCAAGTTGTTGGGGTCTGTCTGGCCAAAAGCACAGCAGCAATTTTGCGGTATCTAGAAATCTGAAGGCACCATCAGGCTGCTGATAAGCTCGCCTCATAGGTACATATTGATCTGCTGGAAGTACGATACCCCGTAATTTCAACATTTTTAAAATCAAATATACTCATCTTTAAGAAATAGAAAACTTTAAACAATAAATGTGGCATTAGTTTTAACTTGATCAAAACCTGTAAATACAAGTTAAGCTTGAAATTTCAGCAGGAGTTTGTGCTAACAAGAAGCACTAGGTAGTCGGAGAAGTAACTCTAAGAAAGTAAGAGATTTATTGCCAGTCTCTGCTTAATAATGATGATTTAGACAGAAATGGGGTAAGTGAGACCCCACTGGAAATGCCTTAGCCACTGTCAAATATGTTATAGGATACTAGCATTGTGAGCAACAGCTTTTTCCTACCAATTTAAAATAGTGTTTTCATAGTAACATTTTTGCTATATAAACACATAAATCCAGCAAGAAGCTGGGCAATCTTTTACTTTGAAATGGTAGGCTTAGGGATTGTGTTGCAACATTTGTAAATGGATAGCAAGAAAAAAAATACATAAAATTTATTCTGATAGAGAACAATACCTTCAACAAAAGCTAAGAATAGATTGTGCTATTTATATAAAATGTTGATTTTTTTGGAACTATCCTGAATTGAAAAGTTTTAATTCTTCAATTATCATGAATAATACTTGACTTTTAATTGATTGTCATTATAACTCATCATCAAATTGTCACATCGAATTCTTCTTCTGAAAGACCCTCTCAAAAATAAAACAATGAGAATGAACCCTGACACTTTTCATTCTGTAAAATTATTATAGCGAAGACATCTCATGGGGAACTCCTGTGATTTTCTCCATTTATTCCTAAAGCAGAGGCTTCTGTCCTGAAACTTCCATGATGTAGGGGATTTCGGAGAAACAGACAGGCCAAGAGACAGTATCCAAAGTATTGTTTCCACAATCTTGCACCAGATTCTGAGAACTGGGCTTCTGAAGTCATGTCTACTTAATTATATAAAACTTATTCCATAGTAGAAAAGGAGAGAAATGTTTTGACCAAAATTATTAATGATAATAAAATAACAAGAAGATTTGAATTACCTTCATGAATACTTCCCTCATTTATTTCTCTTTTGTTGTGTTAATGACTGAGAATCACATGCTTTAGGTGTAGTACCAAGGCTCCCAGATGGTGGTGTCAACTGGATGGCAGTTGACATGTGGAATGGTGCAGGCAATTGAACTCTTGGCCTCATGCCCAAAAGACAGGTATTCTACCACTGAGTAATCCTGGGACTACTGTTTTCTGTTTTTCTCACTTATGATCCTCTTTGCCTCCACTAGAAAACATTTTAGAGATGGTTTTTAGCAGTATAAGTAGAAAATATATATGTGTATATATATGAAAAATAACATTTACCATTTTCTTTACAAAGGTAATAAGATCTTTACTTAATTCATAATCTAGAAATAAGAAAGACTGACTCCCTTTTCACTGATGAAAAAAATCAATCACCCAAAAGCTCTTACCTATGATACTCTGCTTTGAGAAAATCCCTCTCAGCCTTTAATATTGATACAGAAAAAGAACCATTAAGTTGCTACATAGGTACAATTATTCTGAAACATATGTGGGTGGTGTGTTAAGCAGTAAGATAAAAAATTAATTGCTTTGAAAATGGGGCATCGTGTGTGTGTGTATGTGTGAGTATGTGTGTCTCTACATGCGCATGTGTGTGTATTTGGGTATGTGTATATATGTGTGTGTATATACATATATATACAAATACATATATATTTGTATGTATATGTATATACACACACACAAATACACCTGTGTATATAATTACATGTAATTGAAATAATGTGGAGCCTCCAGAAGAGATAATATTTTGTTGAAGAGCATTCAGAGTATTTCTCTTAAAACCAAATTAATTTTTATTGAAAATAAAAGGTTTTGTGAAATATATATCACAAAGGATACAGTTTTCCCCAGCTTTCCTGATTATCTATTTAGTTAATTATCATTTTTCTATATGTACATATACACAAATTCATTCATACATATTCTTCTAAACATATTCCATAAAAAGCATTTCTAAAATTTACTTTGGACTGTGAATCTAGAATTTAAAAGGAAAACATATCTAAGTATGCCAACTATAAATATCTATCTGTATCTGGCACCTTATATATGAATATATATGTATATATGTCTGCATATTTAAATTTGTCTTATCCTCACTCTAGCTTCTTTCTATTCTTTTTAAGAAACTGGCTAGTGATACTGAAAACCCAAATAGTCAGGGTAGTTTAGCAGTCTGAATATCCAGGAAAGTTTTGCAGGTTGAGTCGAAAGACAGTCTCTCAGTGTAATTCCTTTTTACTCATTTTCAACTAACTGGACAAGACAGACTTATAGAAAGCAATCTGCAGTACTCAATATTACTGATTTAAATGTCAATCTCATCCCCCCAAGATCTTTACAGAAATATTCAGAATAATGCTTTATTAAATACTAGGCTCCAGGGTTCAATTAAGTTGAGACATATGATTAATCACCATACACTCAACTGAAAATAGTTGTCTTGGTATTGTCACTTGAGTATGTAAAGGACACCTCAAAAAGCATACTTCTCAGGGGCCGAGCGATAGCATAGTGGGTAGGGCATTTGCTTTGCATGTGGCCGACCCAGGTTTGATCCCCGGCATCATCCCATATGCTCCCCAAAGCACCACCAAAAGTAATTCCTGAGTGCAAAGCTTGGAGCAACCCCTGAGCATTGCTGGATGTGATCCACCCCCCCCAAAAAAAAGATACTTCTCTGTGATAAAATCATTTGGAATAATGGAGAAATATAGCACTGCACTGTCCACTGTCCTCCCGTTATTCATTGATTTGGTCAAGCGGGCACCAGTAATATCTCCATTGTGAGACTTGTTGTTACTATTTTGGGAATATAGAATATGTCATGGATAGCTTGCCAGGCTCTGCCATGCGGGTGGGATGCTCTCGGTAGCTTGCTGGGCTCTCTGAGAGGGACAGAAGAATCGAACCCAGGTCAGCTGCCTGCAAGGCAAATGCCTTACCCGCGGTGTATTGAGAAATATATGCACTTTAATTTGAATTCAGATGCTGATGTTCTGTAGGTTATTTACTCAGTTATTTATTTAAACCACTATTTTTCTTTTGCAAAATAAAGATAATATTTCCTACTAGTTCACACTTCACTGTTCTATTCCTATTTGAGAAATACTGATTGGATTTAAAAAGAGTTTTCTAGATAATTTTATAATAATATACATGTTTGCCTATTTTCAATGCCATTAGACAGGGATTTTCATAGGGAAAATAACTTCATTTTTCATATTTCTCCCTTTCCTTTTACATAAGTTTTACATCCTCCACCCAGATCCTCCAAATTCCAGTAGGCGGGGCTCACACCCACCATCTGGCCCCCTGGTGCCGTGTAATCCCATCAACGGTCAAGACGCAAAGACTATAAAACCCAGCTCCCGGAAGACAACAGAGCAGAGTCTCCTGCCCCCACGCCTGGCTGGGAATGGAGTTTGTATTTCATATTGTGAAATTTTCAATATACTTATATTTGGAGTTCAAAATATGATTTCTATTCTTTTTAAAAATTAGAAGTCAGAGCTGTAATAGAGCGGTAGCCTGATTCTCTGCATACCATATGGTACCCTGCAGTCTCCTGCCCCCGCGCCTGGCTGTCCTCACTGGGGCCCCTTGGAGGGGAGTGGGTTGAGCTTTCCTCCCCGCCCCGAGCAGGGCTCCGGCAGCCGAAGACCTCAGGACCAGCCACCACCATGCTGAGACCACTCTCCGCACACCTGAAGACACTGGCAGAGGAACAAAGGCAAGTGGGCCCCAGGGGCTGAGATGTCCAAGCCTACTCGGATCGGGGTTGAGCAGCCTCCACCCAGATCCTCCGAATTCCAGTAGGCGGGGGTCACACCCACCAACTGGCCCTCTGGCGCCGTGTAATCCCATCAACGGCCAATACTCAGAGACTATAAAACGCAGCTCCCGGAAGTGCATGGCCACATTTGTGGCCACAGGACATCTTATCATCTCATTCCTACTTTGGAAAAACTGTAAGGCTACCGAATGTAACTTGCCCACAAGGCAGAATCTGGCAAACTCTCCGTGGCGTACCCAATATGCCAAATACCAGTAACAATGAAGGGTCTCATTCTCCTAACTCTGAAAGAGCCTTGAATATGACACTTTTTAAAAAAAAAAATCTCAGGGTTAGGACGAAGGAGACGTTACTGGGGCCTGCTCGAGGCAATCGACGAATAACAGGATGGTTGTGATTGATTGTGATTAAACTTAATTCATAAGGGAAAAACAAAAAGACGGATTCTTTTTTTTTAGTTTTTCTCAATTCCAGTTTAAAAATGTGTACTCTCACAGGCATGTAAAGATTGGATTCATCTGGGGAACATAAAGTAACAAAATAGGAGACTAACACCCAAGAATAGCCAAGATAAGTACCAGGAGCGTTACTCCATGGCTTGGAAGCCAGACGGACACGCTGGGGGAAAAGGCAGCTCAGATAGAGAAGGGAGCACCAAATAAAGGGTGTTGGGAGGATCCTCCCAGGATGGGAGATGCATGTTGAAAGTAAATTATAGACCAAACATGGTTGCCACTCAATGCCTCTTTTGCAAACCACAGCAACCGAAAGGTGAGAAAGAACAAAAGAGAATGCCCTGCCACAGAGGCAGGGTGAGATGAGGGGACTGCGGGGTGGGAGGGATACTGGGATCATTGGTGGTGGAGAATGGGCACTGGTGGAGGGATGGGTACTCGAAAATTGTATAACTGAAACCCAAGCACAAAAATGTGTAAGTCTACAACTGTACCTCATAGTATTTTACCACTAAAATTTTTAAAAAAATGTGGTCTCCTTGTTTCTTTAATTCTAAATTTTTATTTCTAAATTTTTCTAAATTACTCTTTCTAAAGATTACCCAGTTTTTCTTTAGAAAAAAATTAATAAGATTAAGAACTTATTCTAGTCCTGTGACTATGAGTGGCCTTTGGACTTCAAATAGAGTTCAGGTTGTTTTGCTGCTTAAGTTTGTTTAAACAATATTATGTTTCACATTGTTACTATTATTTTGGTAAGAACCTCATTAGTATGCATAATTAATACTTTTTAAAAAATAAACATTTTTAGTGTGATCATTTTATGCCATTTGGTTATTTAAAAAAATGGAACTGGTTGAGAACAATGTCGATATTTGGTTACTGAATACATAACGAAGTTTGAAAGAAATTTTATTTCAAGCTTATTCTCCCAGTAGTATTAAAGAAGAATATGTGTATACTAGATGACAAAAAATCATACATTTGCTCAGTGCTTTTTTCTAGAATTAAAAATATAGATATAATTAAAATGACAGATTTAAAAATCTTCAAATGATATGAAATACTTTACCAAATGTTTTTGCAGTCCAATAATGAAACAATTAAGAAATAATTCTTGTTTATTCATTTAAATAAAACATTTAGTTTGGTACATGTAAAACATCATTTTATATATAAATCAAATATAAAATCATTGAACAGTAATTCGTCTGCTGAACATATTTATCTTTCCTTTGACCAAACTCCATCACTCCTAGGATTTTCAGTAACAGAACTTACACATGCAGAAAATAATCAACAGTTTTACTCCAGAGTACTTGCAAATGTTTCCATACAACTCTGTTATTAACAATAATGACCTCAGTACAATGCATTTCCAGGGGAATTAATGACTGGGTTAATGGCCTGAGGCAAAGCCAGTCAGTCATGAATCCCTAAGAAATGCTCCGTGCTTTGATCATTATTGCTTCATTACAACATAAAAATAATCAGCAGCAATTATAGTGGGAACTTTGGGAGCACTTCAGCCTTGAAAATTAACTCTTTCTGCTTCCATTGAAAAACAATCTTGCGCAGCGAAGAATTGATACAAATGACACTGAAACAGAATGTGATCCTGAGTGGCCAATGTTCCAGCTAAAATTAGAGATGTGTCTGACCAATCAAAGAAAATGGAACATCAGACAATAAGGCACTAGCAAGTTCATCAGAAGAAAGGAATTTTTTAAAAAAGTGTATGTTGCATCTTCAAAAAAAAAACCCCTGGGTATTATAATTATACCTTCATATTGATGAAATACAGGAAAATGTTAATAAAAAAGAAAAATATTTAAAATGCAGAAGTGAATTCCACTTTTCTCATAAACTCTGCTAAAATTGGAGGGATGAAGGCAAATGAAATATATATATTTAACTTTGACGTATCAACTTTCAAATTACTTTGGATTTGTACATAATATATCTTTTATGAAACAAGACCTAAATTGCTGAATTAATGGGTACATAAGTAGATTCATAGAAATTGTACATGATATCAAATAAAAATATTTTTTAGAATATTTTTCTGCTTTACAGCCTCAGTCCACAAGACTGTGTGAACTGTTGTTCAGTAACAATGTCTTTGGCAGGAAGTTCAATTGCTTTCCCATATTTTTCCCACCCTGCCCAAGATTAGATCTTAAAGCAGTTCAACTCGATTTCATTCTTTTCTTTTCAATCTACCTCTTCTCCAATGACAAATTATGACACATATTTCACTTTTCTGTACATTAATACATTGAATCTCTGACTACATCCTTTAACCTTTTACTATCTCCTCATTCTCTAAATGTAAGTGCTCATCAAAAATTGTTTTTGACATTATTTTCTTCTATTCCAGCTCTTTAAAAATTCTGGAGTCTCATTTGCTTTCACATATTTACTTATTCTATCTAACGGTCTGTCTATCTGTCTATCTATCTGTCTGTCTATCCCCAATTTATCCTATTTTAATCATTTCCCAAAATGCTACATTCCAACTGTTTTTAAGCACAAGTTCTTATATATATATGTTTTTGAATATTCAAGATATTACATTTAAGCCAACTTTATCATCTTCTCTTTTTTATTTTTTTTGTTTTTCATCTCTTCTTTCTGCCTTCTTTTTAATCCCTACTCATTTCAAAAAATCTACCCACTATATCAGAATTTCCAGTAATTCATGTCTATTTAATGCATCTATAAGTACTATCAATATAATTTCCATAAAAATATAATATTAATGTTTTTTGCTAATTCTATGAACCTAGTTAATTTTCTACTTTAATTATTATAGTAGACACTATCTGTTCTTCAGATTTATCAGTCTATCATGAATAATATATACTTAATATACTTAATATACTTCAATAGAGCATTTGACCTTCAACTGGTACAAAAATTGATGAACACAAATGATTTCGAGGCACAGCATATGTAAGTCTGAATCTTGACTTCAATAGTTACCATATATATAGCACTGGATATATTGTTTGAATCTATTCTATTCACAATATTAGCATGAATAATGCCAGTATTATAAAGTTTTACAGAATGTAAATTTAATCATAATAATGATTTCATATCGCTTACTTACCTATGCTTTCAAGGAGTCTGGTAATGTATGCATATGATGAAGTATGAACATTTTGAAATAAAATTAATAAGGCTAGTATTTTATGGGCATTTATGATTTTTCTGATCTTCTGTAGATCTCACTCTCAATAAATGCACAGATGCAAAAAAGATGCTTAAAAACAGAGAGTAATTTAATTGATTTTTAAATAAATAAAGTGCCCGTTTTGTTTTTCATGATGAATGAAGAAATCAGTAAAGACTGGAAAGCAGTCTTAAAATCAACAAAAATAAGTATGACACACTTTAAAGTTGTAGCTCTTTCTGACTCTTTCAGAAAACAAATTGCTGAGAACTAATCTGATAGAGCAATAAATATAATAGACTTCCAATAAAAATGAATTTATAGATCAAAGTGAAATTCAGATATAGAGCAGAGTTTATAAATAATTGGACTAGGAATTTAAAACAATGTTAAATACCACAGTTAAAGAGTTCAATGGAAAAGATGTATCAGATAGGTATTTTCAGTAGTGATGAAAAGTAAAGGAAAGAAATAAGTAGAAATACCTAAATTTAAAGTCATCTCATAAAAGATTAGGAATGCCCTTAAAAGGCTCTTTAAGGCATAAAAAAAGCTACAGAATAAACCAATTAAGTAACTCAGTAGAAGTTAGCCAACTAAAACACAGAGGGAGAAATATAGAAGAGAGAAAACCAGGCACACATTATTTTTTTTTTATAATTTTAACATTTTATTTTATTTATTTATTTATTTATTTATTGAGTCACCATGGGAAAGGTTACAAAGCTTTCAGGTTTAGGTCTCAGTCATGCAATTATCAAACACATTTCCCTTTACCAATATTTATTTTATACCACGAAGAACCCCAATAAAACCCCACCCCCACCCCTCCCAGTCCCTGTGGGGCAGATGAATTCTAGTTAACACTCTATCTGCTTTGATTAGATTCATTGTTTCAATAAAAAATTCACCACTGTTATTTAGAATTTAACCCCCCCCCCCCAAATCAGACATGCTGAAAAAGCATTGTGAAGTGATTTGCTTTCTACAGCTGGGTTCAAGAATTAAATGTTGGTTTTGGATTTCTGCTATTTTACTTATTGACCCTGGAAGTATTTCTACTGAAAGTCAGATAGTTACAAAATTGGTTTCTGTGCTCTGGAGTCGTGGCCGTGCTGGAGAGCCGCTAGTGGGAGGCAACTGGTGGCCTTGGTAGGGCGTGAAGGGCGGACCGAAACGCCCCCCTTCCCATGAGGTTTTAGTCGCCCCCACTCCCCCGGCTCATACCTGCTGTCCACAAGGCTCCCAGGCGGCCGCCATCTTTCTTTCCAGAGAGGAGAAGGCGACTGGGGCAACACCCTTTCCCCTCCGGACAGACCTGATGGCCTGGATTAACGCATAGTCCGTTCACTTTTCTGCTCCAAGCTGCTGGGTTCTGCATTAAGTCCTTGTGCTTCTGGGGCCATGGCCGTGCTGAAGAGCCGCTCGCGGGGGGCAACTGGTGACCTCGGTAGGGCGTGAAGGACGGACGGGAACGCCCCCCTTCCCATGAGGTTTTAGTCGCCCCCACACCCCCGTCTCATACCTGCTGTCCACAAGGCTCCCATGTGGCCACCATCTTTCTTTCCAGAGGGAGGAGGGCAGAAGGGACCAACACCCTTTCCCCTCCAGGCAGACATGATGGCCTGGATTAACGCATAGTCCTTTCACTTTTCTGCTCCAAGCTGCTGGGTTCTGCATTAAGTCCTTGTGCTTCTGGGGCTGTGGCCGTGCTGGAGAGCCGCTCGTGGGGGGCAACTGGTGACCTCGGTAGGGCGTGAAGGACAGACTGGAACGCCCCCCTTCCCATGAGGTTTTAGTCGCCCCCACACCCCGGGCTCATACCTGCTGTCCACAAGGCTCCCAAGGCACACATTAGAAAAATAAACATTGTGTCATATTTTTTAAAAGCTCATAAAACAGCAATATCAATGACTAAATTCATTCATGTAAGTATGCCATATCTAAACTGTTGAAAATGAATTCTAAGAGAACATTTAAAGCAGACAATAAATAAATGAAACATTACATATCAAGGAACAAAGATCAGAAAGAAAGCTTCTTGTTAAACAGCATAAGTTATAAACCCCAAATTAATTCATTTATAGTGCTGAAGGGGAAATAAAAAAAGAAATTCAAAAATTTGTAGTTCAAGAGCTCTCACAAATGAAGAAATAATATTTCTGGAGAAAACCAACACTGATCAAATTTCTTCACTTATCCTATACTGTAAGAAACATACACACACACACACACATGCCAGCACAAAGTAAAAGAGATTTATTCAGAGAGAAGAAATAAAATATCAAACTATAACTTTAAACTACATAAGAAATAAATATTCCTTGAAAAGAAATATTTGAAGGAAAAATATTCTTAAATTTTCCTGTTCTGAAAGTTATTGGCTAAAGTAACAATATAATCTACATTTTGCATATACAAAATTAAAATTTATTAAAACAAAAGCATAAAAATAAATCAACATAGAAATCTAGTTTCATATAACAATTTAAAAGAAGCTTATAAAAAAAAACACAGAAAGTGTCACACCCTTCCCTAAAATATCAATGTGATTTAATAACTTGAAGATTAAATTCATTAAATTTAATAGATTCAGAATAAATCCAGTAATAAATTCAATAAATTGCAGATTCAATGCATTGCAAAGAGAAATAAAAATATTGATTAAAAAGTAAAAAAAAAATAAAAAAAAATAAAAGAAGCTTATAAATATTTTATATTGTATACAATGTAAAGATCAGTCCTACTATTTACCCCAGTCAGAAGATATTCTAAGTTGAGAATCCAATATTTGTTTTTTACTTAGACATAGATCTATACAGGTCATCCAAACTGGGAATAGCTTTTTAAAACGTTAAAGGTAGAGATGTAGGCAAGTGTGTAAAAACTTGTGCTTAAAAATTTTTTCAAAGCTTTACTAGGATAAACAAATACCATTAATATAAGAAAATGGTTTTATGAATGTGAGATTGACTCTTAAATGCTTCCCACATTTAAACAAATACTAGTGAATACACCTGTTACTGATACTGTAAAACTTACTAGGAATCTAGAGACTTAAACAATAGATACTCATTATTTTAGAGTTTTGGAGAACATAAATCTGAGATGCACTTTTTTGGACCAAGATCAAAATATTGACAGAGTTGTTAGTCTCCAGATACTCAAAGAAGAATCTCATTCCTTGCATATTTCAGTTTCTAGACTCCAACTATATTCCTTAATTGACAAGCTCTTCATTTAAAGCCAGTGGCATAGAATACTGTCTTTTCCTTTTTCTCTTTAGGGCAACTTGTCAGGAGTAATTCCTGGCAGAGCTCATTCCCTGAGTCAAATCAGCATCAGCCACATGCTAGCCAAGTGTCTTACTTTCTATGCTATCTCTCCAGCACTAGCATAGAATCATGAAATCACTGATCATAATTGTTTACTTCTGTTGTTACACCTCCTTCCAAATGATCATTCCATTTCTCTTTTATTAGAACTCTGTGATTACAGTGAAGTCATCCAAGTACTCCAGGATAATTTATTACATTAAGAAAAATAAGAAAAGATACATTAATTTATTAATGTTACCATCATTATTATTATTTTAGTTTGAGGATCACACCCAGTGATGCTAAGTTCTCTGTGCTCAACAATCGCTCCTGGTGTGGCCAGGAAACCATCTGACATGATGGGGACCAAATCTTGATCAGTTGTATGCAAAACCAAGTGCCCTGTCCACTGTTATTCTCTAGTCCCAAAAAATACCTTAATTTCCATCATGTCTGCAGTCTTGTACCACATAAGGCAATATGAAAGTAGATTCCCAGGATTAGGATTTTGTTATCACTGAATAGGGGATTATTTAGTTTACACTAGCTAGTGATGTTATAATTATTGTGTTGTAATATATAATAAGTTTGCATATAGCACAGCGGTAGGGAGTTTGCCTTGCATGCAGCCAACATGGCCGACCCGAGTTCGATTCCTCCGCCCCTCTCGGAGAGCCTGGCAAGCTACCGAGAGTATCTTGCCCGCACGACAGAGCCTGGCAAGCTCCCCGTGACATATTCGATATGCCAAACACAGTAACATTAATATATTATAATTTATAAAACCATATATTATCATATAAATGATTTATCATTTCTATTATTTTGTTATTATATGGTCTATGATGGCCAGGAAAATGAAGCAAAATATAAGAAGAAAGAGGAGAACATTTGGCCCAGAGAGATAGTAGAGTGGGTAAGGCATTTTACCTTGCATGATGTACCCATGTTAAATCCCAGCACTACATCATGCCCCTAAGCCCCA
Organism: Sorex fumeus; assembly: GCF_029834395.1. Classification (NCBI taxonomy): domain Eukaryota; kingdom Metazoa; phylum Chordata; class Mammalia; order Eulipotyphla; family Soricidae; genus Sorex; species Sorex fumeus. The sequence continues at coordinate 14,820,543 of NW_026606172.1, forward strand.
CCAGACCTTAGCCCTGAACACTGCTTAGTGTGTTTCTAAGAAAATGAATCCAAATAAAATGAATGTATAAGAAAATGAAAAATGGAGATAATAAGGGATACATTTGGGTTATATTTGAAATTGCTTTTCAAATATGTTTAGCTATATTAACTTTAGATGTACCGATTTCTATTATTTAAAAGTGAAATTATGCATTCAACTCTAAAATTGGAGACATACTAAATCCTATTATCTAAGAGCAATACTATACACTTTTTATATTTTCCCCAGGTTTAATCTACATTTGTGACACCTGAATATTCTTTCATGAGATTGTTTAAAAATTACCTTTCTCAATATTAGCCACAAAATGTAAAAGGTATCAAATTAAGGTAGATGATAAATATTTTAATGTATCCTAGCAAAAAAAAGATTAAAAATATATGACATGTAGTTATCTAAAGCTGTTAACTCTACTTATTTACACACCATCAGAAACAAAACAAGCTTCTGTGCCTTTTATTTGGGGTTGGGTAGTTGATCGTAATTAGTATTGGTCAGTGGTTACTCCAAACTCTTTGTTCAGGTCTCACTTCTGCTGTTGCTCAGGGGACTCTGTATTTTCGAGGATCAAATCAAGATCTTGCCATGTTTAAAGCCAACATTTTAATTTCTCTACCACTACTCTGGCTCCAAACTTCCATACTTCTATAATATAATAAAGGCTTTAACAAAGAGAGGTTATATATGTTTAACTTTCACCATTTTTTGGATACTAACTAAGTGTTTGAAGTTCCATCAGTGAATTTCCCCCTTTCCCTCCCCACAGCGATACTTACAGTGCTCTTACAGTCACCCCTAATTTCCCAAGTTCATCTTTACCTTCCCTTTGTGTTTTACCTCTTATTGTTATAATTCCCCAAGTCAGGCTTGGTTACCTATAAGTCAAACATTCTGTGTGACTCCGGACTTTGTATTTGTAGGGAATTACTTTCTTTCCTATTTCCCTTAGAACCTTTTCATACTTTACTACAGAGCAATGTTCTTTGTTAAAACACAGAGACACCATTAATGTTGTGCTCCTAATATTTGGGAGTTAATTTATTTTGAATTATATCTACTCCTGGGCATCCACCATAATTACTTGACTCAGGCTTTGGTTACCAAAGTTCCTAACACCCAAAAGATGGTCCCACTGTGGGAGTTGGATGTACCAGTGCCAGAGGCAAGTTTACCTTGGCATCAAAATGGATCAGTCTAGAAAGCATAAAAGCATGGTCTTGATTCAAGCTGTTATGACTTCAGAGAAAGGACCCCATGGGAAGAAAGATCTGAACGATCCTGAATACTTAGTTTGGGATTTTTGGTAAAAAGTCTTGCTTGTCCTTGGAGCCCAGAGAACTAAGTTTTAGAATCTATATCTCTTACTGTGTTTATACAAATAATTGCAAGTATGAAGTAGCAAGGGAAAGAGAAAATCAGTATGAATGTCACTGGGAGACAGAATGTCTCCTTGAGTTAACACCCCCCCCCCCCCCCGAGAATTGCCTCTGTCAAAATTCCTTCCCTCTAAATAATCATTCACACCTAGTGCAGTCCTATACCTCAAACCCCCATACATTCTATAATGGGCATTAAAAGCTATGCATTAAAAGGGCCATTTTTACCATCTATCCAATGTCCCCTGTCTCTCTGCTACTCTGCTTGGGAGGCCTGGGGAAGTGACTGATAGCCAACAAATACACCTAAACTCACATGCTTCATATACATTATTTATTTCAAATACACACAAGTAGGGCTGGAGCAATAATAGAGCAGGTAGGGCATTTGCCTTGGCCTTGCATGTGGTTAACCTGAGTTCAATTCCCAGCATCCCATGAGGCCTCCCAAGCATGGCCAGGAATAATTTCTGAGTGCAGATCCAGGAGTAAACCCCTGGGCATTGCCTGGTGTGGCCAACAAAACACAGAAATACACACAAGTATTGTTTCAAAATTATTGCCAACTGAAAGTATCTTGTGATCATATTTAACATATATCCAAATCCATATGTCTATATTAAATTGCAAAAACAATGAACACATAATCCAATTCCTCAAGTTATACAGTCACAATTAATTTTAGAGCACAGCATTAAGAAGAGTATGTAAGAAATATAGGTATTGATTCATTTCTTTATAAGTCCTGAAATCTAAATGTGGAGATACAGTTTACAGGTGACAGGGACTAACAAAGTCAACCTCTGTATGATGATTCTATTGAGTAAGAAGGAAATACATGAAAGTTTCTGTATAAAGGAACTTCATCTAGGTCACATTTATGTTTTCTGATTTCATGGGAATTCAATAGGCTGATCTGATTGAGGAATTTAGCAGTGGATTTGAGCAGTTTTCCCCTTGTCTTATCTTCTTCAAACTTCCTGTGCTTCTAACCCTAGGCTATGAGATATTGTGTGTTTTTCCAAAGACCTGAGCTCTATCTCTCCCAACACCCATGATCAGCCCCTGGGGAGGTCAATGGGGATGGGCAGGAGAAGGAAAGAGGGCCAAGCTGGTCTCTATCAATTGTAGTTTATTCCAATCTTCACTCCCCTTCTGCACACCCCCTCTCTCTCTTTCACCCGAGCCCCCTTTCTCTCATTCTCCTTCTTGCTCCCCCTTCATTCTCCTTCTGGCCTCTGGATCTGACTCTGCCCTCTGGAGCCCAGCCCCCTCCAATCTTACAGTCTTAGTTTATACAGCAATCATGTAGGGTGGTGACACAAAGGTGGGTTGAACATTAACAAATCAACAAAGAGAGGTAAAACCACTTCTCCAGGAGATTAGCTCAAGGATAAAATCTCATCTAAAGAGATTACTCCAAATTACTAACTAGGAGAGATCTCAAGGTGGGATCACAATGAGGGTGTGTTCTTTCCTCAGCTAGTAATCCACTTAAATAGTTGTAGTAAATCTACTTGTTTTATGACATCTTATTATCTCATTCCTACTTTGGACAAACTTGCAGGCTATCGAATGTAGCCTGCCCACAGGGCAGAGTCTGGCAAACTCCCCGTGGCGTGCCAAATATGCCAAATACCAGTAACAATGATGGGTCTCATTCTCCTAAAGAGCCGTGAATATAATCTCAGGGCTAGGATGAAAGAGACGTTACTGGGGCCTGCTCCAGGCAATCGACGATTAACAGGATGATGAAATGAAATGAATGAAATGAAAATCTACTTCCAAATATTTCTAGCAATGTCATTCTGTATGAGCACATAAGAGATATAAATTTACAGTTTGGTTCTTCCTGAAGACATCTCACTATATATTCTGCAGTCCTCAGGCCAGGTTAGTCTTCCTAACCCAAGCAGGGTCCTAGTACTCAATGTCATTACTTACTTTTGGATCATGACAGCATTTGTCCATGATCATGTCCTCAACTTATAGTTGAGTATTGTGGTGCTTTGGCCTGGCCCATTTCCATGCCAGGGTGGCTCACAACTTGCCCTGGGTCCATTCAGTCCCTCATTGGGACCCTGTTTTTGGCATGCTAGGAACTAAGGGCAACTAAGTAAAGAAAGCAGATGAACAGGAGTAAATATTTTTCAGTCAAGCATAATATTAACTGCCTTCCTTTGTCCATACAGAAAGGACATTGCTTTAAGGTAAACTATGCAAAAGACATAACTTACAATACAAGTTTAGAGTCCTAAGAGGGATCTGATCTTACAAAATAACAAAATCTGATTAGAGAGAAAAGGTGATTAACCGGCTGGAGAGGAGAACACAGAGAAGAGTTAACAGATAAACAAAGGAATGGGAGTATAGATAAACAAAGGAATGGGAGGAGTGACTGGGGAGCACTGTTATGGGTGTAACCAATAAACTTAAGCTCATGGTGGCAATGTTATCCTACAAGATATCATAGTTCAATTTGGGGCTAAAAAAATTAATGCATTCCTCTTGAAATAATTAATGCCAAATTCAATGCAGCCTTAGCTCTAAGTAGGTCACAATTAAAACTTAGCCTTTTCTTGTTACAGAGGTGATATTTCAAGTTTTTCTAGTCTCATTCCCACAAAATTTTAGTGGGAAGAACACTGATAATTGTCACTCCTAAATGCCATTTTTTTCTATTGTATAGAGAAGTTAGAAAAACTGAAAAGAACTGTGTGATCTTTGGTTAAAGCAGGTAAAGGAATTTAAACTGGACTTTGGAGAATGAGCAGAACCCCTGGTGAAGAAACTGACCTGGTTATTGGAGATAATTCTAGGGCATTTATAAAATTTGATCATAAAGTTCTAAGGGTTTTTGTGGCTAGTCCTATTAATTGAGGATTGATTGACAAGCAAGCGAAGAGAAATATTTTATATATTGGGAAAGTGGGGTAGGGGACAGGATAAAGGGGAGAATGAATAGCTTTAAAAGTAGGATCCTGGCAATAATGTAAAGAAATTGTGCATGTAAAAATAACAGGGCATGAACAGGTAAACAAAAGACTAAAAACATGGGCCAGAAATACATGTAGTCTTAGATTTGGACAGAATGAATGTGGGTAGAGGATGAGTAAACAAATTAAGCAAAACTGCTTATATTTTATAAGAGTTTTTAAATTGTATTTGAATGAATCACTGTGAGATACAGTTACAGGCTTACCAATTTTCATAATTACATTTCAGTCATACAATATTTTAGTACCTATCCTTCCATCAGTGCCCATTCTCCAGCATCAATATTCCTAGTATTCCCCACCCCCCGCCACTCTCCCCCGATTCCCACTCTCTGCCTCTGTGGCAGGCACATATAGAACTTATTTTTTTTCTGTGAACAAAATCATCTTTGACAGAACAAAAAATGAGGGTATGGACTTTTTCTTTGAAAGTGCTTTAATCGTTTGGAAAGATGATTAGATTACAAATGTACTGGGTTGCAGTTTTGATTACCAAGTATTAATTTCTAGAAAATGGAATTCAAAAACTTAAATAAGTTTTTGAGATGCTTTAGTTCTCACTTTATAGATAGAGAAATTGAGTCTTAATGCTAATTAATTCAGGTTAAAAAAATTATTTGCAGCTGCTTGAGACCAGGTATTAAGTGTTCCTGTTTTCTGTTCACTAGTTTTAACTATCATGTGATTACTAATACCAGTAGCATCCTAGAGGAAAATATACAAAATATGACATTATAATTGGTGTTAACTACCCCAAGGAGTTTTCTCTAGTATTAAATAGATATGATATACAACACATTTAGTTAGCTCAAAGGTGATATCAGTGACATACTTTGGTCTTATAGGTTATGTTCTCTAATAAAACTTGATTTTATTAGCACTGCACTGCACTGCCCTCCTGTTGTTCATCGATTTGCTCGAGCAGACACCAGTAATGTCTCCATTGTGAGACTTGTTACTGTGTTTGGCATATCAAATATGTCACAGGTAGCTTGCCAGGCTTTGCCGTGTGGGCCATTACTCTCAGTAGCTTGCCAAACTCTCCGAGAGGGGCAGGGGAATCGAACCTAGGTTGGCCTGGGTCGGCTGCATCCAAGGCAAACACCCTACCAGCTGTGCTATCGCTCCATAATATTTTTATTTATGTTTCTCCTTTCACACATATGCCTTCATTTGAACACTAATTTATTTTTATATTTTTAATTGAATTATCATGAACTATGGAGTTGCAAATGTTAATTATTGAGTCTGAGTCATAAAATGTTCCAACACCCAACCCTTCACGGGTGCACATATCCTGCCACCAATGTTTCCAGTTTCTCTCCCACCTCCCCTGTCTCCTGCAACCCCTATAACCTGCTTCAATGGCAGACACATTTCTTCTCTCCTCCTGGCTCTTTTTGTATTGCCTTTGGATATTTTTTGCATACTATAATTGTGTATATATATATACACACACATATATATTGTTTGGGTTACTATTTGCATACTATTCTTTTTAATATATATCCTGCGAATGTGTGCAATCATTCTATTGATCCATCTTCCTCTGACTCATTTCACTCAGCATGATACTATCTATATCCATCCATGTATAAGCAAATTTCATTACTTCATTTTTCCTAACAGCTGCATAGTTGAAGACTCTAGATTTTTTATGCGAATTGGAATTGCATGTTACTTTAAAAATAGTGGGAGGTTCAGGATGGAGCAATAGTCCATCAGATAAGACCATTGCCTTACATGTGACAAACATGACTTTGAGGCTCTGACATCCCATTATGGTCCCTGAAGCTGGCCTGAACTGATCCCTGAACACAAAATCAAGAGTAAGCCCTGAGCACAGCCCGAAAGAAAGAAAGAAAGAAAGAAAGAAAGAAAGAAAGAAAGAAAGAAAGAAAGAATAATGGGGAGAGGATTCACTATGGGACTATCAGTGACAGAAACACCCCATGTGCAGCTAGGACTGAAAGAGTGTAAACATATTTGTGTGATGTTTCTAGAGCCCTGCACTGCAAACATCATCCAGAAATCTGCAGCTCCTTTTAGTCATCCCACAAAGAGCTGCTGTGTCTTCAGTTTCAGTGAACAAACAATTTGCTATGTGAACAGCTGAAGCAAGCTGTGTCAACAAGACAGGATTTGAATTATGACATGCTGCTGTGTCTATGAAAGCAGAAGAAGGGAGTACATGATTACGGCCTAGAGCATGTGGTTAGGAAGGGAGTAATGGTAGCTATCCAGCATTAGTTGTTGATGGAAAACATCTGCTTGCTTCCCTGTCCCCTTGAAAGATTCTCTTGGGAAATAGGCCCTTGATGCTATCACTGTGAACCAGGTCGTTCTCTCATCAGACTTGTGAGGCAATATTTGAATCTGTTGAGAAATCAGGGGAAAAAAATAGAACAAATAGCATAGTTGATGGGATAAAAGGGGATGTGAGAAGGAAATGTGAATGCTTACTGCATTCTCAGCCTTAAAATATCATCTGTGCTTTAGCTCCTAATTTTCACACTTCACAGCTGCTAATGGATCTCAGCGGAATTAAAGTAAGACTGTTGAAAGACAGATACATCTTTTTGTCATCTCTGTAATGTTTCTCTCCTGATTTTCATCTACAATTTTCTTCATTGGCTTTATGCCTCTTGATATCAGCTAAGATCATTTTTATCTTTTTTTTTTTTCATTTGAGACTCCCTCTTTAAAAGTGTTTTCTGCAGCCAAATGAATGAGATATACAAAATGGGTCATGAGGACAAATAACTCTACATTTCTGGATTTCTGTGATGAGAGTCAATGAAAACCAAGCAAGGCATGGGATCTGGAGTTATGCCCTGGTTATGCCCTGCTACCATGAGCTTGATGCAAATGTTCCAGGTGTTGGAAGACCTCAGAGGTCCTATTACTGGGATGCTTCCAAACAAAACAAATTGCATTCACACTGTTCTCTGAAGATCCTTAACCAGGGCTAGGCAAAGACATTTCAAACTGATTCACTAATAGCACAAAAGCTAAGGGATCAACAAAAACTAGAAACAGTACTTTCTCCAGAAAATTTGATGACATTGTATGATGATAGCCAAATTTCGTAGACTCCTGGGGTTTCTCAACTGAGGAAAGTTATAAATTGCTTTCTTCATCAGTCGATTTCCCTTTAACATGCTGGAGTAAAAATGCCATTCATCTATTGGCATATCTGATTTTCACTTTGATGGTTTTTCACCATAGAATATAATAACTCTATGCCCAAATATTTTATTTCCTACATGTTATTTCTTTCATATATATATTTCTTAGGGATATTTATTGCTGATACAGTAAAATAAATATGAGCTATTTTTTTCTTTTTGCTTACATAGTGTTTTTATTGTCTTGGGGTGCCTTCTCTTTTTGTTTTCTGCACTCTAATGGTGAGATTCCATTTTATTTGCACAAAGTACAAGTGGAAATTTTTAAGACTTCTTATAAGTAATTACCATTTGCTATTTTTCACAACATTTTCTATAAGCTAAAAATATTTTCTTTTAAAAGATCATTTTACTAAAGGGCCAATACTTTATTCACTGTATCCAGACAATAAATTTTCAAGATGTTCTCATTTGATTACTCTGCTGCTTATCATTATGAGTAACATTTTATTTTACTCTTTTGACATATTTTTATCAATCATTTGATCTTTAGATATTTTGAAACAGATAATACAAACACAAGTTTAAATCATGTGGAATTTTATAGGTCATAATGGTATTTTGGGGCATGATTACAGCAAACCAGAAAATATATTTCAGAGCAACCAAATTTAGCAGGATAAAAAAGAAGTTTTTTTTCAAAGTATAGATAGAAAGTTAAGCAGACTATTTACATATAAATACTTGAAATCATATTAAACCAATTCAAACTCTTTTCATTTAAAACAATCATTTCACAAGTATTTGAAATCTTCTAGGTCTAATGAAAGGATTATGAGCTTTGCAATCAAACATAGCTGGTTTTGATTATCTATCTGACCTTGGAGATTTAACCTCTCTAAACCTCAGTTCTCATTTATTAAATGGATTTAATAACAACAACTGCAGAGTATGGTTGTGAGGATTAAATGAATTTAGATAGCATCTGGCACCCAGAAAACTCTCTGAATATATAATATTTCAGGAACTGTAAATAGTAAAATTGAAATATGTCTACTTCCCTTCTGTCAATAAATATTTTTTATTTAATATAGTACCTGACAGCAGGAATTTTGCTACATGGTATAAAACTAAAATGACATTTGTCACCAAATACCAGTGATGTTATCAGAGAAATAGAAAAAAAGCATATTCCCAAATATCCAGTAAATTTTATCAGAGAAACAGAAAGAAAGAATAGTTTAATAATTTGGAAATATACGAAAAATGAATTGAGGCTTGTATTTGGTCATAAATAATACACATAATTAAAACATAGCATATAAGAAAGTGTCGTTGAGATGAGATAAACCTATTAAAAACAGGTATATTGATAGGTTTGCTGTACCATATCAAAGAGAATGCAACCTATGTAATGAAAGCTGTTGGACTAAAAATAAGACTAGTCACTGTTTGGTCAACTTTCTAAAGAATTCCAAGTTATTGAAGAATAGAGTGTTGGCATGTTATTATTATTATTTTTTTGGCTTTTTGGGTCACATCTGGCGATGCACGGGTTACTCCTGGCTCTGCACTCAGAAATCACTCCTGGCGGTGCTCAGGGGACCATATGGGATGCTGGGAATCAAACCTGGGTTGGCCACGTGCAAGGCAAATGCCCTACCCGCTGTGCTATTGCTCCAGCCCCTGGTATGTTATTTTTATAGGAAAAGAATTATTTCCTAAATAGAAAGCAACCGGATTACTACCAAATCCTTCTATAATACGGTAACATCTGCTTAGAGTATATCTTCATTTTTATTTCTATTGTAAGTAAAGAATTAAAAGTGGGCATCAGAAAATGATAGAAAAACAAATTCCTTGTACTTATATAGTAATAACAAGTATAAAAAGAAGTACATATGTTAGTAGAAGTAAAGTTGCTGGGATTTACAATGCACAACAATGAATACTTTGTTTCATGCATTTAATTTCTATAAATTATAGATAAAGCTCCAAATGTATTACATCTAGAAGTCCCAGAGTGGGGTTTATAGAAATGTTGCACATATAAAATGTAGTAGACTTACAGTGTAGGATAACATTGTTTTATCCTTTATCCACAAAGAGCTTAGGTTTATCAGGTCACACTGATCAAAGTGCTCCAGAGTCACTCCCATTCTTTTGTTTATCTGTAACCACTTCTCTATGCTCTCTTCCCCAAACAGTTAATCAGCTTATTCCCCTAACCAGTTTCTGTTAATTTGTAAGGTCAGATCTTTCTAGGACACTGAACTTGTATTGTACTTCAATATTGCCTTTCTCCTCTCCTTATGTCTTTTGAATAGTTTACTTTAAAGCAATGTCCTTTTGTATAGACACAAGAAAACAATTAATTGGTTGATTGATAACATTTGTGTGGGATTTAATTGGCTTCGGATATTATTCATTTCCGGGCATCTGCTTCCTTAACTTAAGCCTCAGTTGCCCTCACTTCCTAGACCCCCAAAAGCAGAGTCCCAATGAGGGACTGGATGGAACCAGGACAAGCGGTAAGCTATGTGCTACCCTGGCATCAAGATGAACCAGGCCAAAGTGCCTCAATTCTTAACTAGAAGTCAAGAGCTTGATCATGGACAAATGCTGTCATGATCCAAACAAAAGTAATGATGAGACTAGAACCCTGCTAGGGATAGGAAAGACTAATCTGGCCTGAGCACTGTAGTTTGAGATCAGGATGACCTCCGGAGAGCAATTCTATAAGCTTAATGCATCTGTTACTGTGTCCATACAAAATGATTAATATTAGGAATGCTTATATATTTGTTGGACAAGGAGAGGAGAAACACACCCATGGGATTCAGCCCTTGGGTGGTTCATCCTGCTGAAAGAGAATCTGTCCTAGAAGTAGCATCCCTTGAAGGAAAGAACTTTAACCCTATTGATTGTGACCACACCTATGTGTAAGTCCAGCCCTTCATGATTTGGGGGATTTAACTAGACTGTAAGAGTGGGCAGGGGATCAAGATCCAGAGCCAGAGCCAGGAAAGAAGGGTTCCAGATTGGTGCCCAGGAGAGAAGGAGAGAGAGAGAGGGGAGTGAATGGGGATGAGAATGGAATAAATGGCATCTGATCAATCAACCAGCTTGACCCTTGCTTCCTTCGCCATCTGCCCCATGGCTGGGCCGTCCCAGAATGGGAAGATGCACAGGCCCCCTAGAACCTGGGCGGCCAGGGAAAGAGCTGTTAGGGCCACCACCTGGCCACCCTCAGAGATGGCCTCCCACAGCTGGCATCCCTGGGGCGGTCATGAACTTCCAACTAAAGGTAAGAATAGTGTTCAGTGCACCCCCACTCTAGAAAGTGAGTAGGAGAACAGGATTTCTTAGTGTGCTTGGAGTTAGAATCCTAGCAGAAATCCCCCACTAACATGGGGCATATGCTGGGCCTTCCCAAGTTCTTTCATAGTTCCTTGAGCCAGACTGAACAGGCCAAGGTGTTTATGGATTTGATTCAGTATCTCTCCCACAGAACAGGGGACTCATAACTCTGCATTTCCAGAAACCAGCTTTGGTCCTGCTTTAAAGTAGTTTATGATATAAACCCATGGATCCTGGATAAAGGGACTCTAGAAACCAAGGTTTGGAAAAAAGGTAAGCAAAATGTCTATAAGGCATCTAAGGAAGGGACTAAGATTTCCATGGAATTCTGGGTTACGTGGGAGATTGTCAATTCTATTCTCCTGTTTTGGAAAAGCACAGTTGAGTAGGAGAAGTATATTAGGGATAGTGCGGACTCAGCTCCCCCTGTATCTAAGTCTCAAAGGATTTTCATAGTAAAATTATTTCTGAGGCTGGTGAATATAGCTCCACTTCCAGTGCATCAGATGAAAGGGATGCAGATTATGAGTCTGCTGGCACTCCCTTGGATTCTGAGTCTGAGAGCAGCTCAGCAAAGCAGCCTCCAGAGCGCTTGGGACGTGCTCCCAATTGGCCAGCCCAGGTGGAGAAGAATCAGCCTCCATCTTATCACAGGTTAAGAATGGATTCTGTCAGTCATTTCAAAAAGGCCTGTGCCTCCTACAGGCCTACAACTCCATACTGTAGAGAGTATCTTACAGACTGGAGTAAAAAGGCTTACTGGGTACCTCAAGATTTTCACGTGGTTGTAAGACATGCATAAGCCGTTATCAGTATGCAGTGGAGGATGTGGCTTGGTGATGAGGCCAAGGCAAAGCTTCCGGGCCTAGGCTATGCTGGACGAAAATTTTTAGGGATTAAATTGACTTATGAGAGGGGCTAGAGCAATAGCACAGCAGGTAGGGCGTTTACCTTGCATGTGTCTGACCCGGGTTTGATTCCCAGTATCTCATATGGTCCCCCAAACACCACAAGGAGTAATTCCTTAGTGCAGAACCAGGAGTAACCCCTGAGCATTGCTGGGTGTGACCCAAAAAAAGCAAAATAAATAAATAAATAAATAAACTGCTAAAAAAATTTTAAAAATAAATTGATTTATGGGATGTCAATAGGTGAAGGGAAGTGGTGTGACCCAAAAAGGCAAGTCACTTTGCCTCGTGCTGTTTTTGCTCATATCTGTGACTGCAGCCCTGCTTCCATGAGAGAGGATTGAAGCAGATACAGAATTTAAAGGAAATTTTTCAAAGACTCTCCAGAGGTCCTCAGAACCTTATGCAGATTTCTTAGGAAGGTTGATGGAAGCCATTGCAATGTAATTTAAGGGTAAGGAAAACCAGGTGCAGTTGAGTAAACAATTGGCCTTTGAAAATGCTAATGAGGGATGCCAGGTCATTCTGTGCCCTGTCAAAGAGTAAAAGTAAAGTAAAGTAAAGGCCCTCCCATTGATCATGGATTTGCTCGAGTGGGCCCAGTAACGTCTCCATTGGAGACTTTGTTGTTAAGATATAATGGGGTATTTGAATGCATGCAGGAATGTTGGTTCTGTTAAACATAAGGTGTAGATGAAGGCTTTTGAGGCCTATACTGTACAGAGACCAGCTCAGAAAAGATGTTTTAACTGTGGAAAACCAGGCCACTTTTGTAAGGACTTCAGGGCACCTCCCAAATGTTCTCCTGTGAGGGCACCTACTGGCCTTGTTCCAGGTGTAAGAGGGAAAACCACTGGGCCAGAGACTGTGGAGTCAGACTTGCACCTCTCGAGCCCTGTCCCAGGTGTAAGAGGGAAAATCATTGGGCCAGAGATTGTCGCTTCAATTTTGATGCAGGTGTTGACCCCAATTTGAGAAACCTGCAGGGGGGCCCGTCCAAGGCCCAGCAAAATCCGGGGATGTTCCCAGTTGCAGGCCCTCTCCCCAAGGTGGAGTCTCAGAGCTCCAATCAGTAGACTCGCTGCAGCCAGTGATGGCGGGAAGCGCAGCCTTGGATATCTCTTGCCCTAATACAATTACTATAACCACTGCCCAGTGTCCCTAAAAATTAAATTCTGGTGTAAAGGGGCCAATTCCACAAGGCACTAGGAAAAAGCAGCTCCACTATTAAGGGAATTACTGTTCAGACTGTGGTCATTGATTCTGATTATACTGGTGAAATAACAATCGTTATCATGGTGCCTACTGTTTGGACATTTAATAAGGGATAGCACATCCCTCAGCTTCTCTTAATTCCTTTTATCATGCCAGATCTATCCACTCCCCCTAGTGAGGGAGGTTTTGACGGCACTGATCCTATTATTGCTTATGTTGCCCATCTGAAGGAAGACAACCGCCCACTTCTAACTCTTGAGATTCATGGAAAGTGTGAGGAACAGGTCTAGATAGCTTTTTCAGATCCTCTTTACAGGAACTTGCATTGCAAAATAACTTGTTTTTCTGCCCCTGAGCAAGGAATTCAGATACAGGTGCCCCAAGTTGCAAGTCACGAGAAGGGTGAGGGTCAGGCCAGATAACCAGATGTCCTCACAAGACCCATATTACAAGACCCAGGACTGCCCTAAAAACCAGGATGTTCCTAAGCACTGACGCAAATGCTGATCTTTAAACTGTAAGCTAAGGAGTGATGTTCCCTTAATTGGATTGGTTAGGAAAGTATCTGTTGTTACAAGTTTATTGGCTATGAAATGTGCGGGCTCTGCTGTAATGGCACGTGAAGGCCTATATAAGAGCTCCTTTGGAGAAACTCGGGGTCTTGCCCAACCTGCTGGACCTGCATGTCCGCATAAGTGGCTTGACCCTGGCTAGCCAGTCTTACAATAAATCCTGCTTGCTGTTTGCAGTCTCTGGAGTCTTTTTGTCGTTAAAGGGAGATTTCAATCTGCGCCCTAACAGAAAGAAATGTAAGGGAATGATTGACATGGGAGCCGACGCCTCTATCATTTCCACCCAATATTGGCCCTGTAACTGGGCCGTGAAGGCAATACCCTATGGTTTTCATGGAGTAGGCATGATGCCTTCCTACTCTGTCTGGCAGAGTGGCAGATGGTTAAGGTATATTGGCCCAGAGGGAATTACAGACACTTTCCAGCCCTACATAGGACCTGTACCTCTGACCTTATGGGGATGAGATTTACTTGAACAATGGTGAGCGGAGATTAAGATTCCCATTCCACTTCCCTCTGTGAACTTTGATTCTGAGGTCTCCCCTCTTTTAATTGGAGCTGCTGTGTCTTCACGTCCCTCTGTATTCAGTGGAAATTCCACGATCCTATGTGGTCCTCCCAGTGGCCCCTTAATAATGAAAAACTAAGGGTGTTAGAATCCTTGGTAGAAGAACAACTGAAGTTGGGACATATTGAAACTTCATTTTCAGAATGGAATTCCCTTGTCTCTGTTATCCAAAAGAAGTCAGTCAAGTGGCATTTGTTGATTGATCTACGGAATGGTAACTCCACCATTGTTCCTGTGGGAGCTCTTCAGCCTGGCTTTCCTTCCCCTGGTGCCATTTCTAAGGATTGGCCACTGGTTGTCATTGATTTAAAAGATTGCTTTTACAACATTCCCATACACCCAGATGATCATAAGCATTTTGCGTTCTCTGTCCCCTCTCTTAATAATTGCACACCTATGCACAGATATCAATGGACTGTTCTACCTCAGGAAATGCCAATTCCCCTACCATGTGTCAGTATTTTGTTGACTTGATCTTGAACCTGTCTCATGTCAAGTTTCCTCAGGCTTATGTTATTCATTATATGGATGATATCTTGCTTGCATGTTCTCATGATGGAGAGCTTCAAAGATTATATGAGGATGTTATAACTCATCTACCCGCAGCTGGGTAACAAATAGCCACAGAAAAAATTCAGGTGCTGTCTCCATATGAATATATAGGCTATGTTATTGAGTATACTACTGTACGACCTCAAAAAATTTCTATTCGCCATGATAAACTTAAAACCCTTAATGACTTTCAAAAACTGTTAGGAAACATTAACTGAGTTCACCCCTCTCTAGGCATTCCCAACTCAGACCTCCATAATCTATTTCTGACCCTTGAAGGGGACTCGGCCCTGAACAGTCCCAGGAAGTTAACCCCTGAAGCTCAGAAAAAAATCCGAATTTTTTCTAGACCGACTCCAGAAATCCTATCTTTCTCAGTTTGTTCTGGGAGAAAAATTGTGGCACCTGCTTTTTGATATCCTCCCCCCCACCCCAGTTGCCCATTGCTGTGCTCACACTGCTTTTAGTCTCCATATAATGGCTCCATTTGCACAACTAAGAGTCTCCCACTCTGGTGTCTTATCTTGAGTTAATGGCTAAACTTATAATTAAGAGCCATTGAGAGCCCATGCCATGCTGGGATTTGATCCTCATATCATTGTTCTCCCTTTCCCTGTGTAAGAAATTGCCTCCATCCTGCCCCTCAGTGATGCTTTGCAAAGAATTTTAGCTGATTTTTTGGGAGAACTTTCCTCCCACTAAACAGCAGGTAAAACTTGGTAAAGTAAAGGTAAAAGGCCCTCCCGTTGTTCATCGATTTGCTCGAGCGGGCCCAGTAACATCTCCATTGGAGACTTTGTTGTTATTGTGTTTGGCATATCGAATACATCACGGGTGGCTTGCCAGGCTCTGCCGTGCGGGCGAGATACTCTCGGTAGCTTGCCGGGGTCTCCGAGAGGGGCAGAGGAATCGAACTCGGGTTGGCCATGTTGGCTGCGTGTAAGGCAAAGTCCCTACCGCTGTGCTATCGCTCCAGCCCGATTTTTTCAAAAGAACTCCATTTGTCATTTTCTCCATATTCTCTCCTCACCTATTTCTGACGCTCTGGTATTCTATATTGTCGGCTCTATCTCAGGGAATGGCAGAATTTCTGGACCCTCTTTCACCACAACAACACTAACTATACCTCTTTAAACACTAAGTATACCTCTGCCCAGCAAGTGGAACTTGCCACTTTGGTTTATTTACTTTCCCATGTGCCAGGGCCTGCTAATATAGTCTTGGACTCAGCTTATGTGGTTGGTCTCTTCCCTGGTATTGTGACTGCTTCTCTAAATGTCCCCAATCCTATAGTCCAATAATTGCTTCAGCAGCTACAAGCACTTTTACAAAAGCGCTCTGAACCTGTTTTTTATTACTAATGTCAGATCTCATTCTGGTCTTCCTGGACCTATGACTTGGGGAAATGAAGCCTCTGATCTCTTGGTGGCGCCAATTTTTACCTCTGCTGAAGAGGAGCACCAAGTCTTACACACAAACGCCTGCCATCTTCATGTTCACCATCGTATCCCAATGCGGGAAGACACGCATATTGTCCATGCTTGCTCCATTTGTGCTCCTTTACCCTGTACCACCCATGTGGCTGGGGCTAATCTCCAAGGCCAATAGACCAATGAATTATGGCAAATGGATATAACTCATATCACGTGCATCCCCAAAAAACCTTTTCTCCATGTAGCTATAGATACTTATTCTCACTTCCTATGGGCTGTTCCCATGTCTTCTGAGAGAACTAAAGCAGTCTGCTCCTTCCTACTACAATGATTTTCTGTTATGGACGTTCCCTATGCTATTAAAACTGATAACGGCCCAGTCTATACTAGTAAAGCTTTTCAAGATTTCTGTGATGAATGGCAAATTAAACACATTACTGAAATCCCATATAACCCACAGAGTCAAGACATAGTTGAGCGTGCCCATAGAATCCTCAAAACACAGTTATTAAAATACAAAAAAGGAGGTAATGCCTCTGCGTGATTTCTTGTCCTTGACATTGTTTACTTTAAACTTCTTAAATTTACCTCAAGGAGAGCCCTATACAGAGCTGAGAAGCATTTTCAGAAAGGTGCACAAACTCAGGAAACTATTGATTCTCCGATTTGGATTAAAGTTGACAAAGAATGAGTAGCAGGAAAACTCATTCGAGGAAAAGGCTATGCTTTTGTTTCAACAGATGATAACCCCACTGAGAAACTTTGGGTCCCGTTACATCTCATCAGGAGTAGAATTCATCCACCTGATTTGGATCTCAGACTGTTGGAGTCTCATAACCTTTCAAATTCCAGACCCAAGTCATCACCAAACTAATTTCAGCTGGAAGTCACACGGGAAAGAAGAGGAGCCAGCGTCAGAGGACCTGCAGCAAGGCCTCTGGCTTCTTTAACATATCATGAGTTCACATTAAGGCATTTCCTTATACCTCTCTTTTTACAGGTTGTGGATTGAACAATGCCAGGCCTCCATATTTTGAATTAACAATTTTTTACTCTTACTCTTTCCTTGGAATTCACAGGTTCCTGAAGGAGAAAGGAATGACTTGAGAGGAACACCTTTTCATTTTTTTCTAGGATATCCATTTGTATTGGAGCTTTCCTCTATATTTCTCTACTCACAGGCATGGAGAGGCCCTGATAGTCAAAGCCTCTGATAAATTTAAAAAAGTGTTTTTATCAAATATGAGCTAGGTTGCACATATATGATTGCCAATGAACCTGACCAGAGAATGAGTGCATTTCCCTGCTGAAGTACTCCTGCCAGAAGTTGTGATGCTCTTGTTCCAGTGCTCCCCGACTGATCCAGAGCTTCCTGAAATTTATTGGACTCCTAATAGCTACTCCCTTG
The DNA here is from genome assembly GCF_029834395.1 of Sorex fumeus. Lineage (NCBI taxonomy): Eukaryota > Metazoa > Chordata > Mammalia > Eulipotyphla > Soricidae > Sorex > Sorex fumeus. The sequence goes on from NW_026606172.1 coordinate 14,838,101, forward strand.
GGATTCATTGTTGCAACCACTACTGATGCTGCTACAAGAACAACTCTTCAGTTTTGATTCAGACACTTCATTTGTTCAGAACAGGACTAAAACACTCTCATCATCCGTGACTGTTATCACCCCTGTACAAAGCAGGAAAATTGGATGCTTTATTACAAGCACGGGGCTGGAGCGATAGCACAGCGGTAGGGCATTTGCCTTACAATCAGCCAACATGGCCAACCCGAGTTCAATTCCTTTGCCCCTCTTGGAGAGCCCGGCAAGCTACCGAGAGTATCTTGCCTGCATGGCAGAGCCTGGCAAGCTCCCCGTGACATATTCGATATGCCGAACACAGTAACAACAAAGTCTCCAATGGAGATGTTACTGGGCCCACTTGAGCAAATCGACGAACAACGGGAGGGCCTTTACCTTTACCTTTATTACAAGCACAGCTCTGGGTCCAGGGTTGGACTGAAATCTTAGTACAACTAAGACTGTATTGTGATTTGGAATTGTTCCTCTGTTTAAAATTTTGTGTTTTTGTAAAAAAGAAAGAGGGAGATGTAGGATAACATTGCTTTTTCTTTTCTCCCTTCCCACAAGGACTTAGGTTTATCAGGTCACAACCATCAAAGTGCTCCCAAGTCACTCCCATTCTTTTATTTATCTGTAACCAAAATGCTCTCTTCCCCAAACAGTTAATCAGCTTATTTCCCTAACCAGTTTCTGTTAATTTCTAAGGTCAGATCTTTCTAGGACACTGAACTTGTATTGTATGTTAATATTGCCTTTCTTCTCTCCATATGTCTTTTGAATAGTTTACTTTAACGCACAGCGGGTAGGGTGTTCGCCTTACAAGCGGCCAACATGGCCGACCCGAGTTCGATTCCTCTGCCCCTCTCGGAGAGCCCGGCAAGCTACCGAGAGTATTCGATATGCCAGACACAGTAACAACAAAGTCTGCAATGGAGACGTTACTGGGCCCGCTCGAGCAAATCGACGATCAACGGGAGGGCCTTTACCTTGACCTTTACTTTAAAGCAATGTCCTTTTGTATAGACACAAGAAGACAATTAATTGATTGATTGATAACATATTTGTATGGGATTTAATTGGCTTTGAATATTATTCATTCCCAGGCATCTGCTTCCTCAACTTAAGCCTCAGTTGCCCTCACTTCCTAGCACCCCCAAAAGCAGAGTCCCAATGAGGGACTGGATGGAACCAGGACAAGCGGTAAGCTATGTGCTACCCTGGCATCAAGATGGGCCATGCCAAAGTGCGTCAATTCTTAACTATAAATTAAGAGCTTGATCCTGGAAAAATACTGTCATGATCCAAAAGTAATGATGAGACTAGGACCCTGCTAGATATAGGAAAGACTAATCTGGCTTGAGCACTGTAGTTTGAGATCGGGACGACCCCAGGAAAGCAATTCTATAAGCTTAATGCATATGTTACTGTGTCCATACAAAATGATTAATATTTGCTCGATTATTAGGAATGCTTATATGTTTGTTGGACAAGGAGAGGGGAAACACACCCATGGGATTCAGCCCTTGGGTGGGTCATCCTGCTGAAATCTGTCCTAGAAGCAGTATCCCCTGAGGCAAAGAACTTTAACCCTATTGATTGTGACCACACCTCTGTGTAAGCCCAGCCCCTCATGGTTTGGGGGATTTAACTCGACTGTAAGAGTGGGTTGGGGAATCAAGATCCAGAGCCAGAGCCAGGAAAGAGGGGTTCCAGATTGGGGCCCAGGAGAGAAGGGGAGAGAGAGAGAGAGAGAGAGAGAGAGAGAGAGAGAGGAGTTGAATGGGGATGAGAATGGAATAAATGGCATCTGATCAATCAACCAGCTTGGCCCTCGTTAACTGCATCTGATCAATCAACCAGCTTGGCCCTTATTCCTTCCTTCGCCTGCCCTTGGCCAACAGCTGTCCAGATGCAGTCCACACACAGCAGCTCTAAAGCACCGAATGTGGGATGTGAGATAGAGCTGCCTGGAGAGCCTGTGAACACACAACCTTCAGCATGTATAGTTTTTTACAATACAGAAATGAAATAGATATAGAAAGCAGGAAAATAAAAGACTATTGTATAAAATAACAAACTATAATATGCAACTTCACTAGTTAGACAAATATTTTGTCAAAGTTTTACTATTTTATTATGGTCAAATATAATCCATGATTTGCTTATTTTCTCCTTTGTATGTATTTGAGTGTGTGAGAGAGACATTAATTATAGGCAAATGGAATATAATTTGTTTTAAATCTTAAATTGATTTCTTCTTGCATCTGAAATTCTCACTGAAAGAAAATCTGTATTGGGGGCAGCAAGTATTTGGATGTGGTGAATGTAACTGCTATGACTAGTCATTATGCCTTTTGAAAAGAAGAGCAAGACGAATCAAAGATAATCCTTTGAAATGGGAGGTAGGACTATCAATTGTCCTGGAAGTTCAAAGAGAAAAATATGGCTTAAAACCTTAATTTTGATGAAAAGTTCACAGATAGACTTCCTAAAAGCAGTTACCACAAAGGGCAAGAGTAGGTAGTTAAGGAGTCCAGGGACTAATAATTTATAATTATTCAATCATAGAAGTGCGAAGTTATTTTCTTCAGAAAAATGAAAAGAATGTTGTATTTATTTTGTTTTTGAGAGAGGAGATCTGAGTAATCTTGCAAAAATCATGATACATTAATGCAAATAATACTGGAAATACAGGGGGCATATTGGCAAAACATGCTCTTTGTAGAAGTCAGATGAAAAGAATAAAAACAATGAAGCAGTGAAGTATTAATACAGGAAAACAGGTGAGATTTTTTTCCAAAGGAAAAAGAAAAGGAATTTCCTGATCCCTTCTACTCCTCTTAATGTCTTATCTTATTCAAGAACAGACATTTAAAATACTAAAAGTGATTGAAATAGCAACTACTATAAAAAAATGAAATACGCACAAACAGTAAATAAAACTGCTGATCTGTAACTAGGACTCTGAATATAGGTATAGTAATTATTACATCTATTCCGTCATGATATGCATGTTGATATATCATTTTAAGCAAAATGGAAGAGCAATTGAGTAAAGAAATCACCAGTATATGTGATAAAGTATTTAGGAATGCAGTAGAGACAAAGTAAATGAGTGAGTTAAAGGTTCATTCCAAAGGACATTGAAATAGCAGAATACAGTATCCAGTCAAACCAGAGAGGTTAGTGGGTTCAGTAGAGTTTCACAAACATTTATAGGAGGTCTCTAGTTTCAAGGCTGGTACTAGGCCCCTGTAAGTGAAGAAAGAAAAAGACCAGGAAAATGAGCAGGTGCTGAAGGATCGAAGTCACCTTGAGAGCAGAGGCAAAATGTCTAACAGCAGATGTGAAAGTGGAAAGTGGGGAGGATTAAAAGTTGTACATAGCTGAAAAATAATTTAAGTTCCAATTGTAGACAAGGATTGAGATTCAGATTTTCCAGTTGACAACTATTTAATTTATCAACACTGCAGTCAAGAAGGTCAAGGAATATTCTGTCACTGACACTGTCCTCCCGTTGTTCATCGATTTTCTCGAGCGGGCTCAGTAAAGTCTCCATTGTGAGACTTTGTTGTTACTGTGTTTGGCATATAAAATACATCACGAGTAGCTTGCCAGGCTTTGCCATGTGGGTGAGATACTCTCAGTAGTTTGCCAGGCTCTCTGAGAGGGGTGGAGGAATTGAACCGGGTTCGACTGGGTCAGCCGTGTGCAAGGCTTACCTTACCCACTGTGCCGCAAAATGATGCCATATAGATTAATAAAATGTTCAATAAAAATATTAAAGTAGAAAAACAAAATAATATGAGGAAAGAAGCTAGTCAATGAAATCATCAAAGTATACCTAAACAGTCATCAAGGGCAGTCATAGGTTTTAGAGGAAAGAAATATGGGAGACATCTTTAATTTCTGAAGAGAAAGATTTGAGTTACAGCAGTAATGTTCTAAACCAGCAGAGAGTGATAAAAGATAAACTATTAAATTCTTTTGATTCAATATCTCAGAAGTGCTATATGGAAAGGGTGGTTGAAATTTATCCAACGCTGACAGTTGTTTATGTGATTCTTCTAAGGTAGAAAAACAAAAAACAAATTCTTTGTGTATGAAATCATAAAAGTCATAGGGAGAAATACTGTTTTTATTTCCACTAAAATCTATCTTCTTTATTTCTTTATGTAAGCCTTAAAATGTTATTATTTATTTATTTATTGAACAATATAAACAGGAGCTCACATGCACAACAGATAACACATGCAATCTCTGTAGTACATATCATGAGGAGTGATTAGTACACAGAGAAAAGTTTGAACAAAGTAATAAGTCGGAGGAAGATCATCAAGCTTCAAGACAGATTGCAAACTAAGGACAAGGAGAAAAGAATGTGCTTTCAACAAAACTTTATCTTATTCAAGCAATTTGCCAGAAACAGTCACAGTAGACAGAGCCATTAATTTCTTAGTTTTATAGTTTGAGGTGAATTGCTTTAAGGAATGCAGAACTGAGGCTCTTTTAAGTCTTTTTAGGCAGTATAATTACAGGTAGACTGATTACCTCAAAAGAAATAACAGAATTTTGTATCTAACAGTGAAAATTTGATTTTTGTAGATTTTATCATCACATGAAACATGTTTTAAAGTAAATTGTTTTAAACTGATTAATTTATTAACTATAAACAAAATGATCTAAAACAGAGCAGAAAGATTGAAATGAATTAGCATTAAATAACCTAGCAGAGAAGATGAATAAAAATTAATTTTGGATCCAAACAGCCTTGAGGTATAGTAACTTTTGACTGATTTATTAGAAATGAATGAGCTAGAATGAATTGTTTAGGTCATTAAATAAGTTATAAACAAAATCCAATGATTCTCTAAAATTATTAGGTGAAACATTTATGTAGGTGATTACAAATTTTACAAACCTTCTCAGAAATATGAATCCTTTTGTATTTCAACAATATACATGCAATACTTGATTTGCATTATATATACCACACACATACACACACAAATGAGTTTTCACTTGATTTTTAAGCTAAGTGGAAGCAGAGAAAATTTTATTGTAAAATACTACATTTGATGCAAAATTAAATTTTAAGAGGTGTTGCTAAATGTAAAATGTATTATGTATTTTTTCTAATTTTCCAACTCAATGTAATAACTAATAATGATGCATAATAAGAGAACATGATGAAATTAGTCACCAGTAGCATTTAGATTTCTAGTCAATTCATAAGAAAATAATTTAGCAATTTATTTAAAGCTACATCTGCCCATAAACTTCATCTAGTTATGCTGAAATTGCTCTCACAATTATTTAGGGTATTTTTTCAAAAGTTGGCAAGTGACCAAGAAAAATTATTTTAAGAAATAGCTTTCAACTTAAAATAGTCCATTTGTCAACAACTGATAAAAATAATATTATTTTAATGTTTTCTTAAAATCCAATGTTAGTATTAGTATATGATGATGGCTTATTGCAGATACAAAGAATGCTAGTCTGTAGTGTTTCCTCTTGGATTCTCTGTGGTTTGGAATACATATTCTAGTAGACTATATCTTTCTGAACAGTAAATATGTTCAAGTTGGTGCAATCATTTAAATTATAGTGGCTGTCTTATTTTGGAAAATTTGAACCCAATGGTAATGCTTATAGAGAAATAAAATTAAATCAAAATTAGTCTACAAAATTATTTCATATATATATGGCACTGAGGCCATACCTAGGGGTACTCGGGGATCATACCCAGTGGTAGTCAGGGATCACAATATTTAGGAAAACGTGATGACAGGGATCAAACATGGGTCAGCTGCATGCAAGACAAGCACTGTAACCCTATAGTTTCTCTCTGGATCTCAAGTATACTTTTATTGTAGTTATTATTCTTATTAAGACTCATAAAAATAATACTGTTTTTTCTCTTAGAAAAGTCCCTATTTTTGCATCTTCCAAAGTCATTCCAAGAGGTTAAGGATATTTTCCTAAGGAATCATAATTTTTCATTGCTAAACACATATTGAAGGTATTAGAACAGGGGTAAAACTCCTTTCTTAGAATATCAAGTCAAGGAAAATCTTCAATCCCTCTAGAAAAGTTAAAGAATATTACTAGGGGGCCCATGATGCTTTATTTCAATCCCTATAGAAAAGTTAAAGAATATTACTAGGAGGCCCATGATGCTAAAAGGCAATTCAGAAATAGGTATTTGTTTTATGAGTGCATTTAGTTTAAGCACTAGAGATTCCTGTTTCATTAAATAAACTTTTGAAAACAAATCAAATATGTATTAACTATAGCCATATGAAAAATATTTTCCCAGTGGGAATAAGATATTCTTTTGTTGATAAGAGAGTGCTTATAGAATTAGGCAAAATTTCAGCTCACAACTTTAAAAAATAAAGCAAATATTTTAATCATGTCTAGCAATAATTCTCTGGATAACATCATATTTCACTATTTTTTTTAATCTCTTAGGCTACATTGGTGAAATAGTCCTATGATAGTCCTATGAATGTAAATACTCATCTTGGAGTATTCTGCACCAAATTAGCTGTTTTCTTCCTCACTAGTAGGCCTTGACACCAATTTCTTAATAGAGAACTTAAATGTGTTATTTTTTATTTGGTTTTTAATAAACTTCATTAACATATAATTTCTTTTTTTTTTTTTTTGTCTTTTTGGGTTATGCCTGGCAATGCTCTGGGGTTACTACTATCTCTAAGTTGCACTCAAGAATTAATTCCTGGTGGGATTGGGGGACCATATGGTATGTTGGAGATCAAACCTGGGTTGGCCGTGGGCAAGGCAAAATGCCACACCCACTGTGCTATCACTCTGCCTAACTGAGATATATATATATAAAATTTTATATATATATATATATAAAATTGTTATAGAATAAATTGTACCCAATTTATATGCACAGTTAACAAAGGTGTGTTTTTTTCTTTTGATTTGTTTTTATTTTGGTTTTGGTTTTGGGGACACACCTGACATACCCCTGACTCTCTTCTCAGGGATCACTCCTGGTGGACTCAGGGGAGCATATAGGGTGCCGGAGATTCAACCCAGGTCAGCCATGTGAAAGGCAAGTGCCTTCACACTGTAGTATTTTTCCAGCCTTTGCTTTACAAAGCTTTATAGAGCTAAAGAGATAGTATAGTGGGTAGGATACTTGCCTTGCATGAGGCCAACCAGGGTTTGATCTCCCCCCTAAGCCCCGAGTCCTGGCCAGTGGAACTTTAATGTGTTTTTTATACACATGGATTTTGTGTGTCATTATATATTAGAAAGACTCTAAAAAATTGTATTATAAATAATTATTATTAAAAGTTACAGCATGGGAACATTTTAATAAACATCAAGAAAAAGGGGACGGGTATTCAATAATAATTCCTAAAAGTAGAGTTTATTCTGTCAGATCTAGAGTTCATATCTTTTGCCTTATATGTTTAGCTTAGAGCACCAACACCAAATCAAAGACAAGAATGAACAAAGAAACTCAAGAGACATCATCTTCTCATTTTCCCAAATATTTGATCATACCGTAGGTTAACTAGTAGATGATAACACAAAAGGTGCTTAAGCAGGTTAATTGGTGGTTTAAAAAATGATTAGAGTGTTTATTAGTGAATTTCTTTAATTTTCAAAGTATTTTAGGCTTGATGGAATCTTGCCAAGCCTTCAAGCTTGTGAAACGATTCATGGTTATTAAGAGCAAGTGCCCTAAAGAGATTAATCTGTGCTATCCCAACAAACTGACCTTTCACAAAGACATAGTAATTTAATTATCTCCTTTGAAAAGCATAGTTATAGTAAAGTTAAAAACCTGATTTATAGGTATATTTTATATTCTTACCTTTAATTCATGTAAATAAAATTATTTTAGGTTACTTTATTTTAAAACTGTTAAATATGCATTTGGTAATAGAAGAGTTCTAAATAGCACTTGTTTTATAAAAAATGGATATTTTTAAATAGAATATCAGGTATTTATAACAACACTTTAAATTATATGTTTTGTAGTCTGTGCTCACTCACTCTTTCCTTTGTTATTAGAAATAAAGAGGTGATTCTATAGTTTGTGACTGGATGAAAGACCTTGTTAGTATTTATATTTAAGCACAAATGAATACAATTAACATCATGCTTTGATTTTTACTTCATGATTAATATTCTATTTCATTCTGACTCTTTGTCATAGAGTCAAAATTCTTCATAAGACGAACTTGAAATTTTAAAGTTAATGTGATATGAATTTATCGTTGGAAACTATTTTTAGGTAACTGATCAAATATTTACTAAAGATCCGTATTCCTGCTATCGCACTGCCCCATTCTATCAAAGAAAGAAGAAATTTGAGAATGTTCATGCACCTCTTTCTTGCTTTCTCTATCTTTCCCTCTTTCTCAAAGAGTACATGAACCATTAAAAACAGTGTGTTTTCTTTTCATTTCTTTGTTTTCTTGTAGATATCTTGCTTATTTTACAGTCCTGACTATTAATTAATTACTATAGGGAAACTGGGAAAATGCTTTTCTGGTTCTCATAAGACATTGCCCAGTGGGGCTACAAGTAATTATTTGATCTAACTGTAGCTATTTCTATTTAAAAAGTAAATATGAAATTTTCAATCTTTTTTTTTCCATTGGAACCTACTAGACAATTGCAGATGCATTAATGTAGATAAGGGAAAAAAAGTTGCGTATAATGATCAGTGTGGAACAGCGAAGAAACTAAGAAACTAGCTCAACTCAAACCAGATGGCAGACAGGTGTTCTCAAAATTCAGACATTGCTCAAGAAATAAGAAAGAAAGAATGGAGATGATTATCTGTAGAACTCAATATAAAGGAAACTGCAGCTTATAAATCACAGTCGATAGCATACTGTGGGACAGAAATTATACTTTATTGCTAAAATTGAACTGATGCCTAGTAGGGTAGGAATCTCCAAAAGTTAATGCAGTGTTATACTCTACACTTACATCTGTGTATTCCTATATACATATGAACAGATAGATAGATACATATTTTACTATATACGAACATGAAAAAAATTTAAAATTTAGCAAGCTATGTCCCTTTTCTTATAGTTCTTTTTTTTTTAAGCCAAATGTTAGCAAGCTTTGTCCCTTGTCCCATAGAAACTTATTATTTTTTTTTCCAGGGGAGAGTGCCAATATAGTTTCCTACTACCACAGTAGAGGTATTCAGCCAAACAACCCACATTCCCAGAAATCTCAGGGAACCTCATATCCAGAATGCAATGGATAAGACTTGCCCTGGCATAATCACCTTTGTGCTCATGGTGTCTCCCCTGCCAGCTAAGTAGAGAAACTTCTTACTCAGCTCTACAAAATACAAAAGCCAACCTATACCAAGATTGATGAGTGCTACCTGGAAGATGTTACCTCCATGAATTTATTTTATCACAAGGAATATTTACGGAAGCTTAAAACAGGTCACTTAGAGATCTCTGAAATTTGTGAGTAAATAAATTTAGGAATAAATAATTGAGGGCTCATTTTTCTTCCAAAACTTCACCATGTAACATTGTTAACTGCATCAACTGGTGAAAAGTTTGGGCAGTTTTAACAAATTCTGATACACAGCAAAGAAGATAAAAGCCTTTTTATACCCTCTATTCAATATTATTCTGAAGTTTTGCAATGCTCTCTCTAATGGTGCCTATGTAAATTTTATTCTGATTTGCACTTGGTAGTTCTTTTGTTCCAAAACTTCCTTTCTTCATCTCTGTAAAATACTCTTTTTCTCAAGTAATTCCTCCATTTGAATGTTTTTGGCTCTTCTCATAGCTCCCACACATATCTAAAGTCTAACATCCTGATTTAATATCTCATTTATCTCATATACTAGTTTCACATCCCACTTTTTTCTACAAAAAACTATTTATTTATTTATTTATTGCTTTTTGGGGTCACACCTGCCGATGAGCCTGGGGTTATTCCTGGCTCATGCTCTCAGGAATCACTCCTGGCAGTGCTCAGGGGACCATATGGGATGCTGGGAATCGAACTCTGGTCAGCCGCATGCAAAGCAAATGCCCTACTCCCTGTGCTATCGCTCCAGCCCCTATAAAAACTATTTTTAAATGAGCTTCATAATTTCATTTTACTTAAGAGATCTGTAGTATTCCATTTTGTAGATTTACCAAAATTTATTTAACCAGTCATCTGTTCTTGGGTACTTGGGTTGTTTCCAGATTTCTGACGGTAAATTCCATTTTCTGGCTTAGAATATTAATGGAGATTGCAAACATGACATTTGGGTAGAGTGTTTAATTTCCGGGTGGCTAGGGGAAGCCCCCATGACTCTCTTTCTTGTCACCCAATTTCAGTGGATTTGGGCAGCTCCCCCTCCTGGGGCAACCCAAGTCAAGGGGTGAATGAAGGAGGAAACAAGGGCCAAGCTGATTGATGATCAGTTGCCATTTATTCCATTCTCCCCACACACCTGCCCCATTCTCTCTAAGCTCCCCATTCTAGTCTCACCCTGCACCTCCTTCTTGCCTCCTCCTGTCTCTCCTGCTCATCTCTCCATGCTCCCACCCACAGCCTCTTCTCTCCTCTCTCCACTCACCTGCTCCTGAATTCTTCCCCTACATTCTTCTCCCTCTGTCCTCCTTGTTAGTCTCTCTGCACTCCATCTTGCTGCCGTGGTTTCTCTCTCTTCTCTCTAATTCTCTGTATGGGGGGTAGACACCATGCCCCTTTGGCAGCAAAATAAACATATCAAAGCCATTCTTCTGCTCAAGGGCAAAATACTACCTAAGGATGTTTCTGTTTTCCATAGTCCAATAACTTAATTAACATCTTAACTCTATTTCTTAATATTAGTTATTTTATATGAACACAGTAAGAGATACATTGAACTTGTAGGGTTCAAGTTCTCCTGGGAACATCTAGCCACAGACTCAACTAAGTGCTCAGGCTGGATTAATCATTCGTAACCCTAGCAGTGTCCGGATCTAGTTATTGCTCTTTGGATTGTGACAGCATTTGTCCATGATCAAGCTCTTTAACTTATAGTTAAAGCGTTTTGGCACTTTGGCCAGGTGCATTTCGATGCCAGGGTAGCACATAGCTCAGAGCTTCCCTGGGTCCATCCAGTCCCTCATCAGCACCCTGCTTTCCAATGCTTTGGGAATGCTAGGAAGTAAGGGCAACTGAGGTTAGGTTGAGAGGACAGATACCCTGGAGGAAATATTATCTGGAGTCAATTAATTCCCATGTTACAAAAGCATAGAATTAACTGTCTTCTTGTGCCCATACAGAAAGGACATTGCTCTGATTTAACTATGCAAAGGGCTCAAGGAGAAGAGGAAAACAATATTTTCAAGTCAATAGAGCACAAAGAAATAAGTTATAAGTAAACACATGGGAATGGAAGCACTCTGATGGAAGTAACTCAATAAACATAAGATCCCTGAGCCAAGGCAGAAAGGACAAACTAATGTTATCCTACAGTAGAGTAAGATTCTTCATATAAATTCCATGTGCAATTTTATCTTTTAAACCTTCATTATAAAATGCATGTGCCTTCCAGAGCAGGGACATATAAAGTATTTCTTTTGCATATTAAAATGGAGTTTTTATTCCAAACTAGTTAGATTTTGTGAAAAATGATAAGGTTAGTTATAGTGAGAGTATGGTAACTTTACTATCCCAAATCAGCTTAACTTTAGACAATTGTAGGGATAAAATAAATCTGTATAACATTAAAATCTTGAAACATTACCACTTGATTGGCAGGCACATAGTACAGCTTAATTTTTTTCTTCTGGTACAATTACTCTATCTAGTTATGTAGTCATATGCAAATGAACACCAAATTGATATTAGATTTTATTGAATTTCATTTTTTATATTTTATACTAAAAATACAGAAGAATTAATTACAGTGGCAGGATAAAATATAGCTTGCTAGTATAATCTACCTGTGACATATTTGATATGCCAAACACAGTAACAACAAGTCTCACAATGGAGACATTACTGGGCCCACTGGAGCAAATCTATGAACAATGGGAGGACAGTGCTAGTGTAATTTATTTTTATTATTTTTTTGTTTTATTTTGCACCAAACCATTGAAGTCCAGCTTACTCTTGACTCTGAACTTGGGAATTTTTTCTGGTGGTACATAGGGGACCATATGATGCTGGGATAAAATCAGGTCTGTTATGTGCAAGATAAGCAACCTACTCACTGTGCTATCTCTCCAGCTTGCTAGTCAAATTTCTTTGGCACCATTCGCATCTGCCTATCACTTTTTCACTTTGTACAGTTCATCAGTGATTCTATTCATTAGAAGAAATGTTGCTAGATTCAGCAATTATTGCATAAATTCTTTAAAATATTTAAATTTTTAATGAATTTTCTATTTTCACAATGTAAAATGAAAAGAATAAAATTGATGTTCAGTTATTCAAGTATAAAAACTTCAGTGTTCTTACACTTGCATAAAAATTTAAGTGTCTATGGGACACAGGTTTAAAAGCCAAAATAAACATAGTCATTAGAATTAAATTATAATACTATACATTAAAGATGGATGAAGCAAAAATAAGTAGGGATACTTCATTATTTGTAGGCAGGAAAATAACTAATAATGTCAAATTCGGTCCTCCCGTTTGCTCGAGCAGGCCCAGTAGCGTCTCCATCGTGAGACTTGTTGTTACTGTGTTTGGCATATTGAATATATATTCTAGGTAGCTTGCTGGGCTCTCCGAGAGGGGCGGAGGAATCGGCCATATTGGCTGCTTGCAAGGCAAATGCCCTACCACTGTGCTATCGCTCCAGCCCTAGGGCTGGAATGTCAAATTATATTAAATTATTTACATATAAGAGTACTTCACTGATTTTGGTTCACTGAAAAGTAATGATTAAATCTAACTATATCTGTAGCACTATAGCACTGTTCTCCCATTGTTCATCGATTTGCTCAAGCGGGCACCAGTAACATCTCCATTGTGAGACTTGTTGTTACTGTTTTTGGCATATTGAATACATCAAGGGTATCTTGCCAGTCTTTGCCGTGTGGGCAGAAAACACTCAGTAGCTTTCTGGGCTCTCAGAGAGGGGGTAGAGGAATCGATCCTGGGTCAGCTGTGTGCAAGGCAAAGAAGTAAAGAGTGGATTAAAAAAAATAATAATAAGTGGATGTCACTAACAAAGACACACCTTTTGTTCAACTGGCTAAAAGGAAAGAGGTCCCAAATTGTATTGTAGGAACTTTCTTTCCAATGACAGTCTTCCTTTGTTCATCTTTATAAGTTACTGGAAAAATATTCTACATAATGTCTTTCACTGAACAAGATTGTTAGAGAAAAAAAAGAATTTTGGAGACTGGAATGTAACTACATATAATATATAAAAATGAGGATAAGGTATGGTTTTTAATACTTTATTATTTGAATTTTTACTATGTCAATGTCTTACTTTAAATATATTTGACTAATTAATAGCAAAATGTAATTAGTATGATTATAATCTTATCAATGAAATGTAATGTATTGCATAGACACACTATCTTGACATAGATTCAAATGTGACCAGACATGATAGGTTTCTGAATGAAGATGTAATATTAAAAGCAACAGCTTGTCTAACCCTTGTCAGACACACAAATTATTTCTACTCATGCTTTTTCTAACTTTATTTTAATGCCTCTGATAAAACTATCCGCTATATCTTTAAGCATGATGTTCTTTCTCTGTATGGTTCTAATCACCTTTAGGCTCTTTTGTATCATGCAGCGAAAGCTACATTACTTTACTCTTGCCCAATTATTCTTGGGCTAATTACTGCCAAAATAATAATATTTGGATTTGAATGTCTTAGTAGAAATTCAATTCATAGAAATATTGCATCTCAAAAGTGGCAATAAAGTGCATTTATACAAATTATACCAGTTTGTTAACAATTCAGTAAATCCCATTTAACCACTATAAATGGGCACCAAGGGATGCATCAGGTTTGTCATCTGGTAGAATCACTCTCCCCTGTTAACATAATAGGCCTTATTATTAAAGTGTACTATGATCCGTGAAGAAGTGCCAACAGCTTATTTTAATTCAACAGCAAATTACCTCTGTTACTACTTTAAGGACAAACAAAACTAAGAAAGAGCTAATCTAAATCTCCATACAGTTTAAAATGCCTAGTAGTTTATGGGAGATTTATGCTACCAGATTCTATTCTAAAATGTCTCTCAATAGCAGTTAATCATTTGGAGTCTATCCAATATTAAAAATCTATGTTTATCCTTATTTCTTTTTAAATGAAACAAATATTTTGTTGGCCTTTATTTGCCTGCTTGCATTCCAAAGATAAGTAGAATGTCAGGGATATTTCCACATTAGTGTTCTTTCAGATTATATTTATGTCTGACATACATATATCCTCTATAATATAATGTTGACAGAAGTCTACGTTTTTAAGCTCCAAAAATGTTTATAAACAGATTTTTCGTATTTAAATATTTTAAATTTTTTCCAATGTTAATGACAATAAGTCAAAAAGTTTAAATCATATAATTTTGCCTCAAAATCTTGGAGAGACTGCATTAGTACATCTGCCACAGCTTATCATTGGATACCAAGTAACCCAGTCCAGCAAATTCACTCTTGTTTTGTTTTGCTTTATTTTGGGCCATACACAGTAATATTCAGGGTTTACTCTTAGCAGTACTCAAGAGATCATTTTCAGTGTCAAAGATCAAGCCAGGGTCAGCCATGTGCAAGGCAAGCACCCTACCTCTCTATTATCTCTCTAGCCCAGCAATGTGACTATCACTTTAGCTTCTACCTGAGAAAGTCATTCGTTTTGAGACTCCGATGTCCTACTGACCCCAATTTCCCTCGTCTAGTCAACTGAAACCCAAGATTCTTATCTTTTAAAAGTAGCTGTACAGGGCAAAAACACAATTTATTATATAAAAACTCAAATATTAGTGAACTTTCTTTTCTACTTTTCAGACTTTATCCCTTCACCACACACCAAAAAAAAAAAATGCTTAAGCAGTATATCATTTATCTACATATTCTTGTTGAGTTTCGTTCTTTTATCTTACTAATGTTGAGCTATCGAAACTGATCTATGATCCTCTATACTACTACATAGTGTTTTAAGAAAATATCCTTTAAATATAACTTCAGAGTGACCTCCCACCTACCAAAGAAGAGAACAGCTGAAAAAAATGAATCCAAGATTATAAAATGGTGTTTTCCAAAGTGAGTGATAACAGCCTCAGGAAGGAAGGGTGCTGGGATGATGAGAGGGTGAAAATAGCCTGGGGTGCAATTGGCAAGCAGTTTCTCATTATTCACTTAAAGTAGGTAAAAGGTAGGTTTCCCATGATGAGTGATATTTGCTTCTGTAAAGAAAATTAAGGGAAAATGGTGCAGAATATATACATTCTATTTTTTACTGTTCAAAGAATTGGAACATCATTTTAAACATCATAAATGTATAGTTTTATATCATCGAATACACTGTAGAATTCTAAAATAAAGTCTTATTGGCAAATAGTGTGGTTGAAAATTAGTTTATATGGATAAAAGAACCGATACCAAAATTTCCATTATCTTAGGAACTGCGTATTTCTACATTGCTTCAAACCCTCTATATCATGATTGAAATTCGTTTCTAGTGCTCTGATTACTAGTTTTTAGTCTCCTTTTCAAGATCATTAATCTCATTAATTATACTCATCTTTACAGTGTGCAAAATACCTTATGTCTGTCTGCTTTGTTATTATAAGAATGGTTTGCTCCATTTTAAGTATGAGCCCTCTTTGTGCATTTGTATCTGAGCATAATCTGCTTTTCTTTGCTCCTAGGATGATTTTTCCTCTGGTATTTTTGGCAGAAAGAGGCACTTCCACTTGGGGTTGGGGAGTGTATCTGGAGCATAGAATCTCTCGAGATATTTCTTGTGTTACACCATTAAACATTGTCCTAGCAACAGTACTTTAAGAACATTATTTTCCAATTTGCTCACTCACATAATCATTAAGACAAAATGAAAACATCCATAAAAGTTTGCAATACATTCTTCCTACTAGACACAAAAGATTTGAATGAAGAGCTTTCTCTTAACATGAACAAGAGCTTTTCTCTTATGAAAAACTACAAAAATTAGATTTATGGAACAAATAAAGGTAGGGGCCATATGTTAATGAAACATGCCAAAGGGTAGCAGATGGAAATAGGGAGATAATAGTTGTTTGTTTGTTTGTTTGTTTGTTTATTTTAAGTGCAACTAAAGCTAGGTGAAATAATGGATCCCAGTTTGGAAATAAGTTAGGACTTAATGGTGGAGAATTTGCAAGCAGATGTGGAGCTGGTCATTTCCAAGAAGAAAATGAAAAAATGCACAGGTGTGGAGACTTGCTAGATGATTCAAAAGTATATGTTCCTGAGGCATCTAGACGTGTTTGTGGCTAAGGAGCATAACATCACTTCTCTTTTTTTTTTATTTGATTTTTTAAGCAAAGGGACCATTCAATATTATAATATCAGGATGCAGGGGCCAGAGCAATTATACAGCAGGTAGTGTGTTTATCTTGCACATGACTGACCCTGGTTTAATCCCTGCATTCCTATGGTCCCCTGAAGCATTGCCAGGAATAATTCCTGAGTGCAAATCACAAATCACAAATCACAACCATCCTGTTATTCGTTGATTGCCTCGAGCAGGCCCCAGTAACGTCTCCTTCGTCCTAGCCCTGAGACTTTTTAAAAAAGTGCAATATTCAAGGCTCTTTCAGAGTTAGGAGAACGAGACCCTTCATTGTTACTGGTATTTGGCATATTGGGTATGCTACGGGGAGTTTGCTAGACTCTGCCGTGTGGGCAGGTTACATTCGGTAGCCTACCAGTTTGTCCAAAGTAGGAATGAGATGATGGCTGCACGTTTCCGGGAGCTGTTATAGAACAGCGCAGAGTCTCCTGCCCCCGTGCCTGGCTGTCCTTGCTGGGGCCCCTTGGAGGGGAGTGGGTTGAGTTTTCCTCCCAGCCCCGACCAGGGGTCCGGCAGCCGAAGACCTCCAGAACCAGCCACCACCATGCTGAGACCACTCTCCACACACATGAAGGTACGGGCAGAAGAACAAAGGCACGCGGGTCCTGAGGCTGAGAGCATTCTGAGTGCAAAGCCAGGAGTAATCCCTGCATATCACCAGGCTTGGCCCCCAAACAAAAACAAACAAACAAAAGATATGAGCATCAAGCTCTGTCTTGAGACTAATTCTGATTTGACAAGCCAGGTGAAAAAGACACTTTAATAATATGGGTACTCTTGTAAGTTACTCTTCATAAATTTAAGACTCACACAAATATCTACTGTAATCTAGTAGATATTTGCCCTTCAATCCTTCTATTCTTGGATTCCATGCTAAAACTAAATATGTCTAGCCCTTCTTAAGTCTCAGACTTCTAAAAATGTTTTTATTTTTTAAACACTGCCCTGTCCTGTCCTGTCCTCCCGTTGTTCATCGATTTTGCTCGAGTGGGCCCAATAATGTCTGCATTTTGAGGCTTGTTGCTCCTGTGTTTGGCATATTGAATACGTCACGGGTAGCTTGCCAGACTTTGCCATGCGGGCGAGATACTCTCGGTAGCTTACCGGGCTCTCTGAGAGGGGCGGAGGAATCGAACCCGGCTCAGCCAGGCTGGCTGTGTGCAAGGCAAACACCTTACCACTGTGCTATTGCTCCAGCCCATAAAACATTTATATTTGAATAATAAAACTTAATATATAGTGAAGTATGAATGAGTCGTTGAAGAGAAGATATTGAAAAAAATTAATAAAGCAGGTTTCTTCTGCCTAAAATGTAGAACCCCAAGCTTTCATAAACACATTTAAGCCTACATACTGAGAATAAGAATTTATTCAAAAATTTCAATTTCATTTAAAATGTTATTTTATCTCTCAAGTAGAAAATATCATTTCTAATGAATTCTACATAGTTATCTAAATACTTGTTCTTCTTACTGAGTTCACATTAACTTTGCCGACCCTGTAATGCCCTCCCATTCTGCTTCACATTGCTTCATCGGAAGCTGCTGTGTTTACCCAATGGGATTCCTTTCTTAATGGTCTGTTGAAGATTGGGAGTCTGAATGTGGGACTCCTTTCCCTCAAGGGTCTGATCTATAAGCTGTTCTTAGATTCCCACATCCAGACAGCTAAGGAATGAAGAGGCCAATATCTGAATTACCTATCAAGTGAAAATTGCGTACCTGGCAAGCTGGCACTATAAGTGCCTGCTGAGCTATTGACTCAGATGTCAGAAAATAGTGATGTTGTCAGAAACATGAGTGCTTGACTTCTCATCATAATTATCTGTGCTGCTTTCAGCAGAAATAAAGACTTCCCTGGTATGATGTCCTTAGCCAGTCTTCCTCCTTTCACCAGGAAAGAACAAGGTGTAAAGGGAACATAAAAGAACCACATCACACATAGTAAAACGTGGTTTGCAGTTTTACTAGGTACTGAGGCCCATGGAATTAAAAAAGACTACTAGGAAATGTTGTTCTCTTCAGACCAAGCAGTATTTGGGGGTATATTAAGTCAATAAAGAAATAATACTCTTTTTGGTTATTGCACATTTTTGCAACAGTGTATTTCTTCCAGTAATTGTATTCATATTCTATTTGTTAGGAACGATTTTTTCTTTTGTGAAACAAGTGCATGTAGTATAGCAACATAATATTTGATACAGATTTGATTTTCTGATCATTTGTTGTAAACCTGAATGAAGTATTTTCAGATCAACACAAATAAGTTGTGTGATTTAAAAACAGTCTATCTTTCAAAGGATGAGTGCATATTTATTTCATTTTTATCTACACAGATTTCTTTCACCCTATTCTTTAATAAACATTTAAATGCAAAAATATACTGACTTTTTCTGGATAATAAGACATAGTGACAGCATTTCAGATGCTTTTATCTAGTGATAATCTTAGATAGTAAAGAAATGAAACTAACATAAGATTAAAATGCCTACAAGACAGAGGATATCATGGGAAATAGTCTTTAAAATGAGTTCCAAAAACCTATGTTTAGAAAAAACTGCTTAGCATGACTAATGATCAGGGAGATACATATCAGAAGAACAATGAGATAACATCTCATGACACAAGATTGGTAGTACTGTAGCACTGTCTTCCCATTGTTCATCAATTTGCTGGAGCAGGCCCAGTAACGTCTCCATTGTGAGACTTGTTGTTACTATGTTTGGCATATCAAATACATCATGGATAGCTTTCCAGGCTTTGCCATGAAGGTGAGATACTCTCGGTAGCTTCCCGGGCTCTCTGAGAGGGGGTGGAGGAATAAAACCCAGGTCCGGCTGAGTTGGCCATGTGCTAGGCAAAAGCTTTACTATTGTGCTATCACTCCAGAGATTGGTACACACCAAAAACAACAAGAATAAGCAGTGCTGCCATGAATGCAGCAGAAAGGAACTCTCATTTACTGCTAGTGAGAATGTCAACAGATCCAGCTTTTGGAAAACAATTTTCACATCACTAAAAAAATCCAGGAATCAAGCTTCCACTTGACCCAGCAACTCCAATTCTTGGAATATAACCCAAGGGACCAAAACAAAATGGAAAAAAGATATTCATGCCCCTATGTTCCTTGTAGAACTATTCACAATGGTCAAAATCTGAAAACAACCCAAGTGTGCACGAATATATAATTGGATAAACAAACTGTAGTACATGCACATTGAAATACTATTCTGCCATAAGATGAAGTCATGCAATTTGCTGCTACTTGGCAGGAACTTGAGAATATCAAGTTGAGTCTTTAGTAAGAGGGACAGAAATCAACATGAAATTCTCTCTCTTATATTTGGGTTATAATAGGTAATAGCAAATGCCCAAAGATAATGGAAACAAAGAAGATGAGAGCTGATATCCATAGCAAACATACAACCTGATGCTGCCAGGTGATAGGGAGAGGGCAGTGCCTATGGTGGAGGAAAGCATCCAACCAGGAGGAGGAGATGATGCTGACAGGTGGTGAAGTATGAAATCCTATCTGTAACAGTATCATAAGTCACAGTACAAAAACTTTACATTTCAAAAGTCTTCCACAAAGAGGAAAACTGGTGGTTGTTAAGTAAAGGTAGGGAGTGTTGGGATAGGTAGAATGAAGTGAGCACTGGAAAAGGGGATGGTGTTTTAACAACTGATGACTCAACCCAGTCATGAATAACTTTGTAATCTCATGGTGACTTAAAAAAACGATGCTTAAATCTTCCCTCAAGCATGATTTGATAAATTATTATCCATAGTAAATTTTCCTTATTCATAAAGTTCTCTTGGGCTGGAGCAATAGCACAGCGGGTAGGGCGTTTGTCTTACACTCGCCAATCTGGATTCGATTTCTCTGCCCCTCTCAGAGAGGCCGGCAAACTATCCAGAGTATCTTGCCTGCACAGAAAATCCTGGCAAGCTACCCATGATGTATTAGATATGCCAAACACAGTAACAACAAGTCTCAAGATGGAGATGTTACTGGGCCCGCTCGAGCAAATCAATGAACAACAGAAGGACACTGACAGTGATAAAGTTCTCATTTTATTGCAGAGACTTGTAAGAACAAAAATAGATTTTAAGTCTTCCAGTACATAGGAAGTATTCAAAGCATACTATAAAGTAACTTTTATTATTTTGTCTGTATTGTGGAAGCATGGTTCAGGATATTTGAGATATACTTATTTTATGCTTCTGCTGTGATGATGTCACCAAAAATCAGCAATTTAAGCAATGTAAGCTTATTGTCTTCTAGTTCTGAATATTAGAAGTTCAAAACATCTGAGAGGGCTAATCCTGAAGTGACTTGGTTAAACCACTTGGTCCACTTGGTGCTGTAGGGAAGAAACTATTTTCCTGATTTTTCAGTTCTAGTTAGTATCTACATTCCTTTGCTCTTGGCCACCTTCCTCCATCTTCAAAATCAGCAGTGTCAGTTGATGCATTTTCTTTTTTTTTTTTTTTTTTTTGGCTTTTTGGGTCACACCTAGTGATGCTCAGGGGTTACTCCTGGCTCATGCACTCAGGAATTACTCCTGGCGGTGCTCGGGGGACCATATGGGATGCTGGCAATTGAACCCGGGTCGGCAATGTTGGCTGCATGCAAGGCAAACGCCCTACCTGCTGTGCTATCTCTCCAGCCCTACTTGATGCATTTTCATATTGGAATCTTTTTGATTCTCAATTTTATCTCCCATTACTATTCTTAAGGGCCATATGATTATGTTGCCTCTACCTAGGTAGTTCTGGTTAATCTTTCTAAGTTGCTCCATTAGAAATATTAATTTCAGCTACACTCTTAATGCTCCTACATTTAAAATGTAACCTAACATTTCCTACTCTGAGAATTAAGACCTGAATGTCTCTGGGGCTATTATCCTGGTAGCTTAATATGTAAGCATTCCCAAATTATACAAATCAAAAGTCACGTATGAGATTTCAACAGTCACTGTGATTATTTATGACATGAATTATTGTTAAGCAACAATTTGGTTTAGTTCTGATCTCAAGAATAAAAATACATTTTTCTTTATTTTTGATATCTAAATCATAATTCCACATTATAGTGATGTCCCTATATTTCAATCATATGCCTATTTTAAATATACATAACCACCAAAACATCTGTCCTTTTAGTATAAATCAATATTAATTTTCTTTTTTTTTTTTGAAGTAAATAGATTTTATTTGGAGGATTTTTAGGTATGGAGGGAGGGAGAGAGAGTGAAAGAGTAAAGTTAGACACGAAAGCATGAAAGTACACATCTCAAGAGGGGAGATGCGGGCGACACATGTGCTCGGGCACCACATGTGCTCGGCCACGTGGGCACAAGCAGCACATGGGCTCGGGCAGCAAATGCGCCTCAATATTAATTTTCATTTTGTGGCTTTTTCTGATCAAAAATAGAAGATGGATACAGAGTTTCCCTCTCTCTTTTTTTTTGACCTTAATTTAAACAATTTTGAGGGAAAAAAGAAATTCATTAGATATATACTTAGGTCACAAAAAAAAAAGAAACAATGAAATGAAAGCTATAATCTCTTCTAAGCAGAATAACAAACACTAACTTTGAATATTCTTCAAGACAAATAAGTGCCCATCTTTCTTTTTTATTAGATGTACTAACAACTTTCATCATCCTATTTTCCAACCTGTTTGTTATTTAGATCTGAGTTGGTTACTCACATTTTCTGTGCACTGAGATAATTATAATAAAAGCTTTAGCTGCAATTGTGCTTTTGGTGTGACAGAGGAAAAAAAGTTTCCTGAAACTACTGTTTTATATTGCTTGTCTTTCTTTTCATTCTCTTTATTTTCTTTTTAAGACCTTATTGTATTCAAAATTTTTTGTTTAATTGATACACTCCTAGTCTTTTTTCTTCTCAAGCACAGTGACCAACTTGAATTTAATAACTATGATAGGCATGTTATAGACATCTTAGAAAAAAAAATTCAGATAAATTCTTCTTTTCCTCTACTCCTGGTTGGAGTTGACTTTAGCTTAAATAAATTCTGTTTGGTTTCACTTATTTTCTTTGAATAAATATCACTTCCTATTCTGGAACACTGTTATGCTCCTAAGTTTGAAAGTATTTTAGAAACATAATCAATAGTCCTATCTCATATTTCAGAATAAAGTTAATACTATGAGCAGAATAGTATTATGTGACAGGCCAATTTTCATAAACCTAATGTCACAAGGTTGCTCAAAGACCAGAGATGCGAACAGACCAAATAGCACAGTTGGACTTAGGTTATAACATCCTTTCTCACGTGTTTTATCGAGAGCAATTTTAGGGTTCCTCTGCTGGATTTGTTTTTCAGGTGGTAGGATATATTTTTCATAAGACAGTGATCTCAGTAATTCCTCTATAGACACCAAGTTCATATCTTAGCAATCTGTTGAAAATTACCAAAGATAAAACATTCTTAAATGATTGGTCATAGATTTATGTTCAGATATGTAATTAAAACTAAGATACCTCCTTTTTTCTGATGTTCTTTTCATAAAATTATGTATTGCAAGCAGATAAGCTCTACATACAGAATAGTACATAATTATAATAATAAGCTATATAAGTTGAAAAATAGTTACTTCATTTATGATGTATTAGAATTATGTAATCAAATTTGCCTTTATATAAAACATGTTTAAAAATATTCTCTTACATATTTCAAATCAAACTGATAAATATGTAATAAATTGTACCTGTAATAAATTCTACCTGCTTTAAGAGTATAGTTCTATTTCTATAAGTGTTGATAAATGTGTACAACTGAAGAGCCACTAAACCAACCTAGAATATAACTACAATTCCAAAAATTTTTCTTTTTTTAATTTAATGAAATAAGATAGATCATATTAAATGAAACTTGTTTAGAAAGATATGAGAGGAGAGAAAAAGCAGAAATGCGTGTTTAAAAAGAACTCAGGCTTCTCCCAAGTGGAAATACTCAAGCAAAGAAACATGCAGACAAACAAGTAAAAAACATGTTTAAGAGAGAACATGGGCTTGAAAATCCAAGCCAAAATCTTTCCTTTTAATTAATTCTTGACCAACTTAGAGCTCCAGTAATTTGATGAATTATTTATGCCATTATATGTTGTATTTACTTTTTTTTCTTGATGAATCATTTTGTCTGGTTGCTTATAATAATGTATTGATCATTCAATAAAAGTGTGCATTAGATTATTTCATTATTTTTCAACACTGAATTTTTAACTAAATTAAATTTTAATTTTTTTAACTTCTGTTTTTTTAACTAAGTAAATAATCAAGCACAAGTTTAATATGTTCACAGAGATTGAATTGGACTTGCCTTTTTACTTACAATAACAGGTGGGGATTCAGTTTTTTGATCAGTAAGTTTGATGTTGACTGTCGATTCTTCATATATGTAGTCAAGCGATCATTGTGCTTCCTATAAATAGGTGCCAAATTTTGTAAAAATGTTGTTGTTACCTATTTTGAAAGAAATATATGATTTTAAATATTATTCTAGAATTGGAAAAATTGTACAACTTTTCCTGCATATGGCAAACCGGGTTTGATCCTCATCACCATATATGGTCACCTAGCCTGCCAGGAGTAATCCTTAAGGATAGAGCCAGCTGAATGTGGTTTACAAAACAAAATATATTTATATAAATATATATGTATATATATGTTTTTATACAAAAGTACATAGTTATGGAATATTTTATTCTAGTTTTTATTCTAAATATCGGTATTCTAATATTTTAGAATGTTAAAAATAACATACATTCATAGGATGAATTTTCTAACTCAATTTGTATTTTGCTGGATAAGCTTTGATAATTTTTGTTTGTTTTTAATTAAAACACTTTGATTTACTAAGTGATTCATAGTTGAGTTTTAGATATACGATACTGTAGAACCTATCCCACTACCAGGGTCAATTTCTCTCCACTGTTGTTCTCAGCTTCCCTTCCAGAACCCCCACCCCCACTGCCAACCTGCCATCTCAACAGGCACCTTTCTAAGCTTGGTTAGTAAAGTTTGGTTATCTTGATTTCAGTGTTTTTGACACTGTGGTTTTTATATTCGACTCTGTCATTTTCTAACACCACCTTTATACATTAGTCTCCTAACTCGACCCCTGTTGCTCTAATCTGTCTCTTCTCCCCTACCCTTCCACACATTATTTCCTTCTTATTCTTATACTCTGGAACCAAAATTAATCAAAGCATCCCCCCCCCCTTTAAAATACTGCATTCCCTCATGTGTTTATTCTAAATGCAACTATTATGTGATATGTCCTGTGTTTATTCTTCTTCTGGCTTAATGCATTTAACATGATGTCTTCCAGTTCCACCCATGTGCACCAAATTGCTTGATTTCATTCTTCCTTAGAGTGGTGCAGTATTGCACATTGTGTGTGTATAGGTGTATAGCATATCTTCATAATCCACCTGTCTTTTGACATCAAGGTTGATTCCAAGTCTTAGCTATACATTGTATATTTCTTTTAATCTTTTTCTGTCCTAGGGACAGATACACAAAAGTGGATTTTCTGGGCCATCTGTCACTGTCACTGTCCTCCCGTTGCTCATCGATTTGCTCGAGTGGGCCCAGTAACGTCTCCATCGTGAGACTCGTTGTTACTGTGTTTGGCATATAGAATACGCCATGGGGAGCTTGCCAGGCTTTGCCGTGCAGGCGAGATACTCTCGGTAGTTTACCAGGCTCTCTGAGAGGGGCTGAGGAATCGAATTCGGGTCGGCCATGCTGACTGCGTGCAAGGCAAACGCCCTACCCACTGTGCTATCGCTCCAGCCCTTCCAGGGCCATGTGGGATATCAATTCTGGGCTTACTGAATATCCTCCAGACTGTTTTTCATAGGGGTTGGAACAAACAATATTCCCATGATCAGTGAATAAAGGTGATTTTTTTTTTTACCACAACCCCACCAATGAAAATTGTTCCCAGTATTTTTGATATATACCATTATCACTGGTGTAAGATGATATCTATCTGTAGCGTTAATTTGGACTTTTTGAATAATAAGTAGTGATGAGCATTTTTTTTATGTGCCTATTGGCTATCCATTGGCCTTCCTCAGAGAAGTGTTTTTCATTACCTCTCCCCACTTTTAGATTTTTGTTGTTGTTAATCTTCACGAATACTTTAGAGATCCTGGATATCAATTTTTTATCTGATGTGTTGAGTTTAAATGTTTTCTGATTCAGTTAGCTATGATTAACTTTTATCTCATGTTTCTTTTGCCATCCAGAATACTCTTAGTGTGATTTAGTCCCAGTTGTTACAGTTTTGATACTGTAGTCTTTGACAATGATATCATATCATAGAAAACTCTTTTGAGGTCTAGATCTTGGAATGATCTGCCCATAATTTTCTCAATGCACTTTACAGATTCAGATATGATCTCAAGATGTTTTATCTCTTTTGAGCTGCCTTTTGTGTAAGTTGTGAGCTATAGGTAAAGGTAAAGGTAAAGGCCCTCCCGTTGATCGTCGATTTGGTCGAGCGGGCCCAGTAACGTCTCCATTGGAGACTTTGTTGTTACTAGACTTTGTTGTTACTGTGTCTGGCATATCGAATACTCTCGGTAGCTTGCCGGGCTCTCCGAGAGGGGCGGAGGAATCGAACTCGGGTCGGCCATGTTGGCCGCTTGTAAGGCGAACGCCCTACCCGCTGTGCTATCGCTCCAGCCCAAGCCCAGTAACGTCTCCATTGGAGACTTTGTTGTGCAAGAAATTAAAGCTGGATCTATAGCTCACTGTGTCTGGCATATCGAATGCCAGACACAGTGAGCTATAGATCCAGCTTTAATTTCTTGCGTGTGGTTATCCAATTCTCCTAACAACATATGTTGAAAAAGTTTTTTCATTCTATTTTGTGTTCTCATCTCATTTGTCAAAACTAGCAGACCATATGTATGGGTGTTTATAGTTGAATTTTCTATTCTGCCCCATTGGTTAAAAAGTCTTTATTGCACAATACTGTTTTTATTACTATGGTTTTATAGTATAGATTCAAGTTAGTGACATGCCTCCCAGCTTCTTGTTTGTCGGTATAGTTTTGGCTATGCAGATTCATTCATGATTCCACACAAACTTATATAATTATTGTAAATCTTTGAAGAAGGTTATCTGAATTTGGATAAACTTTGCATTGAATCTATATTGAATCTATATAGTATTTAGGTAAGATGGACCTTTTTCCAATCCATGAGTATGAAATGTTTTTACATTTACTAAGATCTTTAATTCTTTTACTTTTGGGGTCACACCCGGTGATGCTCAGGGGTTACTCCTTGCTCATGCACTCAGTCATTACTCCTGGCGGTAATCAGAGGTCCATAAGAGATACTGTGACTCAAATCTGGGTTGGCTGCATGCAAGGCAAATGCCCTACCTGCTGTGCTATCACTCAAGCCCCAAGATCTTTAATTCTTTTCTTGAGTGTTTTTGAAGTTTTCATGGTGTAGTTCTCTTACCTCTTTTGTTAATTCCTAGGTACTTGATGTTTTTGGACACTATTTTAAAAGGGATAGACTCTTTGATCGCTTTCTCCTCTGATTTATTATTTTTATATAGTAATAGCACAGCGGGTAGGGCGTCTGCCTTGCACGCAGCCAACATGGCCGACCCGAGTTCGATTCCTCCGCCCCTCTCGGAGAGCCCGGCAAGCTACTGAGAGTATTCGATATGCCAGACACAGTAACAACAAAGTCTCCAATGGAGACGTTACTGGGCCCGCTCGAGCAAATCGACGATCAACGGGAGGGAAAAAAAAATATAGTAATACTATAGATTTTTGTGTATTGACTTTGTAGATGGCCACTTTGCAAAATTAGTTTGCTTTTTTAGGAGATTTTGTGTGGACTCTTCAGAGTCTTCAATGTATGTCATCATGTCATCTGCAAATGGAAATAATTTGACTTTCTCTTTTTCATTTTTTATCCCTTTGATTTCATTTTCTTGCCTGATTGCTGTTTCAAGACTTCTAATACAGTATTGAATAAGAATGAGCACAATGAAAAATCCTTGTCTTATGCTTTGTCTTGGCGGGAATGCTTTCATTTTTTCACCATTAAGAGTAATACTGAAGGGACCAGAGGGATAGCTCAGTGGGGAGGGTATTTGTCTTGCACATGGCCAACCCAGATTTAATCCCCTACTTTTGGTATGATCCCACAAGCACTGCCAAGAGTGATACCTAGCCACAGAATCAGGGGTAAGCCATGAGCACTGCCAGGTGTAGCCCAAAAACACCAAGTAAATAAAATTTTAAAGATAATACTTGGTCTGGATATAGCTCAAAAGGCTAGAGTGCATGCTTTTTGTTTAGGTGGCATGGGTTCTATCCCAGTGCTGCAGGGTCCCCTAAGCATTGCCAGGCAATGCCTCAAATAATAATAATAATAGGTAAAGGCCCTCCCGTTGATCATCGATTTGCTCGAGCAGACCCAGTAATGTCTCCATTGGAGACTTTGTTGTTACTGTGTTTGGCATATCGAATACGTCACGGGGAGCTTGCCAGGCTCTGCTGTGCAGGCGAGATACTCTTGGTAGCTTGCTGGGCTCTCTGAGAGGGGCGGAGGAATCGAACTCGGGTCGGCCATTTTGGCTGCATGCAAGGCAAACGCCCTATCGCTGTGCTATTGCTCCAGCCCAATAATAATAATAATAATAATAATAATAATAATAATAATAATGTTATTTTTAAAAGAATAATTTGAACTCAGGCTTTTTATAGAAATATGTCACTAATTTGAGGAATACCCTTATTGAGGGTTTGTATTGTGAATGGATCTTGTCAAATGCTTTATCTGGATCAATTGGTAGAATAATTTGATTTTTATTTCCCTTTTACTTATGTGGTGTATTACATAATTGATTTGTGTATATTGAACTATCCATGTGTTGTGTGAATATTCTTCACTCAGAGAGGCTGAGACAAAGAACACAAGAGAAATTTATTTCATGGAGGGTCCAGGTTGTCTCAGACACTGTGACAAAAGGCAGAGCATCCTACGGTCTCCTTTTATTGATCCTGGTACTTCTAAGAACTCTTTTTCTGGTATTGGGTTTTCAGAAATATGGCAAAGCATTTCTGATGACTTAAAATCTTTTGATTTAAGGGACTGCTGGGAAGATCTGTGAGAATAGGTGTTCTGTTTCTGTTATTGGCTATTTTGTGCCTAGCATTTTATTTTAAGGTTAAGGAATTTGAAGTTAAAACCCAAAACGGAAAGGCTTAAGTTGTTATGATGGTTAAAATTCATCATAAACAAAAAGGCAAAGATATTGGGGCTGGATTGAGCCATCAGGTGAGCCCATGTAGATTGTACCGCACAACAGGCAGGAACATAGGGACCCATGAAAATGGGCGAGATTTCTCGTGTGTCCTGAGTGGTTTGGATGAAGCTGAACATCTTTTTCCTTTAAGCTGCCTTCAGTAAATAATTTCATAAATTTCAGTCTATTGAAAGAGTCAATTTTTCCTTTTCTCACAGAAGCCCAGCCTGATCTTTGACAAGTAAATTTAGGCTCTGGCCCATTCTAGTCTTTGTGATGCAGATTTCAGGTGAGGCTCCGCTCAGTTTGTCTTTGGGTGCAAACCCAAGAAACATTTCAGTTTCCTTGTATATCTCTTTCCTTAGGACAAATGCATTGGCCTGTGGATACAGTGAAACAATACATGCTTTGCCTACCTCAATGTTCTTTCTGTAACTTCTTTTGATGACATCACTATATTGAGCCTTTTAGAGTATGAACAGTAGGATGGTAATAAAAGGAGATTTCCGGGCTCTCTACCTTTGTCACAGGTCTGAGAGAACCTGGGCCCTCCATGAAATAAATTTCTTTCACATTCCTTGTCTCAGCGCCTCCAACTGAACACACATTCACGCAACATACATGCATCCCTGGGATATATCCTACCTGATCATAGCATACTAATTTTTTTTATATACAGTTGAATTAGGTTTGCTAAGATTTCGTTGAGGATTTTTACATTAATATTCATCAAGGAAATTAGACTGAAATTTTTGTTTTGTAATATCTCTGTCAGTTTGGGGTATTAATGTAGGTTACCTCATAAAAGTTATTAGGAAAGGATTTCTGGTTTTTTCTTTTCCTATATTTTGGAAAAGCTTAAGAATCAACAGCAGCTCTCCCACCTCTCTTTCTTCCCCTTTATCTTTTTCTTCTGCCATTCCCTTAATTCAAATATTATTTTTTTCTGTCTTTGTTAATTAAATATTTAATTTTTCTTCCCTTCTTTTGCTTCTCTTTTCCTTTTTTGACTTCATTAATAACGTTGGCCTTTATTTTGTCTTCAAATTCACCTAAACGGTTCTTCCTCTGGAGATTGTTACTCTGGCTTCCTAGTGTGTTCTTTAGGTCCTTCATTTCCATTTGTATGGAATCACTCATCTTCTGAAACAGTTTTCTTTCAGTTGATTGAATTTCTCATCTAGTGATTGCTTAATTTCGCTGGAAGTGCTTTGTTTAATTTCTGCTAAAAGTGCAGTGAGTATTGATTTTTGGTTCTCATCGACCCGGCTCAAGCTTTTTGGTGGGTTTGGGGACTTGCCTGGGTCTCCATCCCTTCCTATCTGCAACTTCATCTGAGTTCCTTAGTTTTCCAATCATTCTTTGTGTTTTCTGGGTATTAATGGTGGAGCTTTAGATTTCCCACAACAGATGTGTTAGGGTGTTAGTTAATACTAGGTTCCTACCAGTACTACATCTGCTGTTTAGGTTATTTTTCTCATTATGCAATTTTGTTTGCATATAGGCCCCCCAAATTGTTAGCTATTTACTTGCTTGAGTTAACTGACATTTAAGTCAATGTAGAGCCTGTGAAATAGAGATGCAACTCCCCAACTGCCCCCAATACAAGATGTGTAAAAAGTACTTTCTTCAGTAATTTGAAGAAATTACCATTCAGTTCTTGGTTTAAAGGTTAGAGTAACTCAGACTGATTGCAGCCTCTCACATAGGGGCAGGATCCAATGGCACAGGACTGCAGATAAGTATTTCTTGCTCTTCGTGTGAGTGTGTGGGTCTTCAGGCTGTGGTGGGTGAAGGCGAGGGGTCTGCAGTACTTACACTGAAGTTAGAGGTTAGAGTAACACAAATTGGGGTCTTAGCGGCAGAGTGTGACACCACAATTTTAGCTTCCTTGCTAATACTTTTATGAGATTTTATTTTGTTTTTCTGAGGGAGATTTCTTTTCATATGATAATTTTGTTATTGAGTGCTTTGTCACTAGTAACCCAGGAAATTAATTGATAATATTTTTGTGAATAAATGAAGTGCTGAATTTTAAGAGTTATTTTTTGGCTATTAGTTTTCTGCCAAATCTGGGCCTAAATCAAAGTGGAAGTGATGGAAATTATTACAGCTAAGTGAATCTCTGCAAACGTGTCATGACAAATAAGTGACTCAATAGTAGAACATGAAGGGAATGAAGGAAAAAGGAAATGCAGCACTGGATGAGTGTGATAAAGGACACAGCACTAACTCAAGCACAGAACTTTTTTAGATCTCTGATTTTAATTGCTATGTAGTAGGACGTATACATTGCTGCTTTACACATTGAGTAACATTCCATATCCTGAGTTATGATTTGAAGTAAAATTATTGTCAGCAATATGTAAATATAATGTATCATAATAGTAAAGTATGTTTGTTAAAGCCTTTAGTTTATTTTGAATTTTCTATAATATGTTAACACCTTATTCACTTTCGTAAAACTATATATTTGTCCATGATTTATATAGAGTATTTTTTATTAATTTAATTGCATTAAACAATTTAAATTATTTTTTCTCTTAGTGGAAATTTTAAAAGTTAAATCAAAATTTATTAGTCACATTTTGTTGGTTATATGTAGAGACTCAAATAATAAATTGATAGATAAAGTCTCTGTGCTATGTTAGGACATTTTAAAAATTATTTAAGGTAAATGTTGTTATAGTACATACATTTTATTTTGATTTTGGGGTCATACCAGTGGTATTCATGGCTTACTCCTGGCTCTGCACTAAGGGATCACTCCTGGTACAACTCAGAGGACCATATGCAGTGCCAGGGATGAAACCCGGATTGACTGTGTGCATGACAAGCACTTTGCTGACTATACCATTCCCCCAGCCCATTACATAAATATTATTAGCAGTTAATCATGGGACATCTGTTTAAAATTACCTTGGATTTAATAACCAGTGTCTAATTATTAAAGCTCCGTATTATAAACCCCTTTAGATAGGCTATCTCATTCTGAACTGAGATAATAGTTTCAATAATAAACATCTTTTTAGACACTGCAATCTGAAACAAAAATCCTCAGATCATTTAAATTTTCCATGGTAAATTCTGAAAATACTTCTGGAACATTGAATGTTTTATGTTCTTGAATATAACCTGCTGACTTCCTAGTATCACACTACATTTTCTTTACTCTGGAATTCTCACTTGATTCTTGGTCTTTTTAATCTCACGCAGCTCCTATGCTGTCTTTGCTCTCCCTAGAGAACAGGCTTTCTCTTCCCATAACATATTCCGAGTGTCTCCTCCCATAACATCTTCCGAGTGTGTTCCATGTATAACAAAAGAACGATGATGAGAGTAGCAATTTACATATTTTATCAATGTTCTTAATTGATCTGTTCATTCACAAACTCAAATTATATAATTCGGCAAGAGCTATTGAATCTCATAGTGCAAGCAAGATGACAGACAGTTCTCATTCTCTATAATCCACATACTTGTCGACTTTATGTATGTTTGCCCACAAAGTATTCACTCAAACTTTCACAGACTGGTGATTTATACCATCATCACAAACTTCAACTGTAGTAAGACCATTATTAAACCATTACTATTGTCACATTGAAAAAGTGAAGCATATTTTTAAAAATATGCTGCCACACCCTTCTAAAACTTTGATATTCTTTATGTTTATAGGTAAAATTTTATCTATTCAGAAAATCAAACTTATAAACACTGCATGAGCTACCTGATGGTTTTAAACATGTACTCTGATATGTGATAGCCTGAAAAAGACTCATTATGGAAAAGAAATCATATTATAAAATTATTTTTTCATATCAATTCCACTTCTAACAATATACCTGAAGATAAAATGCCCAGTGGTTTTTGAAATTATTTTTCTTGCTTTTTCCATTTTAGAAAAAAAAATACCCACCTCTTAGAAATTTTTATTTACGATTTCTGTTTGTTCAGGAGTCACACATGGCATTGCTCAGGGCTTATTCCTATTAGGCTCAGGGACTGAATATGTGTTAGTTGCATACAAGACAAGTGCTTTACCTTCTATACTATCATTCCTGTGCAGAAGTTTATGTACTTTATATAAGCAAACAGCAAGTATACCCCAGAACAACTGAGGATACTACCTATCCTTGCATCATTCCAGAGTTCATTCCCTTGGCAGTCCCACTCTGAGAAACAATAACTAAATCCTTTGCCAGTAACATTTTTATGTTACTTTATAAATTCCAGCATTGTTTATAATATTGCTAATATTGTTTTAATGATTATAAAATGTAGACTATTAGGGCAATAAAAAAGAAATACAATGAAAGAAAACATAAAAATATGAGTTAGTTCTGTCACCATCATACAATGAAATACCATATACATTTTTGGATATATGATAAGTTCTTTCTTTTTATTCTTTCTTTTTTCCTTTTTTTACATATATTCTGTGAGTGGTAATTTCTACAATTTATTTTAAGGGAATGGAATGGATATAAGTAGATTTTGCTATTCTGTGTTTTATAGTAAATAAATATGTTCATTCATTCAAATGACCAAATACATTATCATGACTATTTGAAATTTATCCAGAGTTCCTAGCTTAAATTTATCCAAGCTTTTGAAATTTCCTAATTGTTGAGAATGTTAAAAGTTTCTCTGATTATTCTCAGGAAGGAGCTTTTTGAAGAAACACCTGAGATTGGGGAATGGTTGCCAGGCAAACCAAATTGATGATTAGATTAGTGTTTATAGTCCCACCCCCTTAGCCTCCAAGAATGGAACTCGGGATAGAGGTTCAGTAGAATTGCAAAAGGCACATGAGTTCATGAGTTAAGCTAGCCAAGCTAGCCAATGAAGTATCCATAAGAGCTTAAAAATACAGGATTTATAATTTTTCCAGCTTGGTGAACTTGTGAAATTTTAGAAAGATGGCTCTCCAGGGGAAGCCAAGAAAGCCACTTTTGTCTCCATATCTTGCCCACTGGGATGGAGTGATAACACAGCGGGTAGGGCGTCTGCCTTCATTGTGGTCGACCAGGCCAATCCGAGTTTGGTTCCTCCACCTTCAGTTCCTCTGCCCCTCTCAGAGAGCCCGGCAAGCTACCAAGAGTATCTCGCCCACATGGCAAAGCCTGGCAAGCTTCCTGTGACATATTCAATATGCCAAACACAGTAACAACAAGTTTCACAATGTTACTGGGCCCACTGCAGCAACTCTATAAACAGCAGGAAAATAGTGACAGTGATCCTGCCCTTTGCATCTCTTCCATTCATGTATTGTCAGAATTAAGTTCAACTGCTTGTTGCCTTGTAAAAATTTACAGTTTCTTTGAAATTAAGTCAGGACAATTACAGCACTTTCATCAGCCCTTAGAGCTAGGAAGGGGAAAAATATCTTTTTGTATGCAAAGTACAGACCAAATATGCAAATCATAATTCTAAATATTTGCCTGTAGGAGATTAAGAGTTGAAAACAAGGAAAACTCCCTAAAATCCTT
Organism: Sorex fumeus; assembly: GCF_029834395.1. Taxonomy (NCBI): domain Eukaryota; kingdom Metazoa; phylum Chordata; class Mammalia; order Eulipotyphla; family Soricidae; genus Sorex; species Sorex fumeus. The sequence goes on from NW_026606172.1 coordinate 14,872,471, forward strand.
TAGGACAATTTCAGAAAATCTAGTACAATCTGTTCAAAATCAGATATCCTTAATATAATCACAATATTAGTAAGATCAGGTAATATTAATTAAAGTAAATAAGTAAATATTTGAGGGATTAAAACATATGTATGTTCTATAATATTATTAATATTAATATGAATAGTACTAAAATTAAGTAAGTGGATAAAGGAGAATAAATAAATCTTCATTAAAAATGAACCCATGTTTTTAATATAGAATAAATGGAGGGAATAATTATCATAAAAAACACAATTTTACCGCTTTGTAGTAGAGCTTGAAGGTAGACAGGTTGACTCCTCCCATTTTCTTTTTCCCAAGAATTGCTTTAGCTATTCGTGGGGGCTTATTGTTCCATATAAATTTCAGGAGTGTTTGCTCCATTTCTTTGAAGAATGACATGGGTATCCTTTTAGGGATCATATGGAATTTGTACAGTGCTATGGGAAGTATTGCCATGTTGACAATGTTGATTCTCCCCATCCATGAACAGGGGATATTTTTACATTTCCTCATGTCCTCTTTTATTTCGTGAAGTAGCGTTTTGTAGTTTTCTTTGTACAGGTCATTTACTTCCTTAGTTAAGCTGATTCCCAGGTACTTGATTTTCTGGGGGACAATTTTGAATAGGATTGTTTTCTTCATGGCACTTTCTTCTCTTTCACTATTTGCTTATAGGAAAGCCATGGATTTTTGGGTATTGATTTTATAGCCTGCCACTTTACTATACAAGTCTATTGTTTCTAGGAGTTTCTTGGGAGATGTTTTAGGGTTCTCTAAGTATAGTATCATATCATCTGTGAATATTGAGAGCTTGATTTCTTCCTTCCCTACTTGGATGACCTTAATATCTTTTTCTTGCCTAATCACTATTGCAAGTACTTCCAGTACTATATTGAACAGTAGTGGAAAGAGTGGGCATTCTTGTCTTGTCCCTAACCTTAGGGGGAAGGCTCTGAGTTTTTCCCATTGAGGATGATGTTTGCTGTAGTTTTGTGGTAGATGGCTTTAACTCTATTGAGGAAAGTCCCCTCGATCCCCATTTTGGTGAGGGTTTTCATCATAAATGGGTGCTGGATCTTGTCAAATGCTTTCTCTGCATCTATTGATATGATCATATGATTTTTTATTGAAATACTTTATTTAATAACTATTCATCTCTCTTTCTTTTTTTTATTTTTTATTAATGAAACACCATGAGGTACAGTTGTAGATTTACAAATTTTTATGCTTGGGTTTCAATTATACAATGATTAAATACCATCCCTCCACCAGTGCCCATTTTCCACCACCATGGATCCCAGTATCCCTCCCACACTCATCTCCTCCATCCCACCCTGCTTCTGTGGCAGGGCATTCCCTTTTGTTCTCTCTCTCCTTTTGGGTGTTGTGGTCTACAAGAGAGACATTGAGTGGCAATCATGTTCAGTCCATAGTCTACTTTCAACATGTAACTCCCCTCCTGGGAGGATCCTCCAAACATCCTTTATTTTGTGCTCCCTTCTCTATCTGAGCTGCCCTTTCCCCTAGAATGCCCAGCTGGCCTCTAAGCCATGGAGTAATCCTCCTGGTACTGATCTCGGCTATTCTTGGGTATTAATCTCCGAGTTTGTTACTTTATGTCTATCCCTCTCTTTCTGACTCATTTCGCTAAGCATGATGCTTTCCATGTGGTACCACTTGCATGTAAAATTCATGACTTCATCTTTTCTAACAGCCACATAGTAGTCCAATGTGTAGATGTACCAAAGTTTCTTTAACCAGTCAACATTTCTCGGGCACTCTGGTATTTTCCAGATCCTGGCTATTTTAAAGAGTGCTGCAATGAACAAACAAGTGCAGATGTCACTTTGACTATACATTTTTGCTTCTCTGGGATATATTTCCAGGAGTGGTATTGCTGGGTCAAATGGTAGCTCAATTTCTAAGTTCTTGAGAATGGTCCATACTGTTTTCCAAAAGGGCTGAGCCAGTCAGCATTCCCACCAACAGTGAAGGAGTGTCCCTTTCTCGCCACATCTGCGCCAGCATCAGTTGCTTTTGTTCTTTTGATCATATGATTTTTATCTTTTCTTTTATTGATATGATGGATTATGTGATTGATTTCCAAATGTTGAACCATCCTGGCATCCCTGGGATGAATCCCACTTGGTCATGATGTATGATCTCCTTGATGAGTTGTTGAATTCTATTTGCTAGTATTTTGTTCAGAATCTTTGCATCTGTGTTCATCAGGGATATCGGCCTGTAGTTTTTTTTTCTTGTGGTGTCTTTGTTTTCTTGTTGTATTAGAGAGAAATGGCTTCATAGAAACTGTTTGGGAGAGTTTCTGTTTTTTCAATTTCCTGGAAAAGCTTGAGAAGAACTGGCAATAGGTCCTCTTTAAGTGTTTGGAAAAATTCGCTAGTCAATCCATCTGGACCTTGGCTTTTTATTGGGGGGTGGGGGGGAAGACTTTTGGTTACAGTTTCAATTTCCTTGATGTGAATAGGTCTATTCAGGTACTCTATATCTTCTTGATTCAGCTTCAGGAGATTATAGGAATCCAGGAATTTATCCATTTCTTCTAGGTTCTCTTGTTTCGTGGCATACAGACTTTCAAAGTAGTCTCTGATGATCTTTTGAATTTCTTTGGTTTCTGTTGTGATATCCCCATTCTTATTTCTGATTTGATTTATTAGGGTTCTCTCTCTCTGTTTCTTTGTGAGTGTTGCTAGTGGTTTATCTATCTTATTTATTTTCTCGAAGAACCAGCTCTTGGTTTCATTGATCTTTCGGATTGTTTGTTTTCCATGTCAAACCAGTAATAATTAAAACAGCATGGTACTGGAACAAAGGCAGAGCTGCAGACCAATGGAACAGAGTTGAATATACTGATGTCTTGTCCCAAGCATATGATCATCTAATCTTCGATAAGGGGGCAAGAAAAGTGAAATGGAGCAGGGAAAGCCTCTTTAATAAATTGTGCTGGCAAAACTGGACGGCTACATGCAAAAAAGTGGGTTCAGATCTCTGCCTAACGCCATGCACAAGAATAAGATCAAAATGGATTTAAGACCTCAACATCAGACCGGAATCCATAAAGTTCATTGAAGACAAAGTTGGCAAAACACTCCATGATATTGAAGCTAATGGTATCTTCAAAGATGTCATACCACTGGCCAAGCAAGTGAAAACAGAGATAGACAAATGGGACTATCTTAAACTAAGAAGCTTCTGCACCTCAAAAGAAACAGTGACCAAAATACAAAGACAGTCTACAGAATGGAAAAAGATATTTGCCGAATACCCATCCGACAAGGGATTGATATCAAGGATAAGAAGGTACTGGTTGTACTCCGCAAGAAGAAAGCACCCAACCCCATCAAAAAATGGGGCGAGGAAATGAACAGAAACTTTCGCAAAGAAGAAATCCGAATGGCAAAAAGGCACATGAGAAAATGCTCTACATCACTAATCATCAGAGACATGCAGATCAAAACAACAATGAGATATCATTTCACACCACAGAGACTGGCCCACATCCACAAGAACAAAAGCAACTGGTGCTGGGGTGGATGTGGTGAGAAAGGGACCCTCCTTCATTGTTGGTAGGAATGCCGACTGGTCCAACCCTTTTGGAAAACAGTATGGACAATTCTCAAAAAATTAGAATTTAATCTCCCATTTGACCCAGCAATACCACTCCTGGGAATATATCCCAGAGAGGCAAAAAAGTATAGCCGAAGTGACATCTGCAATTGTTTGTTCATTGCAGCACTCTTTAAAATAGCCAGAATCTGGAAAAAACCTGAGTGCCCGAGAACTGTTGACTGGTTAAAGACACTTTGGTACATTTACACAATGGAGTACTATGTAGCTGCTAGAAAAGTTGGTCATGAAATTTATATACAAGTGGTACTACATGGAAAGTGTCATGTTAAGCGAAATGAGTCAGATAGAGCGGGATAGACACAGAAAGATTGCATTCATCTGGGGAATACAAAGCAACAAAATGGGAGACTAACACCCAGGAGTGACTGAGATTAGTACCAGGAATTTTGCTCCATGACTTTGAGGCCAGCCACACGTGCTAGGGGAAAAGGAAGCTCAGATAGAGAAGAGAGCACCAAATAAAGGGTGTTGTGAGGATCCTCCCAGGATGGGAGAAGCATGCTGAAAGTAGACTATAGACCAAACATGATTGCCACTCAATGCCTCTCTTGCAAAACACAGGATCCAAAAGAAGAGAGAGAGAGAACAAGGGGGAATGCCCTGCAACTGAGGCAGGGTGGGATAGGGGGGTTGGTGGGTGGGAGGGATGCTGGGACCCGTGGTGGTGGAGGATGAGTGCTGGTGGAGGGTTGTGTACCTGATCATTGTATAACTGAAACCCAAGCACAAGGATTTGTAAGTCTATAACTGTACCTCATGGTTTTCACTAATAAAAAAATTTAAAAAAATAAAATAAATAAATAAACACAATTTTTTTCCTTCCTTCCTTCCTTCCTTCCTTCCTTCCTTTCTTCCTTCTTCTCCTCCGTCTCCTCTTTCTCCTTCCGTTTCTCTTCCTTCTCCTCATTCTTTTTTTTCTTTTTTTCATTTCTTTAAGAAAAGAATTGGTATTGGTCAATACTAAAAGAGGGAGTGAAATTTGAGGGGGAAAATAGACATTTTCCTAATCTAAGTATATTTCTCAAAAGTACACTTAGTTTCAAAATGATCAATTAAAAGTGAAAAACAGTAATTTTATGTGGAGAGAGCAAATAGATATTACCATAACCAAGAGACCAAAATTAATAACACTAATAATAAGTCTTGATATTCTTTCCAAGTAGCAAAACTGAATTATGACATAGGTTCAAAGAAAGACTCTCTTGTAATCAATTAATCTAATAACACTTGAAAATTTAAATCTTATGAAACATAATTTACACCAGAATTTCAAGCAACTTGTTTACAACCTCTGGGCCTAACAAAAATGACCCCCTAGGAAATATTATAAGAGTTTTTTTTTTTAACTAAGCAGGTGCACTTATCATTACAAATTTTAGTCAGTTTCTAGGTAAGTTCTTACTATAGCCATTCTCTACTATAGTATGAAAGTAGTTTCTAGTAGTGCTTTTATAACTTTGAAAAAGTAAATAGCAATATGAACCAGTAAACACTGTTCTAACTAGTGTCATTTTATACATTTGCTGATATACTTCCTCAGTATTGCTAAACCTTTTCGACACATAAAGATTTGTTTTAGGTTGTACAAGTTGTTAGAGGCAGACTCCAGTTACATAACTATAAAATCTTTTTTTACCTTGTCTCTGATTTTCACAAAGGCTGTATGCCTTATGGTTCATGAAGGGGTGGGGTCAAGTGGGGTGGTGGGATGGATATTGGGGACACTAGTGGTAGAAAATGCACACTGGTGGAGAGATGGGTGTTCAATTATTTATGATTGAAATTTAATCATGAAAACTTTGTAAATGTATCTCTTGACGAATCAATTTTAAAACAAATTAAAGTCAAGAGATAGTTGAGGGAATTGAAAGTATCTTTGTGCAAAATATACCCAGTTCCTTTCTTCTTACTTTTTACAATAAACTAGATCAAATTCTGCCCCATTCAAGAATTTTTGGTTATGACACATTCCTACTTGAACTGGTTTCTGCAGGGTAAGTCAGCTTGTCCTTATGTTGCAGAGTTCTACCTGTCTAGAAAGCTAAGTAGTCCACAATCTGGAGGATTTAATGGCTGAGAATATTTTTTTATTAAAATTGAAATGCATTTTGTGGGTTGTAACCTTGCAAAAATATACCAGATGCTAACCAGCAGGGAAAAGAAACTCATTTCTAAAATGTCTACATTCTGACCTAATGTTTGATACCGTGAAAAACAGGTGAAAAGCAAAAAGCAGAGATCCAAACAAATGTTACCAAGGCATTTATCCATTTTTGTTTTTTAATTCATAGTGAGATTTAAAAAAATTGAATACAAGGAATATTGAAATATATGTTATTTAGTAATAATCAGATGCATATGACTCAGTCTTAGTTTAACAAGATTCAACACTTTCATAAAAAGAACACTCACAGCTAAACGCTTATTTATACCTTATGTTGCTTGGGCACATTTCCTTTAAGTACAGAGCTTCACCCTAGTAAATTTGCAGGCAGTACAATAAAAAGCCTGATGTTGTAGTAAGTAAATATTTCCTGAGGAATAAATATCTACATCTATGTAATGATTACATGCTTACACAGAAAACTTCACTCTGTTTTTGGCATCTGGGATGTGTTAGTTCTTTTATTATGGACATGTGAATTACTGTGGTGAAGTTTATGCACCACATGACCAAACTATCCATTAGAGTCATACAGTTTATTAAAATGAAATGAATATACGTAATGTTTCATCACAACTATTTCTTTGACATTCTTGTTATTGTTCTTTCAAAGTGTGGGTGAGAAACCAGCATATGTGATTATAAATGTTGATACATTTAATAAAGGAGGCATTAGGTTAAATTTGAGGAAACTAAACTAATTCTGTAAAATCTATAGAAAGCAATAGCCCCCTATTAAACACTGTGAGTTATGTATGATAAACTCTATTAATTTTTTGTTTTTATTATGCTTTATCATGTAGCTCTACTTCTGCAAATTCCTCCTTATTTTCTTTTTCTGTTCAGCAAACTACTTTCTAAATAACCATCTAAAGTTCTCCTTGCTATGAGTAGAAACAGGCAAAAATGATTACATTTCTGATTTTAGATTTTAGAAAAATTTTATAATTAGACTAAAGAAGATATCACCATTGAAATCTGAAACACTGACACCTGTATCTAATCTATGTCATGAGGAAAATCAATCATTTAAATTATGTCTTTTACTGGAAAATGTTAAATTATGAGAACCTATTGTATTATAAGAAAACATTTATCATATCTATATTTCTGTGTTCAAGCAAACAAGAATATAATAAACTATATATCCAGAATCTGTATATGCTTGCCTCATATCTTAACAGAATGATGCAATGCAAATGATAGTAATCTTAGGATGGAAAATATCTGAAATTTATCACAAAAGAATATACAAACTTGCATTTTTCTAAGTTAAAATTTTTCATTATACAAATTTCAGCGTAAAATTCCTTTAAAATAGTTAATAAAAAAGCATGTGTTTGGTTATCTGGAGATTTGCAAATGGCAGCCTCCTCCATCTTGTTGGTAAAGTAGTAAGCTTCCCTGCTTGTCACTTTGGGGATCAGGATTCAATTCTCCAACAGGGAGATAAGATACTTTTGGGACAGAGGAATTGTATTGAATTTAAGGAGATTTCTGACCCCAATACCAAATCTTCCCTCGAGCACCATCAGGAGTGACCCTGAGCACAAAATCCCCCTGAGCATCACTGGATATGGACCAATGCTTCCCTTCCCCACTAAAAAGAAACAGGAAATTATCTGATGGAGTCATCAGAGCATTTGACAGTTGATAAATCTTCTCATGCCCTTTCATCTTCCTCCATGAAGGACTTTAAATTTTCCTTTGTAAACTCTAAATAGTTATGTAGTTTATCTAATTTACTGATCAGTAACATACACATAAATTGACTAATTTAACTAAATTTGGATATGAAGGCACTTTCTCAAAATAACTTCTAAAACTATATTCTTCACATATTCTACTTAAGTTTAGTTAATAATTAATTTTGTCAGAAATTGAATAGCATTATTCATTAATACATGGTATATTTGTAAATGTAACAAATGTCAAGTTTTCTGTAAGTGAATAAGGTATGCAAAAACACTTAATATAGGCTTTTATTAGTAGTGGACATTGAAAATAGCCTTAATATAGACACAAACAGACACAAATGAGAAAATTATAAGGATTGTCAACAAGGGATAAACATTTTAAATAAATACATATAGTAGAATTAATCTTGATTTTTACTATGATGAAACAGAAAAAAATAAGTAGAAAATATGCATAGACAATTTTTATAGTGAACTGAAAACTATTTTTGCTATAGATAGGTTGATTATAGGATGTCTAACATCATACATTATATATTATCTAATAGCTGTACTTTGTTTTTCAGCAAAGATCAATATCATCCTAAAAGAAATCTGTATAGTTTATAACTAAAAAATGAATGAAATAGTTTCAGAGTTTTCCCATTAAGACAAATAGCCAAAATAACTTTGTGCTTTTTCATTCAGTTTCCTTATCTGAAAAATGGTTAATCTGTAGTCTATTTGAAAATTACTTGAATAATAAAGTCAATTCTTCATTGCATAGTACTGTTTCATAGTTTGAAAGATTCTGGTTTGATGTCAGTTTTTAACTTTTGAAAGTGAGTATTCAGTTGTATCCCAGGTCTATTACTAGCTCTGTACTCTGAGAGAATTCCTGGCAGTGGTCAGGAAACCAGAGGAGGTTCCGGGAATTGAATTGGGTTCAGTCATGTACAGGGAAAGAACCTTAATCCTTAAATTAATCTTTCCAGTCCCGGTTTTAGCTTTTGGAAGGCCATGCCCAGTGGAACTGAACTACTCCCAGCTCAGTGCTGAAGATGAGGGGCCATCACTCCTAGCAGAGGAAGGGAACTATGTGGTGCTGAGGATATTACCCAGACCTCTCAAGCAAATCATGTGCTCAAATCATTATACTAATTTTTTATCTCATTATTTGAAATCTGAAATATTGAAATTTTTGAACTATAGATAAAATTATTTTGCCTACTTTAATTCTGAATGGAAGGCACTGCAAAATGACTTCTACAAATATGAAGCACTGCCTTGTAAACATCTGGGTTTGACTCCTTCAGAGATAAACTTGCTTTATTGGGCAATGTTGCAAAATTAATCTCTTACTTTTAAAAATAAAACCTATAATGATGATAATGATGGTGATGATGAAGATAATGCAACAATGGCCATTCAAGTCTTTCTTTGCTATACACGCATTATCATTCATAAGTAAGAGAGTTCCCAGTATCATATTGATGATCTAGAGAGAATGGAAAAAAATGGCAAAATGAGTCATATAGTGATAAGATATCTAAAATGGATGACTGGGACTGGAGCCATAACACAGCATGCAGGGTGTTTGCCTTGCGCTCAGCCAAACCAGGTTCGATTCCCAGAATCCCAAGCACCACCAGGAGTAATTCCTGAGTGCAGAGCCAGGAGTAACCCCTGTGCATTGCCAGGTGTGACCCAAAAAGTGAAAAAAAATGACTAAACCATAAAGGTCTATGTAAAATTCAATGAACTCAGTAATGGTAAATGATGATTTTTATAAATGATAGGCAAAATTTTTTTTAAAAAGGCAGTAGGTGACAGAGTCCTTAAATATTTTTGTCAGTTTCAAGTGGCTAAGAGTTACAAAATACGTAGTATATTAGTTGTACTAATATTTGCTGCCCTTCACCCAAGGAAATTTCCATAATTATTATCAGGTATTTACATTACCAAATGAAGCTCTGTATTTGCATTGTGGTTTGAAATGCATACTGATTGTGATTTGATTAGTCATTAGCATACCAAATATGGAAAAACCAGGCTTTGGAAAGGTTGGAGGCTAGATTTATTACCCTCAACCTGGATGGTTTGTATCTTTGTTTTTATTCTGAATGTACTCAAGATGACCTTCAAATTTGTATGTCGCTCATATTTGTATCTCCATAAATAATAACCATGTCTACAAAATAAGGTATTTACATTCCATTTTGATAAATGAAAAAGAGCTTCAATTTTTATATCTATTAGAAGGTGCCTATCTTTTGAGCAAATAACCAGTTATAGTCTGAAAATTATAACAGCTTTATTTTTGAATTTTAAAAAATTGTTTTTGAGCTGCAGCTGCTTTACTCAGGGCTTTCTCCTGGCCTTCTGTTCTGGATTATTCCTGATGGCATTTGGAGGGCCCTATGAAGTGGGCAGGTTGGCTTCATGCAAGTATCTGTACTTATCTACAGTACTATCTCTGTGGCCCCTGCTACAGCTTTCTTAACAGTAATGTGAAACCTTTAAATTGTTTTCTAAAGTAAAGTAAACCTAGTATTATTTATATCTAAAATAACGGATATTTTGGTTTCCAAATTTTTTTGTAGATACTAAAAGTGATCAATTTGGAGAAATTTGAGATCAAATAAAACCTAAAAATCATAAAGCAAAATTCATTTCCTAATTAAGTTTAATAGAGCAGAGAATTTTTAAATGCTGATGATATGCCACCCACATAAATTTAAAAAAGTCACAAGTGATAAAGATAAAGAGAGAAGAAAGAAAAATAAAATAAATTACTTGAAATAAATAATCCATTATTCAGTAAAAGGTCCAACACATATAAATATATTGATAATTCAAATAGATAAAATTCAAAGTACACTTATAATTTTAAGCAAAAAACCATTAAGCTTAATACTATTAACATAACCATACTAGTAATTAAAACTATGAAAATACTAACAAAAGTTTCATTAGCTTCACATGTGCTTGGAAATATCAAAGATGTTCAAACATTGTCCATGAATCTAGAAATATACTTGCTCTCACCATTGAGTAGGAAATATACCTACAAATGTTACTTACGTTGAAAAAAATGGTGGTTTTTCTTGTTTGAACATTCTATTGAACACAGCAACTTGTAAAATGATAAACACTATATAAAAGACAAGATATATCATGATATAGACTTCAAGAGAATACAGATAAAGAATGTTTAAGGCAAGGTGGTAGATAGTGCTGCTTTGATGACTAATGAATGCCAATTTATCTCATAAATAATAAAAAATGCCCAAAGATCATGTGTAGAACTGAGTTACATAAAAAGAAAATAGTAAGCTTGCATTTATTAAGTGTCAAGTTGGGAAGGATTCAAAACTCACCTGAAGAAAATTTTAAAGGCTCCCTTGCTCCAAACTGTTATGTTTTCCTCATTAAATTTCCTTCCTACTCTACTTTCTCTGATTGTGAGACTCAAGATCCCTTTGAACAAAATTCAAGATCCTTCACAAGACATTCTTTTAACAAATATCCTCAGAATTATTTTATTAATGAAGTTATTTTCTGATAATATGTAGAGATTTTTGTTAAATTATAAGGTTGTATTGTTCATGAATTGGAAGTGTGATATGGTTTTGCTTGTGATTGGAAGAAATTAAATTATTAGAATAAAGATATTGAGGAACTGTGAAGTGATTGAATTATGCCATAAAATGCAAGAGATAAAACAGAGTGAAAATGTAGACGAGGTGTTGAAATTACTGAGAAAAGAGGAGTTTAATAAATGAGTATTTTAGTGGACAGAAACAAAACTTGACAATATGAACTGAATAAATGACAGAGTGCAATCACTACAAATACCAAAATCAAAGCAAATTCTTCCTGCAGTTATGAATTCATGAAGAGCATACCAATGTGCCAGATACAATAGAGAAAGACAAAAAAAAAAGGAAAACAGTATTTATGAAAAAGACTTAGAATAAATCTCATTACATATTTTTACTGAATAAGTTGGGGAGTTAAGAGATATAGCAGGTAAGACACTTGCCTTGTGATTGGTCAAGCCCCATATACTCCTCTGAATGCTCTACCAGAGTGATTCCTGAGCACAGAGCCAGGAATAATCCCGAAGCACCACCAGGAATAGCCCCCAAACTAACAAACAAATAAAAACAATGTATACTGATTTATAAATAATTCAGCTTTCAAAATAATAAGTGTACCAATAGGAATTGTTAGAAGCAGATAATAAGGAAATAGGTAAATATTAAAAAAAATTTCTGAAAGTAATACTAGACATAAAATTTGCAAATGTGTAGGCAGTACTAAGAAGAAAGTATCAGCAAGGGCAGAGATAGGAAGCAAATAAGCTAGGATATACAAGGATATGATGGATATATTAAAACAGGAAATGAAATTATAATTTAAATATTATAAGAAATTATCATCAAATAATGGAAGATTAGTCAGACTAATTCTAATATTTGAAGTGGGGAGTGTTAAGCCATATCCAGTGCTCACTCCTAGCTCTGTGCTTAGAGATCTCTCATGGTGGTGCTCATAGAACTGTTTGTGATATTGCTGGATATCAAACCTGGGTTGGTTACATAACAGGCAAATGTCTCACCCTTTTACTATCTCAGTGGCCTTGAATTTTGATATTTAGTTAGCTATTAGACATAATCATAACACTAGTACTTAGCAAATACTAAGAAATGCATAACTATAACAACATGGTTTTATAAAAGTAACCCCAAAATTATTAATTTTTATGACAGTGAACTTACAGAATCAGACATTTGATATATCTGTAAGCTTACCAGACATTTAAATTACCAGGCATTTAATTTTTCTAGGTTTTAGTAAGACCACTAATGAAATTAATATACCATTTGTACTGAGAAATTTTAAGCATTTTGTAGGGCTATTATGTAACATCAGGACCACGCATATCAGTGATTATGTAATCAATAATTATGTAGTGAATTATGGTCACATATTTGTAACTGCATCACTTTGGTAAGTTTAAGTTCCTGTATTTTTTAATACATTTTATCAATTGTTTGGAAGACTGCATCATCTTCCAGTTTAATGAGCTCACTATCTATTCAAATCTTGGAAAACTGCCAGCACTTCAAGGCATAAAATTAGGATTCAAGTGTCCCTGGTTAATTGGGAACTGCTTCATCAAAAGTGTGACTTAAACCATAGGGACACACCCTCTGCCATAACTAAAATAGAAAAAAACTAAATGTAAAAGAAATGCTTTTTTGACTACTATAAATTACAATAGAAATTAATTTTATTAAAAGGATTCATGTGGCTTTTTTTGGTTCAAATTGCAACATTGAATATCTCCTTCTCCCTTTTTTCCATTTATGAAGGTCATCATAAACAGATCTAGCAAAAAAATACTTTAGAAAATATGCCATATTTTATATTCTAAATAAGTTTCACATATTTCTCTGCTCTATATTTACCAGACAACAAGAACTTGAGTATTATTTAATAAATGATTTAATGAGTTGAAGAAACTATGGTAACAGATGATTGAAGTAGCAATCACTTATGTCTATTAATTTATTCATTTAAATTATTTTCTAGGCACATGTTAGACAATCAGTAAACAGAAATGAGTCATTGAGTCTTCTCAGAAGAAAAATAAAGTATGTAAGTACTATGATACTAAAATTTTACGAATGCATTAAGGTCAGGATAGGATTAATTTGTAAAACTTTAGATGTGTTGAAACTTGAAACAACAGTACAGCGATGAACTAGAACAGAGAGGATGATCATTTGACTGAGGCAAATTTTTTAATAATGTAGGAGCTTAAAGTGTCAAAGATTGATTATTCTTAACTATGGGGTCTTTTTTTTTTGGTTCTTTGTGTGTGTGTGTGTGTGTGTGTGTGTGTGTGTGTGTGTGTGTGTGTTCAGAAAAAGGAAATTTTTTTTCCAGGCAATGGAAACAGAATTGGCGAAGATATATGAGGGATATGTCTAAGGAATTTACAGGCAATCCTTTTGTTCTCATTAGAAAATATAACACTGGGAATAAAATAATTTTAATAAAACCTAGAAGTATTTTAGTTAAAAGTATAAAAGCTCTGTCAGTGTTTTAACATAAGAACGAGGACTCACATATTACTGATATTTGTTCCTAGAAGTTATTAAAAATGGAATTAAAAAAATCTATCTTTGGAATGTCAGCAAAGTGACAAAGTAAGAGATATCAGTCTTTGTAATCACCTCCCCACTCTGAGAATAAAACAATTAGACAGCTATCCACATATAAAAATTGCTCTGCGAAGGCTCGAGAGTCCAATTAAGAACCTTCAGCAAAATCAAGAGGTAAAAAAGAAAGAAAGAAAAACCACATTGAAAAGATTGATAGTGAAATAGACTTTCCACAGATGCCTGGGGATGACACGGAACAAAGGAGAGACTAACAGTATCAGCTACTATTGGTTCCCAGTGGTCTGTTCTGTGAAAGACCTCAGCGTCTTTTACCACTGAGAGCATCAACAGCTTCTGAAACTGACGACTCCTAACAGTTCTCACAGCATAAAAACGCACAGTATTTGTTAGTCAAGACCCCAGAGGTCTGCCCTGTAGGACAGTGGCAGCCTTTTCCAGGCGGAGAGCTTACTGACAGTCATAACCTTTGTGAAACCCCGGGATAGAAGTTATTGTCATGCCCTAATTTTCCATCCAGGATAGTTCTTTCCGTACCCAGGGAACAGAGCCACCAGAGAACCCTTTGTCTCGACTTCAGAGAAAAGAATGCTCTGGGTTCATTCTTCACCTTCCACCTCAAAAGACAATTCTGTGTCTGCTTGCACTCCACATATTGGTTTTGAGGCCACTCTGATGTGTTTGGCACATTTCAGAATTTGCCACTGGCAGCCTCAGAAACAGTTGGAGTTCAAGCATTATTGTCAACACTCTCATGTCATAGCTGTAATCCTAGACACCAAGCGCTTCTCAGCTCCATGCGTGATTATGTTATAGATACTAGTTTCATGACTATTTGTTGTTTGTTCATATCTCATCCTCCATTGCTGCTGTGGGTTAGCTAGCACTCAAGAAGTTGGACCATTGCTCCATTGTTATACCCATGCTCCAGAACTTGATGCTATGGTTTGCACCACAGATACCGACATCAGTCACCAGTATTGTCAACACCACTAAGAGTTCCCTCAAACTCTGCAACTAAAACTGGCACACCCTCCCAGTTGGCACCTTGGCATAAGTCTTTCAGCTACAAAACTGAAACCAGGAGGAGGCGAATATTTTATCAAATGTGCCAACCCCAACAGAGGTCTACCAAAAAAAATACCCATTCCACCAAAAAAATCCAAGAAACTAAGGCATACAATAATTACAAAACTTTAGGAACTGAATAATACAATGAACAGCCCTAAAAATACAATAGAGAACATCAGATGCATAACTAAATAAAAATACTGAAGAATCTGAGATGTTGAAAACAAGCCATGAAACTATATCTATGAGAAAAAAAATAAATAGTGAAAAAGTTTAATAAACAAGTACATGAATTATGGTATATACCAAATGAAATACTATTTGCATAATAGGAGTGCCTGAGAGAAGGGAAGAGAGAGCATGAAAGAGGGAGAAAGATTATTTATATAAAGGTAACTTCCCAAATCTTGGCAATAAATAAACTTATAGACACAACACTCTGTGTCTGCCCCTCTTTTTCTGTCTAGCTTCACTCAGTATTATACTCTCCAGTTCCATTCATGTGCAGTAAATTTCATGGTTCCATCTACCCTTATAGCCAAAGCAGTATACTATTTTGTAAATAAATATCTAAATAAGATATATAAAATATATCTCTTACTTTCTTTACCCATTCATCTTTTTGGATTCTAGGGTTGTTCCAGATTTTAACCATTGTGAATATTTCTGAACATTGCAGAACAAATGATTTTTTTGGAGTAGAGGTTTGCTACCCTTGGGACATATTTGACACATGAATTGCTAGGTCATATGAAAACTTAATTTGTTAGTTTTTTAAGCTGTCAATATTTTTTCCATTGAGGTTTGATGAGTCAACATGCAACCAGTGGATGAGGATTAATGGTGAACCTAAAGTAATATGTAAGTGTATTTATTATCAATGACAGACTATAAACTTACAAACTTACATTATTGTGTGGTATAGTATTACTTGAATGGGAAAAGTAAAAAAATGTAATAAAGAAAAACAAATGTCCAATATATTACAATTAGATTAAATTTTTACAATTAGATTCAAACTTTATAATTTTTATATTATTTTTCTAAAGTACCTAGAATTACAGAACTGCACAGTATTTTCTAAACAATAATGCACTTAATCATAATTATATGCTACTTCAATATTTTACAATTTCATGTAACACACTAAAATAGCACAGTGTTAAAATATCACTGTCATTGTCACCGTCTTCCCGTTGTTCATCAATTTGCTCAAGCAGGCCCAGTAACGTCTCCATTGTGACACTTGTTACCGTGTTTGGCATATCAAATACATCATGGGCAGCTTGCCAGGTTTTGCGATGTGGGCGAGATACTCTCGACAACTTTCTGGGCTCTCCGAGAGGGGCAGAGGAATCAAACCTGTGTCAGCCAGGTTGGCCACGTGCAAGGCAAATGCCATACCCACTGTGCTATCACTCCAACCCATTAAAATATCATATGATGAAATAGTCATAGATTTCAATACTCATGTAACATTAGTTGATTAGGTGGGTAAAGGAATTGGTTGCACACAAATCTGAAAGTAGAATTTATGAGACAGTGAAAGGGTGGGTGGTGGGCTGGGAGTCTAATGAAATATATTTCTCCTGAGGGCAAAAATATCATGGAAAGATTGTGGTCGTAAAGGTGCTATTTTATTAAAGGAAATATGATGGCTTTTGAAGATAAGACACTTTGATCACATGCTCCAGGAACACAATGAGCCTCAAACCAATCATTCAGGGTCTTGATGAAGAAGTCTGACCATTTCATAGGTGGGTAGCCACGTGTTCTTTTGACGTCCCATGGAATCTAGTCGGTAATGGCTCTAGTCCAGTGGATGTCTACAAATAGCATTACTTATCTAGCCCATCCGACTTTCAACGCCTTGGCAAACCAGATAACGTGCCTGATTCTTGATCATCGAGGGAGATTGGAACTCTAGATTCTTTTTCTCACTTGAGTGAAGCGTGATACTCCAAGCATAGCTCTTTCGATTCCTCTTTGGGAGACCCGAATAGCGTTCTTATCCTGTTTTCATAGGGCCCAGGTCGCTGAGGCATATGTTAATGCAGGAAGAACAGTCGAATCGAAAAGATGTGCCTGGAGCTAGAGGTTCTTCATCCTCTTAGTTATGTTTTCCAGACTCTTGAAGGTGTTCCAAGCTGCTCTCTTCCTCCTTTGCATCTCAGGTGTCAGGTCATTCGTCATGTTGACTTCTCGACCTAGGTACACATAACTGTTGCATTCGGAGATTTTCATTTCGTTGAGAGCGAATGGAACATCAGGAACTACTAGTTCGTTTCTCATAAGCATTGTCTTCATGAGATTCATCTGCAGTCAGACCTTTCCACAGTCACAGTTTTAGTTGGCAGCATTTGTGCTGCTTGGCTAATGTTTGGTGTTATTAGAACGATATCATCAGTGAAGAGAAGGTGATGTCATTGATGAGCGTCTATCTTCACTCCCATTCCTTCCCAATCCACTCATTGCTTGATGTTCTTGAGGGTGGCACTGAAGAATTTGGGTGAAATGGTATCACCCTGCTGAATCCCTCCCTTGACATGGATGATCACTTCCTTCTAGAATGGTGAGATCCTGGTAGTGAATCCATAATACAGCTCACAGAGGATCCTGATGTATTGTGTTTGAATGTTTGGCTAGGGCTTCAATAAATGCTTCAGTTTCAACAGAATCAAAGACCTTCTTTAAATCAATGAACGTTAGAGTAGCATCTTGAACTCCTGAGAAACCTCAGTGAGCTTGGTTATCGTGTGGATATGGTCAATCGTGCTGAATTCTTTGTGGAACCCAGCTTGCTCACATAGTTGTCCTTCATCTAGTGTTCTGCCAATCCTATTCAGGATGACTCGAGTGAACAGCTTGTAGAAAATAGACAACAGGCAGATTGGGTGATAGTTGCCAATATTGTGGATGTTTTCCTTCTTGTACAGTAGTACAGTCCTGCTGGTTTTCCACTGGGACAGAAACTTGCATTCAGACAGATAGCGTGTGAAGAGTCAAGCCAGTGTATTGATGAGCACTGACGGCAGGTTCTTCAGGGATTTGGGTCTGACCTTGTCTGGGCCAGGTGCTGCTCGCTTCTTTACTGACAAAATGGCATGTTGAATTTCGGAAGGGAGAATATTGCGAATGACTTATCCATCTTGCGGAATTTGGTATGTGGGTAGATGGATGTGGCTATCGAAGAGATCCGAGTAGAAGTCATGGATAATCTTCTCCATTGCCGTTCTGGAAGATGTGATAGATCCATCAGGACGTCGGAGGGCAGTCATTTTGGTCTTGTAGTTGGCGAAGTACAGGCAGGCTTTGCGAATGCTTTTCCCAGCTTCTGCCGCATCTGCCATCACTGCTGCTCGTCTCTTTGAGGCCTTCCTTGATCGCATCTCTGCACTGCTTTGCAAGCTCGGGTGGTGGGTCTCAGAATTACTAAAGAATGAAGAAAAGTGAATGAAGCAACAAAAGAAGATAACAGAGCATGGGATTGAATAAGCATGAAGGACTGGTACACTGACTTTTGTTTATTTTGACAATAATTTCTTGGTATCAATCAAATTAACTAAGAGAAGATTCCATTGTCAGAGGTGAAGGATGGGTATGATTAGATCACTAGTTTGTCCTGCAACTCTTCTTCACACAACCCTATCAAGATCATTTCACGTTATAATGAACACCACCTCATAAGAACACAACAAAGAGGAGATGTAACTGATCAAGTGAACAATAAGTTTCTTTAATTAAGTTCTGAGAAACTAAATAATTCAAGCTTAGATTGCTAAAACATTAAACAAACAGGTTTTTAGTAGTAAACATTACATCTGTTCTTACCTCTTAAAATGGTGAACAATTCAAGTTTCCTGAGGATTAGAGGATAAACTCCTTAAGCACAAAATAGAGCAAGCTGTTGTTAGGGAGAATTCACTGCAGTTCTTGCCAATGATCTGATTTCTTTCTCTCTACATATGCTTAAAGCAACCCAAGTAGAATCTGTCAGCAGCAACAACATTACTATTACTTTGTTAAAGAATTCAAACAACATGTTAAAAACTTCAAAGGATAATTGTTATGTATCATATCTCAGTCAGAAATAATATATACATTACATATATATTCCAACATGCAAATCTATGAAATTTTGTTGTTTTAAGACACATTGTTCATATCCATCAATGCAAAGATATACTTAGAAAAATATACGCCATTTATATGCATACTCAGAATTTTTATTTCAATGTATTTTCAGTGTTTAGGGACAGAGTCATTCATGGTGCCATATTGCAGCAAGTGTTCAGATCCTGGAATATATACATGAAACCATATCGAGAGAGAGCAGAGGCTAAATAAAATTATCACACTATATGTCAGGAAAGCATCATAGAGGCAATCTTTTCTCTCTACAACCCACATCCTTTTAAATTGCCTTTCATATGACTGTATTTTTCTCTCCAAAAGCTGTATAGATTTTACTCAAAGTAGTTGTAATGTATTTGAGACTTTTGAAAATAAATCACGTGATATCTTTGGATTCAAATCTCTCCATTGACAATAAACTTGTATTTTGATATAAGGTTTTCCAACAGCATTTAAAAATATTAATAAAGAGGCTCCAGACCTCATGAGACTTCCTAGGCCCCTTGAATGAACCACTAACTCCTCAAGCCCTCCTCCAGCCCATCCGATCTATTCCACCTGCTATGTCCATATGGTCAGCACCACAGCCCCCATAGACTCCAGCCTCCTCTGGTTCACTACCAAGAATTTCAGCACTGATGCTGTTAACGGTAGAGGTGTTGGTAATGGAGCCCCCAAATGAGCCCCAGGCAAAAAATTGTGTATTCGGGGAGGAGCAAGTCTCCACATTCCAAGTCCCCATCAGAGCAGTGGAAGCAGAAGTCCTTGGCTGATGAAGAAAGTGAAAAATCTGGGGTAGCAGGAATGACTGGTAGGTGCCACTCAGTGAGGTGCAGCTACTGAAAAGGATGACACTGTGATTCTCAGATTATAGCATGGTGATGTAGCCATGAAGGTGCTCAAAGTCGCCTGACCCACAGCTGAGTGTGGGCCCGGGCCTTCAGGAGCGAGATGCAGGTGCTCAGGAAAACTCCACCCGTCAACACCTCACATTTCATGGGCTTCATGACATGACCAGGATTTCCCATCATCACACAGTTAATTGGTGTGAAGGCTCCAGCCTGTACCCCCATCTGCAAGCAGCTGACACCCACTTCAACCTGGTGCAGCTCATTGATGTGGCCAGGCAGACTGCCCAGGCATGGATTACCTCCAAGCAAGAACATAATCTCCTGAGACCTCAAGTTCAACAATATCTTCCTCCATGAGGGGCTCCCAGTGGAGATTGGTTATTTCGTCCTGGCCTTGGTGAAGACACTACGGCACTGGGTCTGGCCCTTACAACAGTGTTCAGGATCTGTGCTATGGATAGTGGCTGTGGTGATTTGAATGCAGGACCCAAACCTGTGCAGCTTCTGTTCTGATGTCTATGCCTACAGAGATGTGCTCTATGAGCTGATGATGTCAGCCAAATATCCAGTCATTGCCTCATAGCCAGAAGATGCCTGTTGTTGACTGCCTCAAGTTCAAGAGGGAGTAGTGGCCCCTCCTGCCCCATATACTGGCCACAACTGAGCTAGCAGTCATTCTCTAAGACTGAGCAGAGTGCCTCCGAACCCTCCTTGCACTGCACTCAGGGCAAGAGTTGCCTCCTTACGTAATCAGCACAGCCCACTTAGTGCCTTAGGCTGGGCTCAAACCACCAGGGAACCAATCTCAGTCACCATGTCGAGGAGTCCTGTCCACTGACCAATCAGTGCTCACTCTCTGTTCAGGCCTGCCTCAGGAGTCCCTCATCCCTATCTGAGAGATGAGAGAGTACCCAGTTTCCTTTTCAATGTTCGGGAATTAGAGATCCCCCAAAGACTTAGGGGCCTGCTGCCTCCATAATTTGGCTTCCTCTTCGCTTTGAGGATACTTTCAATTTGGGAGATCCTCCATCACTAATGACTGGGATTTGGGACTGGGATTCCACTCAACCTCTACAGAGTTTGTACCGAAGTGCCTTCCACTGGAGTTTTGGATTCCCCAGCACCTGTGTGGATTGGGGGGCCCTCTGTGTCTTCTCAAAGATTCTCCCATGGTTCTTCACCAAGAAGCACAGAATTCTGCTGGGCCAAAAAATAGCACAGCGGTAGGGCATTTGCCTTGCAAGCAGCCAACGTGGACGACCTGAGTTCAATTCCTCCGCCCCTCTCGGAGAGCCTGACAAGCTACTGAGAGTATCTTGCCCGCACGGCAAAGCCTGGCAAGCTCCCTGTGATGTATTCGATATGCCAAACACAGTAACAACAAGTCTCACAATAGAGATGTTACTGGGCCCACTAGAGCAAATCGATGAACAACGGGAGGACTGTGAAACCATGATACCATAATATAAATATTTATAGAAATATACAATAGGAAATTATTGTAAAAGTGTATCAATTTAAATAAATCACATTTATTTATATAATTACTTTGGGCAGGCTAGAGTGATAGCACAGTGGGTAGGGTGTTTGCCTTGCATGTGGCCAGTCTGGTTTCGATTGCTCAGTCCCTCTCAGAAAGCCTAGTCTCTCTCGAGAGCCCAGCGAGCTACAGAGAGTATCCTGCCCACACTGCAGTGCCTGGCAAGCTACCTGTGATGTATTCGATATGCCAAAAACAGTAACACTAAGTCTCACAATGGAGACATTACTGGTGCCCACTCAAGCAAATCGATGAACAATGGAAGGACAGTGCTACAATGCAAATTATTTTGTGTGGGGCAGGGGTTTTAGGTCGCACTCAGAAGCTCAGGGTTTACTTCTGTCTCTGCACTCAGGGATCCCCACACTCCAGCTGGGCTCCAGGGATCATTTGGAGTGCTGGAGACTAAATAGGTTGGTCATAGGTAGCAAATATCCTACCCACTCAACTATCTCTCTGGCCTATAATGTCTTTAAAATGTTTAGATTTCCTAAACAATCCAAAATATAATGTAGTTGTGTTTATGACAGGCCAGAGTTTCCAATTTGTCATAGATGAAAACAAGGAGACCACGACCCCACAAAACAAAGTTCACTATTTTAGGTTTATATGTTAGTGTCATATATTTTTTGCAATGTTGCAACTCTGAATAATTGGAAAAATCACCCTAAGAGTAAATCCCTTGTCAAAGATTATCAGTAACTTCACAAATACAGACATGAACCAAGGAATAAAAATTCAGAAAAGTAAAGACTGAGCAGTCTTCAATCTGACTTTTAGTAGTTAAGAATTATAATTTGATATCTGCTATATTTTTCTTGTTGCCTGTGCTTGATAAGTATTTCATGCCTCAGTTTCCTTGTTTGTGAAACGTGGCTTGAAAATAAGCTAGTCCTTTGAGACAGAACAATAGTTGAGGAACATGATGGAGAGTGAAGTACACTCTAAATGAATTCTCATTATGCATATAACCCAATTATGCCCATGTTATGCAAAAACTAGCCAACATGTAGATTTGCAACTATCATCTACCAATAAAAATGAACGTAAGCCAAAAGCAATCGTTGCTGGCGCGGATGTGGCGAGAAAGGGACACTCCTTCACTGTTGGTGGGAATGCCGACTGGTTCAGCCCTTTTGGAAAACAGTATGGACATTCCTCAAAAAATTAGAAATTGAGCTCCCATTTGACCCAGAGATACCACTCCTGGGAATATATCCCAGAGAGGCAAAAATGTGTAGTCGAAGTGACATCTGCACTTGTTTGTTCATTGCAGCACTCTTTACAATAGCCAGAAACTGGAAGAAACCTGAGTGCCCAAGAACAGATGACTGGTTAAAGAAACGTTGGTACATCTACACAATGGAGTACTATGTAGCTCTTAGAAAGGATGAAGTCCTGAAATTTACATACAAGTGGTACAATATGGAAAGTATCATGCTAAGCGAAATGAGTCAGAAAAAGAGGGTTAGACATAGAAAGATTGCATTCATCTGGGGGATATAAAATAACAAAATATGAGATTAATACCCAAGAATAGCTGAGATCAACACCAGGAGGATTACTCCATAGCTTAGAGGCCAGCCGGGTATTCTAGGGGAAAGGACAGTTCAGATAGAGAAGGGAGCACCAAATGGAGGGTGTTTGGAGGATCCTCCCAGGAGGGGAGATGCAGGTTGAAAGTAGACTGGACTGAACATGTTTGCCACTCAATGCCTCTTTTGCTGATCACAACACCCAAAAGGAGAGAGAAAACAAAAGGGAATGCCCTGCCACAGTGGCAGGGGGGGATGGGGGGATGGGGGGGGATATTATCCTTGGTGGTGGAAAATGGGCACTGGTGGAGGGATGGGTATTTGATCATGGTATGACCTAAATCCAAGCACAAAAATTTGTAAATCTACAACTGTACCTCATGGTGTTTCACTAATAAAAAATAAATTAAAAAAAAAATGAACGTAAACCACCTTCTCAATCTCTAAGTTAATAAGAACAAAAATTATTTAAAGCAGTTTTAAATTTTAGGTATTTTTCTGGGCATCGTTATTGTTGCTTTTAGCCAATAATATAGGATATTAGTCAAACTTTAATTTATTCTAAAATTGACTAAATTTACCCAGTTATTCATCTCTGTATTATTTATTGCATTACCTGACACATGAATATATTGATTTTTGTGCTACCTCTATTCTTGTCACAGTTTTTATAACACAAATTAGCTTCTTCTGATGCAGTATCTTTGTATGCTTCACAAAATATATTGACATGTCATTATAATTTGACCTTTATGTCTTCCAAGAAACTGGGCCATTTTGGGGTTGAAAGGCATATTTTGCACTTTATATTTCCCCCCTTCAATTTTTGACTTAAAAAATATGAGACATGCACACTGCATAATTTTTTATATTATTACCAAACACATATAGTTAAAAAACACATTTCATATATATATATTTATTTATGTAGGAGTACTGCTATTTATTCAGCCACTGGTTAACTGATTGAATTGTGCATGAACTCTACCTTACTTTTTTAAAATTTTTTATAATTTTATTTATTGAATCACCGTGAGAGCAGTTACAAAGCTTTTGGGTCTAAGTCTCGGTCATAAAATGAAACACCCATACCTTCACCAGTGCCCATTCTTCACCTCCAACATCCCCAGTACCCCCATCCTGCACCCTCCCCCTACCTGTGGGGCAGATGATTTCCACATTCCTCTCTCTCTACTTTGATCACATTCAATATTTTTACACCTGACCCACCATTATTTTTTGGGATTTTACCCCAACACTCAGATCTGCTGAAAAGGCAAGAGTAGACAATTTGTTTTCTACTGCTGGTTAAGAATAACATATTATGTCGCATGGCTGTAGTAGTAGCCGCGCGATTTTGAAATTCCAATATTTTAACACTTAAATCTGGAGGGATTTCTGCCAAAACCTGCTGGGTTCCAAGATTTGTTCCTGGGATCATGGCCGTTAAGCAGCGGGTGGGGAGTGGGGGTTTATTGGGGTTCTTCGTGGTTAAAAATAAGTATTGGTAAAGGGAAATGTGTTTGATATTTGCATGACCGAGACTTAAACCTGAAAGCTTTGTAACTTT
This sequence comes from Sorex fumeus, assembly GCF_029834395.1. Taxonomy (NCBI): domain Eukaryota; kingdom Metazoa; phylum Chordata; class Mammalia; order Eulipotyphla; family Soricidae; genus Sorex; species Sorex fumeus. The sequence continues at coordinate 14,896,881 of NW_026606172.1, forward strand.
TCCCACAGTGATTCAATAAAATAAATAAATTATTAAAAAAAAAGATCACTACTCTACCAGCCTTCACCACAAAAAATTTAAGCAGTTCTCAGTTGTCGGACCTTGCATAGTATTAAATCTATCTTTGTGACTATACTTCTGAATGTTTGGATAAGGTTACTTAGAGGACATGATTACCTCTGGGAAACAACCAGATATTTCCTTTGGGGATATGCTTAAATTCTACTGGAATTGTGATCCCTGGTATAAATATGGATTCCCTGTATAGAAAAGATGGGTCCAAGAAAAGTCTTCAAAAATAGCACCTTGCAGTTTTTCATGTTCCTCAGTTCTACACACAGCCAGACACAACTGTGCCAAGATTCAAATCTTGGAAGCTCAAGGCTGGTTTTCTCCAGGTTTTCTCCCATGCACTTTTCTTTTATTTCACTATATGAATTAGAGACATTATAATAATTTGGGCTGGAACGTGGCTCAGCAGTGCAACACTTAGCTTGTTCTCAGGGTTGGTCTCAGATATCAAGCAAGCACCCTTTAAAAAACAGAGAGAGAGAGAAAGAGAGAGAGAGAGAATTTCTGTGTCAGCCCTAGCAAATCAGTGATTCTTAGGGTGACTTAGGGACTCCAAATCTCTATAATAATCTCATTTGAGGCAGCAGAAAGGAAAATGCACAGAGGGGAAAACCGTATCTCAAATCCTCACACAACATCTGCTTAAATCTCAGCTCTCTTCTCTATCTTTGTCTTCATCTGGGCACAGTGCCCAGGGTTCAGTTGGCAAGAAAAGGAAAACGAATATTAGGCAGCCAACCAGCTGTGTTTTTGCCCACCCAAACATCAACATGTACCTTTTATGCCCCTGTAATATGCAAGAAACACAACTTTCTCCCAAATGAAACAATCTCTATGTCTGGAAGAGTTCTGTATGGAGTTCAAGGTTCATAAATCTCTGAGTTACATGAAGATATGTATATATGATGTCTGGGTGTGGCTCCTATGACCTGTAGCTTAAAATAACATAAGATTTATCAGGAATAGTTAATAGTAAAATATCACCTAATAAAGTAACCTTTCAGACTGCCTCTTTCAGAAGAATATTTATTTGATTATCCAATCTGAGAGGCACTGATTCACTTTTGTATAGTTTATACTCTATCCATTTCTGTTTAAGACACTGAAGTTGAACTCTAGAGGATTTTGTTCAGTATTTCCCAATTGATTCTGAGATGATTATTGAAATGTGCATCTTTCTTGGGAAGCTAGAAGAATTGCAGCTGACATTCTACTGCTGGAATTTTAAAAGCCCAGAAATTTCTTTGAAAATGGAACTGTTTACCACAGTGAAACAAATACTTGGTATTTCTCTAACAATAGATTTGCCTAAAATAAAATATACTCCTCCTCTCTGTGTTTCTAATCATCATATCTGGATGTCATGTGGATGAGTTACTTTTGTCTTTGCTTTTGTATTTCATTCACTACTTATAAACTTGGCATAAAAGTAATGTTAACGTATAGTTTATTTAACCCTTTAGGAGCTTATATTCTACTTCATAAGATTACACAACAATTAACAAAACATTAAAAATAGTGGATATATTGCTACAAAAGATATATATACTATATGTAATGGGCTGGAGTGATAGCACAGCGGGTAGGGCATTTTCCTTGCACACAGCCGACCCAGGTTCAATTCCTTCGTCCCTCTCAGAGAGCCTGGCAAGCTACCGAGAGTATCCTGCCCACACAGCAGAGTCTGGCAAGCTCCTTATGGTGTACTAGACATGCCAAATACAGTAACAATAAGTCATACAATGGAGACGTTACTGGTGCCCACTCAAGCAAATCGATGAACAACGGGAGGACAGTGCTACAGTGCTACTATATAAAAATTAAACAATTATAGCTACACTACAATTCAAAGAATATAGATAATCTCTGCTAAAGTAATCCTAAAAGGTTTTATGAAGTGAGTAAATATATGCCATGTTCACAGTCTTCCCATTGTTCATCGATTTTCTCGAGCAGGCCTAGTAACGTGTCCATCATGAGACTTGTTACTGTGTTTGGCATATTGAATACGTCATGGGTAGCTTGCCAGGCTCTGCCGTAGCTTGCCGGGCTCTCCAAGAGGGAGTAGATAAAGTTAAATTATATGTATTTTAAATAACTTAAAGGAAAATTTAAAAAGATATTATGATACCAGTTAGTACTAAATAGATAAAAGTTGCTGAGAGTTCCCTTCAGAAAAAACAACATTATGGGGCTGGAGCCATAGTACAGCAGGTAGAGCATTTGCCTTGCACGGGGCCAACCTGGGTGTGATTCCTATCATCCCATATGGTCCCCTGAGCACCGCCAGGGGTAATTCTTGAGTGCATCACCATGTGTGACCCAAAAAGCCAAAAAGAAAATAAAAGAAAAATAACAATATATACTGTGATATATTGATCTATATATTTCTCCCAAAGGTGTCATTGTTTAGAAAGTATGTTCAGCATAGGTAAAACTTATAGAATATAATATTTTTCATAAAATTGTTTTCTTTTGAATGAATGTTTTTATGTCCAGGGACAGATGTTATTGTGGAATTGCTTGGTCATATTGCAGCTCATTTTTAAGTTTTCTGAGACAGGTTGATGGTCAATAGACACATGAAAGAAAGATCATCATCACTTATCATTAGTGAAATCCAGATGAAGACGCCAATAAGATGTCATCTCACAATGGTGATAATGGCATGTAACAAAAATAATGAGAACAATTTGTATTTGCAGAGATGTGTTGAAAATAAAATTTTTATCCACTACTAGTGGGAATGTTCTCTTTCTCAAGCCCTATGGAAAACAATATGGAGAAATCTTAGGTAAAGCCTCTGACCATTATTAAAATTGCACAAAATAGTAATATAACTAAATTATTTTATGGGTAATAATATTAAATAAATTAAGTGTCCAATACAGTAAGTCTAGGCTATATATAATACACTTAATATGTACATAACTAAGTGACTTTTAGCAAATTGAGTATGGTAAAGTCGACAAGCAGGCTTAATCAAAATTTTCAAGTATAACATTATTTACAATATTAAAAGAACTCTTCATTTAGCATACAAATGTTTACCTAACTTGAAGCTTAACATTAAGTGAAAGTGTTAATTAGTCCAATGATTAATTAATACTTCTCCTTGGAAGATGTCCTTGCTTGCTTTCAATTATGTTCTTTTGTAGTTGTTACAGCTATGAAGGTTACCAAAGTTAGAATGGCATTAACAAAAGAATAAAACACACACAAAGACACAAACAAAAAAACAAAAAATATTTATTTTAATTCTTTTGAAATGTCAATGAGTAACATTAAGGATCTAGATCTGAAACATTCTGATTAAACAAAAATTTTAAAGGAGTCATTGAGTGAGGCACTTACTTTTTCCCACAGTATGCCAATTATTGAGTGATTTTTTTTTCTTCTGAACTTTCTGTTTTATCTTCTTAAAGCTCAGGAGATGAATTTGAAGTGATTTCAAATTTCAAAGAACAGATTCACCATGGTGTTTGCTTTTTAATTCCCCTATCCAAGTGAAAATAGACTGGGTCGTTTTATTTTTAGCATAAATCTCCAAACAGAAATTCTGAAAAAGAATATATTATTGATCAATTATTAGTATAAACTACAGTTTAAAATTCCTATGGGAAATAGTACAATAGCACTGTCCTCCCATTGTTCATCAATTTGCTCGAGTAGGCACCAGTAACGTCTCCATTGTGAGACTTGTTGTTACTGTTTTTGGCATATTGAATACGCCACAGGGAGCTTGCCAGGCTCTTCCATGTGGGCAGGATACATTCAGTAGCTTGCTGGGCTCTCTCAGAGGGACGGAGGAATCGAACCCCAAAAATGCCCTACCCGCTGCAAGGAAAATGCCCTACCCGCTGTGCTATCACTTTGCCGGCATGGAAAAAAAATGGAAAAATGGGGAAAAAAAGGAAACTAATTTTTCAAAATAAATTGTGAAGAAAGAATAATGAATATGGCACCAGTATTGATTTCATTCAAGAGCTCAAGTCTTAGAATTTAAGTGAGCAGGATTAGCTATTACGGGGGTAAGCCATTCTTGGAGTCAACACCATTTTTCTTATGTCTGTCTTTACTTGCATATAATTTAAAAAAATATAGGACCACATAACATGTTGTTAAATCTATTTAAGTACAAATTTTAGATATCTATATCTATAGCTTTCTAGTTGCTCCTCTTTTAGCAACTTTCTTTCTCTTTTTCTCCCTCCAGCTCACTCACTGACACAGTAAATTAATTGACTATATTTATTATAGACATTCTTACATTCAGTCACCATTCATTATTTTAGTCAACAGGAGAAAGAGAATAGTAGCAGAAGAGAGGGTTTAACTTCTTACTCTTTCTCTCTTTCTCTCTCTCTGTCTCTCTCTAAATTATTGTATGGCATAAGTGTTTGAGTTTGCATAGTAATGAGACTGAATTAATAGAAAATTAGCTATAACAAAATACAATTCAATGCTTCTTTAAATATTGAGTTTGTAACTTTCTGTTTTTCTTAAGTGTTAACTATCTTTGGACTTTGTTTTAGTGTTTCTCATGAAAACTTAAGTTAATTTGGTAGAATGTGTTTCTTGTAATTGTGTTTTAGTATTTGACAGTTATTTTAAATTGGCCATGTGTATCTCATTACAGTTAGTGAAACTATGAAATCAATCATCAGTTGGCCCATCAAAAGATTGTACCAAGAAATTATGCAATTAAAAGAGATATCTTATCTGAAATGAAGGTAATTACAAGCAACCTTTGATTTGTGTTTTATACTGTACCTTTCTGCTATTCCACAATAGAACTTAACTAGCCATCAGCATCTTCATTTGTGCAAAACATTTATTTTTTTATTCATTGAACAAACATTTATATGACACATTCTATATATTAAATGTCTAATAAATTATTAGTCTTCTCTTAATAGGATAGTTGAAAGAAATCAAACAGTGAACTACATTATCAGTAACTACAGATTATCCTGGGAATAAAAAAGAAGAAACTGAAAGAATATAAAGAAACCATATATTCTGAGCAGGCATTCAATTGACTTTGTGGTGCTACTCAGGTCCTATAGTCCCAAGGACCAATACATATCTGCATTTATATTAGTCATGACTTTCACTTTCTTTAATTTGCAGAAATGATTATATTTTCAAGCCAACCAACTTGACTTTGGTTGGTTCCCAAAGATAATACAAAATGGAGGGCACTTGCCAGGGCCCCAGATGACTTGAATTCATTCCCTGACTTCCTATAGGGTCTGCTCAGCTCTACACGGAAGGAAGCCAGGAATGATCTCTGAGCAGAGAGCCAGAAGCAAACTCTGAGCCCCATCCCACATCCTGGCAAAAAAATAAAATAAAATAAAATAAAAAGAAAGAAAGAAATTGTTGCCCATTTTCTTTATCATCATGGTCTTTCTTCATGAGTCATAATCTACCTTATCTGTGATTCCAAATGTTCCACAGTATTATGTCTCTGTGCTCAAGAAGCAAATATTTGAACATTTTCATAATCTTAAATACAAAAGAGAACAATCCTAACTGATTTTTTATATATGTAATCTTGCCCAGCTACATAATTTTCCTCCTATATAATCATGGTTCTCAACACAATTTATTTCCTTCTCCAGTTTCACATCTTAGTTCCCATTTATTTTTCAATTTAGTGTAATATGTATAGATTCAATTTCATATCTTTAAGTAGAAAATGCTCTTAGGAAATTTCAATTTTTCCCACATTACTTACACTTGAGCACAATTTTATCTTGATAATTTCTTGATGGCATATAGTATTGTTAGAATATCCCATATTTTACTTTTAAGACATTAAATTCTTCCATTAAATAAGTACATCATAAAACAGTTCTTCAAGATTCTTATTCTCTGTTTTGAGATATTGGTTCTCTGTAACTTAACTCAGGTATTCTCTCAATATTAAAACTGTTTTGTTTCATACACCATCCTTTCTTGGACTCCATTTTCTTCTTCTTTTTTTTTTAAATATACAGATTTTATTTGAAGAATTTTTTTTAATTTATTTTTTTATTAGTGAAGCACCATGAGGTTATTTGAAGAATTTTTAAAGTGTGGAGGGGAGAGAGTGAGAGAGAGTAACATACTCAAGAGAGAACACAGGCTTCTCCGAGGACGGAGAGAGCCTCTACACACAACCAGCATGAGACATGAAAGTACACATCTCAAGAGGGGAGATGCGGGTGACACATGTGCTCGGGCACCATATGTGCTCAGCCACGTGGGCACAAGTACACATGGGCTCGGGCAGCATATGCGCCTGGACTCCATTTTCTTATGTTGTACAAAAAATTCTAAGTGAACTTATGCACAGTCCTCACTCATGTTTTTTTGTTTGTTTGTTTTTTATGTAGGAGTATTCTATTTATTCTGCCACTGATTAGGCTGATTGAATTGAGCATGAACTCCACCTTACTTTTTTAAAATTTTTTTATAATTTTATTTATTGAATCACCATGAAAGCAGTTACAAAGCTTTCGGTTTAAGTCTCGGTCATACAATGAAACACCCGTACCTTCACCAGTGCCTATTCTCCACCACCAAAAACCCCAGTATACCCCCATCCCACATCCTCCCCCTACCTGTGGGGCAGATGATTTCCACATTACTCTCTACTTTGACTACATTCAATATTTTGACACCAAACCCACCATTATTATTTAGGATTTTACCCCAACACTCAGATCTTCCGAAAAGGCAAAAGTAGACAATTTGTTTTCTATTGCTTGTTATAAATAACATATGTTGCATGGCTGCAGTAGTGGCTGCGTGATTTTGAAATTCTGAAATTTTAACAATTAAATCTGGAGGGATTTCTGCCAAAACCTGCTGCGTTCCAAGATTTGTTCCTGAGTCTCTGGGATCATGGCCATTAAGCAGCTTGATCAGGAGTCAGAAAGGCTATTCGTGGGGGGCGACTCTGGGTCTTGTTGGGATGGGGAGGAAAGGGCCGGCTCCACCCTCATCCCATAAGCCCCTGTGTATCTCAGCACTGCAAGCCCAAACCTGACTGTCCAGTGACCTCTGGATGATGGTGGCCACGTGGCCACCAGGGGGAACGGGCCAAGGCACGAAACCTATTCCCACGTGGGGTGGCCCAACTCCGGTAGCCTACTGCAGGGACCAGATGCCAGATGCATTTATGCCAAAAGCCTCTGGGTTCTGAGATTTGTTTCTGAGTCTCTGGGATCATGGTCATTAAGCAGTTTGATCAGGAACCAGAGAGGCCATTTGTGGGTGGAGACTCAGGGTCTCTTTGGGACTGGGAGGAAAGGGCCGGCTCCAGCCCATCCCTTGAGGCCCTATGTGTCTCATCACTGCAGGCCCAATTCTGACTGTCCAATGGCCTCTGGAGGATGGTGCCCACTAAGTCACCTAGGGGGAGAAGGCAGAGGGACAGCACCCCTTCCCCCTGGGGTGGCCCGGCAACAGTAACCTACTCAGGGTCCAGGCACATTTCTGCCAAAAGCCGCTGGGTTTCGAGATTTGTTTCTCAGTCTCTGGGATCATGGCCATTAAGCAGCTTGATCAGGAGCCAGAGAGGCTGAGTGTGGGTGGTGACTCGGGGTCTCGTCAGGATGGGGAGGAAAGGGCCGGCTCCACCCCCATTCTGTGAGGCCCCGCATGTCTCATCACTGCAGGTCCAAACCTGACTGTCCAGTGGCTATGAAAGATGACAGCCACCAGGCCTCCAGGGGGAACAGGCCAAGGCACAAAACCTATTCCTGCGTTATGGTCCGGTGCCAGTAATTTACTGCAGGAACCAGACGCATTTCTGCCAAAAGCCATTGTGTTTCAAGATTTGTTTCTGAATCTCTGGGATCATGGCCATTAAGCAGTCCAATCAGGAACCAGAGAGGCCAGGCCTCCAATTATATAGCTGAACCAGAGGTGGTTTGTGAGTGTGTCTCCCACATACCTAACTTTTGGCCATTTACTTTCTTGGTAAACTTTGCCCAAGTTTTTTGGGTCTGGCCAGAGTTACAACAGGAAATTTGGGGTATCTGGAAGTCTGAAGGTGCCATTGGGTTGCTGATGCACTCGCCTTACAGGTAGATTGACCCGCTGGCAGCACCATACTCCCCTCATGTTCTTATTATCAAAAAATATTATGAAATGAGAGTTTAGGTTAATATATTCCTATTCTTAACTTTTTAATATTTTTGCCTAGAATGTGGAATAAGATAGTAAATTTGTATATGGTTAAGGGATTAGGGCTGATATAAACAACCAACGTTGACTTATTTCTTACAATATGCTTTGAATTGAACTCATCAGATTAGCTCATTTCAACTTCTCAAAATTCCCAGGGTCAAATACTATGATTTTCCAAATTTTATTAAGTAAAGACACTGTAGCATGAGGTCTTTAAAATTCCTCACGAAGGTCACATCTCTAATAACTGGAGAGACTATTGAATTCCAACAAGTCTTTGATCTATACTCTTTGTGACCACGTGAAACTTTGAAATCACCACAAGCAGCACATTTTCTATGGATGAATAGAAATGTAAAAACTCCTATGTAAAACACTAATTTGAAAGAAAATTGTGAAAGAGAGAAAGAGTGCTCTTAAAATAGAGTGGTCAGAGAGGTAGAAGGATCAGAATAAATCTTGACATAAATGATAAAACAAAAAAATATTATTTTTTAAAGTACTTGTATTGGGGAAATAGACTGCTTAATGGGTTAAAGACATGTTCTGCATGAAGACACCCTGAGTTTTCTTTCTGCACTATGTGATCTCTTGAGCACCATCAAGAGTGACTCTTGACTATCAAGGAGGATATAGCCCCTAAATATCACTGGATATGAAAGAAAAACACCCCACCAAAATAATAGAATAATAAAGATAGAAGGAAGAAAAGAAACAGAGGTTAATCTATAGTGTAGGACTAGTAAAATGGTGAATATATTTTTTTTAAATTGTCAATTTCTAAAGAAAGGGAGATTGCAAGATATGGTCAATGAATGCAGTTATAGAATAGAACTTTTTCCTTTATTATGCTTGATAATTTTTTAATATTAAAAGTAAAAATAGCAGTAAAAATTGTCAATTTCTTTTAATCACCAATTATATTTGAAAATATTATTTTGTTATTGTAGGAGTGTCTACTAATGAACTTGGTCACAGCATTTAAATATATTATATCATTGTTGATAGTTCTCAAAATAAAACTCCAAAATTTCCCAAACTTTCAATTTAGCTTTTATGCTAACAATAAAACACACTTTATTTGCTACTAAAAGAGCACAAATAAAAGAGAATACTGAAACCGTGTCATGTTATTTTAATAACTATTTCAATATGAAGAGAATAAAACATAATGGGAAACACATGTTTGTTTGGTGCTAATGACATAATGTTTGCAGTTTTATAGATAAAGCAAAATGCATAATTTGAATCAGATGTTGAAATATTTTAGGATTAGTATCTAAGGGCAAGTACTTCAGAAAATATGTGGAAAGGTAACCACACATTTGCTACTGGGAGTCCTCCATGCAAGTATCTTTATATTGCACTTTACTTGGTTTATTGAAACAAAATTACAATATGTTCCCAATTTTAATATATATTTTATATATACACATATATGTTATATATATATATATTTGAGAGGAGAAAGGTAGCTTCGGGTGGTGGTTAAGAATTCAAAACAGATTCTATAGTCACATTTTTGGTTTTAAGATTTTCTGGCTATAAAATCTTGGAAAACAGTCTCCAAGAACCTCAGCTTTATCATTCATAGACTAAGATTGATAACAAAGCTTACTTAAAGAATGATGTTTCGATTTAGATAATATATCTTTAGAAATTTCCAATGGAAAACAGCTATTCCTAAAAAGCAACTAGCATATTGTCACTATTACTACCACCTTTTTACACTATTATTACCAATTACACTATTCAAAATTGTTGTTAATCTCTGAACTATTTTATTCTCACTCTCAGTATCTCTATTTTCAGCCTATTCTTTTTTTTTTTTAATTTTTTTTTTATTTATTGAATCACCTTGGGAAAGGTTACAAAGCTTTCAGGTTTAGGTCTCAGTCATGCAAATATCAAACACATTTCCCTTTACCAATACTTTTTTTTTACCATGAAGAACCCCAATAAAACCCCACCCCCCACCCCTCCCAGTCCCTGTGGGGCAGATGAATTCTAGTTAACACTCTATCTGCTTTGATTAGATTCATTGTTTCAATAAAAGATTCACCACTATTATTTAGAGTTTACCCCCACCCCCAAATCAGACATGCTGAAAAAGCATTGTGACGTGATTTGCTTTCTACAGCTGGGTTCAAGAATTAAATGTTGGTTTTGGATTTCTGCTATTTTACTTATTGACCCTGGAAGTATTTATACTGAAAGTCAGATAGTTAAGAAATTGGTTTCTGTGCTCTGGAGTCGTGGCCGTGCTGGAGAGCCGCTAGTGGGGGGCAACTGGTGGCCTCGGTAGGGCGTGAAGGGCGGACCGAAACGCCCCCTTCCCATGAGGTTTTAGTCGCCCCCCCACTCCCCCGGCTCATACCTGCTGTCCACAAGGCTCCCATGCGGCCGCCATCTTTCTTTCCAGAGAGGAGAAGGCGACTGGGGCAACACCCTTTCCCCTCCGGACAGACATGATGGCCTGGATTAACGCATAGTCCTTTCACTTTTCTGCTCCAAGCTGCCGGGTTCTGCATTAAGTCCCTGTGCTTCTGGGGCTGTGGCCGTGCTGGAGAACCGCTCGTGGGGGGCAACTGGTGACGTCGGTAGGGCGTGAAGGACGGACCGGAACGCCCCCCTTCCCATGAGGTTTTAGTCGCCCCCACACCCCCGGCTGATACCTGCTGTCCACAAGGCTCCCATGTGGCCGCCACCTTTCTTTCCAGAGGGAGGAGGGCGGAAGGGACCAACACCCTTTCCCCTCCGGGCAGACATGATGGCCTGGATTAACGCATAGTCCTTTCACTTTTCTGCTCCAAGCTGCTGGGTTCTGCATTAAGTCCTTGTGCTTCTGGGGCTGTGGCCGTGCTGGAGAGCCGTTCATGGGGGGCAACTGGTGACCTCGGTAGGGCGTGAAGGACGGACCGGAACGCCCCCCTTCCCATGAGGTTTTAGTCGCCCCCACACCCCCGGCTCATACCTGCTGTCCACAAGGCTCCCATGCGGCCGCCATCCTTCTTTCCAGAGAAGAGAGGGCGAATGGGGCAACACCCTTTCCTCTCTGGCAGACTTGATGGCCTGGATTAACGCATAGTCCGTTCACTTTTCTGATCCAAGCTGCTGGGTAATGCATTAAGTCCTTGTGCTTCTGGGGCTGTGGCCGTGCTGGAGAGCCGCTCGTGGGGGGCAACTGGTGGCCTCGGTAGGGTGTGAAGGACAGACCGGAACGCCCCCCTTCCCATGAGGTTTTAGTCGCCCCCGCTCCCCCGGCTCATGCCTGCTGTCCACAAGGCTCCCATGTGGCCGCCATCTTTCTTTCCAGAGAGGAGAGGGCGAATGGGGCAACACCCTTTCCCCTCCAGCAGATTTGATGGCCTGGATTAACGCATAGTCCGTTCACTTTTCTGCTCCAAGCTGTTGGGTTCTGCATTAAATCCTTGTGTTTCTGGGGCTGTGGCCGTGCTGGAGAGCCACTCGTGGGGGGCAACTGGTGGCCTCGGTAGGGCGTGAAGGACGGACCGGAACGCCCCCCTTCCCATGAGGTTTTAGTCGCCCCCACACCCCTGGCTCATACCTGCTGTCCACAAGTCAGCCTATTCTTTTAATAAATTCTCTATTTCCATCCTATTCTTTTAAATTACTCGGCATATAATAAATCTCAGTTATCCTCATGTGATGGGATTTAAAAAAATTAGAAAGAGAAGGCAGGTAAAAATTTAAAACAAAATTGACCTACACTTAATTTTATTACTGTTCTTGATATTAGTCTAGCTTTATTCTCTGGCTATAACTATTCTGATTCTCTGTACGTAATTAGCTGAATTGAAACATTTCTGTGCTTTTTTTTTTCTTTTTCTGCCAGAGCTAGTAGTACCAGAACTCCAGGGAAATACTTCTGTTTATTCAATACTTCTGTTTATTCAATTCAGCTGAGACTGTTACACCTGGATTGACACTAATGTTGGTGAGTGATTTTAGTTCAAACTTGCATCAAAAGCAATGTTGAAAAGGATAGCGTCTGTAGACTACTATACAGCATAGTTTGTCTCTTGTAGATGAAATTCCTTCTTGATCACCAAACAACACTAGGCAGAATCCTGTATTAATCACCTGTGTAACCAGTGAGCGAAACAGAGCATGGAAAAATCAATTCACAAGTATTGATTGACTTAGTAAAGCCTAATGCAAATTAATGCTGGCATTTGCCTTGCACTTGGCCGGCCCAGGTTCGATTCCTAAGTCCCTCTTGGAGAGGCTGGCAAGCTACAGAGAGTAACCACCTGCACGGCAGAGCCTGGAAAGCTTCTGTATTCGATATGCCAAAAACAGTAACAACAAGTCTCTCAATGGAGATGTTACTGGTACCCACTTGAACAAATTGATGAACAATGGGAGAACAGTGCTACAGTGATACAGTGCTATTTAATATGACTTATTGTGTCCCACGGAACCCAGATAATGTGGAACTCCGTGATCTTGAACTCTGGACTCAACGGGACCCCAGAACAGAGATCTTTTGCCTGATTCCTTTAGTCTCCAGTGAGTCAGGGATCACACCCAAAAGCCACACCCTGCTGGCACCAGATAATCTCCCTATCTGCCACCTTCCAGAACTCAGGATGCTCCTCCCAGAGTATAAAATGAGGCTCCCAAACCATGCCACCGGATTCTGAGCCAGGGAGTGGGGTAGGCGAGCCCACCCCACACCAAGGGACCCAGCTCCAGCAGCCAACCTCTACTACCCAACCGCCTCCATGCTCCAGGTCACTTTCCAGACCACGCATTCACAAAGCAGCTGCGCAACACATTATAAGACACTTCCTACCCATTTTCCAAAATTACTACAATATATCTGATGGGGTTCAGACAGTAGGCAACAAATCATAAAAAAACATACATAAATATATGCCTCTCAGAGAGCCCGGCAAGATACTGAGAGTATGCCACCTGCTCGGGCAGAGCCTGGCAAGCTCCTTGTAGTGTATTCAATATTCCAAATACAGTAACAACAACAGGTCTCATTCCCCTGAAAGAGCCTCCAATAATTGGGAAAAGACGAGTAAGAAGAGGCTGTTAAAATCTCAGGGCTGGGAGGAATAGAGACATTATTGGTGCCCACTTGAGTAATTCGACTATCAATGGGATGACAGTGACAGTGTCAGTGACTTATTGTGAGAAAAGCTAAAGGTTTTGTGTCTTTTTAACTCTGTGGATTCCATCCACATTTTATGCTATTGTTGTCATGCTATATGATACACAATACCACCATTGCTTTATTTAGTTAGTGTCATTTACTCCTTTCTATTTACTTGCATAACTCTACTTTAATGGTTATAGTCCTTTGGTTTCTGCTTTTAAATAATCAGATGACAGGAGGAGTATATTATAAGCAAATACTTAAGTATACATTCTCTTGGAGAACTTGAATCTTGCTGCTTCTTGGGGTTATGTTATAAAAATTAGTGTCTATTAGAGTCTCCTGCACCCATGCCTGGCTGTCCTCACCAGGGCCCCTTGGAGGGGGACAGGTTGAGTTTCCCCCCTGCCCCGAGCAGAGCCCCAGCAGCAGAAGACCTCTAGAACCAGCCACAGCCATGCCGAGACCACTCTCCAGACGTCTGGACAAGCCTCATGCATAAAGGAACTGGCAGAGGTACCCAGGCATGCGGGTCCCGGGGCTAAGATCTCCAAGCCTTCTCGGATCAGGACTGGGCCTTCTTCACCCATATCCCCCATCTTCCAGTAAGTAAGCATTACATTCACCAGCTGCCACCAGCTCCAGGTGGTCCCATCAATGGTCAAGACCCAGAGACTATAAAACCCAGCTCCCGGGAAAACGCAGCCGCATTCGTGGCCACAAGACACCTTATTATCTCGTTTTTACTTTGGAGAACTCGGCAGGCTATCGAAAGTATCCTGCCCACACGGCAAACTTCCCGTGTCATACTCAATATGCCAAATACCAATGGCAATGATAGGTCTCATTCTCCTAGCCCTTAAAGAGCATTGAATATGGATTTTTTAAAATCTCAGGGCTAGGAAGAAGGAGACGTTACTGGTGCCTGCTTGAGGCAATTGACGAACAACAGGATGACAGTGATAGTGATAGTCTATTAAATATTTGTATTTTCTTTACTTTGTCTATCTTCTGTTGTTTTAATGCAGATTTGTCGAAAAGAAGGTGGCTATATGCTTAAAGCAGAGAAATATTCTATATGTATTTGTGATGATGGGGCAAACCTAAAGGTGCATTTTCTAAGCACTGCTCAGGGAACCATGTGGTGCCAGGAATTAAATTGTGGCTCCCACATGTAGTCCTAAGCTCTAACACTTTGAGTCATTTCATCAGCCCAATGTAAACATCAGAATCAAAGACTCCAAAATGTAAAAACTTTCATTACTAGAACAGTTTCAGACTAGGTATCAAAAGTTATCGACCTACCAATATTGAAAAATAACTATGTTTGTCTAAATACACAGCCACACACATATGTATATATATGAATATACACTTATACATATATACAAACATATGCAATTATATATATGTACATTTACAATAGTGCATTTTCTTATTCTGTGTCATGGTCAAGCTATTTATTGGAATTTACTTTTCCAGAAACATTTGTGTATATAATAATGAAAACCTGAGAATGTTCCAGAATGATTCACGCCAGAAAAAGAACCCATACACATTCAAATAAATCAAATTGGATGAATGGTAAATAAATCATCCTATATTCAGGTTGTAGAATAATATACAATGAAAAGAACTGGTAAATAGCCATTAGAAGGAATAATATGGCTAAATATTAGGGATAATTAATATTTTAAAATGATTCTGAAAAATATTAACAATCTTTTTTATTTAAGACCATAGAAAAGTAAAAAAATAAATTAAGTATAGAAGCAAGAAGCAACATTTTAATATATAAAGGAATGATTGGTGTGATGTAGTAACATTGCATACCTAAAGCAAAGATCTTAACACTATTGCAAACAAAGTTGCCTCTGTAACAACAAAAATTATAATCAATAAAAGAGAGTTATAAACATATATTTTATAAGGCTCAAAATGTTGACACTTTCTTGGGCCTTCGCCAACCACAAAACTATCTTATATCTTATAATATAAGTATCATCATTCTGATATGAAAATGAAACTAAACAATATTGCAGTTCTTCTACTGATGCCCTGATCTCATGTTCACAGTGAAGTTATTATTTTTGTGTATTATTTTGATCCTTAAGTTCCTATGTATGACACTATCCTGTTGTTCTTAGACAAATTAAAAATGTTTAAGGGTTCAGAAAGCCAAAATTAAAAGAAAAATTCTTCTTCCTTTATGTTACATAGTTGTTCTTTTGGTGTTTTTTGTTTTTGTTTTCTGGAGGTTGGGGGTTGCATACCAAAACAGTGCTCGAAGTTTACTCCTATCTATCCCTGTGTTCAGGGATCACTTCAGCTCTAGCTGGGATCAGGGTACCATATGGGGTGTCTGGAATGGAACTGAAGTTGGTCCCAGGCAAGACTATCATTTCAGTCCCCTGAACAGTTGTTCTGATAGGAAAAATCTAAAGGAAAATATCAAAATTAAAAATTCCCTCAAAAATGCTCATTTATTATAATTCTGGTAAAGTTGAAACTTCTGTAATTACAGTTAATTCTTTGAGATGATAGTAAGTTTTGGTGAGACAATTTCTTCTCTTGATAAGATAGAATATGAGGTCATGATTATTCCTGATCAAGAAATTTTGCCAATTGAGGACCAGATGCCAACCAATCATCTACGGTCATAAACTCAATTGGCAAAATTTCTTGAAGAAATATACACATCTATTTTTCTGTCTTTACTTCATTCTGTGATGTCCTCATTCTTTTTTCTTTGTCTAATTTCTTGGTTTGTCTAACACATTTCAGTCAAAATATGTTCTATTGATATATAGTTGCTGCAAGGTGATGTTCGATTAAAAATCCTTTTAGGAAATCAAGGGTGTGAAAATGCTTGCATAATAAAGAAAAGAATATTTTTCAGGGAAAATTTTATATTAATGCTTACTTCTTCCTTATCCAATGAAATAAGTAATACTAATTGTGTTTTATAGGACATTGATGTCATGTGAATTTAGTAAACATAAAATAGCTTTTTAAAGATAATTATTAAAGTGATGAGTCAGCTTCCAAAAGTTCAATGTTTTGGTTCAACTGAATACAATTACCCATATTTAATAACTCATTATAAATGCCAGTCTTCACATCTCATTTTTCTTCCAACTATTCAAATTTTATGTTCCTCCAACAGCTGTATTCAAGGTAAATTTGCCAAATGTGAGTCATTTTCGATGCTGCCGAGTACCAGTTGCTAGGAATGATGCTTCATTGTTTATCTCCTCAATGGCATCATTAAAACTCCAGTCAGTTAATCATCAAAGGAATTACACACATTTTCAATTGCGCCAAACATAACAAAGCTTGTCAAATTTATTTTTATACAAAATTTCCATGACAATAATGAAGCAAACACCAATATCTGTCAGACATCACAGTTTTTGCATCAGTTTTATATTTATACATCCTAAACTTGTCAAAACATCATGATCATCCCCAGGCAAATTTATTTGCTTGAGATTTTATTTAACCTTTTTACCAAATAGAGTGTTTAAACAATATTTGTATTGTTTTTGTATTGTATTTGTATTTGTATTGCTCAAAAAATTAATGACAACCAAATGTAGCATAGCAAGCACATAGTGAATGCTTTATTTCATGGCCAGAATATACATATATCTTAAATTATATATATATATAAATCCATTGCCTACAGATTACTAATTAGATTAAAAAATGTTTCTCTGATGCTGTACTTCATGCTGTTTTTTTCTAATTGTTTTCACTTTGCTTTGGGATTTTGCTAGAATCCAAATCAACAGCCTAACACATGCAAGGCATATTATGCTGTACTTTAAATGAGTAATGAGACAGTTATATTGTATTCAAGGAATAGAGGGAGAGGGTAGATGAAATGAATTCTTCCACCTGTCTTTTCTTCCCACAGAGTTCATGTTTTTGTCTATTATTACTTTCTGTGATCAATGTCTAGATAGAGGCAGGTTAAAGCTTAAAAAGAATAGAACACAGCTGAACTGGTCACAGGGTCATAGTTTATATTTTCTTAAGTCTATTTTTAATTTTGTGATTTCGAGTTGAAGACAGAGAGCAACTGTATAAAGTTCTGTGAATTAATTGGCACTTAGGTACACTATTAATATTGGTAAGTTGTTGACATTTTCTTATTTTTATGCTCCTACATTTATATTCTTATGTACACATTCCCATATGAAATGTGTATAGAGAGGCTATTTTAACAATGTTTTTAAAAAGGGGTCTTGTTTTATTTTAATATCTCTAATGTAATAAAATATATTATTCTAGTAGACTATAATAGAAAATATAATTCTGTTTGCTTCTCTTGCTTGTGAAGTCCATTAAATATTTAAAATATTGAAAAATAACTTCCTTAATAACTAAAGTTCTATATTCAACTACATAACAGAGCAGAAAACAATTTTCTCTAAGTTACTCAAAACAGTGTAACAATAAATATTAATATTAAAACGAATGTGTTGTAATCAAAATAAATAGCAAAATAATAGCAATTAAAGCAAAAAAATATATAGTACCAGAAAAACTCACAGCAGTGTAATTAGATATTTCATTTTGCCTTAAGGTTTTTATAATAATTAGAAGTGCAAGTACCAAATTTTTCACAATTTGGCTCACGAGTATATAATGTTCTAAATTTTAAAATATCAGTATCATTGTACCATTTAAATTACTTATATTATATGCATTATTTGATACAACATAGATGATGTATGTACATTACTAGGACAATAATAAGAAAAATAGCTTTTAGCATACCACCCATCTTCCAGACTAGACCATTTCCAATAATTACATCTACTTTTTTTCTATTCTGTCTCAGTCACATTACAGGATCGTTAGAAATAAACATTTATTTGTGTTCTGGGTTCACAAATTGTTAGATTTTATAGACGTAACATTTGCATAAAGGGTGTATTGTAGTTTGTTTTCAAGTTTGTAATTTCATATAATGTTATACATCATCTTTCAGGACTGCTATTTTGTCCTGATATACTGGCAAATATTCATTTCTACTGTCAGGTTTGTGGGTAGTTTTTGTTTCTCTGTCCTCTAAGTCTATGTACAATTTTTTTTTGAAGAGTAGGTCCTCTTATTATAGTGTGCATTCTTCTAGGCTATATTTCCAAAATATCTTTGATCCAAAACTTGACTGAATTATTATTAATGAAATGGTAGACTCAGATTTCAGAAATGGATAATCTCTCTCTCTCTCTCTCTCTCTCTCTATATATATATATATATATGTATAGACACACATATACAGAGACAGATTGTATATGTGGGTCTTTGAGCGTGTGTGTGTGTGTGTGTGTGTGTGTGTGTGTGTGTGTGTGTGTTTTCTGGCTAGTTCCAGGAAATGAGAGGCAAATGGAAACAAAGATAAACAAGTTTTTTTCATATAAAGTTTAAAAAAAACAAGCTTCTGTGCCTCAAAAGAAAGATGATTATAGTTAGCAGACAGCTCAAAGACTGATAGAAATTATTTGCCCACAATTCATTTTATAAAAGGTTAATATTTAAGATATATAAAGCAGTAGTAGTACTTTATAAGAACTAGACAACCAACAAAAGTGGAATGAAGAGAGGAATAGAAATTGCCCTAAAGAATACAAAATGCTTTGCATCACTAAATATAAGGGATATGCAATTCAAAGCACCAAGATATCATCTCACAACAGAAAGACTAGCTCATGTGAAATAGAAGAAAAGCAACCAAGACAGCATAGATGTGGAGAAAAGAGAACTTTCATTCACTGCTTGTGGGGATATAGACTAATCCTGTTTTTTTGGAAAATAATATGAACACTTCTAAAAAAGCTAGAAATTAAGTTTTTATGTGAATCAGAGATTCAACTTTGCCTTGCATGCAGCCAACCCAGGTTCGATTCCTCTATCCCTCTCGGAGAGCCTGGCAGGCTACTGAGAGTATCCTGCCCGCACAGCAGAACCTGGAAAGCTCCCTGTGGCATATTTGATATACCAAAAAAAGTAACAACAAGTCTCACAATGAAGACGTTACTGGTGCCTGCTCAAGCAAATCGATGAACAATGATAGTTGAGAAGATAGTGCTATTCCTTTGTTTATTGCGGCATTATTCACAGTAACCAGAATCTGGTAACAACCAAAGTAAGTGTTTAAGAACAAATAACTGAACAAAGAAGCAACGGTACATATACACAATGGAATACTATTTGGCAGTAAGAAAAGATAAAATCATGCAACTTGCTGCTACATGGATAGATTTGGAGAGTATCACGATGAGTAAAGTTGGTCAGAAGGAGAGGGACAGACCAAATACTTTTTCTCATATCCAGAATATGACAAAATACAGTGTAGGAGTGACAAATGCCCAATGCACCAGAAATTGAGCATTAGCCTCAGTAGGATGCAGATCATAGACAGGGGAGGGAAATGGGGAACAAGTGAGGTAGAAACTGAGACAGTAGTTAAGGATTTGGAGCTAGAATGCATCATTCATGAAACTCAATCAGTAGCATTGTTATCAACCACAGTGCTGTCTTAAATATTTTAGAAAAGTGTCTGGGGCTGGAGAGATAGCACAGCGGGTAGGGCATTTGCCTTGCACGCGGCAGACCCGGGTTCGATTCCCAGCATCCCATATGGTCCCCTGAGCACCGCCAGAAGTAACTCCTGAGCACAGAGCCAGAAGTAACCCCTGTGCATCGCCAGGTGTGACTCCCCCCCCAAAAAAAGTGTCTGTCATAGAGACTGATGAAGGTGCGTGGGTGGAAAGGAAATTGGTAACAGGGACATTGTTCGAAGGAAGTTGACAGTGGTGATGGTATTGTTTCTGGAACCTTACTTGCATTAAACTCAATCATGAAAAGCTTTGTAAATCACACTGCCATTAGAGAGTGGAGAAGCGGGTGAAAAACAAACTGTATAACATCATTTTGAAAACTCTTGTGTCTGAGATATTTTTGAGAAACTCATTTGTTGAGAAGCTCCACATTTGAACTATTGTTTGAAGGTAGAATAATTTTCTATCATTGAGTCATTAATAAATATTAAAATGTGTTGTTAAAAATTATAGTAGTAAACTAACACAAAAGCTTAGTGAAAAGGCTGCTTCAACCCACTAAAGAGAATAAACAGTATTTGTTCGGACTAGGGCTAAAATAAGGTGAGGCAGGATCTGAAAGAGTATAAAATTATGTAAACCTAGCTCCTCACTTGAAAGAAGTGTGCTAACAGCATCTTAGGTAGTAAATGCTCCTAGATGTCCTACATTACGGTCTCCAAAGCAAAAAAGATTTCCTACACAAATTCCAGAAGTCACAAGATTGAGACCATTTTCTCTTCATAATACAATTAGAAAATTCAAACTCAATAATGGTAATTATCCCAAAATAACTTACTATATATTCTCCCTATATTTCAGTGGACATATAATTTCATCCAAACATTTCACATATAAAATTTATAATAGCATACCTAGTAATTAAGCAAAGAATGTACCTTAAATTTCTTAAATTTATGGAGTCACGTATTTTTTTTTAAATTATTGGTGATGTTCTGATAAATTTTAAAGTCTTAATACAGAAAATATTACTTTAATTTTGGGATTGTTTAATTATTTGTATCTTATCAGTAGGTAAATCAGTTATAAATTATATGTAAACTTTAAGTAGTTCGTAAAATGTTTTGATGTCAAAAATTTTATTTAATTTAAATTAATTGATAGGAAAATTAAATAGATGTGCCATGACATAAAATGTAAAATTAACCTACTATCCTAACTGGCCACATCCTGCCATGTGCTTTCAACATATCATTCTACCATGAAATCCTGGGTCAGTTAAGCCTTGGGGCTGTGTTTGACCAAAAAGTAATCCGATTTATTATTTTTCTTGGCTGGCCTAGAAACATGGCTCAGAATCAATCTCTCTTCCTTGTTTTGTGCATCACTGTTCCCAGTTTACCAAGCTTTATTTAATATTTATTATCTCTAGAGTGTCCAGAAAAAAATATTTATACAGTATAACATTTAGAAGCAGAAATTCCAAATCGAATGCATTTTGAATTTAGGGCAAAAAGAGATGTGTAAAATATTGAAAGTACTATCTGGAGCATAGTAATTATTAGGATATTTTTGAAGTATTCTTTTCTAAATAGTTCCTTATTTCCTTATACACCAATATTGTAAGATTTTCTCATTAGTTTTTGTATGCCTTCTTGATTTATATTTAATTTATTGGTTTTTACTTTCTGGATTTTATTGCTCTTTTACCTAATCTTCTATCTTACTATCTGAACTGGTTTTTTTGTTTGTTTGTTTTTTGGGTCACACCCAGCGATGCTCAGGGGTTACTCCTGGTTCTGCACTCAGGAATCACCCCTGGCGGTGCTCGGGGGACCATATGAGATGCTGGGAATCAAACCCTGGTCGGCCGCGTGAAAGGCAAACGCCCTACCTGCTGTGCTATTGCTCCAGCCCTGTTTTCTTTTAAATGGTAAATATTTTAGATTCACCAGTTCAGTAAACAAATGTCCACTGAATATTTCCTAGATTATATTTTGGATATGTCAGTGAACAAAACATCTACTTTCATAGGACTGAATTCAGGTGACTATGCCACCAATATCCTGATTTGTGACAAATTGTTGGGCTCTTGATTTAGTGTGTGTGTGTGTGTGTGTGTGTGTGTGTGTGTGTGTGTGTGTTATATCTGGTGTGATTTTCTTACCTTATCTCTTAAATCTAATGTTATCTTTGTGGAAGTTACCACATTAAAAAAAAATCAAGAAATATCCAAAGGGGGGTTTAGGTTAGGATTCTAAACATTGTCAGTTACTAGGATCAAATGAAGTCTTCTTACATAGTAAAGGGTATAAGTAATTTGCAAACTTCTCATTATTCATACATAAGTCTTCTCTGGATGAGAAATAAGTTCCATAATTAAACAAGAGGTCTGGAGTGATAGCACAGCCATGGGACGTTTGCCTTGCAGGAAGCCAACATGGCCAACCCAAGTTCGATTCCTCTGCCCCTCTCGGAGAGCCTGGAAAGCTACCAAGAGTATCTCGCACACACAGCAGAGCCTGGCAAGCTACCCATGACGTATTTGATATGCCAAACACAGTAACAACAAAGTCTCACGATGGAGATGTTACTGGCTCCACTCGAGAAAATCGATGAACAATGGGAGGACAATTAAACAAGAATTAATGCTGGTCATCCTATCTATGGGATCCACTTGACTATTTCCTCTTAATTATCCAGTATTCACTTATTCATGGCTCATAGAGTTTACAACTGCTATTTCCTTGGGGGCCTGCACTGCTTCCCATAGTATTGAAATTTCTTTTCCATGCTTTATTGGATTAGTTTTAGCTGTTCTATTTCCCCTTTCCTTGCATAGTGAGGCATACATTTGAAAGACTAAGGAGCTTATTTAGAATCAATGCACATGTTTACTCTAATACTTTTAGCCAATGGCTAGGCTCAGGTAAAAGCAATTAAATCCACTTTTTGTGCTCAAGTTCCCCCTTTCAAGGCAAGAGCTTCCACTTTCCTGATCAGATTCACAATAGCAGATACAGCTTTGTGAACCTGGCTACTGTTATAGTAAACACTGTTTCATCTGTATAATCCAATGCATATCTTTTAAATTGCACTTACTAGGAGAAAAATGTCCAGTGTACCTGTGAGATGTACTTTTACAGGTTTTCTCAAAAGGATAAAAGTTGTTGGATTAAGTGTCTGATAAGTCCTAAGAGTTACTGATGGAAAGTCTAATATCAGGGCTTGGCACTTTGTCAGTCACTGATGGCCTTTAATCTAAATGTAGCTGAGAAGCAAGGAGTGGCACTATGTCTGTTAACCCAAATACTGGGGAAAACTTCTAGATCTAAAGCCTGCTTCTATAAACAGCTTGACTATGTGGCCCAGCGTTGACCTGGATGCCTTCAAGCATGCAACAACTATCATTATGGTAGCAGAGCATACAAACTTACTCCAGGACAGCCCTTAGAAGTCCAGACTCCAAAGCAAGTTCAAAGTGTTCTAAAAATGTATTTTAATGTTTTATACTAAAAATGATCTAAATTAAACGACTAATTTTTAAAACAAATATGCATTTTTTGAGACTTAAAGGTATCTTTGAACTAAATTGAAGATCTTTAACTGACTAATGCCATATGCTTTCCAGCACACAAGGGAAGAATTAACAATGTATAGAAACATGTAAAAGGAGAAAATCAGTCACAGGTGCTAAAGGCACCATAATAATTGCCTCCCTGTGAAATAATAATTCTCGTGTTTAAGATAGAAAATGGGGTTATTTTTAGGAATTAAAAAAAATCAAGGTTTGCAGCAGTTAAAGCTACTTTTTGAAGACACATTCAGGTGGGTTGATGAAAAAAAGCTATGTAGAAGTTTGTTATTTATCAAAAGAACTGTGCTCATTTTGATAGTATTTCATATAAGGACAGAGAACACAGAACCTGAATTTTGAGCAAGAACTCTTAATTCAGGCAGTACTAAGAAAAGGTAGTATTTTTTATTTGCTTGTTTATGATATGTATGTGTCTTATTTTGGTCATATTGTCATTATTTTTATTTATTTAGTTTTTGGGAGATTAAAAACATCAAACTCAGATTTATTAAATTTTACGTATTTATTTTTTATAATAGAGTTGATTTGGGCATGCAATGTTCAACATCAGTCCCACCACCAATGTCCTCAGGTTCTCTCTCACCCCACAGCATGGAAGCTTTATAGTGCATTCATTTCATTATATTTGCTTGAAATAAAACTTAAAGAAATGGCAAATTGAAGTGCCAGAAAAAAATCAATAAAAGTCAATTTGTAATATTTGATTGCAAAATGAATTTACCCAATGCAAACAAAGAAATTCAAATAATTAAATACATTTTACTACCTATACACATTTACAGAACTAAGTTTTTTCAACTGTGGCATGTAAAATATATTGCCTTAAATTTTACCTTATTTTGGTGATTATCATGGGTTATCTGTCATAAACAAAACTTTTTTTAAAAATTCCTTACTGATACATATTAGAGAGTTTCCATGAAGTAGACAAAACCTACATGCAAAGTGAAGAAACTTAAGAAAACTCAAATGGAAAATAGACCTATTAAAGTACAGTGTTTTATCCTAAGCAAAGAATTGTTAGTTTTACAACAGAAAGTACTATATTGTAGACACTGTTTAAGTGTCTGAATTAATAAGTAAAAGATTTCAATAAAAAATATCTGTATGCAAAAGCAAAAAACTCAGACATAGAACAATCAATGTAAATGAGATGTAGATTCATTTTTCCAAATGTCTAAAATCTCTTAGCAAGGTAGGAGTAAACATACCTTTCTTAATCTAGTAGAGGACAACCATATACACCATTAATTAGTAAGTGCCATAGTCAGTAGTTAGTATCACTTATAGGGAAGTTTGCTCTATCATTTAAAGAAGTTCCTTTTTTTTTTTCAATTAAATCACCATGAGATACAGTTACAAAGCTTTCATGATTGGGTTTAAGTCATCCAATGCAATGTTCCAACACCTAGCTCACCATCAGTGTTGATTTCCCACCACCAATATCCTCCATATCCCTCCCACCATCCCATCCCACCAGCCTGCCTTTATGGCCGGCTCTTCCTTAGGCATTATGTCTTGCAATACAGATACTAAAAGTACATCATGTTTGGTCCTTTACCACATTCAGCACACATCTCCCATCCAGAGCAATCCCTTCCAACCAGCATTGTCATAATGGTCCCTTCTATATCCCAACTAACTGCAGGCTTCCAGCGGATAACCAGTCCTCCTGGCCCTTGTTTCTACTGTCCTTGGGTGTTAGTCTCATACTTTGCTTTTTTTATATCCCACAAATGAGTGCAATCATTCTATTTCTCTCCCTCTCATTCGGACTTATTTCACTCAGCATGATACCCTCCATGTCCATATATTTGTGCATCATTTCTTTGAGTTCATCATGATGTCACTATATACTCCATTGATAGAGGATTTACTGAGCTAATAGGCATTTGAGTTTTCTGTGATACTGTTTCATTTATTGAACTTAGTCACTTCTAATTGTTTTCCCCACTGATTTTCTAATGTTCTTGCTGTGTGGGGAATGAGTCTTTGTAGTTAGATCCCCTGGAGGAAGCTGAGGGATTATGCTGGATGTTGCTCTTCTGCTTTGCCTATCTTCACCAAGGACTGGAGTGATAGCACAGTCGGTAGGGTGTTTACCTTGCACGTGGCCAACCCAGGTTCGATTCCTCCATCCCTCTCAGAGAGTCTGGCAAGCTAACAAGAGTATTCCACCTGTAAAGAAGAGCCTGGCAAGCCCCCCTTCCCCGCCCCATGGAGTATTCAATATGCCCAAAACAGTAACAAGTCTCACAATAGAGATGTTACTGATGCCCATTCCAGCAACTCAATGAACAAGGGAGGAGTGCTACAGTGTATCTTTACCAAATGACAGGAAGTATAACTGTAAGCTGTGTGGATCTTTTTTTATATAATGTAGTAGTACTGCTATTTATTCAGCCACTGATTAGCTGATTGAATTGTGCATGAACTCCACCATACTTTTTTTTCTTCATTTTTAATAATTTTATTTATTGAATCACCGTGAAAGCAGTTACAAAGCTTTCGGGTCTAAGTCTTGGTCATACAACGAAATAAACACCCGTACCTTCACCAGTGCCCATTTTCTACCCCCAACAACCCCAGTATACCTCCATCCCACACCCTCCCCCTACCTGTGGGGCAGATGATTTCCACATTACACTCTCTCTACTTTGATCACATTCAATATTTTGACACCAGACCCACCATTATTATTTGAGATTTTACCCCAACACTCAGATCTGCTGAAAAGGCAACAGTAGACAATTTGTTTTCTATTGCTGGTTATAAATAACATAAGAAGTCACGTTGCTGCAGTAGTGGCCGCGCAATTTTGAAATTCTGAAATTTCAACACTTAAATATGGAGGGACTTCTGCCAAAACTTGCTGGGTTTCGAGATTTGCTCCTGAGTCTCTGGGATCATGGCCATTAAGCATCTTGATCAGGAGCCAGAGAGGCCATTCGTGGGCGATGAATTGGAGTCTTGTTGGGTTGGGGAGGGCAGGACCGGCTCCACCCCCATCCCATGAGGCCCAACATGTTTCAATACTGCGTGCCCAAGCCTAACTGTCCAATGGTCTCTGGAAGATGGTGGCCACCGAGCCAACAAGGTGGAGCAGGCAAAGGGACAGCACCCTTTCCCGCCTAGGGTGGCCCGGCGACAGTAACCTACTGCGGGGTCCGGACACATTTCTGCCAAAAGTCACTGGGTCTCGAGATTTGTTTCTGAGTCTCTGAGATCATGGCCATTAAGCAGCTTGATCAGGAGCCAGAGAGGCTGTTTGTGGGCGATGACTTGGGGTCTCATTGGGATGGGGAGGACAGGACCAGCTCTACCCCCATCCCGTGAGGCCCTTCGTGTCTTGTCACTGCAGGTCCAAACCTGACTGTCCAGTGGCCCCTGGAGGATGGCCTCCACTGGGCCACCAGGAGGAACAGGCCAAGGCACGAAACCTATTCCCACCTGGTTTGGCCCAGCACCAGTAACCTACTGCAGGGACCGGACGCATTTCTGCCAAAACCCGCTGGGTTTTGAAATTTGTTTCTGAGTCTCTGGGATCATGGCCATTAAGCAGTTCGATCAGGAACCAGAGAGGCCATGCCTCCAATTATATAGCTGAGCCGGAGGTGATTTGTGGGTGTGTCTCCCACATACCTAACTTTTGGCCGTTCACTTTCTTGGTAACCTTTTTACCAAGTTTTTTGGGTCTGGCCAAAGGCACAGCAGCAATTTGGGGGTATCTGGAA
Organism: Sorex fumeus; assembly: GCF_029834395.1. Taxonomy (NCBI): domain Eukaryota; kingdom Metazoa; phylum Chordata; class Mammalia; order Eulipotyphla; family Soricidae; genus Sorex; species Sorex fumeus. The sequence continues at coordinate 14,924,172 of NW_026606172.1, forward strand.
GTCTGAAGGCGCCATCAGGCTGCTGATACACTTGCCTCACAGGTTCAGACTGACCTGCTGGCATCACCATACCCCCATCTTTTTTTTTTAATAGATCTGTCACTTCACTTTGGGAACTGTGGTGTGGACCCATTAATATGACACAAGTTTGTGTGGTGGCTGCTGAGATCAAGCCAGAAGAGAGGAGCTCTGCCTTCCATTCCAGTGAAGTTAGTCAAAATCCAGCCTCACTTGAAAAGGCAAAGCGACAAGCAAAGAATCAGAAGCTGTGGCATGGTGTGTTCATTTTCCATTACTTTTAAATGTTGTTTATTTGAGTGGTATGCTGAAATGATTTTCCAATCAATACTGAGAATATCTTGCCTACACGGTAAAGCTTGGCAAGCTACCTGTGGCATATTCGATATACCAAACACAGTAATAACAAGTCTCACAATGGAGACATTACTGGGCCCACTTGAGCAAATCAATGAACAACGGGAGGACAGTACAGGGCTACAGTTTTAAAATAATAATTGGCTTCCTGAATCAAAGGGAATAGTACCTATGGCCGAGTACAAACCTAAATTGTGTAGGATCCTGAGTTAAACTCTTACTTATTCTGCTGAAGTACAGTACCCTGTACAGTACTGAGAATTTGAACTGCATGCATGTCAAGGATTAGACAAATTTGACTCCCTCACTTCTACTACTACAACAATGAATTGCATTAGTTCTTTGTGCAGTGAATATAATGCACTGGAAGAGTTTAGTCATGTTAGAATACCTATCAACCATATACCTGTCTAAGATACGACATGTGAAACTCTAGTTCTGTCAATTTTATAAATTGCCTTTAAATGATACAATAGACTTGAAAATTGACTTTAAAAAAGAGTAAAAGACACTTTCTAAACACTATGAATTATGTGATTCAGATTTTAGTAAAAGAGGACACAAGAAGTCGGTATAGCCTAAGCTGTTTCTCATCCATGCAGAAAACCATGTGCATTTAATTTGGTTTTGGATATTCATATGAAATTTGAGCAACCTAAGTTGCATACAAGTTTATAAATCTATCTTTGAAATAAGAGTTGCAATATTCTATTACAAGGATGTGTGAAATTCTAGAAGCTTGTATATCTAGGCAAAGATTTGGATTTATTTTAGAATTTTTTAAATCACCCCAGCCAGACTACCTTTTGATAAACAGATTTCACCCTATTGAAAATTACGAACGCAAAATTTAAGTTTGCTTTATAAACACTATAGTTTTTATTTCTTCTGTGATTCCTATTTAATATCACATATGATTTTTAAAATGTAACTGAAAACATACAGATAATTTATTTTACATTATTTTTCTAACTGGGCAAGAAATAGAGTTAGAAATGATTTTTGGTTAGTGAAATTTCTCTTTTTTAGTTAAAGCTTGAAGGAACATAATGCAACGTCCATGAATAGAACAGACCACTCAAAACAGCAGCTAAAGTTAGTAAAGAATTTAAAATAGAATGGAACTATCATGCCTATCTTTTACTCCTTTTATTTGTCTCAATAAAATTTACATTTAAACATGATAAAATAAGCATTCTTTGCTATGCTGTATCTGAGAAAAATTGTTTTCCTACACAAAGTAAATTTTAATTTATTTTCTGTTATTTCCATCAGAAATAACCATAGTAATTTTCTAATAGCATTTTTGCCTAAACTTTCAGTAGCTGCAATACATAAAATATAAACATATATTTAAAAATTAGTATTGTAATTTCTGTTAAATTTTTATTCTGATGCAACCACCAGATGTACTAAGAATTTAGTTTCTTTCCAATATTTAATTTTTAGACTTCTTCCTGTATGTTTAATTTTTCATAAAAAGGAATGTTCTTCCAAATGTAAAATACTAACTTAGGTATATTTATTTTATTGAAATGCTGAATTATAAGTAATAAGTCAGACTACTTCAAAGCAATTGTATTGATATGTCATTACATTGTTCATTTTAAGGAAAGTCAATTTTCAAAGTAAGGATATTTTGCTTTCTCTTATAAATAAAATAATTACTTCTTTGATTTAAAATTTTTTTAAAGATTTAATAGTGTCCATGGTAACAATATAAACACAATTCTTTTAGAAAGTTGTCAATGTGTATGCAGTAACCTAAAGCAGGCAAGTACTGGCAAGTTGTTTAAAAACTTTGTAAAATTGAAGAAGAAATATTCAGTCAAGCTTCTCATACATTGGAACATTTTTCCATTTTAATACTTAAATTTAATTTCAATCTTTCATTGTAATGTGTAAGAAGAAAGTCACTTATTCTTGAATTTGCCTAACCTATGTCCCATATTTTTAATATTTAGCTGATCCTAAATTCACTGGTATTAGAGAAAGACATGTAAATCGCATAAAGTAAAATGGCAAGTTTTCAGCGACCAATCAATGTTTTCACTTACGGAGATGGGGAGGAATGACAGTCTAGAAGAGAAATACCTTGTCTAGTTTGACTCTACATGACTGAAATTCACTAAGATAATTAACAATTTTCCCTCTGGAGTGCTCAGACAGGATCACAAATCAGGCAATTTATATCAACCACACATGGTAAAACTTATTCTTTTATAATACACTTAAAGCTTGAAAATCTGCAGTTACATGGCATTAACAGCAAGTCAACAGAACATCACATCTGAAATTTAAAATAATGAGAAAAACACCAGTCAATCTTTGGCTTCTTAAGTGCATTTTTATTGATTGTGTTTTCTTCCTTCAGCATGAATCCAAAGGACAAAAACTGGTCCTGTGGCTTTTACTCTTTGATTTTCCCAAACAAGAAAGGAAGAATGTTGTAAAGAACAAGACCATAAAATAGCTCCTTCTGCAAAAAAGTGATCACCCTCCTCATAGCTTCATAATTTACTCCTAGTCCATAAGGTCCTCAGTTCCAGTGATTGGGATGATGGATGACTCCACTTCAATTCAGCCAGCAAAGATGCTGCAATGTATCACTCTGCAGGGTATACAATAGAACAAACGAACCAGCAGCATGGAATGGCAGGCGAGGGAGCCAAGGGAATTCTCTTCAGTGAAGAGTAGATAGTCATGCCCTAGAATTATGTAAAATACAGCTTGTAAATATTGCTTCAACTGTGGACATGTACGTGTGCAACTTGACAGAAATAGACAGCACTGGCAAAGAAGAATGCAAAAGTAATTTCCACTTGAGTAGCCATATTTTGCACATGACCAGATTTTGCATTAAACGAAGCTCTTGCCCCATACGCAGTGAATATATATATTCATACATATACATACATAGCAACAATATATATGTGTATGTACATGAGAGAGAGGAAGAGTATATTTGAGAAGATATACATATGAAGAAAGAAGGGAACAATCTATGATCTTATTATTCAGATTTTGTAAACTTCGTACTTGTAGTTCAATAGTAAAGTAATGCTAAATTACTAAGTTGCTTGGTAATACTTGTTCAAATAGATTTTTAGTATCACACATGATTCCTTTTGAGTCCATATTAAAATTGGATATAATAAACTAGGATATAAAAACTACTAAGAAAAACTGAGCTCTTCTACCCATTCTAATATCAGTTAAGTAAAGATCCTGTGACTTTCTAGATGGCACACAATATATGCACTCTTTTTCTACATGACTTGCATGAGAAGGAAGTATTTTAACTAATCAGACTCTAAATATAATCTAATGGAAACTTTCCCTAACAAGAATAAAGTCAAATTCTTATGACCTATTAGAAGTAGTTGTTTTTTATTAGCACTGCGCTATAATAGCACTGCTCTGTCCTCCATTGTTCATCAATTTGCTCAAGCAGGCCCAGTAATGTCTCCATTGTGAGACTTGTTACTGTGTTTGGCATACTGAATACGTCATGAGTAGCTTGCCAGCCTTTGCTGTGCGGACGAGATACTCTTGGTACTCTTGGTAGTCTGCAGGGCTCTCTGAGAGGGGTGGAGGAATCGAACTTAGGTCAGCCAGGCCGGCCGCATGCAAGGCAAACACCCTTCCCCTGTGCTATTAAGAATAGTAATGTGCCAGAAAGACAGCATAGCAGGCAGGGTACTTGTTGACCTGGGATCAACCCCTGGCACCTTATGATGCTTTGAGGCTACCAGGAGTGATTCCTGAGCATGGATTCAGGAGTAAGCTCTGAGCCCAGGTAGGTCTGATCCCACAACCACCCTGTCCTCCTCCCAAAAGACTATATAACAGCAATCCTTCCAACCAGCATATTCTAGTTGGACTTCTGTCAAACATACAGATTTCACTTTGTCAGATTATTCCTCAATTTTTTGTTCTGTTTTCTTTTGTTTTCAGGGATAACTCCTGACTGTATGCTCAGGGATCACTCTTGGCAGACATATCAGATGCCAAGGATCAAACACAGGTCAGCAGCAGGCAAGACAAAAACGCTACCAGCTATATATCACTCTGGTCCCTTTTTTTACTTTTTTAAATTAAAACTTTATTTTCCCAAATTAGCCTTACAAAATTCCAGGTACTTATTTCACTCCATCCACACTTAATAGTCTTAAAACAGATTGTGATGTGGATGTGTGATTGTGTGTGTCTGTTCAGGAAAGGCGTTTCATCCACGATTTTACTTAGAGTTTTCTCTTAATGACAAGCAGTGACATTTATAAAATGAACACAAGATGTGGTATTCATCTTTTTCCTCTTGAAATAACTAGATTTAGCAGTTTATATTAAGTAAATTTTTCTTTTCATAGAGGTGCTCAGGAAAACTAAAGGTAACTAAAGAAGACAGATATCAAAAATTTTTTTATCTTTCTGTCATTTGATGTTGTGAAAATTTTTAGCAACATTTCTGCTTGAGAATGAAAAATAGAATTCTTGGGTTCAACCTCCATAGTACAAAGTATCCACTAGGTCAATTTCCCATTGTTTTCTCTAAAACAGGAAAATAGAGAAAAAGAAAGTAGAAATAGCAGTTATTTGGTTTGAGAAATATTTGGTAAAACAGTGTTATAAGTACATTGTGTTATAGTACTCCACGGTTACAAACTTTTCGTATGCTCACAGGTTTTGTAAAATCAAAACAGGATAATATATCCATTTTTCTTACTAAAATTTAAATTTAAAACCTTGTGTACACTTAACATCTGTTGCTCTCCTGAAAAAATGTTTATATAAAGTACAATTTTGAAAATTGAACTTTAAGACTACATGCAAAAGTACATGCTAGAAGCTTTGATTTTACATTTTTATCATTTCAATATTTTGATACAATGCACTGTTATAATCTGTGAACATTTCTTTGTACAGAAATGTTTTACAACCAATTGCTCCTTTTTAGAGTTAGAGGCTTCCCTAAGTAGTCTATTTCTGAATTTTTTTGTTGAAGAAACATTTATAGCATTGTGAAATTTTCAGGCACATAGCCTTATAAATCTTATAAATATCCATTTACGCCACATTATGTTTGCTGCAGAGTCTTATTTCCATACACTTTCCATGCAATAACCCCCTTTAAAAAAATTTTACCAACATCTATATTTTCTTTCCTGGTAACCACTATTTGTTTCTTAAAACCCCAGCATTTGAGTTTAATTTATCTTTATTTTATTCAAAAATTTATTTTATTTATCACAAATGAGTATAGCATTTCAGTATTTATACCATATGTAAATGTACATACCACATATGTGATACATACCACTTTTAAGTGAACACTCACTGTCTTTCTTGGTCTGTTGTTTTATTAGTGATAATACCTCTGAGTTTTATGTAGTTGTAAACTGTTGGATTTTTTGGAATGGCTAAGTGATATTCTATTGTATATAGAGTGATTTATCAATTTAAGTTATCAAATAGGAACAAGTAGGTGATTTCATCTTTATGTGACTTTCATGAAGTGTAATTGGATAAAACTAGGCATATTTTCATGTTTGATATTATTTTGTACCCACTTTTCTACTGATGGATGCAGGTTATTTCCAATTATTGACTATGTGCATAATGCAGTTGTGAAGATAGGCATGCACAAATCTCTTTCAGTTAGTGTTGTTATTTTCTCTTATAAAATTTTTTGTTACAAACTTATTTATTGATGGGTAGCTTTTATTTTCATGGGAGGAAAGCTTCCCAAGCACTGTGAAAGGTCAAGGGACAACTTTCAGGGATACTTGATTAACCAGACGATGCTTTGATACTCAAAACCAACAATGCAATGCTGTTGAGCCCAATAAATCTGTGAGCTATCAGAGCCACACCTGGTAGAGCAGGGAAGGAGAGGGAATGGAATGTCACAGGTCCAACTTGATTTTCTGTGCATACAAGGCATGTTGTCATGACTGTGCTATCTTCAGATCCCAGTAAGAGATTTTAATTAATAAATATAAACAGACAATTGGAGGTGAATAAATTCATAACATTCTTTTGGGGAGGCATAATCTTCCAAAGATATCCATGGCCAGATTCCAAGAAGTTGTAAATTTATTTGTCACTTTACAAGGCAATTTGGAGGACTTTTAGGAATCTTAAAATATGCAGGTGGGTCAAACATCACGACGAATCACGACCATCCTGTTATTCGTCGATTGCCTCAAGCAGGCCCCAGTAACGTCTCCTTCATCCTAGCCTTGAGATTATATTCAAGGCTCTTTAGGAGAATGAGACCCATCATTGTTACTGGTATTTGGCATAATGGGAACGCCACGGGGAGTTTGCCAGACTCTGCCATGTGGGCAGGCTACATTCGGTAGCCTGCCAGTTTGTCCAAAGTAGGAATGAGAAGATGTCGTGCGGCCACAAACACGGCGGCGCAGTTCCGGGAGCTGGTTTTTATAGTCTCTGAGTCTTGGCCGTTGAGATTGCATGGCGTCAGGGGGCCAGTTGGTGGGTGTGACTCCCGCCTACTGGAATTCGGAGGATCTGGGTGAAGGATGCTCAGCTCCGATGCGAGTAGGCTTGGAGATCTCAGCCCCGGGGCCCGCTTGCCTTTGTTCCTCTGCCGGTACCTTCAGGTGTGCGGAGACTGGTCTCAACATGGTGGTGGCTGGTCCTGGAGGTCTTTGGCTGCCGGAGCCCTGGTCGGGGCGGGGAGGAAAGCTCAACCCATTCCCCTCATAATCATAAGAATTCTTTTTTGTTTTATTCTTGTTTTTCAGTTGTATTTTTATATTTTTGTTTAAACATTTACAAAGTTATTAAGAGACAAGTGTTAAGCATACAATATTCTAACCTTAATCTACCAACAGTGTCAAATTCCCTACACCAGAATTCCCATGCTCCCCCTGCCAAAATCAGCTCATCATGCTTGTCACTTTGACAGGTCCAGTTGGTTGTAATCTAGGTCTTATCATATTTTTTAGACAATTATTAAAAATTTAGGTATATCTATATATATATTTTAGTATTCCTGTTTCATTTTATAAGAAATATTCAATTTGTTTTCATAAGGGTTTCACCAATTCATGTCCCACCAATAGAGTGCAAGCATATCCTTTTTTCCACATGCTTAACAAAAATTGTTCTATTCTTGTCCTTATGATCATAGTAATTCTCAGTGTTATTTGTATTTGTTTGACATATATGTAAAAGCATTTTTTTTCATATGTCTGTTAGCCATCTGTGTGTTTTCTTTGGAGAAGTGGCTATTCAGATCTTCTATACATTTTTAATTTGTAGAAGGTATATAGTTTTTGTTGTTGCTGCTGCTGAGTTGTATATGTTTGTTATCTTTTCCTAATTATGATGGTATCTTTTGATAATGATTTTATTCATTGTGAGGAAAAAGTTTATTTAGTGTATTTTCTGTTATTTGCTTTTGTTTCACATAAACATCGCTAAAACAATGTCACGGATCTAACCATGGTGTTTTTCCTATGGTCTTATATTTAGTCCATTTGAGTTTATTTTTGTGTACAGTATTAAGACTATGGTATAACTTTATTCTTGTAAATATAACTATCCAGATTTCCTATCATCACTGAAGAGGCTTTCCTTATTCCATTGTATGCTCTTAGTTCTTGTGTACTAAATCAAGCACATATAGGGTGATTTAATGAATCTCAATTTTTGTTACAATTATCTGTAATTCACTTTTACACCAGTCTCATTCTGTTTTGACTACTATCATTTTGAAGTATATTTGAAGTCAGAGAGCTTGCTACCTTTGCGTTTTTTATTTTATTTATTTCTTTTTTCAATCTCAGAATTGTTATGGCTATTTTTGAGTCATTTTTTAGTCTAGCTTAATTTGGTGAATTTTTGGTTATATTTCTGTGAAGAATTTCATTGAAATTTTTATGAAATTGGATAAAACTTGCCCATTAAATTAGATTTAAAAAGCTGTTCTTAAAATGCTAATATTGGGCTGTATTGCGTTTGCCTTGCATGCAACCGACCATAAGATTTTCCGCATCCTATGGTACCACCAAGAGTGGAGAGTAAAGAGTAACCCCTATGCATCACTGGGTGTGACTCAAAAAGTCACACATACAAAAAGTTATTACTTTCAATTCATCAACAGTCAACTCTAAAAAATTGTTTATTTCAATAGAATCTCAAAGCTTTCAGAGCACTTCTTTTACCTACTTGATAAAGCATATCATGGTCCACATCATACTGTTTTGTGGTAGGTATTTTATTATCATCAGATACCTGTAAGATTAGTTATTTCCCTACATTTAGAAATGTTGTCAGTCGTTCTTCTAATATTCTGTTCCTTTTGATTTCTCTTCATCTTTTAGGACACCTATGTTATGCATAATTCCTTTCATGATGGAGACTGATATTTCTGGCAGAGTTTTTCTTTGGGCTTCTGCTGGAAAAGGCAACTGTTGCTGGTGGAATGCAGGATAATCACAACCTGAGTTGTAGGGTTCCCCCATGGGACGTTTACAGGAAGAGAACGGGGGCAGCCTAGAGGAGAAAATGCTCCACTCCCCTCTCTACTCATGACGGGGACCTGGGGAAGTGCTCCGGAAATCTCGGACTGATTAAATCTGCAATGGGCCCCTACGGCACAGAGGTTTGGGTCTCACTAACCCCATGAGGCAACCCAAATCTGCTTGTTTTACTGTGTATGATGTTGATTCTTGCCACTGATTTCAGACTAGCGGCAGGAAAAACTCTGCAGGAAGAAAATATTACCCAGATTTAAATCTTACCCAGAATTTTTGAATTTGTCAGCTTTTCCCTCAAAGCAAAGTATTACAGGAGGAGAAGTAAAGACAAGTTTAATGGGAAAATAAAAAGAGGGATGGGGAGAGATATATTAAAATACGTGCTCAAGAGAAAATAGGGACTTCTCCAGTGAGGAAAAAGCAAATGCACATCCAAAGCATGGATATGCAGCTCATTTTCCCAGACTGGGCAAATGTGTCCTACAGCATGAAAGTACAAGTCTCAAGAGGGGAAGATGTGGTGGCGTGTGCTCACTTCTGGCTCTATTGGGTGAGTTTGTAGACAGTTTTCCAAACTTACCCCACCCCAGGCCATTCCCCAGGAAGGGGAGTGGATCTTTGAGCAGTTGAAGGTCTTCTTTAATACTCTTAGCCCAATCTTTTTTCCAGTGTTGCAGCCTCTTCTTTCAGGAGTTCCAACTATTCTTTTCTGGGCGTCCTCTTTGTACCTGATTGAAATTCTGGAACTCCATTGTTTTCTTGAGTCCGGAGAGGGATCTTTTGGATCTAAAGCCTTCAATTTTTTAGGTTTCAGACATATGTTACCAGGACCCATATATCTTCCTGTCTACAACAAAATTAACATCTTCAACAAATTGCTGGCTTTGATCCAGGGCCAAGAATTTTTAATTTTCAATATGTTCTTTTATAATCCTTGCTCCTATTCCACTTGAATTATTATTTTTGGTACTCAGAAAGAAAAGAAAAGGTTAGTTCCATTGACACAAACTATTACAAATTTCAAAAGTTTCTTTCCGAACCTTGAATTTTATTTTTTTTTTTTTTAATTTTTATTAGTGAAACACCATGAGGTAGAGTGGTAGACTTACAACTTTTTGTGCTTGGTGAGCCTTGATTTTTTTTTTATTAGTGAAACACCATGAGGTACAGTTATAGATTTACAAATTTTTGTGCTTGGGTTTCAGTCATACAACGATCAAGTACCCATCCCTCCACCAGTGCCCATCCTCCACCACCACGGGTCCCAGCATTCCTCCCACCCCCCGTCTCCCCATCCCACCCTGGCTCTGTGGCAGGGCATTCCCTTTCTTTCTCTCTCTCTCCTTTTGGGTCCTGTGGTTTACAAGAGAGGCATTGAGTGGCAATCATGTTCAGTCTATATTCTACTTCCAGCATGCTTTTCCTACCCTGGGAGGATCCTCCCAACACTCTTTATTTGATGCTCCATTCTCTATCTGAGCTTCCTTTTACCCTAGCACATGTGGCTGGTCTCCAAGTCATGGAGCAGAATTCCTGGTACTAATCTCAGCCACTCCTGGGTATTAGTCTCCCATTTTGTTACTTTATGTTCCCCAGATGAATGCAATCTCTCTATGTCTATCCCTCTCTGACTCATTTTGCTTAACATGATACTTTCCATGTAGTACCACTTGTATGTAAATTTCGTGACTTCATCTTTTCTAACAGCTATATAGTGCTCCATTGTGTAAATGTACCAGAGTTTCTTTAACCAGTCATCTGTTCTTGGGTACTTAGGTTTTTTCCAGATTCTGGCTATTGTAAAAAGTGCTGCAACGTGCACACAAGTGCAGATGTCATTTTGACTATACTTTTTTACCTCTCTGGGATATATTCCCAGGAGTGATATTGCTGGGTCAAATGGGAGATCAAATTCTAATTTTTTACGAATCGTCCATACTGTTTTCCAAAACGATTGGACCAGTCGGCATTCCCACCAAGAGTGAAAAAGGGTCCCTTTCTCGCCACATCCATGCCAGCACCAGTTGCTTTTGTTCTTGTGGATGTGAGCCAGTCTCTGTGGTGTGAAATGATATCTCATTGTTGTTTTGATCTGCATCTCCCTGATGATTAGTGATGTAGAGCATTTTCTCATGTGCGTTTTAGCCATTTGGATATCTTCTTTGAGAAAGTTTCTGTTCATTTCCTCGCCCCATTTTTTATGGGGTTGGTTGTTTTCTTCTTGTGGAGTTAATTCCTTAGTTAAGCTGATTCCTAGGTACTTGATTTTCTGGGGCACAATTGTGAATGGGATTGTTTTCTTCATGTCATTTTCTTCTATTTCACTATTTGCATATAGGAAAGCCATGGATTTTTGTGTATTGATTTTATAGCCTGCCACTTTACTATACAAGTCTATTGTTTCTAGGAGTTTCTTGGTAGAGGTTTTAGGGTTCTCTAGGTATAGTATCATATCATCTGCGAATAGTGAGAGCTTGATTTCTTCCTTCCCTATCTGGATGCACTTAATATATTTTTCTTGCCTAATCGCTATTGCAATTACTTCCAGTACTATATTGAACAGTAGTGGAGAGAGTGGGCATCCTTGTCTCGTCCCTGATCTTAGGGGGAAGGCTCTCAGTTTTTCCCCATTGAGGATGTTGTTTGCTGTAGGCTTGTGGTAGATGGCTTTAACTATATTGCAGAAAGTCCCCTCTATCCCCATTTTGGAGAGTGTTTTCATCATAAATGGGTGCTGGATCTTGTCAAATGCTTTCTCTGCATCTATTGATACGATCATATGGTTTTTATCTTTTCTTTATTGATATGATGGATTATGTTGATTGATTTCCGAATGCTGAACCAACCTTGCATCCCTGGGATGAATCCCACTTGGTCATGGTGTATGATCTCCTTGATGAGTTGTTGGATTCTATTTGCTAGTATTTTGTTCAGAATCTTCGCATCTGTGTTCATCAGGGATATCGGCCTGTAGTTTTCTTTTCTTGTGGTATCTTTGTTTCCTTTTGGTATTATGGAGATATGGGCTTCATAGAAACTGTTTGGGAGAGTTTCTGTTTTTTCTATTTCCAGGAAAAGCTTGAGAAGTACTGGCAGTAGGTCCTCTTTAAATGTTTAAAAAAATTCGCTAGTGAATCTTCTGGACTGGGCTCTTGTTTTTGGGAAGACTTTTGATTACAGTTTAAATTTCTTTGATTTGAATAGGTTTATCAGGTACTCTATATCTTCTTGATTCAGCTTTGGGAGATGATAGGAATCCTGGAATTTATCCATATCTTCTAGGTTCTCTTGTTTCATGGCATACAGATTTTCAAAGTAGTCTCTGATGATCGTTTGAATTTCTTTGGTTTCTGTGTGATATCCCCATTCTTATTTCTGATTCGATTTATTAGGGTTCTCTCTCTGTTTCTTTGTGAGTGTTGCTAGTGGTTTATCTATATTATTTATTTTCTTGAAGAACAGCTCTTGGTTTCATTGATCTTTCGGATTGTTTCTTTGGTTTCCATGTCATTGATTTCTGCTCTAAGTTTTATGATCCCTTTTCTTCTGCCCAATTTGGGCTCTTTCTGTTGATCCTTTTCTAAGATCTTGAGCTGTGAAGTCAAGTTGTTTATGTGCAACCTTTCTTCTGTCCTGAGACATGCTTGCAGAGCTATAAATTTTCCCCTTAAAACAGCTTCCGCTGCATCTCATAAGTTCTGGTAGCTCGTATCTTCATTCTCATTCGTTTCCAAGTATCTTTTGATTCCTTCTTTAATTTCCTTCCTGATCCACTCGCTGTTCAACATTGAGTTGTTTAATTTCCAGGTGTTTGATTTGGTTCTCCGTGTCTGTGTGTGATTCACTTCTATTCTCAGTGCACCATGGTCTGAAAAGATTGTTGATACTATTTCTATCTTCCTGATTCTATTGAGGTATGTTTTGTGGCCTAGGACATGGTCTATTTTGGAAAATGTTCCGTGTGAATGGAGAAGAATGTGAATTATTTCTTTTTGGGTTGTAAAGCCCTGTATAGGTCTATAAGCCCTTTCTCTTCTATTTCTTCTTTCAAAGCCAAAGTTTCCTTGCTGAGTTTTGATCTTGTTGATCTATCCAGAGGAGATAAGGCAATGTTGAAATCTCCAGCTACTATTGTGTTTTTAGCAATGTCCTCCTTAAAAATCTGTTAGCAATTGTTTTAAATATTTAGCTGTTCCCTCATTAGGTGCGTATACATTTAAGAGTGTGATTTCTTCCTGTTGTATGTATCCCTTGATGAAGAGAAAATAGCCTTCGCTGTCCCTTATAATCTTTTTCAACGCGACATTAATGCTGTTGGATACTAGTATGGCCACCCCAGCTTTTTTGAGGGAGCTGTTTGCTTGCAGGATTGTTTTCCATCCTTTGACTTTGAGTCTGTGTTTGCTCTGGCTGTTGAGATGGGTTTCTTGTAGGCAGCAGACTGTTGGGTTCTGTCTCTGAATCCATTTTGCCACTCTCTGTCTCTTAATTGGTGAACTTAGACCATTGACATTGAGAGAGATTATTGTTATGGGGTCTTGTGTCATCTTTCTTTGTGGGTCTGTTGTGGTTGTAGGTTTTGTCTTGTCTTATAGTAGCCCCTTTAGCCCTTGTTTTAGGTTTGGGTTTCAATCAATGAAGTTCCTGAGCTGATGTTTGTCTAGAAAATAGTGTACCGTTCCTTCGATTTTGAGTGAGAGTTTAGCTGGATAGAGTATTCTTGGTGAAGCTCTCATTTCAGTGAGTTTTTTCACTATATCTCGCCACTGCCTTCGGGTTTGAAGGGTTTCCTCTGATAGATCTGCTGTGAATCTAAGGGGTGCTCCTTTGTATGTGATTTCCTTCTTTGCCCTTGCTGCTTACAGTATTGTATCTCTATTGGCAGCGTCAATCATTCTAACTATATGTCTTGGAGTGTTTTTGTTAGGGTCTCTTTTAGATGGTACCCTTCAGGCTCCTTTAACCTGAATGACTGCATTGTGGAGCTCTGGGAATTTTTCAGCAATGATTTGTTTGACCGTGTTTTTTTGTTGGGATTGTTTCCCTGAGCTTACGGTAGTCCAATGATTCTAATGTTGTTCCTCTTGGAATCATCTCCTAGGACTCTGATTCGTTCTTGAGCTATTTTGAGGTCCCTTGCCACTGTTTGTTGTTGCCTGTTGGCTTGGTGCAGCTGATCTTCCAGCTCACTGATCTCTCTTGGCTGTGGTCCTTCTATTGTTGAGAGAAGAGACAGAGTTTTTCATTTCATCAATGGAATGTTTTAATCGTGACATTTCTGCTCTCATTTCTTTGCGTAATTTGTTGATTTTTTCTGTCATGTTACTGGATATCGGTCTGATTGTTTCATTGAGTTGATTGAACATCTTCATGACTTCGTATCTGGATTCTATGTCAGAGAGGTCCCTTAGGTGAGCGGTATTTACAGAGAATTCTGGATTCTTTTCGTTGTCCTCCGATGTGATGGGGATTTGCGTTGTTTTTTCATATTGTTGTGTAGGTTGGGGACTGGGTTCCTTAGGGACTAGGTTCCTTAGTATGGCTAAACTACCTGCGGCCACCCGCTGAAAAATAGGCCACACCCACTTTGACAGAAGCAACACCCACTGGTAGAGGCAATGCTCCCACAGGAACCTGGGTTTGGGATGAGATCAGCACAGCGTCAGGAGTGAAGAGAGGAAGGCAGACGCTCAGAGCTGCTTTTCTCCAGGCATCTGGGAAGACGCCTGAGGTCCCGCGAGGATAGATCCAAGTCCCGGGTTCAAGTACCGGCGGATGAACTGACCTGAGTTTGGGACGAGATCAGTGCAGCGTGAGGAGTGAAGAGAGCGAAACTTGAATTTTAATTTCACCAGTTTCTTTGTTTCACAGAATTACAATTTTAATTTTGCAAGTTTCTTTGTAATAGTTATATGTTCTATCCATTTGGTTATAATATCTATATCTTTATGCTGGATTTCTGGAGATTTCTTAGCCTTTTCTTTAACTTTTATGTCACAGTGTTTTCTTTTTGTTTTACTTAAGGTTTTAGTGTCCTATGTTGCATATTTGAATTTTATATTAGAAAATAATTTTTTTTTTCAATAGGTACCACTAAAGCTTTAATTTTGGATTTTTTTTTTCAGGACCAAAAGTGGGAAGAGAAAAAGGCAGAAAGGGAGCAGGGTTCTGATATTTCCACTTCATATGGGTAAGTGGAACCAGGTATACAGTCTTTTTGGTAACCAATTTTCCTGTGTTTCTGATTGGATCTTCGACCAAGTGTGCAATCTTCAGTATTTCTCACATTTCCAATCTGCAGGTCTTTCAAACGGTTAAAGATTTTCTTATGGCAGTGTGGGAGCAAAGGTTTGTAATCCTATACTCTGTTGTCACATCCAGCATCACTGTATATACCCTAATCCATAGAGTAAGCACTCATCCTATGCTTTAACATTCTCTGTGCCAAGGGAAATGGTTTTATACTATTGCTACCTTCTTTGTGCCTGGTTGACATATAGTTTGATAGTTTCTCTATTTCTCGGACTACAATCCACCCATCCTAAGTTATAACTCTAGTTCTAATAATTTTCTGAGATGAGCATAATATCTATATATTAGTTTTAAAGGTTTTTTAATGTTAGTTTAAAGTCCAAAAATGATATGGTATGGTTAGTACTCCAGAAACACATCACATTATCTTTTTCTGACAAACATTTAAATTGATTGAAAACTACTGTTGACTAAAATAGCAAGAGGGGCTAAATTCTTTATAACCATAATAATCTAGAACTCTGGGTCATTTTCTGACCACTTATGTATATGTAACCTGTTAAAATTGTGAAAACACATGCCATTTTGAGCTTTGGTTTAGACTGAATGCTATTAAGGTGTGTCTCTTCCTTTTTATTTGACCTTCAGACTCTCATAGTCAGTATAAGAAGATAGCATATTACAGTGAAAATAACAGTAAACTATAACCCGTGGAGGTAGCTCCATTAAGATAAATAAGATAACCCTGGGCAAGTAACTTTTAGGGTTTCCGTTTTTCAAGTATAAGACTATGTATGTGATTTGTGCATTTTTCCTGGACATGAAATGGGAGAACAGAACCTGGTAAATATTACATACAGCACCTATTTATTTTCTTACGCATACAACACACACACACACGGAAGTCAATGAAGACAAGCAGTGATTGTTTTCTATTTTACTCAAAAGAATACAACATATACAGATTACGATGGTCTCTTATTTGGTTATTTATTCATTTATTTATTTGTAAGGCCATTTTGCAGATAGAGATGTAGAGGGTCTGTGGTAATGTTCAATGAGAGAGACTATCTGAAACCCTAACCAACTCATAGGCATGAAGACCTTTAAAATGCAGGGTCCGTCTGAGATTCCTGGAATGCCTTTAAAGTGTGGATTTTTAAGCCCAGAGCTTCAGCTGAAATTTCTGAGAGTAGTAACTTCAATGCAGGAACAAAGACCATGCTAGAGGTACAAAATTTAAAAACAAGTCAGCTCATTCCCTTGCCAATACACAAACACAGATTTGGGGGGTGGGGAGTTTACTGTATAAAATAAACTTTACAAAGGCATTTATTTTCCCAATCTAGTGGTTCGCTCACTTCTTTGTCTGACATGTATACTCTTTCTGCATCGCTTTCTGGAGATGCTCTCCTTGGAATCTAAACTTAGATGCCTGAGTTCTCTTTCTTTTCCTTCATATTTCCCAAAACAACTTACCTCATTTCACTCTCACCTCCTTCCTATATTCTTTTCTATAAGGGTAGGAAGTGGACAAGAGAAGAAAAACTTTTGGACTGATTTTTTTTATACAAAGAGAAATTCTTCACTCCAGCTTGTGTCCATGGCTCGCCAATAATCCCCACCACCTGACTTGGGTAGGGATTTATTCTTGTGCCATGTATATCAAGTGAGATTTAGGCACAATTTGACAAATGCTGCATGTAACTGACAATATGAAAGTTCAACACTGCAGTTGCTCACAGCATATTTTACCAGTCTCAAGTGGTCCACATCTTACTGCCCTCAAACACAAACTTCTTGGATGACTGAAGTGGATGAAGAAAAAGGGCATCCTCTTAGGAAATTCTAGACTCTCCTATTTGGGCTGCCATCTCTCTTCTCCCACTTCATATAAGTCACCTGCAACAATCTTATACAATTAACTTATTTCTTCTCTACATTGGTAGTGAAGTTATATTATAGTGAAGTTATTTTATAGTGAAGTTATATAAATGTTTCCTATTATACTTATTATTATTATAAGTCTGGAGTGATAGCACAGCAGGTAGGGCAATTGCTTTGCATGTGGTCGACCCAGGTTCGATTCCTCCATCCCTCTCGGAGAGCCCAGCAAGCTACCGAGAGTATCCTGCCCGCACAGCAGAGTCTGGCAAGCTACCCATGATGTATTTGATATGCCAAACACAGTAACAAGTCTCACAATGGAGATGTTACTGGTGCCTGCTAGAGCAAATCAATGAACAAGGGAGGACAGTGCTACAGTGCTACTTACTATAGACTGGATAGGGATATTGGACTTTGTGTTTTACCATGAATATTAATCTATAACCCTTTTCCGCCTCAAAAACAGTTTTAGTGCAATAGACTCAAAATTGAGTATATATTTTACAACACACTGGGCACTATCTCAAAGTTTTTTTAGTGCATTTCTGTTTTAAAAGAACATGTACCCTCTTGTTACCAATTTTGGCACCACTTCTCTTCTGCATGTAGAAGATACAATAGTTTGACATTAAAAGAATTTAGCTTCAACAAAATATATCCATATAGTGTCAGTGCCAATTCTTTTTGACAAAGAAAAAAAGGTAGTAAAAACTGAAAAGTATGAAATCATGAAAAGAACACAAATCAATTAAAATTCTTTTGGTTAACAACTTCTATTTTATCCATTGTTCAGTAAAAGACATTCATTATGTTTTTATGATTTATTGCTATAATTATTTTTATTTTTAAATGTGTCCATTTCATCCTTCTAATTTATGTGTAAGGTATTTTTACTATTAAAATATTTTCAGAGAAAACATGAACTTATATAATGCTTTTGAAATTGCACTTCAAATTTTTTGCTTGAAAATACAATATGACAAAACATTTAGACATTGCAGCTTCCAAGGCTTATGAGGACTCGCTTAAAGCAAGTCAAAATGTAAAACATTTCCTCTTCCAAAGGATAGAAAAAATATTTTACTTAAATTATTGCCTAAAAACGTAGTCTTTAACAAAGAAGCAAACATATTTTTCACTTGTTGAGCACTGCATTATGAATCTATTCAAGTTCTTGCTGATTTTATATCTATATCATTGAGATCAGATTAGTTGGATTGGAAACTAATGCAAACTTGCTAAAGATGATAGGTATTTAGTTTGTTGCTTTCAGGCATGCAGATGGACTTCCTAGAGCTAAGAGCCACTGAGCCTTGTTCTACCTGCAGGCACTAAAGCTGGTGTGTACCAGAGATGGGGCTGTTGGAAATGGAACATACCACAGGTGATGCTAATTAAGGAAGCTCAGGGACTAGAAGAAAGCATTCGGCTTATTGCTGATGGTGGCGAGCCAAAGGTTAGTGAAAAGCAGGATTGTCTGCTGGCTGAGAAGATAAGAACACAATGGGCACAGAAATAGATTTGAATACAAGCACTTACCAGTGTGTCTTTTTAAGTGCTCTGAATGCTGCATATAATTGTCAGCTTTTATCAACAAAATAGAAAACCCTTGTGTGAGTATACTAATTTACTTATGTCAATTTGTGTCACCATTTATATAGTTGCCCTCACTTCTTTTTTTTCATGAAGATTTGGCATTAACAAAACATTAAAACAACTAACAATTAACAATGATATAAAAGATCAGACATATTATGCCATTAAAATACTTTTATATTCTGTAACTTGATCCAAACATTAAGAAGGTTTTTTTTTGATAATGCAAAAATTAAATCTCAATCTTTCCACAAATTACTCATTATTAAATTTTCTCTACTCAGGCTAAGGGTGTAGCTCTGCTATAGATAATTGCTTTGTACATGTGAGGACCTCGGTTCTAGTGCTTAAAGAATAATTGCAGTTTAAAATGTGAAATAGTACTTAGAGAGAAAGCAGTTTAAAATACAGAAGTCATATAGCATTGTTAGAGATTTTGGCATGTTTCTATCATAGAGCATCTAATTGAGGATTAGCCATGTATATACGTATAAGTTTATACATGTATAAACCATCTACATGTAGGTGGTGGTACAATTGATCATTATGAAGTCTAATTAGCATACCGTTTGTTCTCATTAGCTGTCATTGCTCAACAATGCACCCTAACACTTTGTTGCTTAAACTCAGCATATTATTTATTCAAGACTTTGTGTAACAGGAATTTAGAGAGTATGTGTATTTGGGTATTTCTTTCTGTTTTCTTATTGTTGTTGTTGTATTGTTGTTAATGGCATCTATTTAGCTTACTCATTTGGCTCCTTCCAGCTGGATGTTAAGCAGCAGATCTATTTCAGTTATATATTAGGCTAGCAAGCAATTGAGCATCCGAGAGCAATATGTACCTGCATGATGTCAAAATTTGAATGCAATGCCTGGGTCTTGTAAAAATTTCTTTCTCAGTCTATTTTCTTTCTACCAAAAAAAGGATAGACCATGTTTTTTTTCTTTTTAAAATTTTTTTTTTCTAACCTTCAATCTAATGTACACAAGTAAAAGGAATTGGAATCTACAGATAGGACTTGGTCTCAAAAGTCACAGTGCCAAGTTATTGAATTCTGTTGTTTCACTACGGAGTTGTGGAGGGGTGAGGACGGGGAGATTCAAGGAAAGGACAAATAAATTCTAAAGCTTAATATGGGAATACAATATTTTGGCTCTCTTCAAAAATACAGCCTAAATCAGTAGAGTATCCTTCGGGTCTTATTGAAATATTCCATATTAGTTTTTCTAGAATTTTCATATAAAATTCTTTTTGGACTTGCTAGTGTAATCTTTTAATCAGCGAAGGGATCTATTTGATACTAATGTCTTAATAAATATATGAACTTGAAACAATTCTGTAGCCTGCCCACAGGGCAGAGTCTGGCAAACTCCCCGTGGCGTACCAAATATGCCAAATACCAGTAACAATGATGGGTCTCATTCTCCTAAATAGCCTTGAATATAATCTCAGGGCTAGGATGAAAAGACGTTACTGGGGCCTGCTCGAGGCAATCGACGACGAATCGACGAAACAATTCTGAGTTTTTAAATTATTTTTAAATTATATTTAATTTTTATAAAATTGTTCACAATAATTTATTGCATTCAATAATCCAACACCAAACCCACCAACTTTATACCTTCTTACCACCATATTTCAAACTTTTTCAAACCATCGCCCAAACCCTGCTCCAAAGCAGGACCTAAGTAATTCATTTTCTATTGCTTGTTATAAATAATCCACTCAAAATTATCCAAAAAGATTTCCTTAAAAGAAAGTGTGTGAAGATTGCTGTATCTCACCTGGAGCCATTAAACTCTTGTATAAAAGAATACTAACATGTTGTTAAAGGTTGAGCCTTGTACACTTATATATATACCTTTATACCTTATCAAAAGTAGTGTGCTACTCTTGGTACATCAGTGGCATATAGCATGAGATGTCATTCCAGGAATTCTACAATCTTAAATAGGATGATACAGCTGGAGTAAAATTTTTAGATGGATGATAACTATGGGGTCTGGAGGAATCCCTGCAGTGTGTTTTTCTCTTCCGAGATTTACTAATGAGTCTCTGGGTCATGGCCATTAATGAGCTTATATGACATGAGAGGCAGTTCGAAGATATGACTGCCAGGTACAAAGAAGCAGAGAGAGATGGGGGAGGTCGCCCATACCTGACTCCATGCAAACCTGGAGATGAAAAATGTTTTTAAGGGATTCAGAATAACCAGACTTCTTGCCCTGAAGTGGTATGAAAGGACTTGTTTCAACTAGAACTCAGGCTTACCATTTAGAACTCAACTTTCAATGTACCTAGCCACTTAAAGAAATATAAATTTCAATGATTGATTAAATTACTGATATTTGGGCTGGAGCAATAGCATAGCGGTAGGGCATTTGTCTTGGGCACAGCCAGCCAAACTGCGCCAGGTTCGATTCCTCCGCCACTCTTGGAGAGCCCAGCAAGCTATAGAGTATCTCTCCTGCATGGCAAAGCCTGGCAAGCTATCCATGACGTATTCAATATGCCAAACACAGTAACACAAGTCTCATGATGGAGACGTTACTGGGCCCGCCCAAGCAAATCAATGAATAACAGGAGGACCGTGACCGTGACTATCATATATGAGAAATTAAGTCTAACACATAAGAATAACTTTATTTAGGGTCCAGAGAGATAGTACAGCAAGCAGGGCACTTGCATTGTATGTGGTGGACCCAAGTTTAATGCCTTGCATGGTCTCCTGAACTCCATGCAGTCCCCAGAGCCCTGCCAGGAATGATTCCTGAACACAGAGCCAGGAGTAAGCTCTGACAGTCACTGAGTATGGCTACCTAAAACAAAACAAAACAAATAAATTTTATTTAAAAACAAACTACTGACATTATGAAGGACCAGATAAAGGTCTCTCTTACGACACATGAAAGTGGTCATTTCAGGAATTTTCTACAAATGTGTCATTAAAATCATGGGGACATCAATTGCTTAAAGAACCTATACAATTTTCTTCCACATCTAAGGTAAAAAATATTTTTTATTTTAGGAGTAAAATTTTTAAGAAATCACTTGATCACTTGATACCTCATTACTCATCAATTTACTCAAGCGGGTGCCAGGAACGTCTCCATTCATCTCTGTTGCATGCTAGTATAGCCCAATGGCATCTGCTCATTCTAGGAGTATGCAAAGCCTCAAATTGATCATCCAGGGTCCTGAAGAAGAAGTCTGACCATCTTGTAGGTGGGCGTCCACGTGATCTTTTGACATCCCGTGGAATCCAGTCAGTAATGGCTCTAGTCCAGCGGTCATCTCTAAACTTCATTACTTGTCCAGCCCGTCTGGTTTTTGATGCCTTGGTAAATGAGACAGTGTCCCTGATTCTTGAGCGTTGACGGAGATCAGAACTCCGGATTCTATCTCTCATTTGAGTGAATCATGATATTCCAACCATAGCTCTTTCGATTCCTCTTTGAGAGACCTGAATAGCATTCTCATCCTGTTTTCGTAGGGCCCAGGTCTCTGAGGCATATGTTAATGCAGGAAGAACAGTGGAATCGAAGAGATGTGCTCGTAGCTGGAGGTTCTTTGTCCTCTTAGTTATTTCTTCAACACTCTTGAAGGCATTCCAAGCCACTCTCTTCCTCCTGTGCAACTCAGGTGCCAGGTCATTCCTCATGTTGATTTCTCGACCTAGGTATATATAACTGTTGCATTCGGAGATGGTGGTTCCGTTGAGAGCGAATGGAGCATCAGGAACGAAGCTGTTTCTCATAAACATTGTCTTCATAAGATTCAGCTGTAGTCCGACCTTCCACACTCACGGTCGAAGTCGGTCAGCATTTGTGTCGCTTGGCTGATATTTGGTGTTATTAGAACGATGTCATCAGCAAACCGGAGGTGGTGTAGTTGCCGACCATCTATCTTCACTCCCATTCTTTCCCATTCCAGTCGTCGCATGATGTTCTCGATGGTGGCACTGAAGAGTTTTGGTGAAATGATATCACCTTGCCGAACCCCTCTCTTGACATGGATGATTACTTCTTTGTAGAATGGAGAGATCCTGGTAGTGAATCCATAATAGAGCTCATGAAGGATCCTGATGTATTGAGTTTGTACACCCTGATTGGCTAGGGCTTCTATGTCCGCTTCTGTCTCAACAGAATCAAAGGCCTTCTTTAAATCAATGAACGTTAGACAGAGTGGCATCTTGAACTCCTGAGAAACCTCAGTGAGCTTAGTTATTGTGTGGATATGGTTGATGGTGCTGAATCCTTTTCGGAACCCGGCTTGGTATTTTAAGAAATAGAGCTGAAAAAATATACTTTAATTAAAATCAAATAAATAAACATTTAATATAAGATAATAAAACAAGCTATTACAGATAATTCAATGTTCTTTTTATATTAACATCATTGCTTTGTTTAAATTAGCTAAATATTAAGTGTAGATTCTTGATGAGAGTCAAATAAATAAATTTCAGCTATGATAAAAACAATGGATGAGAGTTACTTTTTCACCTAACCCTGCCAACACAGATTGTTCCCATTATTTTTGATATGTACCATTGAAAATGACATGAGATGCCATCTCATTGTTTTCTTGATTTGGATTTCCCTGATAATAAATGATGACGAGCTTTTTTTGTGTGTCTGTTGGTCATCGATTGGTCTTTCTCAAAGAAGGCCTTGTTTATTTCCTCTCCACATTTTTTATTGGATTTTTTTGGATTTTTCTGTTGTTGATCATTGAGTACTTTATGTATCTCTGATAAAAACCCTTCATCTCATGTGTCGATTAAAAAAAATATTTTTTCCCATTCAGTTATCTCTCCTTAAATTTTAGCTGCTGTTCTTTTGCCTTGGAGAAAGTGTTTAATTTTATGTAATTCCAGTTGTTTATTTTTGATGCTGTTGCCTTTGCCAGTGTCATTGTTTCACTGAAGATACTTTTGAGGTTCAGATCTTAGAGTGTTCTGCCTATATTTTCCTCAGTGCATTTTATAGATTCTAGTATTATCTCAAGGTTTTTAATCCACTTAGAAATGACATTTCTGTAAGGTTTGAGATAAGGATACAGTTTTAATTTTTCACATGTGGCTATTTGTTTGTACTTATAAAGCCTAATATACCATTTGTTCCTTAGAGGAAAAAATTTCTTTACCCTGTCCCAAGTTTTCCTACATTTTGCTGTATTATCTATGCATCTTTCTCTTCTCTATTCCTTTGTTTATTTCTTTTGTTTCTCTAAATTGTATATCTTTTATAATATTATTTACACTATTATGCCCAAATCAAAACTTTTCCAACTTTCATTAGCCACCGAAGTAGGATTATCTATCTATCTATCTATCTATCTATCTATCTTTCTATCTTTCTATCTAAAATTCAATGTATAATTTAATTCTATCTATAATTCAATTAGATAGATAGATAGATAGATAGATAGATAGATAGATAGATGTACCTGCTTGTATTCTCTTATATACGGGCTTAACTTCTGTTCCTCTCGGAGAGCCCGGCAAGCTTTTGAGAGTATCCTGCCAGCATGGCAGAGCCTGGAAAGCTACCCATAGCATATTCGATATGCCAAAAAAAATAACAATAATGGGCCTCATTCTCCTAACCCTTAAAGAGCCTCCAATACGGCAGCATTGGGAAGGACAAGTAAGGAGAGGCTGCTAAAATCTCAGGACTGGGACAAATGGAGATGTTACTCGCATCTGCTCAAGCAAATCTATGAACAACGGGATGACAGTGATGATAGTGATACAGTGTTACAGTGAGATATATATATATATATATATATATGTCTCACATATCATGCTATATATTATATATATAGTGAGAGAATCAGAGAGGTGTGACAATGAGAAAGTTTCTACCATCAACCTTTGTAACCATAAAACATCAAACAATGTAAAATTTACCTAACCAGAAACTTGCTAAGCTACACCTCACACAAAACAGAACGTTGCTTACATTTGCACTATGCCCCAGCATATCTATACCGCAATTATTCACCTTTGTCATTGCTTGATTGCTATAGTTCACATTCAGTAATGTTTTTTTATCTTTGCATTAACACAAGATCACATTTACAGTTGTACCGTTCACAATTCCCCAATTTCTTTGCTGCTTTCTTTTCTGCATGAGAGCTTATGCCTGAAATATATGTTGCTTGTTTATTTTCTTTCCAAATGGAATAAAATTTGCTTACTGTAATATTTCCACTATGTGAAATAACAACACACGCATAAAATGGAAAAATTGAGTCAATAAGTATTTCTGGAATGAATAAAATCATGAATATTGAGCTCTTATTCATATTTGATAATATCTAAATAATAAACACGTGCCTAAAATTGAAGAAATTATTTTTAAGTTTTAGGTGATGAAAAGTAATTTCTTAACCAGAAAATTTTATATATTCTAAAGAAACTATTCCATATTCTCCAATTAAATATGCCAGAGGTAGAAACTACTCAATTAGTCTTACTGCATCTTAAAATAATATTTATTTGTGTCTAGGTTATGCTTTTTGATACACTGAAACACATAGATTCTAAGAAATGGCTTTTTAAAAATTACAACTGTAGGATAACAACTGTTTTGTCCTTCTTGCATGGCCTCGGGTAGTTTAGGTTTCTTGGGTTGCTCCCATCACAGTGCTCCCATTCCTCTGTGTTTATTTGTAACTTCTTTCTTTCCGCTCTGTTGACTTGTACATATTGTTTTTTCTCTTATCCCTAAGTCCTTTGCATAGTTTATTAAGAGCAATGCTTTTTATGTATGGACACAAGAAGACAGTATATGCTATGCTTTTGTAATGTGATTCTCAGTGATATTTCCTTCCTGGGCATCTCTTCTCTCACCTAGGACCTCAGCTGCCTTTACTTCCTAGCACCGCCAAATCAGGGTCCCGATGAAGGACTGGATGGAACCAGGGCAAGCAGTAAGCTTTGTGCTTCCCTGGCATCAAGATGGGCCTGGCCAAAGTGCCATAATGCTTAACTATAAATTAAGAGCTTCACCATGGACAAATGTTGTCATGATCCAAAAGTAATAACTAGATTTGGAAACTGCTAGGGTTAGGAATGATTAATGTGGCCTGAGGGCTGTAGTCTGAGTCTGTGGCAAGATGTTCCCAGGAGAGCTGCCCTACAAGCCTCAATGTTATCTCTTATTGTGTCCATACAAAAATAACTAGTATTAAGACGCTGATAGAGTTATTGGACTGAGGAAAGGAGGAAAAACACCTTAGGAGGTATTTTACCCTTGGGCAGTCAGGAAGGGCATTGGAATACCTTCTAGGTGGTGTTCCCTTTGAACCTGGTAGGCCCTCAGGAAGGGCTTTCTATGTTGATTTTGCTACCTGACTGGGTGCAGTGTCAGCCCAGTGTGCTGCAGAGTTGGAGAGACAAGAGAGTTGAGGAGAGAGAGAGAGAAAGATAGAGAGAGAGACAGAGAGAGAGAGAGAGAGAGAGAGAGAATGCAGAGCAACAAGATGGACCGCAGAGAAGCTAGCAAGGGGGACAGAGGGAGAAGAATGTAGAAGAAGAATACAGGAGCAGGCACGTTGAGAGAGAGAGAGAGCCCAGGCTACAAGATGGAGTGCGGAGAGATGAACAGAAGAGACAGAAGGAGACAGGAATGATGGGAGTGTGAGACTAGAATGAGGGACTCAGAGAGCCTGGGACAGGTGCCTGAGGAGAATGGAATAAACAGCATCTGACCTATCAACCTGATTGGTCCTCGTTTCCTCCACCGTCTGCCCCATGGCCAGCTGGGGGAGCGGCCCAGGCCCCCCAGAACCTGGGCAGCCAGGGAAGAGCTGTCAAGGCTACCCTCTGGCCGCCCCCCAGAGAGTTTTTACAACTATTAACAGGTATAAAAAATGTTATATACCAAAATTTTATGCTCTGTAGGAACAATATATTTTTTCTGTTTCATATTTCTAAAGCTATTTTAGAATTAAGCATTACATTTAGTTGCCATTCTTTGCTTGTTCTATCTGTAATTACTTCCAATTCTTGTTAATACATCTGAAGTTTACAGGTCAGTTGTTTTGTAGAAAGCTTCTCTTTGGAATCTTTCAACTGTTTCTTCATGAGAACAAGGTTATGCATCTTTTAAATATATGCCACTTAAAGGGTACTATTAATTTCTTCTCAGTCCATTATATCAGATGTCATGTGATTTCAATTATACTATTATTGTTTAAGACCAACTCTAATCACTTATTTAAGATGAAATCTACCAGCTTCTCCATTAAAAGAGTGCCAGAGTGATAGTACAGCAGGTAACGCGAATGTCTTGCATGTGAACTCCTGGGTTTGATCCCCAACACCATATATGGTTCCCTAAGCAGTGACAGGCGTGATTCCTGTGCCCAGAGTCAAAAATAAATAAATACATATATATATGTATATATATAAAGGGAACATCGTATCTGACTGATAAAAGTTTGAGACAGAAGAAAGGGGATACCATAAAATGTTGTAAATATCACAATCACATTTCTCATCAAAGCTTCCATTTATTTATTAACTCTATTAGCAAGAATTTATAGTTATTATTGAATCATAACATATTGAATCTTAATCTCTTACTTTCATGACTTATTTGATATGTTTATCATTGACAACAGTGAAAGTTAGCTTTTATTGTGACTTTGATGTGCCTATTATTTGAGACTCTTATTGTGTTTTGGCATAATGTGTATTTGTATATGCACATGCATATACATATGTGAATATATAACATATAAACATATAAATATATACTCATAATAGTGTATATACAGGTACATGTGTATAAAAATGCCTGGCATAATAGTGTATCTAGCATAATAGTGTGCACTATGTGTACCAATAATTATTCCTTTATATTTTATCCATATTCAAGCTTATCATGACTTTAATTTCCCCACGAAAGCCTCTCAACTGCCTGCCCAGTTCTCTGCTACTCTATAATTGAGAACAATTTGTTCTGTTAGATCATTCATAGGTGTAATTAGTCACTTGATCTTTGGTAAACGAGGTGAGTGGTCAATTTCACCTGCAATTAACCAATTACCTCCTGATTTCATGGAAATGCTTGAATCCTCATGTTTTTTTAAACATTGTACTGTATCCAAAATATACAGAGGAAGGTTGGGGACAATTTCTCAAACCCTGTATGAATACATAGGAGGCAGCATGTATTTTCTCTACAATTAGAAATGAAAAATCAAATATGGGAATAGTTTGATTATTTTTCTTGCAATTATTAAGTGCAGAGTCATCACAAAACAACTGAAGAGTTACAGAGCTATTCAATGGTAGTGTCTGTGAAGTTCACTAGTTTTATTTCATAGACTATTTTGTCAGTGCCTTTTGTTAAGTTAGCAATTTAGAAAGTGAGGAACAATAATATTCCTTTCTTTTTATTTTCTATGTTATGAAGCATACATACATGTACAGATGATAGATATATTGACAAGTAGATGGAAAAAAGAAAAAGGAATGTAGAAAGGGATGAGTGTTAATTTCTTAAGTATATTTTTGATACTTTTTACTTTGAACTAGGTATTTTATTTCCACTTGGAATTTTACCTTGGGTGGAATTTTACTCCACAACTATTGTCTCTGTGCTTCCTTTGGTCTCTATTCCCCTCATGTCTACATTATTTCCCAAGTCTTTCTCTGTTACAAGATTTAGATTCTCCTATTCCAGTAATGTGTATAATAAAAGTGATAAAATGCTCGTCTGTAAATGGTCGAGTGTGCCAGGTAACTCTTGAAAATTGCTCTGTTACAGGTTAAAAATGAACTTGGGTCATTTACCATGTAATGGTTCTTCCTTCACTTGAGAAAAATGGGATTTGATCAACTGTCCTAGGAACACATGTGAGTATATGGCTTGCTCATGACTAGAGATATTTGCGGGAGGGTTAACAAACATGGTGAAATTTTACAATATTAGCAAATTAAACCTATATATGAATATTTATATTAAAGAGATAAAATTAACTTATTTTGTATATTTACTTGATGCAGTACCCCAAGTAAGAACTAATTTTATGAAGTAGGTGATAGTGTGAGATTAATTATGCTTGCCAAGGTTATTCTTATCAATACCATTATAATATTGATTATTTTTGTTATCATTTGTTGTGGTTGCTTGGCAATTTAATTTTCATTTATTTATACATTTATTTTTAATTTTTATTGGATCACTGTAATTTACAATATTGTTAATGATAGGGTTTCATTAATTCAACATATAACATCTCATCCTTCATTAGTGACCACTTCCCTTCAATTCCCCATTGTCCTCCCCTCCACCTTCCCTCCCTGCCATGTGGCAAGCTCAGTTATGTAGGACTCTTTCTTATGTTCTATTTCATTTGGCCCTTAGTTATTTGCCTATTCTACTTCTATTTAACTCAATAGGAAAGAATTCATAAATTTCTTTCAAGGAAGTATAAATTATTCAATTTTTATATTCAGTTATAAAATATCATTAAAATTTTTAGTTTATTTTCATCTTATATCACATTTTACAAAGTCACTGGCAACTCATTTTAAGGGGAAAGGGACACCCAAGCATGCCTAAGGGGTTTCAGGGTTAATGATCCCTTTCAGTTCAGTGTCTGTGCTGAGAATGTGGTGCAGCTATGGCATGGTGGGAATGGGGCCTTCAGCAACAGTCAGAGATCTTGGGGGGCACATATATGTATATATATGTATATATGTGGACTCCACGCCAGGCTGTTTTCATTGTTTTCACCCATGCCCAAGAGGGAGGCGGGTGAGAGCCCTCCCCACCCCAAGGGACCCAGCCCCAGCAGTCGATCTCCACTACCCAACTGCCACCATGTTCCAGGCAGCATTCCGAACATCATAAGACACTTCCTACCCATTTTTTTATAATTATCACACCATGTTTGATGGAGTTCAGACAGTAGGCAACAAATTGTAGAGCAATATATATAAAGCTTATATATATATATATATATTTATATATATATAAAGCTCTCGGAGAGCTTGGCAAGATACCAAGAGTGTCCCAACCATATGGGCAGAGGCTGGCAAGTTCCCCATGACATATTTGATACGCCGACACCAGTAACCATACCAGCTCTCATTCCCCTGACTCTGAAAGAGCCTCCTACCTTTGGGAAAGACGAGTAAGGAGAGGCTGCTAAAATCTCAGGGCTGGGGCGAATAGAGATGTTACTGGCCCTCACTCAAGTAAATCAATAAACAATGGGATGACGGTGATACAGTGATTTATGTATATATATAGCACTGTCCTCCCACTGTTCATCGATTTGCTCGAGTGGGTACCAGTAATGCCTCTATTGTGAGACTTGTTGTTACTGTTTTTGGCACATAGAATATGTCACGGGTAGCTTGCCAGGCTTTGCAGTGCAGGCACGATACTCTTGGTAACTTGCTGGGCTCTCGGAGAAGGGTGGAAGGAATTGAACCAGGGTTAACCTGGGTTGGCTTTGTGCAAGGCAAACGCCCTACCTGCTGTGCTATCACTCCAGTCTATGTATATACATATGTATATCCCTGGGACTGAACTGGAGTCAGTGCATGTAAAGCATATGCCTTAAATCTTTTAATTATTTTCCCAGCCCGTCATTTCAAAATAAGGATTATCACACTAGGGGCCCCAGAACCCGTTTCCAGAAGTGCTGATCTGGGACTGTGGGTCAAGAGTTGAGAAATCATGGCCATAACAACCTGGGCACTAGGTAGCACTGGAGATCCAATTATGGGCCTGGCATGTGTGATTCATGTGCTCCATCACTTAAGCTAGCTCACTGCTGTTCAGACAGCTCAGCTTTTGTAATTATTGACTGGTCATCTTTATAAATAGATGAAAGCCCTACTCCTAGTTGATTATGTAATAGAACCGATTGCATATAAACTCTCTGTTTCTCTACATTCTACTTGGAGAAGGCCATCTTCTTTATTGATTAAGTATACTTACACAATAAAACATAGTTTCTAACCTCAAGATGACTAAAGTATTATCGGAATGTGTGGCAGGCAATCAGTTAGTTAACAAACAAAGAAATTGTGATTAGTGACAGCAAAAAAGTAAATACATCACACATACTTGCCAGTAAGAAAATAAGGGGGAAAGAATATGACCAACTTAATGGTGGTGATATATTAAAAAATTTAAAAGTGTCATCTAAATAAATTTAGTTCTTGGAAGAGGAATGGGGAAAGAAAAATCCAAGGATATAGGAAATGCAAGAAATATTTGGAGTCATTAGATAATGGCGTACTCAGTACTTTTAAAGCACAGATGACAGTTTTTCCTAAGGATTAGAGTCAGGCAAATAGAGGAAAGGAATGAAGCACTTGCTTTGCATGGTAGAGGCCCTGGTCCAATCCCCAGTACCTCATGCTCCCTGGAGTAACAAGCTAGCATAACACGTGTGCTCCACAGGACACAGCTCCAAACAAACAAAAACTTTGAAAACCATTCCCATGGCACTAAAATAGTTCTGCTTTGATAAGAATATTATAATAATTAATTATCTATTCTATTTATTATATTGATTATTCTATGCAATGATATTAAATTGCTAGAACATAGAAATTGAAGTGGAGAATCATGCTTTATGGCAGCTAAGATGATTGCTATTCAAATTTACTTGGAAAAACTCAATAATGTAAACAGATTTACAAAAAAGTGCATGAAAATCATTTTATCCTAAGCCAAAGTAAAGGAGATGGAAAAGAGAAATGAGTTTTGAGTGATACACTCAGATTTCCAAAAAGGCAAGTTTTATCTGTTTGGATAACTCATATCTAATTTCTTAGACACTATGTAGTACATAGTTGATTCTTAATATCCACTGAGAAATAAAAGTAGAAATACATTTTTTAAAATATAGATTTTTTTACTAGTAAAATTTGTTGTAAGAAAGTTTAAAGTTATAACCAACTAGTCCTATTACTGTCAGAACCCTCCTTGTGCAAATAAAAACTTATGCCTAATGAGACCTTTGTTTGTAATCAGCATAGACCACAGAAGACTGGACCACCCCTTCCTCCCCTCCCCTGCCACACAGAAGAGAAGCACCAGCTAGAACAAAGATCAAGAAAAGGAATTTCAAAAATGACTATTAATTAATCCCACCTCTATCCCTTTAGCAACCACCAAGGACTAGACTCTTGTCTAGGTAGAAATCTCCACAAAGGGCTGGTTGGGAGAAACCCCATCAAAACCAGAAAACATGCACATATGCTGCTGGAGCTGATGTAATTGCTTCTGTCCATGTATGCAGTTTAACCTATAATATACTTAATTTCTCATCTTCATGGTCACTTATTTGTAATTTTGTCTGTTTATTATTTTATCTAAACATATTTTAGAAAGTTTATTTTTAAGTGAATCTGGCAGGTAGAAAAATATGAATGCCTATAAAGATGAAATTTTTACTTATATATGTCCAAAATGAGAATAACCTAGATACAGCAGTAATTGGAATGTGGGTGCATAAAAGGCCCTTATACGTCATCAAAGAAAATAAAAGCTCACAGAGAATTCTCCTTCCTATGCTAAAACTTTCCTTTCTTCGTGAAACTCATGTAACAGTATATATGATGTTTTATAAGCAAAAGACAATATAACCTTGTATTTCCAAAATAAACAAAGTACAGTTCTAGGTCCTATATTCCCTGGTTTCTAAATTAGTGCATAGCTAAAATGACAGAAATTAAAAAGAATGGGAAAATATCCAAATGTTATTTCAGTCCTCATTGTCTATCACTTTGTCAAAGCTGAAAAAGTAAAGAAAGTCAACAAAGACTAAATAGATGGAAAAGTTTATTTCTTTCCTTATAATAGAACATCAAATGCATGTGTAAAACTTGATTGAATCTTATTTGAGGTTTGGCAGTTTTTAACACTACTCAAATTTCTTTTGATTTGCACTCATATGTTCAAATTTCTCTAAAAAATAGAAACTAGATACATTTCACTGCATTATTTGGGGAAATGATTGGCAACTATTTGTCTAAACATAGCTTCTTATTAGAAATTTCTAATCCACAACTGTAACTTATTCATTAAAATAACGTTAAAAACATTTGACAAAACATATTGTCTGTGTAGATTTATAAAGTGTGCATACACAGATTTAGTTTGTAGATGTCATGAGGAAAACTTCACTCTATCTGGAAGCCATATGCCAAAATGTTCAGTTATTATCAATTTATCTATGCATCAAGCACTGAAATTGATATTTCATGTCATAATTCACTTAAATGTTCATCCCCTTGGAACACTGCTTTCCACAGATAGTAACAGGATTTGGAACAAAATAAAAGAGCAATACTATATACATTTTATCTCTACTTTTCCATTTCTGGAAATGCTCACAGAATCATTTTTCTGACAGATTAATATCATTTGTGATCCTAAATTGCTAAGAATAAAAGTGTTAAATTCTTTTGGTAAATTTACCATAAGGACCAAATTTATTTTAACTCAATTCCTTTGAGTATCAACTGTATTTTAGTTTCAAAACATATGTATAACATCTCCAACCATTTTGACCTAGTTTTCATTCTTTTCATCCCTTAAAATGGAGGTTGAGAAAACCTGAATGCATATGGATGTGGTTGATTTGAAAACTACTTTTTAAGTATTTGGAAGTTGTTCAAAACTAAAAACATATTTGCCTAGTGATCTTTTTCTCCTACATTCTAAATCCATGTGCTACTTAAAAGGAATTTAGTCCATATGCTAGTTCACATTCACTTATATTAAAATTATGAAAATTAGCCTTAATAGATATTTGACATGTAAAAAGATTTTGAATTCATCTTCTCTAAATTTTATATCAAAGCATACTGTTTCTTATCCACTCTTACTTCTCTTCACTATTCTCCAAGAAAAGATCATGTTTAATTAAAAAAACTATAAGTGAGATGTTTACATTTTACAAACAATTAGTAGTAAGGAAAAAGGAAAAAGGCAATACGAATTCTGAATGGCTTTGATTTGGGGGAATCAGTAACATGAACACAAAAGTATATTTTTGTATCTGTCAGGCTCAGTGGTAGAATGCATGCTTCACATATCTGAGGTCCCATGGTCAGGACCTGGCACTTCAAAAAATGCACTTGTGATTTTATGACTTTCCTTATGACACATTAAACACAAAAGCTTTCAATATGTTTGGTGTTCAATTACAAAAAATGCATGTAATTTGCATCAACACAAATGAAATGTCTTAAAAAGATAAAGTGTTCCTCATCTTTTTGTCTCCTCCAAACTCAATTGAACTCAGATAATAAATATTATTTTTGTGTCTGTCCCTTCACCTTTTGAACAGATCTATTTGTCATATAAAATTCTTTCTCAGGTATAACTGCATATGAACAAAACTATGTAAAATTCCAGGGTTGGGATGGTTTGTTATGAGGGAAGGTGAAAGAAGAATAAAAATTAAAAAATAAACTATTGGCAGATTGATTTGAAAAGTTTCTGGTTATGTGACACTTAATTTGCTAGCTACTTATTTGGAACAGACACACACACAAACAAACACACATATACATATGTATATATATGAAATAATATCTAAATGATTTGAAATTTGCAGAGTATAAATAAAAGGTGATATGTTGCTGTGACTTCATTTTTTATTTTATTTACCCAAGATGTATACATCAAAATAACACCATACATTTTTGCTATTCATTTACATTCTGTAGATGCTTCTAATGTTCTCCCAGTAATAATTAGATCACATGGTGCTCACTGCTCCTGAAATACTTTAAGTTTTGTAACTTGCATTAGTTTTCAGTTATAGTACCAACATAATATTCTGTACCTGAGGGCATTAACTAAATGTGCAGATTTATTGGGAGAAATTGGTGAAAAAAATTTCTGTTGAACTGTGAAAAATAATATTTTAATAAAAAAAGGACAGATGAACATATAAAAATGAATGGATTTTAATCTTAAATTTAATTAGCATGTCTTATCCCTATGTGTAGAAAGAATTCTCTGTCATAAAAAAATCAAAATATATAAAACAAATTTATAGGTGAAAGAAATTATGAATTATAATAACAAATGTTTTAACTATTAGAACAGTAATAACTTTTTTATTTTTTCTTTCTGGGTCATATCTGGTGATTCACAGGGGTTACTCTTGGCTCTGCACTCAGGAATCACTCCTGGCGGTTCTCGGTGGACCATATGGGATGCTGGGAATTGAATCCACGTCAGCCACATACAAGGCAAATTCCCAATCTGTTATGCTATCACTCCAGCCCTCTTAATAACTTTTATAGCTGTAAACCTGGGATTATGTTATCTAATAGTAATTAAGTCAGCGAGAAAATTTAATAGATGAAGCACATGCTTTGCAAACAGGACACCTGGGTCATAATGGACACCACTCTTACCAAGGCCAGGAGTGACCCCTAAGCACAAAGCTGGGATAGCTTCTTAGCATCGCTGGTTATGGCCCCAGTGCAAAAACAAAATTGAAATAAAATAACCACCTGTCTATTATTAAATAAAGTGCATTTGATTTTGTCCAAAACTAATGGCCTTACTCTTGTTCTTACCAGTAACATTTTCATTAGCACAGTGCTTTTTTGCACACTCTTGTGATTATTTCTGTGATCCTTTGCTACATTGGGCAAAGCACAAAATGCACAAAGCCAGGTTAGAATATAAGATCTTTGTGTGCCGAGTAGCACTTACCCAAGTGTACATTGCAAATCAGGTATGCTAGCTTACAGATGTTTTGTTCCCAAAGCACAATTTGCAGTTTTGTTGCTGGGAAACTCTGCATGATCATCAAATCCCTGATTAATCCCTGCTAGTACCTACAATGTTGTAGGTTCATGGTTACAACTACAGTTTTTCTTTCCTTTTTGATGGCTTGAAATCATCCACATTTGAAACCTTCAATTTGATACTGTTGTCAAAACTCTACATTTAAGAAATCTTGTTGGGGTTTCATTTGATTGCCATTTTTCACCTAAATTTTCTCAATGGTAGGTAGTTCTTTAAAAGCAAGTGTTTTGTACAGGCATTCATGAGGAAATAAGAAAATGACAAACTGTATGGTAGGTAGAATCTCTTCTGTTAAAATCTATCTAAAGATAAGTTTTATGAATATGATATCATGCAAACTAATAAGATTATTAATATGGATTGTTTGTAGGGTTAAAATTAACACATTGTTATTCTCAGGCTATCTGCTCCTAAATTTCAAGTGTATTATTTATGTATGTTTGTTTATTTTTTGATTTGGGGACCACATCCTGTGATGTTCAACATTAATTCCTGGCTCTACACTCTGGGATTACTTCTCATGGACTCGGGGGGCCATATATCGTGTAAGGAATCAAATCTACGTGGGTATGATTTGATACAAGACTAGTGCCCTACCCACTCTACTATTGATTTGGCATCTCTAGTACAAATTTAGAAATTAAGGAAACAGCTTTTGTTGAGTTTATTTACTAGGAATTTATTCTGTTCTAGAAACTATGTTAAGAACTGTAACTAACACTTAATAAAATTTTTATTACCAGGTTTTGAGATATATTTTGATTTTACTTTTATTTCCATAATGAGATTGAGATTTAGAGTCAAAGTAGCTGCACTAAGATGCAGAATTATACCAAGGTTTAGAAATGTAAAGTTCATGAGGCCAGTGAAATAATATAGTGGGTACGGAGTTTTCCTTGCATGAGGTTAACTGGAGTTTGATCCTCGGCACCCCTGTTGGTCCCCCAAGCATAGCCAGGAGTAATTCTTGAGCACAGAGCCAGCAGTAACCTCTGATCATAAGCAGGTGTGGTCTCAAACCAAAAACAAAAACTCAAACTTGTGTCTAAGACATCTATATCCCCTATGGTATAAAACTTCAGGGTGGCCAAGGTGGGGCCGACAGCTCTCCCTGTCACAGCCTGCGTTCGGGGTGCAGCCCAGGCCGTAGGACAGACAGAGGGGGAAATGAGGGCCAAGCCAGTTAATTGATCAGATGCCACTTATTCCATTCTCCCCATGTGCCTGCCCCAGTCTCTCTGAGCACCCCCATTCTAGTCTCACACTCCCCTCATTCCCGCTTCCTCCTGTCTCTTCTGCTCGACTCTCCTCGCTCCATCTCACAGCCTGGGCTCGTTCTCTCTCCACGTGCCTGATCCTGTATTCTTCTTCTACACTCTTCTCCCTCTGTCCCACTTGCTAGTCTCTTCGCAATCCATCTCTCCGCCCTGCTCTCTTTCTCACCTCTCTAGCTCTCTCCCTCTCTCCAGCTCCCTTGTCACTCCAACTCCCCAGCATTCTGGACTGACACGGCACCCAGTCTGGTAGCAAAATCAACATTAAGAAAGCCCTTCCTTAAAAAAAAAAAAAAAAAAAAAAAAAAAGCCCTTCCTGACTGCCAGGCTCAAGGGTGGAAACATCACCTAGGGGTATTCCAAAACCTTTCCTGACAGCTCAAGGGCAAAATACCTCCTAAGGTGTTTTCTCCTTTCCACAGTCCAATAACTATCAACATCTTATTACTAGTTATTTTTGTATCAGCACAGTAAGAGATAACATTGAGGCTTGTAGGGCAGCTCTCCCGGAAACAGCTTGCCACAGACTCAGACTACAGCCCTCAGGCCAGATTAATCATTCCTAACCCTAGCAGTGTACACAAAATCTAGTTATTACTTTTTGGGTCACGACAGCATTTGTCCATAACGTAGCTCTTAACTTATAGTTAAGCATTATGGCCCATCTCGAAGCCAGGGTAGCACATAGCTTACAGCTTGCCCTGGTTCCATCGAGTCCCTCATCGGGACCTTGCTCTTGAGGGCACTAGGAAGTAAGGGCAACTGAGGCTTAGGTGAGAGAATAATATTACTGAGAGGCAATAAACTCCCACATTACAAAAGCATAGTATTTACTGTCTTCTTGTGTCCATACAAAAAAAGACATTGCTCTGAATAAATTATGCAAGGGACATAGGGAGAAGAGAAAAACAGTATTTACAAGTCAACAATTTACAGAGCACAAAGAAAGAAGTTACAAATAAACACAAGGAATGGGAGCACTGTGACAGGAGCAACCCAATAAACCTAAACTACCTTAAGCTATGCAGGAAGGACAAAACAATGTTATCCTACAGCTTCCCTGCCATTTTTTCAGTATAATCAGTAATAGTTACACATTTTTCTTTATCATACTAGTTTCATAACGTGGTAAAGCTAAGAAAAATCCATTTGAATGACACATTGACTGACATCAGTTAATATTAAGTATTAGTATAGATTCCCTAGCTGTGAGAAAGGAATCTTATGAGGCTCCAATATTAATGAGAGGATCTTAGTATAGGGTATATGGTAATTCTCTATGTCATATTAACAACGTTTCTTTATAATATTTAAACTATTCTAAAATCGATATCTTATCTGAATCAGCAGCCCTATATAGTTACCCAATTAGTGTTTAAAACAATCTGTCCTTCCACTGACATCTTCCATTATGATGTTATTATATTTTTGCTAAAGAGGAACACAATAATCTATTCAGAAATGAAAAGAGCTGGTTTCATTAAATCCATTCTTCTTAATGTCAGAAGCCCTTATTCCATGTCTCTAAATCCATGATATTGCACAGATCATAAAAAATATGAAAGTAAATTAAAGTAGTCACAGGAAAAGTGTTTACAAGAATTTTATTAATGAAGCAATCCATCTATACAATTGCAAGCATATTTTAATAATTCTGAATATGGCAGGAATAGTTGTATTGTAAAAAGAGATTTACATGTCTGAAAGCTGAGAGAAAAACTTTCACCTTCAAACATTTATATCTTAGTTCATGAATCTGAAGGGAAAGAGGTAAAAAAAAAGGCATCAAAAGAATATATTAAAGAACTAAAGGTTTCACAAATCTTTGTGAATAGAGAGCAATACACAAGCCACACAACACTGTTGGAAGGATGCGTGACTTATGAGTATCAACATAGAATTTTCAGTCAATGGACAGTAAACTCTTATTGTTTATGCAACAGCCCTGAGTGAATTAAAAGGAATTCGAAAACAAAACTTTCCCTAATGAATATTTTACTGCTTTAAATTGTGAAGTGTTTTGAGAACTGATTAGGAAGATTATCAAGTACATACTAATAAACCCTAATCCTAAAACTCAAATTAAAATCTAATAATAATGTGTAGCACTAAATATTTGTTCTATTACTCTAAATAGTATGTGGCTAAAATTTAAATCCTATTAATCATAGAATATGTTCTCATGTAAAGCTAGTATAACACATGTAAAGTTCTTATTTTCCCATTTGATTTCTTTCATTGGAATACCAAAACACTACTTTCTTTCCAGAGAGAAATGTGTTGAAATAATTACACATTTAGGACTGGAAATCCCAAGGGATTAGTTATGGATACAGAGCTTGCAAGTTTCTAGGTCACTGAATGGCATTTGAAATCAAACCCACGGGGACTAAAGAGTATTGTCAGGAGGGGCTGTTCAATGACCTTTATCATATGTTCCCAACAAGAGACAGGTGTCCTCTGTTGCTGATCATCTGGTTTAAAAAGCAAGAACAAAAAAGTCTATGATTGCTTCTAAAAAGGTCCTTCAGGTATTTGTCTGAGCATAACATCGAGGATGGACAAGTCCACATAGAGTCCACATAGACAATATATACTATCTTGCTTTCTCTTTCACTCTGTCTAACGCACATGCACTTACATCCGTATAATTTTTATGAAAATGAGTTATCATAAATATGATTCACAAAATTGTGCAATTATTTAATTAAATTTACCCTGTAAGGGCAAAATTAAATTTTAAGAGGAATTAAGATTTAATTTCACATGACTCATAATAAATGATCTGTAAAAAGAAGAATATATACATTTTTGAGATTATGAAGCATGCAAGTTGCAAAATAGCTTGAACCTGCAGTTGCTCAAGCAGACATTCCTCTGGTTTGGAAACTTTTGAGACATCGTGAAAGATGCATTTTAAAGTTATGGTGAGTAGTGAGGAAAGGGAGACAATGAAGGATAAGAGAAAATGGCAAGAATAGTGCACCACGTGCCGAGTGAAGGATGAAATTAAATTAAATGCATTTCCTTTGTTATAAGTGTTGTTTTAGAATTAAAATGAAACAGATTCTTTGTGTTAGCTACTGCAGAACAATATTCATAAAATCCATGAAATAACGTTGGATTGCGGGGAAGAGTTCCAGCACTCCCCACCTCATCAAGAAGAGGAGTAAATCCAATGTAGAGTTTCTGTTACTTATTTTGGCCACAATCAGTATGGAGACTTGTGTCTGGTATTCAAATCATCCTTCTACATAGCATACTAATTTTAGCTAAGCTCCTTCTTTGAAAAATGTGCTTTAAAAAAAATTAGAGCTGCTATACAAAGACTTGAGAGTGAGATGGGGAAAGAGAGCCTGTGGTTGATGAAATGCAAATGAGGCTTGGCTCAGACAGCTGGCTGCTTTGGGATGCCATCGGTGATAAATGGTTCTTAAAACATGAGCAGGCATCAGACTCCTGATTCAGTGTCATAGTGGAAAAAACAGCACTATTACTAGGTGCTTCCTTTAATTAATGCACACTACTGCATTAGTCCGGACACTGCCGATAAATGGGAAAGAAGTGATATCGGAGGTAATATCAGGAATCTTTCAACCTTGAAGCTGGGATGTGTTGGCCAAAAGCTGCAGTATCGTAAGAGGTTTAATTGTATTTGTAATGTACCAGTGCACCATGACAAAAATGGGGAGATAGTGTAGTCAGGACCAGGAAAGCTTGTGATAAATGAGAAAGAATGAGTGATTACACAGCCAGCATGACTGCGGAAACAGACAAAAACAAGCAAATGGAAAGGGGAAATTTAGCCACCAGTGCAATTTGAACAGAAGAACTCAGAGGAACTTTAAAGTAGACAAAACTGTACTGATACTATTCGATATTTCAGAGTTTATCAGAGCTGAAGGATATGCACAAAAAAAAGTAAAATAAACCAGAAGCTTCCCAGCATGTTGTAAAATAGTCTGTGCCTTTTTTTTTGTTTTAAAAAATAAAATTGTAATGAATCACTTGAGTCACAATGTTACAAAGTAATTCATGCTTAAGTTTCCATCATACAGCACCAATCCCTTCACCAGCATCCATTTCCCACCACCAATATCACTAGTTTCCCTCCCGCTCCCAACCTGCCTCTATGGT
Organism: Sorex fumeus; assembly: GCF_029834395.1. Classification (NCBI taxonomy): domain Eukaryota; kingdom Metazoa; phylum Chordata; class Mammalia; order Eulipotyphla; family Soricidae; genus Sorex; species Sorex fumeus. The sequence continues at coordinate 14,965,024 of NW_026606172.1, forward strand.
GTGCACATTTCCACTTCACCATTGTCTGACCATTCCCTTCCCTGACTATTTCCCTCACACATAAGCATATATAATCTAGAAAGAATAACATTAAAACACATATGCAAACAGATGCATTACATTTTAAACAAAATATTTCTACTCCTTGTCATCTTTTAAGAGGGTCAGCTTGCCCTTGGCTCAAATTTCCACTTAAAATCAAATGAAATCTATGAGATTATGTTAATAATTTAAATAAGTCACATCAAATTCAGATTTTCTTAATATATAAACCAGTAGATAATTTTATGCAACAGGAAATTAATAAAATTGCTCTAAAATCTCACAATGGGCCTCAATAAGAATTTCCTTAAATAACATCTTCTTTCTCATTTAGTAATTACAATCACCTCTAGACATACAACAGCCACCATCCTATGCTCTGTTTCTATTTATTTTGCTTATTTTAATTCCATGTAGAAATAATACAGACATATCACTTTCTCTTTGTCTCTGTCTTGATTATTTCACTTAATAACACCAACCAGCTTTAACCCTGTTGTAAATGGCTGGATTTCCTTCTTTAAAAATTAACAGTGTCTAACCATCTATTCACATTATTTATCTCATATCTTATACATACATACATATGTGTACATAACTCACTTTTTTATCTACTCAGTCATTCATTGATGAACATTTGGGTTGTTTCCATGCCTTGGTTATTATAGATAGTGTTCCAGTGAATGCTAAAATACAGGTATCTCTTTGACACATTTTATTTTTTAAATACAAACCCAGAATTAGATAGTTGGATTGTGGATTATGTTACTAAAATATAACTACAAATGCTTAATTTTAATTTCTTGAGGAACTCCCATACTTCTTTCTATATTGCCAGAATCAATTTAAATTCCTACAGTGTAGAAAACATTATTTTCTCACATTTCCTTGTCAGCATTTGATAGTCTCTTGTCTAATTGCGCTTAGTCAATACTGGTGTGCTAATACTTTTTCCAATTTCATAGGCAGTTTTTTTATTTGCTTAGTGGCTTTATTTGCTTTATTTGTTTATTTGCTTGATGGTTGCTGTTTTACTATTCTTTTTTTTAGTTCATTGTTAGTTAGTTTGTTTTTTTGTTTGTTTTTACTGTTTGGGTGATACCTGGCAATGCACAGGGGTTAGTCCTGGCTCTGCACTCAGAAATTCCCCCTGGCAGTGCTCAGGGGACCATATGGGGTGCTGGGAATAGAACCTGGGTCATCCACATCCAAGGCAACTGCCCTACCCACTGTGCTATTGCTTCAGCCTCAGGTTTTAATGTTTTTTTTAATTCTTTTATTGAATTTTGTTGTCTTTGTGTCTGTGTCAAATCAAAAATCTTCTCTTTCTCTCTCTTTCTCCTCTACTTCCTCCTCCTTATTCTTCTTCATTTTCTCATCTTCATCTTTTTCTTCTTCCCATCTGTTGAATTATAGTTCCAAGCATTTTAGGCTTAACATTGGGGTGTCCTTTCTCCTTTCAAAAGGAGCTTATGTTACACCCACCAAAGTGATCCTAGGCATACCCAATCCCATGGGCACACTCCCAATTCTCCATGTTTATCTTTAACCTCTTCTTTCTGTTCATCTTCCCCTGTATGTTAGTCACAAATATCTCCAAATCAGACAGTGTAACTTATAAAGTCAAAACTTCTGATGGCTCTGGATTTTGTATATGTAAGTAAAATGTTGTTTTCTCTTTCATTTTTGTCCTTTGCATATTTTTTACTTTAGAGAAATGTCCTTTTTGTATAGACACAGGAAGATAGTTAATGCTATGCTTTTGTAATATGATAGTTAATTTATTCTGCATAATATTTACTCCTGAGTGCCCATCATATTTATTTGACTTAAGCCTCAGAGACCCTTAGATTGACCTTAGTTTCTTACTTATTTCCCAAAGATGGGTCCCCTCAAGGGATTGAATACTTGAGGCAAGCCATAAGCTACCTGGCTTTGACATGGGAAAGCCTAACCCCCATAAGAAGTATAATAAGTTTATAGAATGATCATTGAACAAACTCTGATGTAACACAAAAAGAAATAAATGAATAAGGATCCTATTTGGGTTAGGAATTACTAACCTGGCAACAGGACTGCGGTCTGGGAATATAGCACGATTTTCCCAGGAAAAACCAGTCATTACCATGAGTCCAGAGAGATGATTTAAGCTTGGGCTATAGATATAAGCCTATATTTCTTATGGTGTTTATACAAAATGATTATAAATATTTGTAAAAAGCAAATTTAATATGATTGTTTAAATGGATTACCAAGGAAAGGAAAGGAGAAAGCAATATGTCATTACATGGAATTCCATACTTAGGCAGATCTCCAAGAAGGAATATAGAGTGTTGGAGCCCCTGGATGAAATTCCATCCATGGGTTAATTCCTAAAAGCAATTTCCCTGAAGGAGGGGCTTTACACCTATTCATTGTTTATATTAATGTTTAACAATCACAGATCAGATCACAGATCATCCTGTTATTCGTCGATTGCCTCGAGCAGGCCCCAGTAACGTCTCCTTCATCCTAGCCCTGAGATTATATTCAAGGCTCTTTAGGAGAATGAGACCCATCATTGTTACTGGTATTTGGCATATTGGGTACGCCACGGGGAGTTTGCCAGACTCTGCCGTGTGGGCAGGCTACATTCGGTAGCCTGCCAGTTTGTCAAAGTAGGAATGAGATGTCATAATAAGATTCGCGGCCGCGTGGTTCCGGGAGCTGGTTTTTATAGTCTCAGAGTCTTGGCCGCTGATGGGATTACACGGCGCCAAGGGGCCAGTTGGTGGGTGTGACCCCCGCCTACTGGAATTTGGAGGATCTGGGTGGAGGATGCTTGACTCCAGTCCGAGTAGGCTTGGAGATCTCGGCCCCGGAACCCACGGGGTTGTGTGTAATTGCTGTCCCACAATCCTTCACAATTTCTCTATAATAATGCAGATAGACTTGAATAAAGTGCCACTGTTTACCAATATGTGGACCCATTCCTGTGACCATCAGCCATGGGGATGGTCATCAGCTCCAAAACCACCAGGGAACCACTGCTCTGAGGGACAGTGACTTGGACAACTGGCACCCAAACAGATGTCCTGGAACTAAGGAACTCATGCATTCCATCAAGACAACACCTTATGCTGATGGAGAAAAGAGGTACTTTCATTATAATATATTGTTTCTTCAGCCCTGGCTGGTCACCATGTGGTGCTTTAGGGAGACATACAAAGTTGGGGGTCAAATTCTGGATCTTACAGATGCTAGGTATATTCTCTAATATAATCCAGACCCCACAAACAAGTTCCTCTCTTTTTACAACTTTAAAGATTTTCTCCTTGACTTAAATGTTTAACAATTAATGTGAGTGTCTTTAGATTATTCTTATTTGAAAACTTTTTGAATGACTTCTGAATATGTGTCTGTTTCTTTTCCCAGGTTAGGGAATACTTCATTTTAAACCTTTTAATTTCTCTCTTTTATTCTAGAAACTCTATAATATGTGTATTAGACCTATCAAAGTTTCCTATACATGCCTTAAAGTAATATATAATTTTCTTTTCTTTCTTTCTCTCATTGGATAAATTTCATTGTGCAGCTTCAAATATGTTAATCTTTTTTAAAATCTAATCTGATAAGATGTCATAAAAAATCTTTTATGACATCTTATCATCTCATTCCTACTTTGGACAAACTTGCAGGCTACCGAATGTAGCCTGCCCACAGGGCAGAGTCTGGCAAACTCCCCGTGGCGTACCAAATATGCCAAATACCAGTAACCATGATGGGTCTCATTCTCCTAAATAGCCTTGAATATAATCTCAGGGTTAGGATGAAAGAGACGTTACTGGGGCCTGCTCGAGGCAATTGACGAATAACAGGATGATGAAATGAAAAATGAAATCTAATCTGATATTGCACCACACTTTAAATTTCATTACTATGATATTCAACCCTTAGTTTTCTGCTTTCTGCTGCATATTTTTCTCTCAGCTAATTTTCTTAATATTTATTTATTTATTTTTAGTTTGGGATCAACACCTGAAAATGCTCAGGGGTTACTCCTGGCTCTGCATTCAGGGATCACTCCTGCTGGTACTCAGGGACTGTACAAGATGTCAGAGACTGAATCCAGGTCAGTCATATGCAGGTAAACCTACTCTTAGTATTTATTGATCTGCTAATTTTTACAAATAGATTTGTGGCTCTCATTTTAAAATCTGCCAGATAAATAATATCTCTGATCAAAATTAGTTTCAAGATATGTGTTTTAAGTTATTAAAACATTCCTTTCCCCCTAATTTTCTTTGCTGTTTATCATTTTCTTTATCAAATAATTTTTTTCTGCTCATTAAAGAAAACAACCACTGTTTCCAGTTTTGGTGTGATGAAGAGTTTGTCTATATGTATAATAAAAGTACATATGCTTATTCAAATGGCCAAATATATATTTCTAGCTTATGTTTGATCTATCCAGTTAGTATCTCACTTTTCCCCAAATTCTTGGAATTCAATTCTTGAAAGTGATGATGGCAAGTTTCATTTGCAATGTGAGTGAGGTGACTTTTGAAGCACTGATAAATGGAACTGGATGTCTGGATGACCAACCCTGTGATTAGAGGTCAGGAATTGTAGCCTATTCAGGACCTCAACAAAGGAAGAGGGGTGAAGATTGAGGTCTATGGCAAATGCACAGTGATCCATTCCTAATAGTGAAGTAAGTCTTATTTAAAACCCAAGGTGTTAGCCAGAGTGATAGTATAGCAGGTAGGGCATTTTTCTAGCATGCAGTCAGCCAGATTCAACCTCCAGTACACCATTTTGTCTGCCAAACTTGCCAGGATTGATAGTGGAGCATGGAACCAGGAATAAGCCCTGTGCACCGCTGGGTGTGGGAGGAAAAAAAGTCAAGATGATGGAATCTGGAGAACTTCTAACTTTGGTGAACCTTGGAGATTTGGGGAAAATGGCCCACTTGGCAAGGGATGCGAACCACTCACACTTCTACCATATATTATCCTAAAGACATCTTTCAACTAGCTCACCCTGAAGCATGTTCTTTGGAATGTTAGTGATCTAGTGAGTAAATGATTTTCTGAATTCCATAACTACTCTAGGAAATTGGCAAAACATGAAAAGAAAGTATTGGAACCTGTGACTTAAGCTCAGAAAATAATGAGGTCTTGTGAATGTAAATTTAAAATTGAAGGAAGAGGCCATAATAACCTGCAGTCTGTAGTTTTATAGTCAGAAGAAGAAACATGCATGGATCTGTGGACAATTCTAAAGATGATAATAGTGTAGGTAGTGCTATTTACCTTTAATCTTTTGGTAAATAGCAGAACTGAGTTGAATTCCCAGATCCCTATCAGGTTTTTAAGAATGCTTTGTCATATAGAGTATACCTATAGAATAATGTTGCAATTGGATCCAGAAAATCTTCCACTTGGTCTTGACAAACTAGTCTTGTAGAACATATCACGATCACGATCACGATCATCCTGTTGTTTGTCGATTGCCTCGAACAGGCACCAGTAACTTCTTCTTCCTAGCACTGAGATTTTAAAAGAGCCATATTCAATGCTCTTTCAGGGCTAGGAGAATGAGACTTATCATTGTCACTGGTGTTTGGCATATTGAGCACAACACGGGAAGTTTGCCAGACTCTGCGTGCAGGCAGGATACTTTCGGTAGCCTGCTGGGTGCTCCAAAGTAAAAATGAGATAATAAGATGTTGCGCAGCTGCAAGGGGCCACACGCTTCCAGGAGGTGGGTTTTATAATCTCTGGATCTTGGCCGTTGATGGTGTTACACAGCAGTTGGTGCGTATAGCTGTCTAACCACTGGAAGATGGGGGATCTGGGTGGAGAAGGCCCAGTTCTGATCCAAGTAGGCTTGGTGATCTCAACCCTAGGACCCGCATGCCTGGGTTCCTCTGCCAGTTCCTTCATGTATGAGGCTTGTCTGAACATGTGGAGAGTGGTCTCGGCATGGTTCTGAAGTAACTATGCAAAGGACATAAGGAGAAGAGAAAAATAATATTTACAAGCTCCCTGTGGCAAGGCAGAAAGGACAAAACAATGTTATTCTACAGGGAAGGAGAGGAGGACTCTGTCAAACAGCACTCTCTATAAAGGCCTTATTTTAATTCCTGAGGTGATAAAAAAAAGAAGAAAAAGAAAAAGTAGGGGTTTTGTGAAATTTACAAAGATGTTTTATTTTCTTTTTTTATTGAATCACTGTGAGATACACAGTTACAATTTTTTTCATGATTGGGTTTCAGTCATACAATGTTCTTACACCTGTCCCTTCACCAGTGTATATTTTCCACCACCAGTGTCCCCAATTTTTCTCCCTCCTCCCAACATTTTCCCTCTTGCTCTCTCTCCCTCTCTTTCTTTCTCTCTCCCTCTCTTCCTCACCTCCTCTCTCTCTTTCTCTCTCTCCCTCTCTCCCCTACCTTCTCTCTCTCTCTCTCTCTCTCTCTCTCTCTCTCTCTCTCTCTCTCCCCTACCTTCTCTCTCTCTCTCTCATTTTGGGCATTCTGCTTTACAATATAGATACTGAAAAGTTATCATGTTTGTCTCTTTACCTACTTTCAGCACTCAGTTCTTATCCGGAGTGATCATTTCGAACGATCACTGTCATAACGGTCCCTTCTCTATTCTAACTGCCCTCCCTGCATACCACCTGTGGCAAACTTCCAAACGTGGAATAGTCCTCCTGGTCCTTGTTTCTACTGTCCTTCGAGTATTAGTCTAATACTAGTTTTATGTCCACAAATGAGTGCAGTCATTCTGTCTTCCCTTTCCTTCTGACTCCATAGGTATTTTAATGTAGATATATAATGCAGGTATATAATCTACCAAAGATTGGGATCTAGGAAAAATTGGTAATTGAGTCATTTTCTATCTATATAATTTGGAGATTAGTTTTTCAGCTATAAAGCAAAGAAATAGAAGCTAAAATATAAGATTGTTTGCATGACAGCGATAATTAAATGTTATGTGAAATTTATGAAATATGAAATAATCAGTGTGAAATACACAATAGATAATTAGTCTGTTTCACATTCTGCATAATTCTACAAAGTATTAGATTCTAAAAGAGGTCATTTGTTAACTTTTAAAAATTATTATAGTATAGGGGGGTTTGGTGCCACCAGCAGATCAATCTGTACTTATGAGGGGAGTGCATCAGCAGCCTGATAGCGCCTATAGACTTCCAGATATCCCAAAATTGCTGCTGTGCCTCTGGCCAGACCCAAAAAACTTGGGGCAAAGGTTACCAAGAAAGTAAATGGCCAAAAGTTAGATATGTGGGAGACATGCCCACAAACCACCTCCAGCTCAGCTATACAATTGGAGGAATGGCCTCTCTGGTTCCTGACCGGACTGCTTAATGGTCATGATCCCAGAGATTCAGAAACCAGTCTCGAAACCCAACAGCTTTTGGCAGAAATGTGTCTGGTCCTTGCAGTAGGTTACCAGCACCTGGCCACCCAGGTGGTAATAGGTTTCGTGCCTTGGCCTGTTCCCCCTGACAGCCAACTGGTCATCACCGTCCAGAGGTCACTGGACAGTCAGGTTTAGGCCCACAGTGACGAGACATGTGAGGCCTAAAGGGATGGGGGTTGAGCCGCCCCTTTCCTCCCCATCCCAACGAGATCCAGAGTCGCTGCCCACAAACAACCTCTCTGACTTCTGATCAAGCTGCTTAACGGTCATGATCCCAGAGACTCAGAAACAAATCTCGAAACCCAGTGGCTTTTGGCAGAAACGTGTCTGGACCACGCAGTAGGTTATTGTCTCCAGGCCACCCCAGGGGAAAAAGGGTGCTGTCCCTCCGCCTGCTCCCCCTTGGTGGCTCAGTGACCCCCATCTGCCAGAGGCCATTGAATAGCCAGGTTTGGGCCCGCAGTGAAGAGACACGTGGGGCCTCATGGGATGGGGGTGGATCCGGCCCTTTCCTTCCTGTCCCACGTAGACCCCCTAGTCGCTGCCTACAAACGGCCTCTCTGGCTCCTGATCAAGCTGCCATTGATCCCAGAGACTCAGAAACAAATCTCTGAACCCAGTGACTTTTGGAACAAATGCGTCCGAACCCGCATTAGGTTACTGTCGCCAGGCCACCCCAGGGGGGAAAGGGAGCTGTCCCTCTGCCTGCTTCCCCTAGGTGGCTCATTGGCCACCATCCTCCAGAGGCCATTGGACAGTCAGGTTTGGGCCCTCAGGGAAAAGATACGTGGGGTGCAGTCAGCCCTTTTGTCTCCATCCCAATGTGACCCCAAGTTGCCTCCCACGAACGTCCTTTCTGACTCCTCATCAAGCTGCTTAATGGCCATTGAGCCCAGAGACTCAGAAACAAATCTCGAAACCTAGTGGCTTTGGGCAGAAATGTTACTGTCTCGAAACCCAATGGCTTTTAGCAGTAGGCTACTGTCGCTGGGCCACCCCAGGGGGGAAAGGTGCTGTCCCTCCACCTGCTCCCCCTTGGCAGTGGCCGCCATCTGCGAGGGGCAATTGGACAGTCAAGTTTGGGTCTGCAGTGATGAGATACGCTGGGCCTCATGAGATGGGGGTGAATCTAGCCCTTTCCTCCCCACCCCAATAAGACCTCAAGTCTTGGATGGCCTCTCTGGCTCCTGATCAAACTGCTTAACGGCCATGATCCCAGCATCTCAGAAACAAATCTTGGAACCCAGTGGCTTTTGGCAGTAATGTGTCCGGACCCCGTATAGGTTACTGTCGCCAGGCCACCCCAAGGAGAAAAGGGTGCTGTCCCTCTGCCTGCTCCCCCTTGGTGGCTCGGTGGCCACCATCCGCCAGAGGCCATTGGACTGTCAAGCTGGGATGAGACACACGGGGCCTCACGGGATGAAGGTGGGGTCAGTCCTTTCCTTCCCGTCCCAACGAGACAAGACCCTGAGTTGCCGCCCACAAACGGCCTTTCTGGCTCCTGATCAAGCTGCTTAACAGCCATGACCCCAGAGACTCAGAAACAAATTTCGAAATCCAATGGCTTTTGGCAGAAATCCCTCCAGATTTAAGTGTTAAAATTTCAAAATTTAAAATCGTGCGGCCACTACTGCAGCCATGCAACATCATATGTTATTCATAACTAGCAGTAGAAAACAAATTGTCTACTGTTGCCTTTTCAGCAGATGTGATGTTGTGGTAAAATCTCAAATAATAATGGTGGGTCTGGTGTCAAAATATTGAATGTAATTGAAGTAGACAGAGAGTAACGTGGAAATCATCTGCCCCACAGGTAGGGGACGGTGTGGGATGGGGGTAAACTGGGGTTTTTGGTGGTGGAGAATGGGCACTGGTGAAGGTATGGGTGGTTCATTGTATGACCAAGTTTAAACCCGAAAGCTTTGTAACTGCTCTCATGGTGATTCAATAAATAAAATTATAAAAAATTTAAAAAAATAAGTAAGGTGGAGTTCATGCCCAATTCAATCAGCTAATCAGTGGCTGAATAAATAGCAGTACTCCTACATAAAAAAGAAAAACCAAAAAATTATTATAATATAATAAAAATGTATCAATGTGATCAACTAGGCTTATTAATCAATTTTCAATTTCCATTAACAATCTAAAATATCATATCTATATGAATTAATATTTTATCAACAAAAATTTAGCTAATATGACTCATACAAATATTTTATTTTGGAGTTTAAGATTTGAAAATATTCTTCTTTGAGATATATACCAATACACACAATATCAACTCACATGCACACGTATATGTTTTTATATATAAATACATTTATAAATAACATTGTAACACTGTCCTCCCATTCTCCAAGAATATGTTTAAGTAGGCGCCAGTAATGTCTCCATTTGGAGACGTGTAGTTACTGTTTTTGGCATATTGAATATGTCATGGGGAACTTGCCAGGCATTGCCATATGAGCAGGATACTCTCAGTAGCTTGCCGGACTCTCCAAGAGGAATGGAGGAATGGGACCCCGGTTGGCCATGCACAAAACAGATGCCCTACTCACTGTACTATCGCTCCAGTCCATTTATAATATACGTATATATTTATAAATTTACATATAGAGCTATAATATAAGATAATTATATAAACTATATTTATAAGCATATCTGTCCATAACTATATCTTTTGCACACATCAATTCATATTTATACATATGTAAAATATATATATATCTATTAAAGTAGAAGGTGATATTGTGATCTTTAGTGCCATAGCAATACATTTTTATTTAACCAAGAACAGATTCTTCCCCTGGGATTTTTAGGGGTTTTTTTTTGTTTTGTTTTGTTTCTTCAGGTCACACCTGGAGATGCACAGGGTTACTCCTGGCACATGCACTCAGGAATTACTCCTGGAAGTGCTTGGGGCACCATCTGGAATTCTGGGAATGGAACCCAGGTCAGCCGCGTGCAAGACAAATGCTCTTTCCGCTGCGCTGTCACTGCAGTCCTGGGACTTTTAGTTTTAAAGCTAATCTATAGACGTCCTTTTCTGTTATTTCAAGGCAAATTTTTTTGAGTTATAATACAAATTTCAAGTAGTTAAACAGTGCTCAATAAGGCCCAGTTAAATGGATTGTTATCTTTAATTATCTGTCTGGTAATGACCGAGATTAATTAAATATATAGAAAAATGTGTTAATTATCTCTTCAGAATCTAAAGACTCACATCTATCTCTTGAATTTTAATCAATAATGCTGATTTTAGAATTGAGTGCATTATTTCTAATGTAAAGTCATTAGTCTCTAACTTTTTTTTAAATAGTTCCAGCTAAGATCAAGCAATCTTTGTAATTTGTTAGAAACTTTTTTTAATACAACATTAAAGCTATTTCAAGTAGTTGGAGTAACTGGAAAACTTAGAATTTTTCTTTTTTTTTTTTTAACTTGTCCTTTAAATGGCTCCTCAAGGAAGATGGATTGGCCTAGGGTAGGTTATAATTCTTTTTTCTACAATGTTCATGGCATGCACTAATGAAAATGTTCACCTTTATGTTCCTCTTGATTATAACTAAGAAATTTTTGGTGCTACATAGGCATAAATTTTTGTTTCTTGATTGGAAAAGGGCAGACTGGTTGTGGAGTCTAATTGCTGAAAGATGAAATTTGAGAACTAGAGGTCATTCTGAAGTTATAATTCTTTTCTATATTCTGACAAATAACTAAAATTCCATTTTTTTAAATTTGAGGTTACACATTACTTTCTGAGGTTGCCTCATATGTTAACACTTTCAAAACAACTACATACATTTACAGTGATTCATCTTTTAACATAATTTAAATATGGCACATATGAATTTGCTGAAGGACATTTTCTGTGCTCTATAGCAGTAAATGAACAATCAGAAAAAAAAAACTTTAAAAAAAAGACCAAGGTATTATTGTTTCACTAATGAAAAGAAATAATCTCTGCGTCTTGGCCGTTGATGGGACCAAACTTGTGCTGGCGGCAGCTGATGGGTGTGACGCCTACCTACTGGAAGATGGAGGGTCTAGGTGGAGAAGGCCCAGTCCCAATCCGAGTAGGCTTGGAGACCTCAGCCTCGTGACTCACACACCTGGGTTCCTTTGCCAGTTCTTTCATGCATGAGGCCCTTCCAGATGTGTGGAGAGTGGTCCCAGCATGGCTGTGGCTGGCTCCGGAGGTACTCATCTGCTGAAGCTCTATAAAACCCAGCTCCCGAAGGAGAACAGTACAGAGTCTCCTGCCCCCACGCCTGTCTGTCCTCCCCAGAGCCCCTTGGAGGGGGGGAGAGTTGAGTCCCCCCCCACCCCGTGCCCCGAGCAGAGCCCCAGCAGCTGAGGACCTCCGAAGCCAGCCACGGCCACGCTGGGACCACTCTCCACACGTCCGAACGGGCCTCATGCATGAAAGAACTGGCAGAGGAACCCAGGCATGAGGGTCACGGGGTTGAGGTCTCCAGGCCTACTTGGATTGGGACTGGGCCGTCTCCACCTAGACCCTCCACTTCCAGTAGGTAGGCATCAAACCCACCAGATGCCACCAGCGCAGGTTGGTCCCATCAACGGGCAAGATGCAGAGACTATAAAACCCAGCTCCCAGAAGCAAATGCGGCCATGCGACATCTTATTATCTTATTTTTCCTTTGGAGAACCTGGCAAGCTACCAAAAGTATCCTGCCCACATGGCAGAGTCTGGCAAACTTCCCGTGTCATATTCAATATGCCAAATACCAGTAACAATGATGGGTTTCATTCTCCTAATCCTGAAAGAGCATTGAAATGGCTATTTTAAAATCTCAGGGTTGACTCCTGACGGCAGCGCCCATCTCATCTTAAATCCAGGTCAGCACAGCTGCCGGCTCGCGACCCTGGGACCTCCATATTTCCCTGCAGGACCCCAGGTGTCCCCCGAGATGCCTGAAGAGAAGCAGTTTTGAGCGTCTGCCCTGCCCTCTTCTCTCCTGACGGCGGCGCCCATCTCATCTTAAATCCAGGTCAGCACAGCTGCCGGCTCGCGACCCTGGGACCTCCATCTTTCCCTGCAGGACCCCAGATGTCCCCCGAGATGCCTGAAGAGAAGCAGTTTTGAGCATCTTCCCTGACCTCTTCACTCCTGACGGCGGCGCCCATCTCATCCCAAACCCAGGGTTCTGTAGAGGCGTGGCCTCCTCAAAAGTGGACGTGGCCTCAAAGTGGATGTGGCTTAATTTCCAGCCACAGGTTGTTTTCCCATACTAAGGAACCTAGTCCCCAAGGAATCTAGTTCCCAACCTACTCAGCAATATGAAGAAACAAAGGAAATCTCCAACACAAGGGGAGAACAACGAAAACAATCTAGACCATTCTGTCAATACAGCTCACCTAAGGGACCTCTCTGACATAGAATTCAGATACGAAGTCATCAAGATGTTCAATCAACTCAATGAAACAGTCAGACAGACAGCCAATAACACCACAGAAAAAATTGACAAATTACAAGAAGAAATGAGGGCAGAAATGTCACGATTAAAAGATTCCATAGATGAAATGAGAAACTCAGTTTCTTCTCTTAAAAATAGAATGACCACAGCTGAAGAGAGAATCAGTGACCTGGAAGATCAGCTGCAAAAAGCCAACACGCAACAACAAACAGTGGCAAGGGACCTCAAAATGGCTCTACAGAGAATCAGAGTCCTAGCAGATGACTCCAAGAGGAACAATATTAGAATCATGGGACTACCTGAACCTCAGGGAAACAATCCCAACGAAAAAAACACCATCAAACAAATCATTGCTGAAAACTTCCCAGAGCTGCACAATGCAGCCATTCAGGTTCAAGGAGCCTGAAGGGTGCCAGCTACAAGAGACCCCAAAAAAACACTCCAAGACATATCATAGTTAGAATGATCGATACTGCCGATAGAGACACAATACTGCAAGCAGCAAGAGCAAAGAAGGAAATCACATACAAAGGAGCATCCCTTAGATTCACAGCAGACCTATCAGAGGAAACCCTACAAGCCCGAAGGCAGTGGCGAGATATAGTCAAAAAACTCACGGAAATGAATGCTTCCCCAAGAATACTCTACCCGGCTAAACTCTCCCTCAAAATCGAAGGAACAGTACACTATTTTATAGACAAACAGCAGCTCAGGAACTTCAGAGACTCAAAACCAAACCTAAAGCAAGGCCTAAAGGGGCTACTATAAGAAAAGACAAACCCTACAACCACAAAACACCCACACAGAAACATGACACAAAACCCCATAACCATTCTCTCTCTCAATGTCAACGGTCTAAATTCACCAGTTAAGAGACACAGAGTGCCAAAATGGATACAGAGACAGAACCCAACATTCTGCTGCCTACAAGAAACTCACCTCAACAGCCAGAGCAAACACAGACTCAAAGTCAAAGGATGGAAAACCATCCTGCAAGCACACAACTCCCTCAAAAAAGCTGGGGTGGCCATACTAGTATCCGACAACATTAATTTCACCTTGAAAAAGATTAGAAGGGACAGTGAAGGCTATTTTCTCTTCATCAAGGGATACGTACTGCAGGCTATCGAATGTAGCCTGCCCACAGGGCAGAGTCTGGCAAACTCCCCGTGGCATACCAAATATGCCAAATACCAGTAACAATGATCGGTCTCATTCTCCTAAAGAGCTGTGAATATAATCTCAGGGCTAGGATGAAAGAGACGTTACTGGGGCCTGCTCGAGGCAATCGACGATTAACAGGATGATGGAATGAAATGATACGTACAACAGGAAGAAATCACACTCTTAAATGTATACGCACCTACTGAGGGAACAGCTAAATATTTAAAACAACTGCTAACAGATTTTAAGGAGGACATCACTACCAACACAATAGTACTTGGAGACTTCAACATCGCCTTATCACCTCTGGATAGATCAACAAGAACAAAACCCAGCAAGGAATTATTGGTTTTGAAAGAAGTAATAGAAGAGAAAGGGCTTATGGACTTATACAGGGCTTTACACCCCAAAAAGAAAGAATACACATTCTTCTCCAGCGCGCATGGAACATTTTCCAAAATAGACCATGTGCTAGGACACAAAACATACTTCAACAGAATCAGGAAGATAGAAATAGTATCAGCCATCTTTTCAGACCATGATGCACTGAGGATAGAAGGGAATCACACAAAGACACGGAGAACCAAATCAAACACCTGGAAATTAAACAACTCGATGCTGAACAATGAGTGGGTCAGGAACGAAGTCAAGGATGAAATCAAAAGATACCTGGAAACAAATGAGAATGAAGACACAAACTACCAGAACTTATGGGATGCAGCGAAAGCTGTATTAAGGGGAAAATTTATAGCTCTGCAAGCATATCTTAAGTCAATAGAAACGATGCACATAAACTATTTGACCTCACAGCTCAAGACCTTAGAAAAGGATCAACAGAAAGAGCCTAAATCAGGCAGAAGGAAAGAGATCATAAAACTTAGAGCAGAAATCAACGACATGGAAAACAAAGAAACAATTCGAAAGATCAATGAAACCAAGAGCTGGTTCTTCGAGAAAATAAATAAGATAGATAAACCACTAGCAACACTCACAAAGAAACAGAGAGAGAGAGAACCCTAATAAATCGAATCAGAAATAAGAATGGGGATATCACAACAGAAACTAAAGAAATTCAAGAGATCATCAGAGACTACTTTGAAAGTCTCTATGCCACGAAACACGAGAACCTGGAAGAAATGGATAAATTCCTGGATTCCTACCATCTCCCAAAGCTGAATCAAGAAGATATAAAGTACCTAAATAGACCTATTCACATCAAGGAAATTGAAACTGTAATCAAAAGTCTTCCCAAAAACAGAAGCCCAGGCCCAGACGGATTTACTAGCGAATTTTTCCAAACATTTAAAGAGGACCAATTGCCAATTCTTCTCAAGCTTTTCCAGGAAATTGAAAAAACAGAAACTCTCCCAAACAGCTTCTATGAAGCCCATATCTCTCTAATACCAAAAGGAAACAAAGACACCGCAAGAAAAGAAAACTACAGGCCAATATCCCTGATGAACACGGATGCTAAGATTCTCAACAAAATACAAGCCAATAGAATACAACAACTCATCAAAAAGATCATACATCATGACCAAGTGGGATTCATCCCAGGGATGCAAGGATGGTTCAGCATTCGGAAATCAATCAACATAATCCATCATATCAACAAAAGAAAAGATAAAAATCATATGATCATATCAATAGACGCAGAGAAAGCTTTTGACAAGATCCAGCACCCATTCATGATGGAAACCCTTGCCAAAATGGGGATAGAGGGGACTTTCCTCAATATAGTTAAAGCCATCTACCACAGACCTACAGCAAACATCATCCTCAATGGGGAAAAACTGAGACCCTTCCCCCTAAGGTCAGGGACGAGACAAGGATGCCCACTCTCTCCACTACTGTTCAATATAGTACTGGATGTACTTGCAATAGCGATTAAGCAAGAAAAAGATATTAAGGGCATCCAGATAGGGAAAGAAGAAATTAAGCTCTCACTATTCTCAGATGACATGATACTATACTTAGAGAACCCTAAAACCTCTACCAATAAACTCCTAGAAACAATAGGCTTGTATAGTAAAGTGGCAGGCTATAAAATCAATACCCAAAAATCCATGGCATTCCTATACGCAAATAGTGAAAGAGAAGAAAGTGACATCAAGAAAACAATCCCATTCACAATTGTGCCCCAGAAAATCAAGTATCTAGGAATCAGCTTAACTAAGGAAGTAAAGGACCTGTACAAAGAAAACTACAAAACGCTACTTCAGGAAATAAAAGAGGACACGAGGAAATGGAAAAATATCCCCTGTTCATGGATGGGGAGAATCAACATCATCAAAATGGCAATACATCCCAAAGCACTGTACAAATTCAATGCAATCCCTATAAGGATACCCATGGCATTCTTCAAAGAAATGGAGCAAACACTCCTGAAATTTATATGGAACAATAAGCCCCCACGAATAGCTAAAGCAATTCTTGGGAAAAAGAAAATGGGAGGAATCAACCTCCCTAACTTCAAACTCTACTACAAGGCAGTAATAATTAAAACAGCATGGTACTGGAACAAAAGCAGAGCTGCAGACCAATGGAACAGAGTTTAATATACTGACATTTCTTCCCAAACATATAATCATCTAATTTTTGATAAGGGGGCAAGAAAAGTGAAATGGAGCAGGGAAAGCCTCTTCAACAAACTGTGCTGGCAAAATTGGACAGCTACATGCAAAAAAGTGGGCTCAGATCTCTGCCTAACACCATGCACAAAAGTAAGATCAAAATGGATTTATGACCTCAACATCAGACCAGAATCCATAATGTTTATTGAAGACAAAGTCGGCAAAACTCTCCATGATATTGAAGCTAATGGTATCTTCAAAGATGTCATGCCACTGGCCGAGCAAGTGAAAACAGAGATAGACAAATGGGACTATCTTAAACTAAGAAGCTTCTGCACCTCAAAAGAAACAGTGACCAAAATACAAAGACAGCCTACAGAATGGGAAAGGATATTCACCAAGTACACATCCGACAAGGGGTTGATATCAAGGATATACAAGGTACTGGTTAAACTCCACAAGAAGAAATCACCCAACCCCATCAAAAATGGGGTGAGGAAATGAACAGAAACTTTCGCAAAGAAGAAATTCGACTGGCAAAAAGGCACATGAGAAAATGCTCTACATCACTAATCATCAGAGAGATGCAGATCAAAACCACAATGAGATATCATTTCACACCACAGAGACTGGCCCACATCCACAAGAACAAAAGCAACCGGTGCTGGCGCAGATGTGGCGAGAAAGGGACCCTCCTTCACTGTTGGTGGGAATGCCGGCTGGTCCAACCCTTTTGGAAAACAGTATGGACGACTCTTAAAAAATTAGAATTTGATCTGCCATTTGACCCAGCTATAGCACTCCTGGGAATATATCCCAGAGAGGCAAAAAGGTATAGTCGAAGTGACATCTGCAATTGTTTGTTCATTGCAGCACTCTTTACAATAGCCAGAATCTGGAAAAAACCTGAGTGCCCAAGAACAGATGACTGGTTAAAGAAACTTTGGTACATTTACACAATGGAGTACTATGTAGCTGTTAGAAAAGATGAAGTTATGAAATTTACATACAAGTGGTACTACATGGAAAGTATCATGTTAAGCGAAATGAGTCAGAAAGAGCGGGATAGACACAGAAAGATTGCATTCATCTGGGGAACATAAAGCAACAAAAAGGGAGATTAACACCCAGGAATGCCTAAGATTAGTACCAGGAATTTTGCTCCATAAATGGAAGGCCAGCCACACGCTCTAGGTGAAAAGGAAGCTCAGATAGAGAAGAGAGTACCAAATGAAGGGTGTTGTGAGAACCCTCCCAGGGTGGGAGAAGCATGCTAAAAGTAGTCGATAGACCAAACATGATTGCCACTCAAAGCCTCTCTTGCAAAACACAGTACCCAAAAGAAGAGAGAGAGAACAAGGGGGAATGCCCTGCCACAGAGGCAGGATGGGACGAGGGGAGGGGGATGAGGGGTGGGAGGGGATGCTGGGACCCGTGGTGATGGATGACGGGCACTAGTGGAGGGATGGGCACTTGATCATTGTATAACTGAAACCCAAGCACAAAATTTGTAAGCCTATAACTGTACCTCATGGTGTTTCACTAATAAAAAAAGAAAAAAAATAAAATCTCAGGGCTAGGAAGAAGGAGACGTTACTGGTGCCTGCTCGAGGAAATCGACAAACAACAGGATGACCGTGATTGTGAATGAAAAGAAATAATTATAGAACACATTAGATATTGATTAGAAAATCAGAAAGATAACTTTTTTCTCTTGTCCAAAATGTGAGATGTATCAGTGGTAAGCATGAGTAACTAAGTAAATGTAATCAATTACATAAGAAAGAGTTTTCATAATAAATATTTTGTCAGTTTCTGTGTTAAAGAATACATATTGCAAATGATCTTAAAAAGTCTCCAAACTTTCAGTTAAGTTTAAATGAATTTATCAGTCATTTTATCTAATTATCTAATGTACACGAACAACACATTTCTTCTTCAATGAAGTAAAAGATAGATAGAGAAATGTTTATTTGACACAACTTATTTGGACCAGTTTAGAAAATTAGAAGTTTGTTGATTTTGATTTATGATAAAAGGAAGAGTAATTTACTTTTCTTATCTTACTTACCTATTTTGAGGATCATGTGACATAATGACAGTAGCAGCACTATAAATATGAGAACTCAGCTGATAAAATAAAAATTAGCACAGTGGTAGGGCGTTTGCCTTGCACACAGCCGGCCTGTCTGAGCCAGGTTCGATTCCTCTGCCCCTCTCAGAGAGCCTGGCAAGCTACAGAGAGTATCTCGCCCACAAGGCTAAGCCTGGTAAGCTACCCATGGCGTATTCAATATGCCTGCCAAACACAGTAACAAGAAGTCTCATGATGGAGACGTTACTGGGCCCACTTGAGCAAATCGATGAACAATGGTAGGTTAGTGCTACATATTGTTTTGAAATGTTTGATATAGTGGGAAAGAATGCCATTTCTGGATTTAGCTTAATTTCATTGTTTTCTTCATCTATGAAGTAAAGAGATTAATATATCCAGATTTGAAATAATTGGAAAACACCTGGTATCTTTCCTAAACTAAGGTATTTGCTGCACAATAAAATATGAATCTTATTGCTAATAATGCAAAACCCATCAAGATCTAAGTGGGAGCAACAGAAGTAAACGATTTCCAGGTGTATATGATATTCAAATTAAAGAGAATCAGATGAGATTTCGAAAATTGTCCACAGAAAATGAGAAACACAGGCAGTAACTCAGAAGAACAAAGACAAGAGAGAAGGAATTGGCAAGAGTCAGGAACATTTATTTTATGTTAGAAGGACATCAACACACAAGTCAGAGTAAAAAGACAGAAGTCTAGCATAGCGATTCTACACATATGATCAGAAAAACATACCAAGATATCTGTGGAAAGTCGACTCTAGACCCATCATCATCTGGCAATGAAACACATTTTCTAAATAGCCAGAGTATTGATAATTCTACAAATTGTATAAAAGTAGAATAGAGAAATTTGATATATGTATACCCAGAAGTTATATGATTAAACTTTACTTCATTAAAAGCCCTTTATATATTAAACTGCATTATTATAAGCACCTTTTCCTCCCTCGTCTTTGCCAGAACCAGGCTAACTACCTGCTATCATCAGCATTAATTCAGACCTTTACTCTTGCCATCCATGTGCAATAAATCCTTTTTTCTTCTATTTTATCTAATTCCTACCATTTTCAAACCCCAAATGAAAGCTGGGTTCTTCCAAGGGACTTTCTCTGAATTCTCTATTACGCTCTAATCCCCCCTTTCTTTGATCTTCTATTGAACTTAAGCTGTAACACTCCATTTAGCACATGCCCCATCTCTAATCTTGTCACATTATGTTAATCTTTCATTCTATTAAGCTTGTAACCCCCTAGTGAGCTCTCTCTCTGGTGAGGAGTGAGAATTGGTTCTCAACTTTCGTTCTACCTCCTTTCAAGTCAAAGAAATTAAGATGACTAGAAAGAAAATTCCTACACTTTCTGCCCAGGAAAGTTCCCGAAGAGAGGTTCCTTCCAGGTAGATTAACTTTGAAAAGAACTGGAGGCTAGGAATGAGGCAAAAGCCATCTTCATGCATTTCAGTTAATTACGTGGATGAGCAATGTTGTAGTCATGTGCAGATTTTCTCCAGCAACTTTCTTGTGTTCATTTTCTCCCTAATGCTCAGACATACATTAATGCAGCAGGAGTGCGGAGAAAGGATTCCTCCCCTCCACTGCCTCATTTACGACAGGGCTGTGTCTTGTTCATTTTTGGCACCAGTGATAGTCTCAAAAGTCATTCTTTACCATGCCCCTAAAGTCAGTCAATTCATTTTTATAAATCTGCTATTTTTAAATGATCAATAAATTCCTGCAGTGATTTCTCTTTGTAGCACCAGGTACTAGTGTAGAAATCAAAGACTATGTTTTGTTTTTATGTTTCATGACTCTGTAAATGTAAAAGTAGAGGATCTAGTAAGATATCAATAAGTGCTTCAATGGTTGTATTATGTATTTTTTTAGGTATCAAATTCCATCCCGCCCCCACCTCAAAATCCAGTCAGTTTAAAACATGAAGCATTTTATCCCACAGTTTTTGAAAGACAGGAAACATGGAATGCTTTTATTGGATTGTACTATCTAGGGTTTGTGCTGAAATCGGCAGAAAATTTGACTGAGAATGGAGGTTCCATTTCCAAGTGCACACACGTGGTTACTATTAGTAGCCCCCAGTTTCTCAATACCCGGGTTTATGTGTTTTACTGCCTATAGCACGACACATGGCCATTGATTCCCCTATCCAAGGGATCTTATGGAACAAAACAGGGAGAGAGAGAGAGAGAGAGAGAGAGAGAGAGAGAGAGAGAGAGAGAGAGAGAGAGAGAGAGAGAGATGCAGGGAGAGAGAGAAAGCCCATCAAAAGGAAAGACTGGATATCTTTTGTCATCTTGCTAAGATTCAAATGCATAGCTTAGAATATATTGTTACATACAGAGTACAACCCTGTTGCACTTTGGGAATAAATTACAATAAAGTTGAAACTGCAGGATCTAGGGCTATCTTGGATACCACACACTCTCTTCCACCACTCCTTGTCTATTCCTGTGAAAAATGCCCTAATCACTTCTGAGTACCCCCGAGCACATATTTTTGGAGTTCCGGCATAATGTCCAGATAATATAGCTATCTAATCACTTCAAAATTAGGGGACACTCTTTGTCTGTAAATATATAAAGGAAGTTCCTTGAATTCAGAACCTCTCAATTTAGAATCCTGTGAACAACACAGAATTGTGATTAGTCTCGCCGTCACTCGAACTTCCCACATCCTGTGAAATTTTCTGATGGACAGAGATAGTTTGATACAGGAGTTCCTATTTTAAAAAAAAAAGAGGGAGTGGACGTTGTAAGTACAGATGTGAGGACGAAACTGACACCATGACAGGTCACAGCTAACATTAAGCTTTGACTAGGCCTGTTTCTTTTTCCCAGAAATGGAGCTTTCAATTTCTGGTAAATTCCCAGTTGAATAACATGCACAAAGAAGGAACTAGATTATCTGACTGTTCATGAGGGGTCACTATGTCCAGTTTTTGGAAAAAAAACGCAAACTGATTTACAATTACTGTAGCACTGCACTGCAGCACTGTCCTCCCATCATCAATTTGCTCGAGCTGGCCCAGTAAAGTCTCCATCGTGAGACTTGTTGCTACTGTGTTTGGCATATCGAATCATCACGGGTAGCTTGCCAGGCTTTGCCGTGTGGGTGAGATACTCTCGGTAGCTTGCCAGGCTCTCTGAGAGGGGCAGAGGAATCGAATTCGGGTCAGCCACGTGGGTTGCATGCAAGTTAACCTCCCTACCCTCTGTGCCATCAATCCAGTCCTACGAGACTAGATAGGAGAGAAAAAAAGAAAAAATATTACAAATCTCTATAGTGGTCCAACACACATACAGAAGGAGTCCCAGTGAGAACAAAAGAACTAATAGATGGACGTCTCCCAGAACTGAAGTATAGGTGCCTTGACTGTCCTCTGCAATGCAGAACAAAATCAAGACCTATACCAAAATACATATGTGATGCTGAGTGAAATGAATCAGCGGGAATGGGACAGACACAGAATTATCTCATTCATATGCACAATAAAAAAGGACACCATGGGGGAATAACTAATGCCCAAAGACAACAGAACAAGAGAACTGGTACTTAGTGGAAGGCTTGTAATGTGTAGGAAAAAGGGTAGGTCAGGGAAGGGATCACTAGGACAATGACTGGGAAAAGTGGTCACTCTGGAATTCAAAGAACTGAATGCTGAAAGGAGGTAAAGTGATATGTAGTATCACCACTACAGTGCTTAAAGGAAATAAAGTGATATGCAGTATTAGTAACAGTATGGCAAATCACAGTGCCTAAAAGAAGTAAAGAAAAAGAAGAGTGCCTGCCAAGGCTGGGGATGGCAGGGTAACTGGGTTCATTGTGGAGGTAAGTGAACACTAGTGAAGGGATTGGTGTTGGAATATTATATGCCTGAAACAGATCATGTATAACTTCATAATTTACAGTGACTTAATTAAAATATTTTATTTTATTAAATAGTATTTATTTTTAAAATATATTAAATATTTAAATAAATAATATGTTTACTGTTAAAGCAAGTAGTAGTCATAATTTGTTGTTGTTTTTGGACCACAATTGGCCATGCTCAGGCTTTATTCTGGCCCTGGGCTCAGGAATCACTCATATTGGTACTTGTGCGACAATATGGGGGCCAAGGATATGAACTTGGGCCAGCTTCATGTAAGCCAAGTGTCTACCTGCTGTATTAATGCTCCAGACCCAATAATTATTCTTGATGTCAAATTTCAAATAAAAATAAAATCTCCCAAGGGCTGCAGCGATAGCACAGTGGGTAGGGCATTTGCCTTGCACGTGGCTGACCTGGGTTTAACTCCCAGTATCCCATATGGTCCCCCTAGCACCACCAGGAATGATTTCTGAGTTCAGAGCCAAGAGTAACCCCTGTGCAATGCCCGGGTGTGACCCCCTCCAAAAAAAAATCTCCCCATTAATCTTTTTTTTAACATGTTATTTGTTCCTTCTAAACAAATACACTATTGTTATGATGTTATATCTTTCTACAAATTCTCAAGCACATTTTTGAAGCCTTCTGCACAATACTCTGGGACCTGGGGTGTCACTCACTGCGATGCTCAGCATAATTTTGTAGTAAGGCCCGATGATGCATGGTACTACTCAGATCCAGTGGTATTGGGCGCCTCAAGGGTCACCTTGGTAGTTTTCAGAGGCTGCCCAAACTACCTGGTGATGAAGGGACTTTAATTTTAGTCCCAAGTATGCAATACATGTGCCCATCACCCCTGAGCTATGTCCCTGGTCCAAACAGTTGTTTTAGGGTTTGGGGTCACATCTTTTATTCAGGGACTTCGGGTCTGTGCTTATGGGTCACTCCTTGATGATGCTTCAGGTGGGAAGAACTATATGCAGTATAGGTGATCATACTGGGGGGCGGGGAGGGTAAACCATATGCAAGCACTGTAATGTCTTAGCACTTTTTTGTGTATGTGTGAATCAAGTTTCTACTGAAACTTACTTAGAAAGTTAGGGGAGAGAAAGGGAGAAGTACATGTTTGAGAGAGAACATAGGCTTTTCCAGAGTGGAAAAAGGCAAGCAAAGAAAAAGAGACAAGCAAACAAGTTGTGTTCAAGGGAGAATAGAGGCTTGAGGAGCAAGCCTCCAACCAAATATTTTAAAACTGAGACATCCTCTCTTTTGCAGTTTGCTATTTCAGTATATAGTACGCAGTTATTTCTAGGGCTTTCCTTAACAAATTTTGAAGAGTTAAGCTCTTTCCTTAATTTTCTTTTTCTTTTCCTTTTTTTCTCAATTTATTTTGGTAAAAAGCATAATTGCATAATTTTTAGGGAGGACTTCCTCTAGAATGTGACGGCTCGTCTGAAATATTTTGATTTTCTCTCTTCAAAGTGTTGCTAGTTTGATCATGTTGGAATACTGCAGGTATCATTCTATTGCCTACAAGTTCTAGTGTACTGTCAAAGTCATTTGTAGTGATGCTACTAAGCTTTAGTTAAATGTCACCTGATTTTGAAAAATTTGCCATCTCAGTGTTCTAAATTTCACACAGGTACTTTTCAAATGAAATTTTACCTTTAATTTTGATCTTTCAACTATTTAAACTATTATTATGCCTATTTTTTAGAACAACCACAAACTGACTGTTATCAAATGTTGACTAATCACCAACAACTATTGCTTGATCACTGATATCAAGTGCTTGCTCAACCTTGAAACCTATATAAACTGCTTGTGACTCAGAGTCAGGGTTCTTGTCAAAACTCCACTGCTTTGGATGAGACTTGGGCCCTAGCTCGAGCTAGCAATAAAGTTCCTTTGTTTTCGCATCATCATGTGTGGAACTGGTCTCTCCACACCTGGGGATCTGAAATTCAGGCATAACACAGACACTCTGGCATACTGCAGCCCTGCCATATTTCCAGGCACAAACCAAAATTTCCTTGAAGAGAACTCAGTTCAATCTCTACTTGTAAAAGGAAAGATCAAGAAAGGTGTTCTACCGTTAATATAAACTTTACCCCTTATTAAAATTTGTATTGTTATTATGTTGTTTTATCTTTTTTAACAGAAGACAATGATTCTGGAAGAGTTTCTTACTTACTGAAGTTTAGGACCTGGAGGCTGCCTTGTAAAATTTCAATCCTAGGTTTTATCCCTGGCGTCAGATAAATCCCAAGGTGATCCCTGAGAACAAAAGCAGTAAATCCTAAACTCTTCCTGATATGGCCCAGATACCCATCATCCCTTCTCCCCAAACATTTAGAAATCCAAGTCTCCTATTTTCTTCTCCCTTTCAGTCAAAATTTCTGCATATCTTCAAGTAATTTATTTTGAAGTATTCTTGCTTTTCTAATCTACATAAGCTTGATTTCATTAATCAATAAGGAGATCATTGAAGACATCTGAGAAAAACGTTCTTACTTTGTATGTGTGTGTATTCTAGCTGGTACTGCCCAAGGCTTCCTTCTGACTCTGTGCTTAGGGATTTCTCCTGACAGACTTGGGGGACATGTCCTAAGGATGGAACCCAGGTGAGCTCTTTGCTAGGTGACGTCCTACCCACCATGCTATCACTCTGCCCCTCCTGACATTTCTTAAAGGCCCTGTAGTTTAACTGAGTCTATAAGTACCATTTTTAGAGAAACTTATGCCAATACAATAGTACCCTGAAGTCTCCACTAGGTCATTCTGAGATCTTAGTGAATTTAAAAACACACACTGCACTTCATCTTGACATTCTTTCCCTCTTACTATGAATAAATTTTCTTTCTTCCTTGAAGTCACTTCTTACTTTTAACATTGTTTATAATATGGAAAGAGAAACCTCAATATTTTTTCATGTTTAGAACTCTTCCCTTTACCTTACCCTATTATTATTGTATATAAGATTCAGAATGTATCAGGAAGCATCATCAATTTGACAGAAGCTACACTGACAGAAAAATTACCTAATTCTTTTCTTTGGTACATTATGGGGTAGGGGTGGGGGTGGGGCCCCATCCTACACTACTAGTGATGTCAGTGGGCCCTACGGGTGACATGTGAAGCAGGGAGGAGAAAAATGGCCACTTTCTCCCCATCTGCCTCTGCTACCAGGGACCCAGGGTTACTGTGTTCTTGTCTCAACTCACAGAAAGGAATTCCAGGAGTAGACAAGCAATAACATTACAGTTTCTATTTGGAGGTTTTGAAGGGAAAGAGAGAGAAAATGGGAGAGAGTGGAGAGTAATGTGCTTAAGACAGAACCTGGGCTTCTCCAAGGATGGAGAGAGCCCCTACATACATTCCAGCATTAGGCATAAAAGCATAAAGGTACACATCTCAAGAGGGGAGATGTGGGTGACACATGATACATGTGCTCAGTCACTGCATGTGCTTGGCCACATAGGCAGAAGCAGCACATGGGCTTGGGCAGCCTGTGTTTTGCCCTTCATTTATTCAAGGTGGTCTTTATAGGGTTTCTCCAACCTGGCCCTGTGTGGGGTTTCTACCTAGGTAAAAGTCCGTTGCTAGGGAGGTTACCAAAGGGGTTGGGAGGAGTGATGGTCTTCTTTGAAATTCCTCTCTTGACTTTTTTTTTCCTGCTGGAGTTTCTGTTGGAGGGAGTTGACCCAGTCACCTCAGGTTCTGTTATGGACTGGATCCAGTTCTCCATGAGGTAAGAGCTATTACTCCCCTGGAGATTCACTGCCATTTCCTTGGGAAGGGGTCTTTGCTATCTGCCTGCCTACACCACTAGGACTGACTCCTGGCTCTGTGCTCAGGGATCACTTGGCAGGGCTCAGAGGACCATATGGGGTGCTGGGGTTTGAACCAGGACCAGCTGTGCACAAAGAAAGCATCCTAAACTATTGCTCCTGCCTGTTTGTGTTGCACTAAAAGCAACTGTGTTACTAAACTCCCTGTAACTATATAACAAGAGCTCCCTTGTGCCAATTTTCAGGAAGCTATCAGTTCCTCCTTTAAATCCCTGGCAACATCTTAAAAATCCATGAGACATGAAGTTTACAATAGTCTTTTTGTGTCCTACCAGCATCTGTTCCCATCTCAGCTTCCTGTCTCAGCTTCCAAGACTTTCCCACATTTATAAGTGTTTGCTATACGGCAATTCATAACTTGTAGCAAAATCCGTATTAGTCATCTATTGCTGGGTCACAGAGAACCCTAAATTAGTTTTACATCATATTGCAGAATGAATGATATGGTCACATAGCCTATGCATGCTTACAGGTAATTATTTGTAGCACTGTAGCACTGTCTTCCCTTTGTTCATTGGTTTGCTCGAGCGCGCACAGGTAACGTCTCCCTTATGAGACTTGTTGTTACTGTTTTTGGCATATGAAATACACCACATGGAGCTTGCCAGGCTCTCCGTGCAGGCGGGATACTCTTGGTAGCTTACCCGGCTCTCCGAGAGGGACAGAAGAATCGAACCCAGGTTGGCCAGGTGCCAGGCAAATGCCCTACCCACTGTGCTATTGCTCCAGGTATCACACAGATAATTATTTACACTTTAATTTTGTTTTGAAGAGTAGTTTCTATTTCAGAGCCCATTGGCATCACCATTTTTCTCCCTTAACTTATGTGTTTTAAGAATGAGACTTCTATTATCAACACTAATCCAGACCTTTATTTTCACCCTCTTCTTGCATTAAAACCTGCCATCGTAAGACACAAATATTTATTCTTTCACACATTCTGTAGTGTTAGAAACTCAGGAGAAGTTCATCAGGTTGTTTCTGGCTCAGAGTCTCTCAACTGTTGGAATGGAGACATTAACCTGGGATGAAGTCAGATAAAGCCTTGGGCAGGGCAACCATGGATATTTCCATGCTTAATTGTTGTCACTGTTGGCAGAAACTATAATCTTCTCAGAAGCTTTTGAACAGATGCCTCAGTTCTTTACCACGTAGTTACTCCCACAGAGTTACATACAAATCTCAAGCAAATAACCAGAGGCAGGGAAGAAAACAAAACAACAACAAAAAATAAGATTTAAGAACACTATCTTTAACCGCCTAATCTAAGATTTAGCATACATCACTTTTTTTCTGTATTCTACTTGACCACAGGACTAAACCTGATACAATTTGTGAGTATACTCTGTTGCCTGAAAGCAGAAATTATTTTATGTCTAGAAGACTGTGAAAAGGTGTCTATGCACCGAGACTGTGTTGGACTGTGTAGAATTGTAAAAAAAAAAAAAATGAAATTGCGTCTTGCTGAACACTGAGTTTGTGGAAATTCGTTATAAGAAGTAAGCACATAGAACTTCTTTTGTGGTTTACTTGTTCTTTTTATTTACCCGTGCCATTGTTCCTGTTTTTTAAAACTTTACTAAGGTATCATTATTTACTGCATTATTTATAGTTGAATTTTCGACATACAATATTGTAGCTCATCCCATCACCAATATCAACTTCCCTCCACAAATGTTCACAGGTTCCCTCCCATATTCCCTCCTCCACCCCCCTCATTGCTCCCCTTCAGCCTGCCCTCTTAACAGTTCTAAGTTTGGTTGTTAGTTTGGGTCTCTTGATTTCATGTTGTTGACTCTGTGGCTCAGATATTTGGCTTTATCATTGTTTAACACCACCTTTGTATCTGAACTTGACTCCTGACCTGCCCCTATTGCTTCTCATTTGTCTCTTTCCTTCCCTTCCACTCTTTTTTTTTTTTTTTTTTGCTTTTTTGGGTCACACCCGGCGATGATGCTCAGGGGTTACTCCTGGCTCTGCACTCAGGAATTACTCCTGGCGGTGCTCGGGGGACCACATGGGATGCTGGGAATCGAACCTGGGTCAGCCATGTTGGCTACTTGCAAGGCAAACACCCTGCTCGCTGTGCTATCGCTCCAGCCCCACTCTTTCTTTCTTTATATGTCCTATATTCTGCAGGCCAGGTTGATCACAGCATCCCCCCTTTAAAACATTGCATTCCCTCTAAGTACCACTTACAAGCGATTCTATCTTGTATTTATCCATCTTCTGGCTTACTTCACTTAACATACCTTCCAGTTCCATCCAAGTTGCTGTGAATTGAATAATTTTATCATTCCTTTCAGCTGTGTAGTATTCCCTAATGTGTAAATGTCACATCTTCATAATCCACTTAATCCACCATTGGCAGGCATAACCTCTCTATATCTCTGGGTGAGCTCCCCTAACCTTCCGCCAACTGTAAATGGCTTATTTGTCCATGATTTTTAATAGAAAATTGGATTCACCAATGATTTTTTGTATATTGAACATTTTATGTTCCAGTAGGCGGGGGTGACACCCACCACCTGGCCCCCTGGTGCCGTGTAATCCCATTAACGGCCAAGACTCAGAGACTATAAAATCCAGCTCCTGAAACCACGCGGCCGCATTTGTGGCCGGGTGACATCTTATCAGAACATCTTTTTTATGACATCTTATTATCTCATTCCTACTTTGGACAAACTTGCAGGCTATCGAATGTAGCCTGCCCACAGGGCAGAGTCTGGCAAACTCCCCGTGGCGTACCAAATATGCCAAATACCAGTAACACTGATGGGTCTCATTCTCCTAAAAGAGCCGTGAATATAATCTCAGGGCTAGGATGAAAGAGACGTTACTGGGGCCTGCTCGAGGCAATCGATGATTAACAGGATGATGAAATGAAAAATGAAAATGGAGTGCCACAGATAAAAGCCAGGAAGTCACCTTATAAGGTTTTACTGTACTTCTAGACATGAGTATTATATTATATTATTTATGTTGTAAAGGCCCTCCCGTTGATCGTCGATTTGCTCGAGTGGGCCCAGTAATATCTCCATTGGAGACTTTGTTGTTACTGTGTCTAGCATATCGAATACTCTCGGTAGCTTGCCGGGCTCTCTGAGAGGGGCGGAGGAATCGAACTCGGGTCGGCCATGTTGGCCGCTTGTAAGGCGAACGCCCTACCCGCTGTGCTCGGCAAGCTACCGAGAGTATTCGATATGCCAGACACAGTAACAACAAAGTCTCCAATGGAGACGTTACTGGGCCCGCTCGAGCAAATCGATGATCAACGGGAGGGCCTTTACTTTACTTTTATGTTGTATTATTTATTTTGGTTTGGGGTCCACATTGTCAGTACTCAGGACTCACTCCTGTCTCTGCACTCAGGAATCACTCCTGTTAAACTCAGTATGCAGAGAATCAGGCTACCACTCTATTACAGCTCTGACTTGTAATTTTTAAAAACAATAGAAATCATATTTTGAACTCCAAATATAAGTATATTGAAAATTTCACAATATGAAATACATACTTCATTCCCATTTGTTCCTATTTCTTTACAGAATCTCATCAAGGTTTATAAATTTGTGCATAAAATGCTAATTTTATTTGAATAATTAAAATTCTCAAATTAGATTTTTTTACTTTTATTAGAAAATATAACAAAAACAATTTTAATTTTATTTATTGATTTATTTTGGGGGCTAGAGCGATAGCACAGTGGGTAGGGCGTTTTCTTTGTATGCAGCTGACCCAGGTTCGATTCCTCTGCCCCCTCAGAGAGCCTGGCAAGGTACTGAGAGTCTCTCACCTGCACGGCAAAGCCTGGCAAGTTACCCGTGATGTATTTGATATGCCAAAAAAACAGTAACAACAAGTGTCACGATTTGTTGTGAGATGTTACTGGTGCCCACTCGAGCAAATTGATGAACAACAGTAGGACAGTGCTACAGTGCTACAGTGATTTATTTTTTATTTGGGGCCACATCTGGCAGTAATCAGTGTTTACTACTGACTCTGCTCTCAGAGATCACTCTTGGTGGTGCTGAGGGGAATTTTGAGTTTCAAAAGAAAGTACGGGCGCATTAGATACTTGAACATTGGGTGGACGACAACGATGAACAGGCGAGGGACAAGGAGAATAGAGAAACAGGGCTCCCAGCTGATTGGTAGTCAGTTTATTTCTCTCTCTTCCCCACCATAGTCCCATCTCACCTCTGATACCACAATCGTAGTTGTAGTTTTGGCCGTAGTCCCAGTCATCATAGTTTGATCATCCTAGTCACCTATTCTTCTTTTTTCCCTTACAACATAGTTATATAGAAATCATGAAGGGTGGGGAAACACATAGGTGGGGTTGAACATTGTCATAACAACAAACAGAGATAAAGCCACTCCCTTCAAGTGGAAGTTCTAGGAGATTAACTCAAGGACAAACTCTCATCTAAGGGTTCAGCAGCTAGATTACTAAGAGATCCACTCAAGGGCAAGACTAAATCAAGGGTATATTGCTTTCTTCTTTCCTCAGCCAATAATCCATTTAAACAATCAAAGAAAATTATAATATCTCATAATATTTCTACCCATTTTTTATAAACACAGTAAGACATATACTAAGCTTAAAGTTAGTTCTTCCTGGGGACATCTCACTATACATTCCAGACCACAGTCCTCAGGCCACGATAGTCTTTCCTAACTCCCACAGGATCCTTATTCAGTTACTTCTTTCTTGGTTCATGACAGAGTTTGTTCCATGACTGTGCTCTTAACTTATACTTATGGTGCTTACCTTGTCACCTTTTGATGCCAGGGTAGGTTATGGCTTTCCCTGGGTCCATCCAGGAACCTTCCTTTGGGAAGTATTAGGAAGTAAGGTCAACTGAGACAAGTCAAGTAAATATGATGAATGCCCAGGAGTAAATATTATTTGAAGTCAATTAACTCTCATGTTACAAAAGCATAGCATCAACTGTCTTTATGTGTCTATACACAAAGAACATTGCTAAATAAACCATGCGAAGGATGTGAAGGTAAGAGAAAGGCAATATAGGATTATTAGTGCTTAATAGAATTCAGTGTGCCTCAGGAGCACTGTTGTGGGAGTAATTATCACTAAACCAAAGCTTCCTGAGTGAGGAGCAAGAACAAACCAAATGTTATCCAATATGGAATCACAGAGGATACCAGGGATCTAACAAGGCAAGCACTCTGCTGTATTATCACTTCAGTCCATAAAAAAAATTCTTACAGTTCTGATTAAATGATACCTAGAGTAATTAGGAGCTATTGTCAGGCAAGATGTCTCTATGGGCATCTCATCTTTCGTTGATTTTAAGCTTCCAAAACCTAGGGACTAAGGTTAGAATTGCAGCCAGCCAGGATATGGTTTTGCCTGACTTTCACACTTAAGGCGGTTGGAGCAATAGCACAGTGGTAGGGCATTTGCCTTGCACGCAGCCAACATGGCTGACCTGAATTCGATTCTTCCGCCCCTCTCAGTGAGTCCGGCAAGCTACCAAGAGTATCCTACCCTTGTGCCTGGCAAGCTACCTGTGATGTATTCGATATGCCAAATACAGTAACAACAAAAGTCTCCAATGGAGACGTTGCTGGGCCCGCTCGAGCAAATTGATGAACAACAGGAGGACAGCAATGGACAGCGACAGTTCACACTTAGAACCTATTTATATATCTCCACTGTAATGCAATTTTATTTACCATATTAGATTAATGTGTTTCTGAATCATTTTTCAATGAATTCTCTACCAATTAATCAGGTTTTCTGTCTACGCTTGTAGGTATGAAATTACAACAGAACTAGTGATAGCATATCCTTGAGTCTGCACATCAACATTCGCCCAGAAGTGAACGCTAACATGACTTGAAAACTAGCTTTCAAATGTTTTGATTATTGTTGCCACATTTATTTTTTATTTAAAATAAGACAAAGAATGGTGTAAAATAAAAGCATTTGACTTTCTGGCTGCCAGGGAGAGTGATCTCAAATGCCTTAGGTATAGAAAATAGGAAAAGTTTGGAAGAATTATTGGGAGCATGATTAAAACATTATAAATTGTCTGAAGTGGTTATTGGTGGAAATATGGATGCTAATTATTCTTCTAAATTGATCACAGAGGCTTTCTCCGCGCACATGCCCCAGGCATTCTCTAGGACCCTGGGGTGGCCCAGCATCCCTTAGCCTCTTCCTGTTCATCCCCAATGCTATGCCGGTCTTCTTCCCCTCCCAGGTCAGTTAACCCACAGTATTCAAATGAAGACTTGGCTTTTTTCGAACACACACCCCAGGTGTCCTCTAGGACCCTGGGGGACCCCAGCATCCCTGAGCTTCTTCCTGTTTGTTCCGAATGCTGTACTGGTCTTCTTACCCTCACAGCTGGTACCTCCTCCCCCCACCCCACACACACCAGGTACCCCTGAGTGCGTGACCTCTTCAGAAGTGGGTGTGGTTTTCGTAGAAGTGGGCGGGTTCTAATTTGGGGCTGGCAGCCACTCACAGGGCCAGTTAGTTTAGTAATACCAACAAATCTAGTGTAACATCTCAGTCCCAAAACCTCCACACCAACATGAAGGAACAATGCAAATCCCCACCACGTGGGGGAAGGCGATGAAAGGACTCCAGAAGCCTCAGTAGGTGCCATTCACCTAAAGGACCTCTTTGAGAAAGAATTCAGATATGAAGTAATGAAAATATTCAATGAACTAAATGAAACAGTGAGACAGATATCCAGTAACATGAGAGAAACAATTGAGAAATTATGGGAAGAAATGAGAGCAGAAATTGGAAAGCTATGCACAGAAATGTCATGAATAAAAGATTCTGCAGACGAAATAAAAAACTCAGCCTGTGCCCTCAACAGTAGAATGCCCACAGCTGAAGACAGAATCAGTGAGCTGGAAGATAGCTGCACCAAGCCAACAGGAAACAACAAACAATGGCAAAGACCCTCAAAATAGCTCTAGAGCAAATCAGTCCTAGGAGATGATTCAAAGAGGAAAAACATTAGAATCATTGGAGTACCAGAAGGTCAGGGAAAAAAAATCGCAATGAAAAAGCCATGGTTAAGCAATTCATTGCTGAAAAGTTCCCAGAGTTGGACAATGCAGCCATTCAGATTCAAGGAGCCTGAAGAGTTTCAGCTAAAAGAGACCCTAACAAAATTACTCCAAGACATATCATAGATAGAATGATTGATGCCACGTATAGAGACACAATACTGCAAGCAGCAAGGTCAAAGAAGGAAATCACATACAAAGGAGCACCCCTTAGATTCACAGCAGACCTATCAGAGGAAACCCTCCAAGCCCAAAGGAAATGGTGGGACTTAGTGAAAATAACTCACTGAAATAAACAGTTGACCAAGAATGCTCTAGCAGCTAAACTCTTACTCAAACTCGAAGGAACAGTACACTATTTTGTGGATAAACAGCAGCTCAGAAACTTCACAGATTCAAAACCCAACCTAAAAGAAGGGCTAAAGGGGCTAGTATAAGACAAGATAGCTACTATAAGACAAGGGGCTACTATAAGACAAATCCTACAAGAGCAATCTTTTCAGACCATGATACACAACAAACCCTTACAGAAAGGTGACACAGAACCCCATAACAATAATCTCTCCCAATGTCAGCGGTCTAAATTCACTAATTAAGAGACACAGAGTGTCAAAATGGATTCAAGAGACAGAACCCAACATTATGCTGCTTACAAGAAACTCATCTGAACAGTCAGAGCAAATACAGACTCAAAGTTAAAGGATGGAAAACAATCCTACAAGCAAACAGCTCCTTGAAAAAAGCTGGGTTGGCCATACTAGTATCTAACAAAATCAATTTCAGGTTGAAAAAGAATAGAAGGGACAGCAAAGGCCATTTTCTATTCATCAAGGGATACGTAGGAAAAGAAGAAATCACAATTTTAAATGTATATGCACCTAATGAGAGAAAAGCTAAATATTTAAAACAACTGCTAACAGATTGTAAGGAGACATTGCTAGCAACTCAATAGTAGCCAGAAACTTCAACATCGCCTTATCACTTCTAGATAGAACAAGAAGAACAAAGCTCAGCAAGGAAACACTGGCTTTGAAGGAAGAAATAGGAGAGGGCTTAAGACCTATACAGAGCTTTATACCCCCAAAAGAAAGAACACACATTCTTCTCCAGTGCACACAGAACATTTTCCAAAATAGACCATGTGCTAGGACACAAAACATACCTCAATGAACGTTAGACAGAGTGGCATCTGGAACTCCTGAGAAACCTCAATGAGCTAGGCTATCATCTGGATATGGTCGATAGTGCTGAATCCTTTTCAGAACCTGGCTTGCTCGTTCTGATGGTTGTCCTTCGTCTTGTGTTCTGCCAATCCTATTCAGGATGACTCGAGTGAACAGCTTGTAGATGACATACAATAGGCAGATCAGGCGATAGTTGCCAATGTCGTGGATGTCTCCCTTCTCGTACAGTAGTACAATCCTGCTGGTTTTCCATTGGGATGGAACCTTGCATTCAGACAGTTAGCATGTGAAGACCTGAGTCAGTGTACAAAGAAAACTACAAAATGCTATTTCAGGAAATAAGAGGACACAAGAAAATGCAAAGATATCCCCTGCTCATGGATCGAGAGAATTAACATTGTCAAAATGGCAATACTTCCCAAAGCATTTACAAATTCAATGAGAATCCTATAACAATATCTATGACAATCTTCAAAAAAAATGTAGCAAACACTCCTGAAATTCATATGGAAAAATAAGCACTCACTAATAGCTAAAGCAATTCTTGGAAAAATGAAAATGGGAGGAATCAACCTCCCAAACTTCAAACTCTACTAGAAAGCAGTAATAATTAAAACAGCATGGTACTGGAACAAAGGCATAGCTGCAGAACAATGGAACAGGGTGAATATACTGACATCTCCCTCCAAAACATATGATTATCTAATCTTTGATAAGGGAGCAAGAAATGTGAAGTGGAGAAAGGAAAGCCTCTTTAACAAATTGTGCTGGCAAAATTGGACATCTACATGCAAAAAAATGGCCTCATATCTCTGCCTAACACTATGTACAAAAGTAAGATCAAAATTGATTAAGGACCTCAACATCAGACCAGAATCCATAAGGTACATTGAAGACAAGGTTGGCAAAACCCTCATGACATTGAAGCTAATGGTATCTTCAAAGATGTCACACAACTGGCCAAGCAAGTGAAAACAGAGATGGACAAATGGGACTGTCTTAAACTAAGAAGCTTCTGCACCTCAAAAGAAATAGTGACCAAAATACAAAGACAGTCTACAGAATGGAAAAGAATATTCACTCAATACAAGAAATAGTGACCAAAATACAAAGACAGTCTACAGAATGGAAAAGAATATTCACTCAATACCCATCCGATAAGGGGTTGATATCAAGGATAAACAAAGTACTGGTTGAACTCCTCAAGAGAAAACATCCAACTCCATCAAAAAATGGGACCACGGAATGAATAGAAACTTTCTCAAAGAAGAAATCCGAATGGCAAAAAGGCACATGAGAAAATACTCTACAACATTAATCATCAGGGATATGCAGATCAAAACAACAATGAGATATCTTCTCACACCATAGAGACGGGCCCACATCCAAAAGAACAAAAGCGACTGGTGTTGGAGCAGATGTGGCAAGAAAGGAACCCTCCTTCACTGCTGGTGGGAATGCCGACTGGTTCAGCCCTTTTGGAAAACTTTATGGATGATTCTCAAAAAATTAGAAATTGAGCTTTCATTTGACCCAGCAATACCACTCCTGGGAATATATCCCAGAGAGGCAAAAGATGAAGTGACATCTACCCCTGTTTGTTCCTTGCAGCACTGTTTACAATAGCTCAAATCTGGAAAAACCTGAGTGTCCAAGAACAGGTGACTGGTTAAAGAGACTTTGGTACATCTACACAACCGAGTACTACGTAGCTGCTAGAAAAGATGAAATCATGACATTTATATAAAAGTGGTATTACCTGGAAAGTATCATGCTAAGTGAAATGAGTCAGAAAGAGAGGGACAGACACAGAAAGATTGCATTCATCTGGGGAACATAAAATAACATAATAGGAGACTAACACCCATGAAGAGCCAAGATAAGTACCACTAGGTTTACTCCATGGCTTGGAGGTCAGCCGCACATTCTAGGGGAAAGGGCAGCTCAGATAGAGAAGGGAGCACCGAGTAAAGGGTGTTGAGAGGATCCTCACAGGCTGGGAGATGCAGGCTGATAGTAGACTATAGACCAAACATGATTGCCACTCAATTCCTCTTTTGCAAACTATAGCACCCAAAAGAAGAGAAAGAACAAAAAGGAATGCCCTGCCACAGAGGCAGGGTGGGATGTGGGGATGGGGGTTGGGTGTTTGCCATCTGGGATCAGTGGTGGTGGAGAATGTGCACTGGTGGAGGAATGGGTACTCCATAATTGTATAACTGAAACCCAAGCACAAAAATTTGTAAGCCTACAATTGTACCTCATGGTATTTCACTAATAAAAAAATTTTAAAAGTTAAAAAATAAAATAAAATAAATTGATCACAGAAACAAATGAAGCTCATGTTAAGTGCCTGACCTAAGAAAATTAGGAATGTATCATAAGAAGTTGATGTAAAGTGCATCCTTATTGTGCAATAAAAGAAAATATACCCAAATTGTGTTCTATAGTTTTGTGGAAAAAATAAAATATAAGAGTTGCATTTTTAGTATTTGGTTGACGATATATCTAAAAAAATCACCAAATGGTACAGTTTATGTTTCATAATGATAGTGAAATTTGAGTTTAGAGAGACAGATTGAGACAATAGTAGTATTCATTAAAGAAAATGTCAGTAGTATTTGATGATAGAGAAAATTTTTAGCCTATCCGAATTGTAAAGTAAAATAACATTAAATTGACTAGTCATTTTAGAAGACAACGCTCTTTCTGTTTGAATATATATCTAAGTATGTGGTTAAACAGCTTTTTGCTCTGTCTTCAGAAGGCTCAGAAGATTAAACGAGTCAGTCACATGGAGGGCCATTGAAGAGCTCAAGCATGTGATTCATTGATGCCTCATCCATCTAAACAGAAGCCACGCTCTAATCTCTGGAGATCTCTCTGTCACACAAGGGAAGTATAGTAACATTGCCGCAAGTTCTTCAAAATTCTCAACACATGACAACATCAATTCAAGTGCAAAACTTTCTACAAATTTCATCTAAATCAGCAATGACTGAGAATCTGCAAATCCAGTTTGGAAAAGCAATTTTCCATCAGTGGGGCTGAGGGGACTACTTTGACTCAAGACCTTGAGAACTAAAAATGTCGGTTTTTAAGTCACTAACTCAGTGGTAATATGTTATATTAACAATATAAAATAAATTAATAGCCTCTCGAAACAATAGCTAAAGATATAAGACCTTACTTTCAATAAGCATTTTGGAAAAAAAATCAACAATTTCTGTCCACTTTTTTCTGAAAAACATGTAATGGTTATAGAATTTACTAAAGATATTGTGTCTTACATGATATATTTAAATTATTATTTGAATAATATCTTTAATAATTGTTTTAACTCTAACCTTGGAGCGATAGCACAGCGGGTAGGGCGTTCGCCTTACAAGCGGCCAACATGGCCGACCCGAGTTCGATTCCTCCGCCCCTCTCGGAGAGCCCAGCAAGCTACCGAGAATATCTCACCCGCTCGGCAGAGCCTGGCAAGCTCCCCGTGATGTGTTCGATATGCCAGACACAGTAACAACAAAGTCTCCAATGGAGACGTTACTGGGCCCGCTCGAGCATATTTTCCAAGGTTAGTAATTTTGTCAAGTTATTTAACAACTCTCTGAGGGTCAGAAAACTAAAGTATAAAGCAAAAACTATTCTAATAAAATTAGCTATTATTTAACTATCACAGTATCACTGTAATCCTGTTAATTGTCTAATTACTCAAGCGGGTGCCAGTAACGTCTCTATTCCTCTCATCCCTGGGATTTTAGCAGCCTCTTCTTATACGACTTTATTATTTAACTATGGGACCAAAATTTCCTCACTTGTAAATTCTAAGTTAATAGCTATATTAAATTTTACTATTTATGTTGATTTACCCTTTTTATAATATTTTCTAAATTCATGATAACCAAGGAAGGAAAACAAAAAGAAATGCATCTTATATTGCCCAGAAATTTATTTTTTAAACATCTAGACTTGAAAATTGTGAGGGCAAAATAGTTTGAGTTTCATTCAAAATCGCTTCAAATTATGATAAATCAAATGCTTTACAAGAGCACTTTACATATTAATTGAGAAGAAATAAGGGCAATGCGTCAGCTGGCTTTTATTTTATGAATATCTAGCTCAATATATCTTGGGCTTATAAAATGGTTTAGTGTATTAAGAGTTATTTGAAATAATCAATTATAAATAAGTAAAATAAAATAATAACCTTAAGGGCACCTTTAAATAATCACCAAAAGAAATGATTTTCTATATGATTTTTTTATAATTTACAATATTATATTTTCAAATAGAATGACAGTGGGGTATTCTTTGGAGAAAAAAATTATTTTCTGCCAGTTTCTATTTGTTTTAACTTTAGATCCCAGAATGCAAACAATGATCATTTTTAGTCCATAATAAATATTTACAATCGTGCTCTTATATTAAGAGCTATTAAGAGCTACTTGTTTCTATTCTGGTAACTTTTCTTTACTGAAAAGAAGAAAGTAAGAAGTTTTCTAATCCTGGAATCAGAAAAATGTAGCTTGGAATAAGATTGTTTTTGTCAGTTTATTTTTTTAAATAAACCGATTTAATATTTTGAATCACACATATCTAAACTAACACATAAGTAACAATTACAATCTACTAAATTTCTAATACATAAAACCAATTTAAAAAGAATAAACAGTAAAAAAGGCCCTCCCGTTGATCATCAATTTGCTCGAGCGGGCCCAGTAACGTCTCCATTGGAGACTTTGTTGTTAATGTGTCTGGCATATCGAATACTCTCAGTAGCTTGCCGGGCTCTCCGAGAGGGGTGGAGGAATCGAACTCGGGTCGGCCATATTGGCTGCGTGCAAGGCAGACGCCGTACCCGCTGTGCTATAGAAAAATAAGAATTATAACTAATTATAACACTGTAGCACTGTCCTTCCATTGTTCATTGATTTGCTTGAGTTGGCACAGTAACGTTTCCATTGTGAGACTTGTTCTTAATGTTTTTTGGCATATCAGATACGCCACGGGGAGCTTGCCAGGCTCTGCTGTGCGGTCGGGATACTCTTGGTAGCTTGCCGGGCTCTCCGAGAGGAACAGAAGAAACGAACCCAGGTCAGCTATGTGCAAAGCAAACACCCTATTCGCTGTGCTATCACTCCAGCACAGCATTATAACTAATTATAACTAGTTAACTAATTAGTTATAACCAATTAGTTAGCTAGTTATAACTAATTATAACTATTATTATTTAAGAAATATTAATCTTTCCCACCAACTGGGAGCTTTCTGGCACTGTTGTCGCAAAAAGGGAAGATGCAGTCATTTACAACATTGATGAGGAATATGATCGACTGGTTCAGCACCTCCTTGATTGTGCGAGGAATGTCGAGAGAGAGATAGCCACAAAAAGATGCCTGTCTTCGATACCTCTTGAGCTCATTTGCCAACGTGGTTTGGCAAAAGCCTCAGACAACCATAAGTAAACATCCAAGCTAGCAAATCAGTGCAGAAATGCGATAAAGGCAGACTTCAAAGAGAGAAGAGCAACAGTGCTGGCAGATGCGGCAGAAGCTGTAAAAAGCATTTGTAACATCCACCTGTCCTTCACCAACTACAAGACCAAGATGACTGCCCTCTGATGTCCTGATGGATCTATCACATCTTCCAGAAGGGCAATGGAGAAGATTATCCATTACTTCTACTTGGATCTCTTTATTAGCCACGTCCACCTGCCCACATACCAAATTCCGTGGGGTGCATATGTCGTTCCCAATATTCTCCTTTCCTA
The DNA here is from genome assembly GCF_029834395.1 of Sorex fumeus. Lineage (NCBI taxonomy): Eukaryota > Metazoa > Chordata > Mammalia > Eulipotyphla > Soricidae > Sorex > Sorex fumeus. Next base: position 15,005,544 of record NW_026606172.1, read on the forward strand.
AATCCAACATGTCATTTCATCAGTAAAGAACTGAACAGCAACCGGCCCAGACAAGGTCAGACCCCAACACCTGAAGAACCTGCCGGCAGTTCTCATCAATACACTGATTCAGCTCTTCACATGCTGTCTGAATGCAAGGTTCCATCCCAATGGAAAACCAGCAGGACTGTACTACTGTACGAGAAGGGAGACATCCACGACATTGGCAACTATCACCTGATCTGCCTGTTGTATGTCATCTACAAGCTGTTTACTCGAGTCATCCTGAATAGGATTGGCAGAACACTAGACGAAGGACAACCATCAGAACGAGCAAGCCAGGTTCTGAAAAGGATTCAGCACTATCGACCATATCCAGATGATAACCTAGCTCATTGAGGTTTCTCAGGAGTTCAAGATGCCGCTCTGTCTAACATTCATTGATTTAAAGAAGGCCTTTGATTCTATTGAGACGGAAGTGGTCATCAAAGCCCTAGCTAAACAGGGTGTTCAAACTCAATACATCAGGATCCTCCGTGAGCTGTATTGAGGATTCACTACCCAGATCTCACCATTCTACAAGGAACAGATCATCCATGTCAAGAGAGGGGTTCTGTAGGGTGATACTATTTTAGCGAAACTCTTCAGTGCCATCCTCAAGGATGTCATGTGATGACTGGAATGGGAAGGAATGGGAGTAAAGATAGACGATTGACAACTATACCACCTCCACTTCGCCGATGACGTGTTCTAATAGAGCAAGCGCCTCACCAGCAGCCGGTGGTGGGGGAGACGTGGGGGGAGGTGGGGGGTGTGTCGCTCTTGCTCGTGCCCAGCTGCCCGTGTGCCTGGCCCCCCGTGGCTTCTGAGCAGTGGACTGAGGAGGCTGCTGGGAGGGTCGCTGGGGCAGGATGTGCCACGGGCTGCTTCCGCTGCAGGCCGGGTGTCTGGGAACATTCTGGATAGGCTGGGCAGCTCTCCTTTGTCTGTTCCACCGCAGGTCCCGCCCCCTCAGCCCCACACATCACAGTGCCCCTCGGCCACATGCCCCATGTCTCCCCCCCTTCCCCACACCAGCCTCTTCCCGCCCCCGGGAGAGGAAGGGGAGCGTGCCAGGGTGCTTGTGGAGGATTTCTGCTGCTTCAGCATGGCCGCAGGCCAGAGGAAGCAGCAGGCCAGGCCCGCAGTATGCACACACCAGCCACGGGCCTCTGAGGCTGGGGCCACCTGGGATGGAGCCCGATACCGAGCTCTGGGCTGACCTGGCACCTGAGCTGAGCACCAAGGAGGAGCAGGCCACCAAGCATTTTCTTGAAGAGATCAATAATTGGACTGTTCAGTACAATGTTTCCCCTCTCTCTTGGAATGTGGCTGTCAAGTTTCTCATGGCCCGGAAGTTTGATGTGCTCCCAGGCATAGAGCTGTTCCACTCCTACAGGGAAACAAGAAGGAAGGAAGGCATTGTCAAGGTGAAACTGCATGAGGAACCTCTCTGTGAACCTCTCCGTTCCAAAATCCTTAGTGGAAAATTCACCATCTTAAATGTTCGAGATCCAACAGGAGCCTCCATCGCTCTCTTCACTGCCAGACTGCATCACCCCCACCAGTCAGTCCAACATGTGGTACTTCAAGATGTATTTTACTTGCTGGACAGAGCCATGGATAGCTTTGAAACTCAGAGGAATGGATTGGTGTTTATCTATGACATGTGTGGTTTAATTATGCCAACTTTGAGCTGGATCTTGGCAATAAAGTTCTAAACCTGCTAAAGGGTGCATTCCCGGCACATCTGAAGAACTGAAGAAGGTGCTGATCATGGGAGCTCCCATTTGGTTCCGAGTACCCTACTCCATCATCAGCCTCCTCCTGAAGGATAAAGTCCGGGAGAGGATTCAGGTACTAAAGACGAGTGAGGTCAACTAGCACCTGCCCAAGGAATGCCTTCCAGAAAACCTGGGTGGGTACATCAAGATTGACCTTGGTACTTGGAACCTCCAGTTCCTACCCCAGATGAATGGCCACCTGGATCCCCTCGACGAGATCATCCTGCTGTCCCTCCCTGCTGCCTTAGACGGGAACTCAGTGCATGTTCCGGATCCCCAGGCCATGACCATTCAAGAACTGATAGACCATGTTAGCAGCAGACAGAAGAGGGGCATATAGAAGGAGTATGAAGACATCCGGCAGGAGAACCCTGTCGGCACGTTCCACTGTTCCGTGTCTCCAGGGAACCTCGAGAAGAACAGCTATGGGGACGTGCCCTGTCTAGACCAGACTAGAGTGAAGCTGGCAAAACTAAGTAGCCAAACACAGACGGATTTCATCAATGTCAGTTTCATGGATGGTTATAAGCAGAAGAATGCTTACATTGGTACACAAAAGGCCCCCTGGAGAATACCTATCACGATTTCTGGCTCATGTTCTGGGAGCAAAAAGTGTTGGTGATTGTCATGACCACCCGCTTTGAAGAGGGTGGCGGGAGAAAGTGTGGCCAGTACTGGCCTTTGGAAAAGGACTCACAGCTTCAGTTTGGCTTCCTCACAGTGACCAACCTGGGCTTGGAGAATATGAACCATTATAAGAAGACAACGCTAAAAATTCACAACATGGAGGAGTGGCAGAAATACCAGGTGACCCACTTTCAGTTTCTGAGCTGGCCAGATTATGGTGTCCCTTCCTCGGAAGCTTCCCTCATTGACTTCCTGTGAGTGGTCTGGAACAAGCAGAGACTGGCCATCAGCACCATGGGCGCACACTCCAGAGGGCAGAACCCTGAGCCACACATCGTGGTCCACTGCAGTGCAGGTATTGGCAGGACAGGTACCTTCTGCTCACTGGACATCTGCCTGGCACAGCTGGAGGAGCTTGGCACCCTTAATGTGTTCCGTACGGTGGCCCACATGAGGAATCAGCAGGTCTTCAGCATCCAAACCCCTGAGCAGTACTATTTTTGCTACAAGGCAATCCTGGAGTTTGCAGAACTGGAGGGCATGGTACCCTCCACCCACAGCCTCCTGGCCATGGAGGATCAGTAACTAACCCATGAGTCTCCCACCTGCTGGTCAGCCTTCCTTACACTTTCCTGGACACTGCTGAGCCTTTAGGTTGCTGTTACATTGAAGCCACGGACCAACCTCTTATTGTGTCTCCCGGTTTACGTGTGCATGCAAGGCAGCCTTTTCCTTTGGCTAGATAGATGTGGTGAAATTGCCATGAGAAAGGGTCAGCAGCAATGTGTTCTGAATTCCTAGCACCTGCTATTGAACTGTCTCTTATTAAAACCAAATTGTGGCTATCTAGTCTTGCCAGGGGCCCCGAGATGAGTGGGGAAGGAACATGCCTTTCCCGCTTTCCCGATGCCATTCACTTTCTCAAGGTCCCTTTCCTATTTCCTTCCATTTTTTAGGATACACTGGGGAGATTTGTTGAGCATCCACCTTCCTTCCCAGAGAGCTTGACCAAGTTACATATTATTGAGGACATCCTACGTGCCAAGCACGTTTATACCTAGGACACGTATTCCAGTCTTTTCTGTCATTCTCTGTGTGTGTCTGTATGTATGTGCACTTCCGTATATGGGTCCATATGTACATGTGTATAGAATATATATTGTATGTGGCAATATGGTTATATTCTATAAAAACATATACAGAGAGATTAAAAAAAAAGACGTCAACGTGACGAATGACCTGGCACCTGAGTTGCTCAGGAGGAAGAGAGTGGCTTGGAACACCTTCAAGACCATTGAAGAAATAGCTAAGAGGAAGAACCTCCAGCTCCGGGCACATCTCTTCGATTCCACTGTTCTTCCTGCATTAACATATGCCTCAGAGATCTGGGCCCTATGAAAACAGGATGAAAACACTAATTGGGTCTCCCAAACAGGATTCGAAAGAGCTATCCTTGGAGAATCACGTTTCACTCAATTGAGAAAAGGATTCTGGAGTTCCAACCTCCAACAATGATCAAGAATCAGGAACACTGTCTCGTTTGACAAGGCGTCTAAAATCAGATGGGCTGGACATGTAGTGTTATTTGGAGATGACCATTGGACTAGAGCCATTACCGACTGGATTCCACGGGATGTCAAAATATGGCATGGTCACCCACCTACGAGATGGCCAGGCTTCTTCCTCAAGAGACCTTGAACCATCAATTTGATGCTCTTTGTGTTACAAGAACGAGCAGACGCAATTAGGCTACCCTAGCATGCCACAGGGTCAAATGGAGACGTTACTGGTGCCTACTTGAGTAAATTGATGAGTAACAGGATGTAAAGTGATCAAGTGATCAAGATATTAATCTTTCCAACTTGGAGTCAAAATCCTGAATGCATTTCTTCAGTCAGATGAGAATAAGATTCTGTCTATGCAAAAATAGTATAGAATATTTGACCAGCAACAGAAAAGCAATATTTAATGTTATGTAATTTCATATAATATTTAAAATTAACATAGCTTAACTTAAAAGTAACACTTTTTAATTTAAATTAATTAGATGTTATAACAAACTGAAAGCTGGAAAAATTTGCATTTATATTTTCTTTTCTTCTAATTGGTGTGTATTTTTTTATTTTCCCACCATTTATGTGAGAGAGAAAGAATATATTTTATATTATCTGGGCAAAATATCTACTTCTATATTGGACTTTAAGTTATAGTGCTATTCACCAAAATCAGAATCAGAAATAAGACTAAAAAAAAAAAAAAAACAGAATCAGTGTGGCCAGAGTAATAGTAAAGTGGGTATGGTGCTTACCTTACACTTGCCTGACTCAGGTTTAATCTCCAGCATCCTATATGGTCTCCTGAGCCCTTTAGGAGCAAGACCTGAATGCAGAGTCAGGAGAAAGAGCTGAGTGCAGGTTGGTGTACCCAGCTCTTGCCAAAAAAATGTAAAAGGTAAGGGTAAAGGCCCTCCGGTTGTTCGTTGATTTGCTCGAGTGGGCCCAGTAACGTCTCCATTGGAGACTTTGTTGTTACTGTGTTTGGCATATCGAATACGTCATGGGGAGCTTGCCAGGCTCTGCCGTGCGGGCGAGATACTCTCGGTAGCTTGCCAGGCTCTCTGAGAGGGGTGGAGGAATCGAACTCGGGTCGGCCATGTTGGCTGCGTGCAAGGCAAACGCCCTACCGCTGTGCTATTGCACCAGCCCTGTCAAAAAGTAATAAAAATTACTGTTTTTTCAGAAAACATAGAATCAGAAATAAAATTAGAATTAAATTAGAAATTATAGATATAATAATGTGTATATCATATTTATCTAACTCTACTCCAATTAATTTTGCTGTGTAAAATACATTGTCAAAGTTAATGAAGAGTACAGATACTTTTAGAGCACTCTAAGTGGGAATCAAACCCATGCCAGACGCATGCAAGGCAAATGTCCTACCCGCTGTGCTACCGGCTGACCCCGGTTCGATTCCTCCACCCCTCTTGGAGAGCCAGGCAGGCTACCAAGAGTATTGCACCCTCACAGCAAAGCCTGGCAAGCTAACTGTTACGTATTCAATATGCCAAAAACAGTAACAACAAGTCTCACAATTTGTTGTGAGACGTTACTGGTGTCCGCTCTAGCAAATCAATGAACAACGGGAGAACAGTGCTATACAGTGCAGTAAGTGGGAAATTTTTCTTGTTATCTTCATTAGTTCCATATAATTTAATCGCTAATGCATCTTAAATATTAATACTGACATAGAAAATATCCTATATTGCTCTCAATATCGTCTAATTCTAATTCATGTTTATTGTAGAACATCTGTTCAGTTGGCATTTTAAAATTGCCTTCCTGAAATAAGGCTAACACTTGTTATTTGACACCTCATATAACTAAGAATAGTAAATCTAAAAATGTGCAACAATAAGCAGATGATATTTATATCATTTTTTAAAATGACCTAAGTGTTATAAACACAATTCACCTATAAACATCTTTATGTGGTAAAAACTATTTTCAACCAATCACATTGCTTAGGTATAAAATATTGTTAATACATATATAATACATATATATGAATTGAGAAGGGCATACTAAAATATTCCAAAAGAATCTGACTCAATAAATAAAAGTTAATACTGCCAATCAAAGAAGAAATTAATTTAGTCCCAGTTTTTTTAAAATAAGGAATTTAAATACAATCAAAAACAATACCAAAGTTTTTGTTTGTTTGTTTTTAAGATTTTGTATTTTATTATTTGTTCTAGTTTGGGGGCTACATCCAATTGTGGCCAGATCTTATTTAAGACTAAGCTCAGGGATCACTCCAGGCAAAGCTCAGGGAGCCATGTGTGGTTCCTATGATTGAACCCTGGTGGGATGTGTGCAAGGCAAGCATTCTACCCCCTCTGCTACCTCTTAAGCCTCATGATATATATATATATATATATATATATATAAATATATCTGTATATATGTATATATATACACACACATGTATATGTATCATGGGCATACATATATAATTATCTATAAATACATTCACACTGCTTTGTAATATTTATGGTATGTGTTTACTTCTATATTACATACTGAATTATCACTATAATGGCATATTTATGTGTTATGCTTTACATTTATCAGTAGTTCCCAATTTATATAATTTTCTTTTTTGCACTGCTAGAATTTACTCCTGGATCTGTTTTCAAGGGTCATTCCTGGAAGACCTGGGAGACCACCTGGGAAGGAAGAGTGCAGTTTATTAAAATTTATATGAGGTTTATGATTATCTTCCCATTCACAATTCTACTTCACAGAGCGGGAAGAAAGGGCTGCAAAGTTCAAAAAGAGAACTCCCAGAATGACCACCAACTGGGAACTCTTTGGTACTATTGCGGCAACATGGGAAGATGCCATTGTTGACAACATTGACAAGGAATACGATCGACTGGTTCAGCACCTCCATGATTGTGCGAGGAACGCCAAGAGAGAGATAGCCACAAAAAATCGCCTATCTTCGAAAACTCTTGAGCTAATTCGCCAGTATGGTTTGGCGCATGCCTCAGTCAACCGCAAGCTAACGTCTGAGCTCGCAAAGCAGTGCAGAGATGCGATCAAGGAAGACCTCAAAGAGAAAAGAGCAGAAGTACTGGTTGATGGGACAGAAGCCGGGAAAAGTATTCATAATGCCCGCCTGTCCTTCGCCAACTACAAGACCAAGATGACTGCCCTCCGACGTCCTGATGGATCCATCACATCCTCCAGAACGGCAATGGAGAAGATTATCCATGACTTCTACTCAAATCTCTTCGATAGCCATGTCCACTTGCCGACATACCAAATTCCACAGGATGGATATGTTGTTCCCAACGTTCTCCCTTCCGAAATCCGACACGCCATTTCGTCGGTAAAGAAACAAACAGCACCCGGCCCAGACAAGGTCAGACCTGAACACCTGAAGAACCTGCCATCAGTACTCATCAATACACTGGCTCGGCTCTTCACTCGCTAACTGTCTGAATACAAGGTTCCGTCCCAATGGAAAACCAGCAGGACCGAACTACTGTTCAAGAAGGGAGACATCCATGACATTGGCAACTATCGCCCAATCTGCCTATTGTCTGTCATCTACAAGTTGTTCACTCAAGTCATCCTAAACATGATTGGCAGAACACTAGATGAAGGACAACCATGAGAGCAAGCCGGGTTCCGCAAAGGATTCAGCACCATCGACCATATCCACACGATAAGCAAGCTCATTGAAGTTTCTCGGGAGTTCAAGATGCCACTCTATTTAACGTTCATTGATTTAAAGAAGGCCTTTGATTCTGTTGAGATGGAAGCGGTCATGGAAGCCCTAGCCAATCAGGGCATTCAAGCCCAATACATCAGGATCCTCCGTGAGCTGTATTGCGGATTCACTACCAGGATCTCACCATTCTACAAAGAAGTGATCGTGTGATTGTTGATGTCAAGAGAGGGGTGCGGCAGGGTGATACCATTTCTCCGAAACTCTTCAGTGCCACCCTCGAGAACATCATGTGACGACTGGAATGGGAAGGAATGGGAGTGAAGATAGATGGTCAGCAACTACACCACCTCCGCTTTGCTGATAACATTGTTTTAATAATACCAAACATCAGCCAAGCGGCACAAATGCTGGCCGACTTTGACCATGAGTGTGGAAAGGTAGGACTACAGCTGAATCTTACAAAGACAATGTTTATGAGAAACAGCCTCGTTCCTGACGCCCCATTCGTTCTCAATGGAACGACCATTTCCGAATGCAACAGCTATATGTACCTAGGTCGAGAAGTCAACTTGACAAATGACCTGGCACCCGAGCTTAGCAGGAGGAAGAGAGCGGCTTGGAACGCCTTCAAGAACATTGAAGAAATAGCTAAGAGGACGAAGAACCTCTGGCTCCCCGCACATCTCTTTGATTCCACTGTTCTTCCTGCATTAACATATGCCTCAGACTCCTGGGCCCTACGCAAACAAGATGAGAATGCTATTCAGGTCTCCCAAAGAAGAATAGAAAGAGCTATGCTTGGAATATCACGTTTCACTCAAATGAGTGAAAGAATCCGGAGTTCTGACATCCATCGACGATCAAGGATCAGGGACGCTGTCTCATTTGCCAAGGTGTTGAAAATCAGATGGGCTGGTCACGTAATGAGATTTAAAGACGACCGCTGGACTAGAGCTGTTACCGACTGGATTCCACGGGATGTCAAAAGACCGCGTGGCCACTCACCTACCAGATGGTCAGACTACTTCGTCAAGATCATGAACCATCAGTTTGATGCTCTTCATGTTCCCGGAGCGAACAGATGCCATTGGGCTACACTAGCACGCGACAGGGACAAATGGAGACGCTACTGGCGCCCGCTTGAGCAAATCGACAACTAACAGGAAGTTGAGTGATTTAAGTGATGATTATCTTCCAACTAGATATAACTTAGAATAGTTTATTTTTTTCCCCTCACATCCTATCCTGGCGAGAGGGACATTATTCTGTCTATATTTCTTCGTTCCTAGTTTTGAACTTGTAAGATAATAGTGAGTTTTATATCCCTGTTATCCCCAGGATTAGATTTTTAAGTAAAGGTCTAAATTCTAGGCCAGAGAGATAGTACAACATTGGTTGTGACCGACCCAGCCCTTCCCCTGCACTGCATATGGTCTCACAAAGCCCACCAGAAATGATGCCTGACTACAGAGCAGGAGTAAGCCCTGAGTATTGCAAGGTGTGGCTTCCCAAAAGCATAAAAAAGCAAAATCTTAATTCCTAATACCTTTATCTATATAAGATAGCAGATTCTTTGTTCCAGAACTAACTTTGCTGAAACCATGAATAGAGAAAGAACAAGTCTTTAGTTAAAATCAGGACCATTTTGAATGAACTTTCAGCATCAGATTGTCTTGTTTTAAAGTAGATGATACCCTATTTGTTGCCATGCCAGTTCTTTGCCAATATGTTTCATTCTACGTATGTACATGCATGATAATGTGCCATGATGGCTTAAGGCGCACATAAATAAATTGAAATGTATTTGGCAAACACAAAACTCTCTCAAATGTAACATTACAATTAGATAAATTAATTATGTGATATTTTATTTCTATTTTTTATTGAAAATCAATATTTGCCATTTTGAAAAATTGGAAGTCATAATTTGAATGATGGAAAGTGAAATGGTAATAATAAATCATATTATGCACAATAGAGTATTCCTGACTTTGATAGTTGTTATAATAATCCACTACTATATTTAGTATTGTCTCAACAATACTAGAAAATTTTCTGAAAATGCCAAATTTAGACCCCATCCCTAACCTATTTAATTAGTATATATTCTTTCACAAGCCCACAGGTTCTTATGCACAATTCATATTGAAGATACACAGTATTGTTCTAAGAATACAATTGTCCTAAAAAAAAAAGTAGATAGAGTTCAAATCATGTTGGGACGTAGAACACACACACAAAAAAAAACTGCTCTTAGATAGGGCTGGAGATATAGTCCAGCAGGTAGGGCTTTCGCCTTGCACGCAGCTGACCAGGGTTCAATCCCCCGCATCCCATATTGTCCCCCGAGCACCACCAGGAGTAATTCCTTAGTACAAAGCCAGGAGTAACCCTTGTGCATCAATGGTTTGACCCAAAAAGAAAAAAACTATTCTTAAGAATAAATCATAATTTTCCCTGTCCTCATTCAAAGCAGCAGGGAAACCACAACTGGAAAATGTAGTACAGATTCTCTTAATTTACCTTAAGAAATACTGGAGTAAAAGAAAGATTTGAGAATGATAAAATTAAAATGCTAAGGAGACAAAAGTTCTTCCATATGTAAAAGGGCTAAAAGCTTGTTCAGCCTGCAAACATGAAGGCTAAAACGATGTTAATCCAAGTCTACAAAATCTCAAAGGGCCCATATAACATGTTCACTGATACTAGTGTCATAAAACTGCCTATACTGGGGGAGGGGGGAGAATATCCTCTACCTCTGGCAGATGTAGATTAAATATCTGCTGCTTCTTAGATAGCCAAGCATCTGTTTATAGTTACCAACAGTTTACATCCAAATAAAGTTACATCAGGACGGAATCTAAACCAAGAAAGACAATAGAAGCACAGTATAGTCCAAGATGGTACATACACAGGTTCTCTGTCAAAATTCTTTACTTCATCAGTTCTTTCATTGGCATCTACCTTTCCTTCTTACCATTACCAAAGGGTCTCTCAACAATTAATTCTGCTCTCCATCAATAGTTGTTGATTTTGCTGAACAGAGGACGTGCTTTTTTTCTTTTACTCATTTGGAATTTGGTATTTAAAGAAGGTATTTAAAGAAGGCCTTTTGGTATTTAAAGAAGGCCTTTGATTCTGTTGAAACAAAAGCAGTCATTGAAGCCCTAGCCAATCAGGGAATTCAAGCTCAATACACAAAGATCCTCCGTGAGCTGTATTGCGGATTCACTACCAGGATCTCACCATTCTACAAAGAAGTAATCATCGATGTCAAGAGAGGGGTTCAGCAGGGTGATACCATTTCACCGAAACTCTTCAGTGCCACCCTCGAGAACATCATGTGACAACTGGAATGGGAAGGAATGGGAGTGAAGATAGATGGTCGGCAACGACACCACCTCTGCTTTGCTGATGACATTGATTTAATAACACCAAACATCAGCCAAGCGGCACAAATGCTGGCCGACTTTGACCGTGAGTGTGGAAAGGTCAGACTACAGCTGAATCTTATGAAGACAATGTTTATGAGAAACAGCCTCGTTCCTGACGTCCCATTTTCTCTCAACGGAACAACCATCTCCGAATGCAACAGCTATGTGTACCTAGGTTGAGAAGTCAACATGACAAATGACCTGGCACCCAAGCTGTGCAGGAGGAAGAGAGCGGCTTGGGACGCCTTCAAGAACGTTGAAGAAATAGCTAAGAGGACGAAGAACCTCCGGCTCCGGGCACATCTCTTTGATTCCACTGTTCTTCCTGCATTAACATATGCCTCAGACACCTGGGCCCTACACAAACAGGATGAGAATGCTATTCAGGTCTCCCAAAGAGGAATTGAAAGAGCTATGCTTGGAATATCACATTTCACTCAAATGAGAGAAAGAATCCAGAGTTCCGACCTCCATCGATGATCAAGAATCAGGGATACTGTCTCGTTTGCCAAGGTGTCAAAAATCAGATGGGCTGGTCACGTAATAAGATTTAAAGACGACCGCTGGACTAGAGCTGTTACCGACTGGATTCCACTGGACATCAAAAGACCGCGTGGCCTCCCACCTACCAGATGGTCAGACTTCTTCATCAAGATCATGAACGATCGGTTTGAGGCTCTTCATGTTCCCAGAGCGAACAGACGCCATTGGGCTACACTAGCATGCGACAGGGACAAATGGAAACGTTACTGGCGCCCGCTCCAGCAAATCGACAATTAACGGGAAGTCAAGTGATCTAGTAATCATTTAGTATGGATGTTCTCTTGATGTGTTATATTTTTTTAATCTGATCTAAATGACACCTTCTTAGTCAATCGCCTTATCAGCTCTCACATGTTTTAGGTGACCTCCTTATTGGTGGTGATTGAGAACTATTAGACCTTGGACCTTAACAGTGACTTTGTTCAGAAACTAGAACATGGAACTCTGTGCAAATTGTAGAATGTAGAACTGCAAATGAGTCACAAATATGTTAAACATAAAATTATTTCTCTAAGCACATAAAACATATTTTTTTTCGAGTGTTAGGCACAAAATAATTAATTATTTTTTTTTAATTTTTATTAGTGAAATACCAAGAGGTACAATTGTAGACTTAAAAATTTTTGTGCTTGGGTTTAAGTCAGATATACAATGATTGAGTACCCATCCCTCCACCAGAGCTCATTCTCTACCACCAATGATCTCAATATCCCTCCAACCACCCATTCCCTATCCCACTCTGCCTCTGTGACAGGGCATTCCCTTTTGCTCTCTCTCTCCTGTTGGGTGATGTGGTTTGAAAAAGAGACAATGAGTGGCAATCATGATCGGTTTATATCTACTTTCTGCATGCATCTCCCATCCTAGGAGGATCCTCCCAACACCCTTTATTTGGTGCTCCCTTCTCTATCTGAACTGCCTTTTCCCCTAGCATGTGCGGCTGGCCTCCAAGCCATGGAGTAAACCTACTGGTACTTATCTCGACTATTCATGGGTGTTACTCTCCTATTTTGTTACTTTATGTTCCCCAGATGAATGCAATCTTCCTATGTCTGTCCCTTTCTTTCTGACTCATTTTGCTTAACATGATACTTTTCATGTAGTACCACTTGTATGTAAGTTTCATGACTTCATCGTTCCTAACAGCTATATAGTACTCCATTGTGTAGATGTACCAAAGTTTCTTTAACCAGTCATCTGTTCTCGGGCACTCAGGTTTTTTCCAGATTCTGGCTCTTGCTCTTGCAAACAGTGCTGCAATGAACAAACAAGTGCAAATGTCACTTTGACTATAGTTTTTTGCCTCTTTGGGATATATTCCCAGGAGTGGTATTGCTGGGTTAAATGGGAGCTCAATTTCTAATTTTTTGAGAGTCATCCATACTGTCTTCCAAAAGGGCTGAACCAGTCTGCATTCCCACCAGCAGTGAAGTACTGTTCCTTTCTTGTCATGTGCACGCCAACACAGGTTGCTTTTGTTCTTTTGTATGTGGCCAGTCTCTGTGGTGTGAGAAAATATCTTGTTGTTTTGATCTGCATCTCCCTGATGATTAGTGATGTAGAGAATTTTCTTATGTGCCTTTTAGCCTTCAGATTTCTTCTTTGATAAAGTTTCTGTTCATTCTGTCGCCCCAGTTTTTGATGGAGTTGGATGTTTTCTTCTTGTGGAGTTCAACCAGTACTTTATATATCCTTGATATCAATCCCTTGTCAGATGTGTATTGGGTGAATATCCTTTCCCATTCTGTAGACTGTCTTCGTATTTTGGTCACTGTTTCTTTTGAGGTGCAGAAGCTTCTTAGTTTAAGATAGTCCCATTTGTCTATCTCTGTTTTCACTTGCTTGGCCAGTGGGGTGTCATCTTTGAAGATACCATTAGCCTCAATGTTGTGGAGGGTTTTCCAACCTTGTCTTCTATGTACCTTATGGGTTCTGGTCTGATTTGAGGTCTTTAATCCATTTTGATCTTACTTTTGTACATGGTGTTAAGCAGAGATCTGAGGCCATATTTTTTTTGCATGTAGCTGTCCAGTTTTGCCAGCACAATTTGTTAAAGAGGCTTTCTTTGCTCCACTTCACATTTCTTGCTTCCTTATGAAAGATTAGATGATCATATGAATTAGGGAGGTTGATTGCTCCTATTTTCTTTTTCCCAAAAAGTTACTTTACCTATTCATGGGTGCTTATTGTTCCATATGAATTTCAGGAGTGTTTGCTCCATTTCTTTGAAGAATGTCATGGGCATCATTATAGGGATCACATGGAATTAGTACAATGCTTTGGGAAGTATGCCATTTTGACAATGTTAATTCTCCAAGTCCATGAGCAGGAAATATCTTTCCATTTTCTTGTGTCCTCTTTTATTTCCTGAAGTAGCATTTTGTTTTGTAGTTTTCTTTGTCCAGGTCTTTTACTTCCTTAGTTAAACTAATTCCTAGGTACTTGATTTTCTGGTCACAATCTTTCGAGTTTTTTTTTTTTTTTTTTTTTTGGTTTCCATGTCCTTGATTTCTGCTCTAAGTTTTATGATCTCTTTCCTGCTGCCTGGTTTGGGCTCCTTTTATTGGTCCTTTTCTAAGATCTTGAGCTTTGAAGCCAAATTGTTTATGTGGGCCCTTTGTTCCTTACTAAAAATGCTTGCAGAGCTATAGATTTCCCCCCAACACTGTTTTAGCTGCATTCCATAGGTACTGATAAGCTTGTTTCTTCATTCTCATTTGTTTCCAGGTATCTTTTGATTTCGTCTTGACTTCCTTCCTGACCCACTCATTGTTCAACATTGATTTGTTTAATTTCCAGGTGGTGATTTGATTTTTTGTGCCTGTTGTGATTCACTTCCATACTCGGTTCATCGTGGTCTGAAAAGATTGTTGATACTACGTCTATCTTCCTGATTCTATTGAGGTATGTTTTATGTCCTAGCACATGGTCTATTTTGGAAATTGTTCTGTGTGCACTGGAAAAGAATGTATATTCTTTCTTTTGGGGGTTTAAAGCCCTGTATAGTCTATAAGCCCTCTCTCTTCTATTTCTTTCTTCAAAGCCAATGTTTTCTTGCTGAGTTTTGTTCTTGTTGATATATTGAGTGGTAATAAGGCAATATTCAAGTCTCTGACTATTATTGTGTTGCTAGCAATGTCCTCCTTAAAATCTGTTAGCAGTTGTTTTAAATATTTAGCTGTTCTCTCATTAGGTGCGTATATGTTTAAGAGTGTGATATCTTGCTCTTGTACGTACCCCTTGATAAATAGAAAATGGCCTTAGCACTGTCCCTTCTAATCTTTTTCAACCTGAAATTGATGTTGTCGGATACTCCCTGGCTTTTTTTGAGGGAGCTGTTTGCTTGCAGGATTGTTTTTTATCCTTGAACTTTGAGTCTGTGTTTGCTATGACTGTTCAGATGAGTTTCTTGTAGGCAGCAGAATGTTGGGTTCTGTCACTGAATTCATATTGGAACTCTGTCTCTCTTAATTGGTGAATTTAGACCATTGACCTTGAGAGAGATTATAGTTATGGGGTTCTGTGTCATCTTTCTGTAAGGGTCTATTATGCTTGTAGTGTTTGTCTAGTCTTATAGTAGCCCCATTAGCCCTTCTTTTAGGTTTGGTTATGAGTCTATGAAGTTCCTGAAGTGCTGTTTATCTAGAAAGTAGTGTACCATTTCTTTGAGTGTGAATGAGAGTTTAGCCAGATAGAGTATTATTGGTGAAGTCTTCATTTCAGTGAGTTTTTTCACTATATCCCACCATTGCTTTCAGCCTTTTTGGGTTTCCTCTGATAGATTTGCTATGAATCTAAGGGGTGCTCCTTTGTACTTGATTTTCTTCTTTGAACTTGCTGCTTGCAGTATTGTGTCTGTATCTGAGGCATCCATCATTCTAACTATGATATGTCTTGGATTGTTTTTGTTAGGGTCTCTTTATTTGGCACCCTTCAGGCTCCTTGAATCTGAATGACTGCATTGTCCAGCTCTGGGAACTTTTCAGCAACGATTTGTTTAACATTGGGTTTTTCATTACTGTGTCTGGCATATCGAATACTCTCGGTAGCTTGCCGGGCTCTCCGAGAGGGGCGGAGGAATCGAACTCGGGTTGGCCATGTTGGCTGCGTGCAAGGCAAACGTCCTACTCGCTGTGCTATCGCTCCATTTTGTTTCCTTGACCTTCTGGTACTCCAATGATTCTAATGGTTTCCTCTTGGAATTATCTCCTAGGACACTGATTCGTTCTCGAGCATTTTGAGATCTCTTGCCATTGTTTATTGTTGCCTGTAGGCTTTGTGCAGCTGATCTTCCAGCTGATTCTTTCTTCAGCTGTAGTCATTCTACTGTTGAGGGTACAGACTGAGTTTTTTTTATTTCATCTAGGGAATCTTTGATTCGTGACATTTCTGTGTGTAGCTTTCCAATTTCTGCTCTCATTTCTACCTAGATTTTCTAGATTATCTGATTCATTGTTACTTTCATGTCCTCCTTCAATTTACTGGATATCTGTCTCACTGTTTCATTAAGCTCATTGAACATCTTCATTACTTCATATCTAAATTCTTTCTTAGAGAGGTCCCTTAGGTGAGTAGCACCTACTGAGGCTTCTGGACTCTTATCATCATCCTCCCCTTGTGTTGGGGATTTGTGTTGTTTCTTCATGTTGTTGTGGAGGAATGGAGACTGAGATGTCACATGAGATTGCCTAATATTGGTTAACTACCCGGCTGCCCAAAATTAGGCCACGCCACTTCTACACAGGCCACGCCCACTTCTGAAGAGGCCACACTCCTACAGGTACCTTGTGTGTGTGAGGGGGTACAACCTGGGGGAGGAAGAAGCCCAGGCATAGTGTTGGGGACTAATAGGAAGAGGCTCAGGGATGGTGAGCTTCCCAGAGTCCTAGAGGGTGCCTGGGGTGTATATGTGGAGAAACCCAAATCCTGGGTTCGAGCACCGACTGACCATTTATTCAATCTTTTTTCTCTCCAATCTCACGCATTCTTCCTTCCTTGCCCCTCATTCCTCGATCCCCGCTCATCTCTCTGCTTTGCATCTCGCAACCTGGGCTCTCCCTCTCCTCTCTCGATTCTACATAAAAATATTTTTAAAGAACTTAAATATTTCTTGGTGTTAAGGTGTAGAACATAGAACAAACTATTGTTAGATCATTGGAGACAAAACCCTTTAAATGTATTTAGATTATTTACAATAAATATTTTATTTTCCTTTCAATTATTTTACAATGGGAGATGATTTTTAATTACCATATAATAAATGTAGCATTCTTTAATGATATTTTTCTGATAAATACAATTTACTTTATTTTACATGACACAGGAAGCAGATGGATTGATAAAAATGTACAGGAATCTGAAGTGTGATGTATTATACAAGAGTACATTTATAGAATTGAATTTGTGGACTATAAAGCAATTTAGTTGAGGGAAAGATTATAAAAAGAAAAAAATGTGAAAAATGAAGAGAACTACTGTTTCCTGAATACTTATAAAATAGATACTTTTGATTTGAATTACAATAAGAGGAATTTTCTATAGTCTCAGTTTCTGATCATTGTTTAAAGATTCAGAAAATGTTAACAGGTACTAGAAGTTTTCTACTTTGAAATTAACTTCTATACTATCCAGGTAAGATTAGTGTACAGTGTTTGTTTCTGCCCAGTGTTAATTACCATCTACTACATCCAGTTTCTAGTAATGACAAGGGATGAAGAATAATGAAAATGAGCATTTATAGAGAATTGTCAGTGCATTCTCCTTCACTCATGGTATAGGGAGGTAAAGATTCCTTTCCACCCAAGTAAATCGATAAGGCTTCACAGAACTTCTATAAAATGTAACATATTGTATGCATTTTGATAAAATGTCTGTTTCTGATTTAGCCATGAAAAAATATAATGGAATCTACAACTCTTCTCAGAATGAGATCCCAGTTCAGTTGGTTGAGGGAAGACATATATTAGTTGATAAAATTTAGAATGTTAATATAATACTAAAGAAGTATAACACTATAGAAAGAGAGGCATTCAATTTTCCCTAGAAATTGACTTTGAACTTATAATGACACAGCCATTCTTCAATGGGTCTTTTATGCATAAAGACACCACAAACAAGAGAACAGAGTTGTAGTTGCTTTCTAATACCCTATTGGGCCCAACTCATTTTACTAAATAGGTTATCACAAAATATCTCTAATAGAGGTCACACTGAAAATTTGTTCATAGTCATACAAAATTTAAAATTTTATCTTACAGATCTTTTTTAGACTTAAATAAATCACATTGCAAGTGAATTTGCTGCAAATCCATGCAAACATTTCTACTGATTCCTCATAATGTACCCATATAGACTTCTCATCAAATGACCAATATTACCATTTAGAAAATTGCTATTTAAATTTTTTCTTACTTAAACGTTTAGTTGACTTTCTAGACTTTGTTGATTATAATCCTACTTCCTTACTAAATAAATAAGTCATGTAGGGTGAATGTAATCTCTGTTTTAAAGTAATTATTTTTATAATTTCTTGTCTGTCAAACATTTTAAAATAAGTATAGCTTGAACTGTCTAGCACAAATATCTTTTTTTTTAATTGTATGACTGTGAGATAGAGTTATAAAGCTGTCCATGGTTGGGTAGCACTATTATCTTAAGTAGCTAATGGAGCTAACACATCTGATAAGAAACACAAACATTTATGATTTTATCCTGAGTATATGATAATTATTGGAAACATTTATAGAATTTTGAAAGGTCAGAGTCAAGTAACAACACTTCTACCATTTAGTGCAGGCATTCTTAAAGGGAGTCAAAATAGTTTGTGGCAAGTATTGGAGATTATGAAAAATTATTTTTATAATCTAAGCAGTTATATATGCTTAATATATAAATAAAATTTGTATAATTATATAATATAAATAACACAGCATAATGCATAAATAACATAATATATAAATAACACAACACATAAAATAAATATACAGTCTTTCTGAGATATTAATCTAGAAGGAAACTTTAAAACAAATCTTGAGCCATATGGGAGATATTTACATTTTTGTTTGTTACTACGAGCTTTGCTCAGTAGTAAATCCTGGCTTTGTGCTCAGGGGTCAATGCTGGTGGGATTCCAGGGCCCATATTGATTGCTGGGGATCAAGCTGGCCACATACAAAGCAAGTGACCAACCACTGGGCTACTTCACTGGCCCAGAAAGGTAGTTAAAGAAATAGTTTTGACCAGAAATATGGTAATGTAGTTAAAGCCCTTACCTATACAGCAGATTCAATCCCTGGTATCTTGATCACTGGCACTGACTCCTGAACACAGATACATGAGTAAACCCTGAGCATGGTTGTTAGCTGCAGAAGAAGGAGAAAAAGAAGGCAAACGAGAAGAGGAAGAAGAAGGAAGAAGAAGAGAAAGAGGAGGAAGAGGAGCAAGAGGAAAGGAGGAATGCTGATGATTTTCAGTTTGTTAAGATGCTCACATTTTAGAATTACTTAGAAACTTTCACGTTTTGTATAGGTGTTCTTATTCACCTTCTTTCACAGTCATTATTTTATTAGCAGAACCAGAAAACTAAATTGACACTAAGTTTTTAACCAAAGACCTTATTTGAATTCACACGTTATAGTGGATTTTTTTTTCCTCTTACAAAAAACTAAAAAAAAAAAAAACCTCTTATTTTTATTTTTTTATGATACTGAAGTGCCTGTCATGAATACCCTGGGAAAGTTTGGATCATATCTGGAAAATATTTGGGGTTCTTCGGGTTCTTACAACCAGGGAAGTGCTTCAGGCATATCAAAGATATATGTCAACAGTCTGTTGAGTAAGGACAGGCCCTTAGACTCAGCATTATGTGGCACGTAATGTCAATGGCTTCACAGTTGAAAAATTCCTAGTTGTGGTAACAACATGTGCACTGACTTGAAGGTGGGGAAATATATAATGCAGCATGAAATATGAGTCTGTAGTCTGGGACAATTGACACATAGCTGGCCGTAAATGCTCTAGTCACTTTTCTATGATACAGTACCATAGACTGGGTGACTTCAGTGCCATCTGTTTCTCATAAGGTTTTGAAATTTGGAGCCCCAAATAAGGTTTCAGCAGATCTGATTCCTGATGAGAATCTACTTCCTGGTCCTATGCTCACATGATCGCTTCTTTTGAGTATGTGAAGAAAATGATCGTTGTTTACCTGATCTTCCTGGAAGGGAACAAATCTCCTAAGTTGTGATCTCTTCTGAGGCCTAGATCTAAATCCAGTTATCTCCCAAAGAACTCACCTCTTAATATTATCACTTTGAGTATTAGAGCTTCAACAGATAAATTTGCTTGTTATAGGGTGGAAAGGGAATTGGCAGATATTTGGTTCTTCGGAGCAGGAGACACCTTAACAATCTGCTATTTGGAGGAAAAATACAATCTATTATTTTGTTTTTGTTTATTTATTGGTCAGACTGTTGGCCACACCCCAATAGGCTCAGATACTTCTTACATGATGCTGGGGGTCAGTCCTGGGGGATTATGTAATGCCAAAGATGAAACTGGAATTTCATTCATGCAAAGCCTGTGTCAAGTTTTTTGAGCTCTCTCTCTCCTCTCCCTTTCTTTCTCTCTCTCTCTCAAGCCCCATTGTTAATATGTTGTATGAACTCAAGAGTCAGAAGTTTGAATATAGTTCTAGCAGCTTTAAACCTTGTTTTGTGGATATTTTGTTTTACGTGTGTGTGTGTGTGTGTGTGTGTGTGTGTGTGTGTGTGTATAACTGTCCAACATTCAACTTCCCTCTTGATCTGGGGCCTCCCTATGACGTGCACTATCTCTGTGATGCAGTACCTCTCCTCACACTATAGAAGTCAAAGGGAAAGATTCCTTTCTTGTCTAATGATGATGGTGCCCTGCAGCAGCAATAACAGTATCCTAGCCAAATGGTTCCTGCTAAAATACAGTTATTGTATTTCCAGGAAAGCCTTCCCACCTGACCTTTACCCCCACACATTTTTCAAATCTAGTTCTCTGGACTTCCATTAAGTCTGCCATTATACTCTATTCCATTTCCTTGCTCGGGAACTGGATTCGTTTCTGAGCTTGCGGTCGTAAACGCTTGCTAAAACAATGGGTCACCACCTAAGGTTTTTCTAAAATACTAGAGGTGCTGCCATATTTTTGCATGAGGGTGTTTGTTTTGACTTGTGTTGGTGAAAAAAAAGTAATGGAATTAGAAATCACATGAAAAAATATATATTGTGGTAGTTTTGACAAAGAATTATAAGTTATGGGCTTGAAATAGAACAGGGAAGTAAAAGGAAAAATATAATAATAGATGTGTAGTCAGTAAATTGATAAGACTTGATGATTGCAAGGGTATGGGGAAAGAATGAATGAAGTGAGGTGGAGGTTAATGACTGTGCACATAGTAGCATAATCAGAACACTAATTCCACTACAGTGGAACAACATTATGAGTCAAAATAAGAGGAACTGAAGCATTGTTGTGTTAAAAGTGAGGATTTTTATTCTGATGGGTGTTGTATTGAAATTATGTAAATAATAAGCTATTATTCATAGTAATGACCCATAGCATTGAAAATTAAAATAAATGTAATTTTTTTAAATTTTAAAACAAAATATTTGGTAGCTTTATACATACTGTATTTAAAACACCATTAAAACATGTCTTAATATACTTACCATTTATTTTTTCCTTAATCTATGTGTTCTTAATTACTACTCCATGAATATCACTAAATCCAGTGCCTTCAATGAGAAGATGCAAATATTTTTCACTTATTATAGTACTACATTATTTTAAAAAAACACTATCAAAATTCATGGGTCTGTATTGAGGCAATTGATTAAAAATTTTATAAATGGGAGATTCTTCCAGACCCCGCATAAGGCTGAGTCATCCAGGACACTCCAAAAGGTGATAGAAGAGCACTGTGCCTGCCTAGGCAGCAAAATACCTCTACAATGCATAATTTCCACCACATTCCTGGCCAGACTCTATTTCTCAGGATGAGCTTCATCTAGAAATTAATCTGTTGAAAAGTTCATATATGCAAACAGAAATTTGTGACTGAAATTTCCAGGCTTTCATAGAGTCAGAGATGGTCTGCCTCTCCACATCACCCTGCACTTCTGGAAGATCTGACAGTCTAGCACATGCCCCAAAGCCACCACCCAGTGAAAAATTTAACTCCAGTTGTATCACCCTGTTAAAAAAAATGTTGAACTTCTTGGATCTCGCAGCTGAGAACAACTGAAACTCTACAACATTGTTTAACCAGGAATAATACACCAGATTGAATGCGAAAAAATTTAGAAGGCAACCAATCTCAATCAGCAAAATATAAACACTGAAGACTTAACCTGTGACAAAATTTTAACAATCTTTTATACAAGGGTTTAATGGCTCCAGGGTGATATTCAACAATTTTCACTAACTTTGTTATATGAAAACATTTTTGATGATTCTATAAGCAAATGATGTAAAACAAGCAATGAAAAATAAATTATTGAGGGTCTGCTATAAAGACGTGCTTAAGGGGTGGTTGGGGGGATTGAAAATAATGGTGGTTGGAAGATGCAATGGTAGTGGGATTGGTGTTGGAAAATTGAATGTCTGTAACAAATCATCATGAACAATTCTGTAAACCACAGTGCTTGTATCAAATTTAAGTTTAAAAAAGTAGTAAGGAAAGAGAACTAGATCAACTATCAGACTCTTGTGGACTATATCATATCTTAATAGTCTTTGTATTAAGAATTGTAACTGAAGATATGTTGCAGCAATAAAATTAATGACTACTAAAATAAAATAAAAGCATCACAAGCAGTTTTCATATACTTTACATTAGGACTATTTTATTACCATAAATGAAAAATCATAATACCATATTTAAAAATACATAATAAAAGTGTTAAATTGAATAACTAAAGGAAGACATGTTAACAGATGAAAAAAATATTTTTTATTATTTTTAACCCCTTGATATAACACTGTAGTATAGCACTGTCCTCCCGTTGTTCATCTATTTGCTGGGGTGGGCACCAGTAACATCTCCATTGTGAGACTTGTTGTTAACTGTTTTGGGCATATTGAATATATCAAGGAGAGCTTGCCAAGCTCTGCCATGTGGGTGGGATACTCTCGGTAGCTTGCCAGGATCTCTGAGAGGGACAAGGAATCAAATTCTGGTCAGCCATCTGCATGGCAAATGCCCTACCCACTGTGCTGTCGCTCCAGCCCCTTGATATAATACTTTAAAAATGCATATTTACATTTGCTCATAGTAAGATAGAAAATTGATATAATTTAGCTATATAGCTTTCTTTTAGGGGATAGAGATATGCATACTACAGTATGTAAGATGCTTACCTTGCAAATGGCTGACCTGTATTAGATTGCTGGCACAAATTGTTCCCAAAGCACTGCCTGTTGTGGTTCCTCACCACAGAATCAAAAGTAAGCTCTGAACACTGCCATATATAGACCAAGACTTCCAAAATTATATCACTGTCACTGTTCTCCCGTTGTTCATCGATTTGCTCGAGCAGGCCCGGCAACATCTTCATTGGAGATTGTTGTTGTTACTGTGTTTGGCATATCGAATATGTCACGGGTAGCTAATATATGTATATATACATGTATACATGTACATGTATAATACATGTATATATACATGTATATTAATTTTCCCTAAAACTTTAGATTTTTAGCATTAAGAATCCTAATCACATGTAACTCCTAGGACCAAGAATTTTCTCAATCTTTTAGTACATCTCATTTAAATTTTTCATTCTATATATTTATATATATTCACCTCTTAGTTCATTAATGAGATTTACTTCTTAGCACATGAAAACCATTGCTTTAAATTATCCATGAACCAGCTAAAATGGACCTGGATAATAAAGTCATGATTTACATTCTCCATTCCACATTGCTTTTCTCTTAAATGTCTTCTGAATCTAAGGTAAAATAAAGGAAGTTTCTATAAACTATTTTATAGATTTCTAAGAGAGAGTTTTGGTTAAATATCATATCTACTATAATAAGAGAAAGATTATCAGAAGTATAACTTGACTAGCTTTTCTGTTTGAGTCTCACAACATTGTCCATGGACAAACACAACAGACTATATTCACATCATATTATAAAGTTTGACACTTGTACCATTATGCTTAGTTACATTTGAAGACAAGAAATAATTAGATTTTCTATAATTTCTTGCCTTGAGCAAAATAATTTGTTATAAGCTCTAATATCAAGAGTTAAAATTTGTGAATGACCTTGTCTGATATTTTCAGATTATTCTATAATATCACAGCTTATCACTCTGAAACAAAATATAGCATATTGGGGCTGAATAGATGATACAGTAAGAAGAGCACTTGCTGTGTGTCTGCTGAAATGAGCTTGATTCCCAACATCTTATATGTTAACGTGAGTACTTCCAAGGGCGATTCCTGAATGCTTAGCTAAGAGTAAACTCTGAATAAAATCAAGTATGACCTCAAAATAAATAACAACCACAAAAAAAAATCAAAAAGTAACTACTTGCAAGACTATTATGATGATCAGTGTTGATATAAGCTATAAAAATATATACCTAGTGCATGCCATGAGTTTACCTAACAAAAACTTAGGAAGTGTTGACAACTTGTCACAATACTGTCTCTGAGGAAAAGAAACAGAGAGGAATGGAGTTTAGCTACATGGAAACATAGACTGAGAACACTGCATAAAGAAAAAACTGGGTCTTGTTTGATGTTAACAAAGGCAGTTACAGGGGACAGTTGCTCAAAAAACACCAATGAAGATAGGTTCGATAAAGGTACATGTAAATATATTATGTTTCATCATTTTTTAAAGGAAGATTATGTGATTTTTTTCGAAGTGGTTGGGGAAATCAACCAGACATCAACCAGAAGTCAACCAGACATACTGGTGACTGCTTTTATGTCTTAGAACTAAAAATCTGGCCACACAAGGAAACCTGGTTTAGTTGTAATTATTATGGTGGAAGAAAAGGGATGAGGGAATTAACCAGGTTATTTAGCTAATACAATTGGTCATTTTAAATATTACTATGGGAGTGGGTAGTCAGATAGGTAAGATAACTAATTAGGGGACAGAGATGTGACAGTAAAAAGGGGGAAACAAGTCAGACAACATCCCCAATTCCCTTGCTATGCTTGCGTCCAAGTGGAGAGCAGCCTCTCTTTGACCCCTGCACTGCAGACAGCAAGAAAAACAGCACATGGCGTGGATGTGGTGAGAAAGGGACCCTCCTTCACTGCTGGTGGGAATGCCGACTGGTTCAGCCCTTTTGGAAAACAGTACGGACGATTCTCAAAAAATTAGAAATTGAGCTCCCATTTGACCAAGCAATACCACTCCTGGAAATATATCCCAGAGAGGCAAAAAAGTATAGTCGAAGTGACATCTGCACTTGTTTGTTCATTGCAGCACTCTTTACAATAGCCAGAATCTGGAAAAATCCTGAGTGCCTGAGAACAGATGACTGGTTAAAGAAACTTTGGTACATCTACACAATGGTGTGCTATGTAGCTGTTAGAAAAGATGAAGTCATGAAATTTACATACAAGTGGTATTACATGGAAAGTATCATGCTAAGTGAAATGAGTCAGAAAGAGAGGGACAGACACAAAATGATTGCATTCATCTGGGGGATATAAAGTAACAAAATAGGAGATTAATACCCAAGAATAGCCAAGGTAAGTATCAGGAGGATTACTCCATGGCGTAGAGGCCAGCTGGGTATGCTAGGGGAAGAGGCAGCTCAGATAGAGAAGGGAGCACCAAATAAAGGGTTTTGGGAGGATCCACCAAGAATGGGAGATGCATGTTGAAAGTAGATCGAACATGATTGCCTCTCAATGCCTCTTTTGCAGACCACAACACCCAAAAGGAGAGAGAGAACAAAAGGGATTGCCCTGCCACAGAGGCAGGGTGGGATGGGTGGGATGGGGGTGGGAGGGATACTGGGATCCATGTTGATGGAAAATGGGCACTGGTAGAGGGAAGAGTATTTGATCATTTTATAATCGAAACCCAAGAACAAAAATTTGTAAGTCTACAACTGTACCTCATGGTGTTTCACTAATAAAAATTTTTTAAAAAAGAAAACAAAAATAAAAACAGTACAAGTTAAAAAAAAAAAAAAGAAGAACCTAAAAAGCAAGAGCAGCAATTAGTAGCAAGGAGAGTCAGGGCATGGAGTATCAGCAACAGAGCAATGGGCCAGAGAGAGCACCAGGCAAGGAAGGACATTGGAACTCCTGCAAAATAAGGAACACCTTAATGTAAGATCTCAGACAAAACCAGCTGATACCAAAATGAAGATAGGATAGAATATATGTGAATCCATGACAAACCAGCAGGAGTCCTACATATAGGATATCAAGAATTCAAAGTTATCTTGCTTAAGACGTTAAATAAATAAATGTAAATTTCCGAGCATCTGAAGTTTTGTATGTTAATTTTGCATACTAATCTCAAGGATCCACTCAGGACTTAGCTGCTTTGGAGGTATAACCTAGTGCTATAATTTCAGGGGGATTGCATTTGATCCATATTAGCAATACAGGAAATAAAAGACAAGCAACGTGCAAGATCCAGCTCTGAAGTTTTGTAGTGGCTGGATTTTCACACACCTTACCTTCAGTGGACACTCTGTAACAATGAAGTTAGAGTATTTTTGGAAAAAATTGAGAGCAAAGAAGAAAATTCTCATTTCTTGATAAGCCAAAAAATAATGGTTAACACTTTTTATATGAATAACTGAATTATTCTAATAACTGAATTATTTTATATGAATAACTGAATGCTAGAAGATCATGAGGTCAGGCATTGCTTAGACAATTTCTGAATGAAAATTATTATAGCCATTAGTTAATAGTTAACCTGAGGGAAAAATTATTTGCCTGAAATTCACTTTTAGTTATTACTAGGAATGAAGTTAATTGAGGTGATAATGATTGGGGGGGGGGAAGGATATAGAGTTGCAAAAACTTTAAGTGTAGCAGCCCCATTTTACATCAGAGGTAAACTGAGTAAATAAGTTTTATAAAATTTGATAAAAAATCCTTCCTCTTTTATTGATTTAATTTTGATTTTATTTTAGTTGGGTGTCTGTGTGTGTGTGTGTGCGTGTGTGTGTGTGTGGTGGTTTATTGGTTTTGTTTTTCAGGTTTTTTTGGGGGGGCGGGTACATAGGGGAGCTTATCCAAGTGTGCTCCAGTGCTGTTCCTGTGCTATTCCTGAATTCATGACTCATCTTTCTTCAAAGTCTGAAAAATAGATCAATAATGAGTATGGATATGCAAACTACTTCTCAGTCATTCTGCTTTTTTTAAATAAGGAGCCTAAGTCTGTGGCAACAAACAACCTGGTAAGTCATCATAAATAGCCATATTTTATTCCAAGTTCAGGAAGTCTCCACTTATACATAGAACATTTGATCTTAGTTTATAATTCTACTCATATAAATTCAGAGAAAATAAGAAATTTTGCAAGTTGATTGCTAAGGAGAATTGTTTATAATATTTGCAAGAACAGAGTTAAAATTCACTTATTATTCCCAAGAACACCCAAAACAAAAAAAAGTAAATAAAACTTTAAAATATACTAAATACTATACTTGGAGTGGGAAATTAGAACTGCCACAATTTTTTTCTACTCATACCTGAAAGTTTTTAAAATGTTGTGAACTCATTATTTTTACTCACCACACTTGGATGTTAAAAAGGTTTTGAATATGTTTAGGAAGGTAAATTTAATCAGAACTGAAATTGGTTAGAACACAACCGATTGACATATGAGCTTTAAGCATCCATCATACAGCATCTTAAAGAGTAAAAACAAAACACACACACACAAAAAGAAAAATCAATAGAGGGCACCTATAGTGGAGAATTTTTATACTCAAGTAGCAAATTTTTAGAAATAAAGTTATAAAAATCAAAATAATAACAGTAGCCTCTATAACACACTTTTGGGGAAGTTAAAAACAGATTTGAGGAAATTTCCTGTATACTGCTAATTTATTGTATTCATTGCTTTTGATATTTTAGTAGGGGAGAGTACAGGACCATGATTGAAAATAACAAAGTACCACTGAAGCATGCACTTAACTTTAAATTTTTCCTGTCTTTGCATTCTGAGGAAGTATGATAAGTTAAAAAAATGATGATCAGTAAACAATGCCCTAAATACTTACTATGTCCAGATCTAGACAATAAGTTAATGTTTCAACCGATAGTGCTTCTGACAAGCGAAACTTCAGTGATGGCACTCAGGATTAATTAAACTTGTTCAAATCTAAATTTAATTAACCGTAACAATTATTGCAGAAAGAGGCCAAGGAATTGGATAAGATTTTACCAGTTCCAAAGGTGTGGTCTCAAAGCCACAGTAATTTGACTGTTCAAAGGCACCTGACATTGTACTGAACCAGAAATTTATGAGTCTAAAAAAAATAGTTATTACAAATCCATCTCCAAATTCTATGTTAAATTGCAACAATTGGCTGTCATAACTTCTTTCGATGTGTTTATATATTTTCTGTACCCCTAACTTTATCCTGCCTCGCCTACGGGGGAGGAAGGAGACTAAAGCTGATGTGTTATATTTAAGACTTTCATGAACAAACAGGGTTTTTTCGTCCACATAATGGCATCCTAAATTCATTCTAAACTGGGCCTGACACTTAGATAATCTCTTAGAAGTTCAACAGACCTATTATAAAGGAATTCCGCTTTATCATAAGGAGATACTTTTGCTGGAGGGAGGCAGTCTAGCCACTTAGCTTCAAAGCTGACTTACTTCCACTCCACTAGTTCTAATTCCAGTATATTGTAGCCTTTAGCAAAATAGCTTTAGCAAGAAATAAGGAAATGCAATGAAGAACAAAATCATCAAGGGCAGTGGAAATAGCCTTTTAAGCTATTTACTTTTCCCCTCCAACTAAAAATAAAAATTTTATCAAGTTTTTTTTTTCAAATTAGTCTACACCCAGCATTAACATCCATTAATAGAATAAAAAAGACATGGCAAAGTTCTTCTTTATGAGAGTTAAGATATTTGTACTTCACATGTAAGTATTTTCCAGCTTCATAGTTCTTCAGTACATATAGTGAATGACTTGACAGCCCACGCCTCAGTTACTGTCATACACAAAATAGACTCTCTCGAGTATCTTGACATATATTTTACTTAGAGTACAATATGAAGATACTTTACTGTTCAAAATAATACCATTGAAGCATTAATTCTAAGCCAGCCATAATGGAAAGAATTAGCATTGTTTCTTGTCTCCTGCTAAACAAAATAAATGAAAGTCTGGGAGTAGAGTTGAGTACAGTTAGCAGGCAGCAGGTTCCCAACACTCTTTTTATTATGACATTGAACAGGACTCCATGCCAGGCTGTTTTCATTCGGGGTGCCTCAGAGTGGGTTGGCTGAGAGCCCACTCTGCCTCAAAGGACCCAGCTCTGGCAGCCGACCTCCACTACCCAACCACCGCCAGGCTCCAGGCTGCTCTCCACACTTTTGGGCCAAGCCTCACACATGAGTGAACATATTCCTGGACTTCAAACTATCATAAGACACTCCTATCCATTTTTTATAATTACTATACCATATTTAATGGTGTTAAGACAGTAGACGACAAATCATAGAGGGAAATATATATATATATATATAAAATATATTCTGTTACTGTCACTGTCCTCCTGTTGTTCATCGATTTGCTCGAGCTGGCCCAGTAACGTCTCCATTGGAGGAGACTTTGTTGTTACTGTGTTTGGCATATCGAATACATCATGGGGAGCTTGCCAGGCTCTGCCGTGCATGTGAGATACTCTCGGTAGCTTGCTGGGCTCTCCGAGAGTGGCGGAGGAATTGAACTCAGGTTGGCCATGTTGGCTGCGTGCAAGGCAAATGCCCTACTGCTGTGCTATCGCTCCAGCCCATAAAATATAATATATATATTATACATAATATATAAATATATATATATTTTTTCCTCTATATATTCCTCTTGGAGAGCCTGGCAAGCTGCCGAATCCGCATGGCAGAGCCTGGCAAGCTACCTGTGGTGTATCCGACATGCCAAAAACAGTAACAATAATGGGTCTCATTCCCCTGACCCTGAAAGACCCTCCAATATGGCAGCTTTGGGAAAGACGAGTAAGGAGAGTCTGCTAAAATCTCAGGGCTGGGAGAAATGGAGATGTTACTGGCACCCATTGGAGTAAATAGATGAACAACGGGATGACAGTGACATGTGTGACAGTGACATTGAACATTGTCACTGATTTACTGATTTATGGATATAAACTTTTCATTGTAAAAACATCATATAGTGGGTAGGATGCTTATCTTGCATACAGTCGACTAGGGACAATCCCCAGCACCCCATAGACCCATTCATAGCAGGAGTGATACCTGAGTTCAGAGCCAGGAGTAAGCCCTAAGACTCTCTGGGTGTGGCCCCAAAACACATCAAACAAGTTACTTAACTCAAACTCCCCATAAATTCATATTGAGAAGATAGGCTATAGGGTCAGCAACATAGAAAAGAGTTCACAGTTCACATGGTACAGAACACCTATATATTTTCACATTACTCACTTAGGATAAGCCATAAAGATTAAATTCTTTTGAAGAGGGAAACCTTGATATTCAGGTGCATATTTTTTTTCAGGTGCATATTTTTTTCAGATGCATATTTTAAAAGGAACATGTAGACTGGAAAAAATTACAAGGGAGCAGTGCAGAAATAAAACTTTCTGTTTTCCGCATTGAGATAATGAATTGCTTGAGCATGGAAATGTGGAAAACTTAACATCAACTGGAGAATTGTGGTTATTAAAATGATCTGTCAATAGAAACAAAGGAAAGTTTAGGTGATGAATAGCTAGCAGCTGCACCTTTACTGCATAGTCAGGAATATATAATGAGGTTTGGGCACTGTTTTTCTGTTTTTGTCACTTTTCTTTCTTTTCTTTTTTCTTTTTTTTGTAAACAGGGAGGGTTGGAAACATCTTCAAGTTTAAATTAAATAATGTATTGCATTCTGTGATTACAGTGCTGCAGAACGTGTATTTCATAATGAAATCTGAGGGAAATAAAGTAATGTAGCGTCTGCTCATACTGTTTTTGTAACAACCCAGAATATTAAACAAAAGACAAGGGAATCCATATCAAACATATGTCCATGGGTCAATTAATCTTTCAAATAATACATTTTAGTGCTCAATTCTTACTTATAGGAAAAAAACAAACTGAAAAGAAAAACACTATAATATGGTCTTAGATTTTAAAATGATACAGTCACATACCATTTTGGGGTCACCCACATCTCAACCTGAGATATATAATTTACTTCTCTCAACTCTTTAGAGAAGCCTACATTCTCTTGGATCTCTCCCTTCCTCCCCATGCCTCATTTCTACTCATATTCCCCAGATAAGCTATTTTACTCAAAGAAAAAAAAATACTCAAACAAATGTGGGTTTGACTCTTGTATCATCAAAAGTTTAGCTTAACTTCAGGTTCCCAATTCCTCGATAGAAACCAATAAATTAGGGACTATTGTATAATCATCACGTTCTTATTTTTACCTCTTTATCTCCCTAGCCTTTAATCTTTTTGCAATTTGTAGCTAGGGCACTTTTTTTTCTTCACAACTTAGCTTTTTACAAGGTTCTTGAGCAAATCTCACTCTAGTTAAGACTACCCTATGCTATTTTCAAAAAAACAGCAAATCACATTTGTTTTTTTAAAAATTTCTCTTTATTGTGTGTAAAATTCATTGGCAAAAGATATTCCAAAGAATACAAATTCAGAAAAAATGTGAGAATCGTGCATTTTCTGAAGCAAAGGAGAATATATAACACAGATCTAATGTGTAGGCAATTAGTAAAAGAGATATAGAAAGGAGCTAGAGTGATAGCACTGTGGATAGGGTGTTTGCCTTGCACGCGGCCAATCGGGGTTCAATTCCCAGCATCCCATATGGTACTCAGAGCACCACCAGAAGTAACTCCTGATTGCAGAGCAAGGACTAACCCCTGTGCATTGCCGGGTGTCACCCAAAAAGCAAAACAAACGAAAGAGATGGAGAAAGAAGTTCTCTTAAAGTATCTTGGATTGTTTTGATCAATTCTAAGCAGGTACATAGAAATGGAAGAAAATTTGAGATGGAAACATTTGATAAATGGAATGGTTTTCTATCCAGCTATTTCACTAATCTTTCGAGAAGTGGATAAATTAAACAAATTTGGGATGGCATTGATTAAGATGTAGCAGTTATTCTGGAAGAAATTGTTAGTATTTTTATAGTGCTGTTTGGGTATACTGCTGATAGAAACAGTATTTTTCTTTATTAGCTTTATCTGTTATCCATCTGAAAATGATAATTGGTACTCCACTACCAACAACTTTCCTACTAGTACATCTTGTTCTTAGTTCCAAGAAATTAATATTACCAAACTCCCATTCTTATTTTACTACTATATTCCAGTATCCTGTTCATTTTATTTGCCCATTTCATTTTGATACTGCTTTATTTATAAGGACCATGCATATGCCTATGAATATCATTTGGCTGGAATTTTCATAGTTTTGAACAAATATTCTTCATGTCAGTGGCTTTTTGTTATTCACTTGCCAAACTGTGTCACCTGCTAGGACATCTGCCCAATTTAACTGCAGGACATCTTAGTTGTCTCAAGTTCCTGCCTTGTCTGCTTCATGGGCTTCACCTGATTTTCTGCCTTGTCATTTTTGTTCTGATCAGTCTCTCTTGTCCAACCATTAACTATTGTCCCACAGAGAAGAAACACAGAAACATGAAAGTTGAAAAGTTTGGTTCCAAAAACAAATGTTACCAAATATTTAGGAAGTTGGCAAAATATGATTTGTGACCATAGATAGCACCAAGGGATATTTATTATTTATTTGGAGTAAAGCTTTTAAAACAGGTGCTAGAGAGATAGTGTAACAGGTAAGTTGTTGCCTTATATGTGGGCAATCATGTTTGCTCCCCAGCACCACATACTATTCTCTGAGAACTGCCAGAAGTGCTCCCTGAGCAGACAATGAAGATTAAACTTTGAGCATCCCTGAGAAACATACAAAATCATAAAATAATTAAATAAGCACAAAATATTAAATTAAACTGATGAAATTACAGATGAAAAGGAAAAAAAAGTATTTTAAAACAAGGTCAGGTTAGGCTATGCATTAGTAATGTGATGCAAAATATTTTTTATAATTTTATGCTTTGATTTTCTCTTTTTAAAAGTAATGCAGTAATATTCTTATCTAAGGAGATTATTGCTATTCAATAATACATTAGCAAAACAAGGTACAGAGTACTTTGCTATTGTTTTTGTTTTGTTTTGTTTTGTTTTGTTTTGGTTTGGTTTTTGGTTTTTGGATTACACCCGGCCATGCACAAGGATAATCCTGGCTCTGCACTCAGGAATTACTCCTGACTGTGCTTGGGAAACCGTATGCTAAGAATCAAACCCAGGTCGGCCGTGTGCAAGGCAAATGCCCTACCCACTATCCTATTGTTTTTAATAAAGTGAGTTTTATAAATACTTCATTTGAGCACTGTGGTTTAAAAGATTGTTTATAATAAAGTTGTCATGAGGACACAATGTTCTAGCACCAAATCTACCAGTATGACCTGCCCTCCACATTGTATCCAATTTCCCATCCACCCTCCCAACTTGCCCTCTTAGCACCCACAAAATAATTTATTTTATATGGCTTGTTACAACTAAATAACCAATGAAATTATAAAAAACAATACAGTAAAATAAAGTTCATGAAGGTTGTTCTATTTTACCGTGGGGCCACTGGGTCACTGTCAGAAAGTTTACTAAACTGTTGCTAGTTGAGCATTAAGACAGATTTTGAGGATGGTGCCATTGCAGTTAAAAATAATGGAGACCAGCTAAAAACTATTCAGAAGTTATTCTGTAAAATATGATGTAGACATTTTAATCTTATCGTTTAAGAGTTTTGAGGCTTGTGTCACAAATAGGAATATATATGATGACAAGAATGGGAAAAATTGAAAATTATAATTTCTTAGATAATATACTGAAAGACAGTTGATATGAATAACAGTGAGACTGTCCTGATAATGTCATTCTTAAGTGCCATCATTAGCTATGTCATTATTTAAATCATTTCAAATTTTGTAATTTACATGTGTCCAATGGCCTTAGAAGTAAGTGCACATTGTAAATCAAAGGGATAATCATAATGGCCGTAGATCATATCAGGAAAAGAAATACTAAATTCTCTTGCTAACTTTTTAACTAATAATTTCATACGATGTTTTTTGCTCTTCAAAATTTAACCCCATTTCAACTTACTTACTTGTGCATATGAAATGTATAAAATGTATATAAAAATGTACAATTATAATATGAAGGTTATTTTGTCATCTATTGAGGGAATGGTTTAAATTAGACCATTCTATCAACTTGCTCTTTCTCATTTTTGTTATTCTTGTCCTCATCCTTGCTCTGTTCAGGAATCCAAACTTGTCAACCTTGTTTTATTGTGCTTTTCCCCCCTCCAAATAATGCTTTGATTAAAAAAACGTGAAAAACATCACTTTCTCTGAAGGATAGTTGTCTGAGTCCTGCATCCCTCTTCTCCAGCATGACTGACTATTTCATCGTCACCTTATATTTGTTCACACAATTTCATTTTCTTATCAGTCAGCTCAGCGCAGTCCCTCGGTATCAGAACAGAAGGCCTCTATTGTACACTTTAACTTTATCAAACTCCAGCAAGCATGCTCCACCTAAACATTCTTGAAAATTAACTTTAAATCTTCGCCGGAGGGACTTTTTTCCCCCTGCTTTCCAATTTTCCACTTCTGTGGTCTTGTCTCTGCTTCAACATATTCAGAAATGTGTGCAGTTGATAGGAACAGGTTTGGAAAAGCACTGCCAAGGAGCTGCCCTCCCTCTGCGTGTTCCAGGTGGCTGCTTTGGTTTCCTGTGGTGTGTGGTCTGCCCTGGTGATGTCTGCTTAACGAGGCAATGGCATTATCTAATGTTTTAGGTATCTTAGTGGATTCCAACACCCATGTTCTCTCCTTTGTTTTTTAACACCGGACAAGCCTGCCAGGAAGCTGAAATTTAGATCAGAGTCACAAAAAGAGTCTCCAACTTAGAAGACATAAAAGGCACTTAATAAAGTAAATCATATCTTGGCAACTTAATGTCTTGCAATAATGGGAAAATTTGAAGTCATTCCGAGGAATAATAGATCATACAGTTCCATCCTCAATACAAAACTTAAGATAAAGTGAGAGGAAAATGCAGTAGTCATTAATATGGGAAGCAGCTTTGCAAATAAAACATGAGAAAATACACTAAATCAAGCAGTCAACGTTTAAAAAGTAGTGCTGCTAAAATTAAGAAGTGATTTTAGGGGTAGTAAAAGTCTTTTGGGAAAAAAATGCAGTTTGTGATCTTCTAACCAACTTCATCCAGGGCAAAGTCTTATGGCACAACATAATACCCAAGTTATGCATCCTAGTCAGTTGGTCAGACAGTCCATCACCTCAAGTCTCAGTTTGACAATCTGCAAAATGGAACAAATAATGTTGTCTCATAACAGATCATATATAGCATGTTTAGTTTTACGCATCTCAAATTTAATAGTTCCTTTTCTTTCCCATGACAATGGCATATTTGAAATAATCCTAAACTTAATGATTACTTTGATGTGACCTGTGACAATATTTTATTGCCACATCTTAAACTATGAAGATCTCATTGTTTTCTTAAGAAACTAAGTTGAGAAATGTCTTTTAATCTATATAGGTATGCATCAATTAATTTTGTAGTACCAAATTTGTCCTATTTATTGAGTTGGGAGCATTTGGGTAAAAAGAAAAAATCATCAGGTCAAAGGGAGATAATTCAGAGTGGTATAGCAGAGACCTAATATGTGTGAGCTACTAGGATTCATCCCTGGCATGCCAGGTTCTGCAAGCACAATAAATTGTAACGCTGGTGGCCCTTAAGTATGTATGGGTCCAAGCAGTGGTTACACCAACACTGCCAGGCTTAACATGGCTGAGTGGCCCTTGATACACCAGGTGAGACCCCTATAGCAATTAATGAGGCTTTGATTCTGATATCATATCTACATGACCCTTGACTGGACACTGTCCCTCAAGATCTGGCTCTTCTTCAAGTATTTAAATCATTCTTTATACCAAGGAACTGAATGCCATCTTTCCAACATATTTTTTCTTCTTGCAGAATTTGTTTTTGCTCCCAGTTTAGTCTCTTCCAAGCTTGAAAGCTTTACCAGTGCTCATCAGATTTACATATGCATCTGAGTATTTAATTACTTGTTGCGCACAGTATCGTCATTGATGTTTGACCCAGAAATGTTTTTCTTCCTTGATAATTACAATAAATTTTAATTTTAATCATTAGTTAAAGAGAATATCATTTCCCCTCTTCAATGTTGTAGAAACTGACCTGACCTAGAAGTACATTTGCATTAATTAATGTCAAACATTACATAGTTATTCAGAATTGTGATGGGAAACACATGGGAGAAAAGGGAGGGAATGGAAATAACTTGCCTTCCTCAGCAGTCTAAATTAGACTAAGAATTAATATTTGCAGGTGCTGGGAAATTTACTTAGACATTTGCTGCCAGGGCACACCTTGATCTACCATTGAGGCACGGCAATAGGCCTCCAAATACATAAGTCAGAAAGGAATAGTACAGGAGCAAAAAGAGTCCATGGAGAAATTGCCAAAAGCCTAATTTTGTACTCCTCTAATACTAGAGACAAAATTATTTGGCCTGGGTTTTTTTTTATAATTTATTTATTTATTGAATCACTGTGGGAAAAGTTACAAAGCTTTCAGGTTTAGGTCTTGGTCATGCAAATATGAAACACATTTCCCTTTACCAATACTTATTTTTCACCACGAAGAACCCCAATAAACCCCCACCCCCACCCCTCCAATGCCTGTGAGGCAGATGAATTCTAGTTAATACTCTATCTACTCTGACTAGATTCATTGTTTTGATAAAAGATGCACCATTATTATTTAGAGTTTACCCCCCCACCCCAATCAGACATGCTGAAAAAGCGTTGTGAAATGATTTGCTTTCTACAGCTGGGTTCAAGAATTAAATGATGTCACTGGCCACAATAGCGGCCGCGCCGTTTTGGTTTTCTGCTATTTTACTTATTAGCCCTGGAAGTATTTCTACTGAGAGTCAGATAATTAAGAGATTGCTGTCTGTGCTCTGGAGCCATGGCTGTGTTGGAGAGCCGCTCGTATTAGGCTTCCAAATACATAGGGGGCAACTGGTGACCTCTGTAGGGCGTGAAGGATGAGCCCAGAGTGTCCCCCTTCCAGTGAGGTTTTAGTCTCCCCGTCACCACTGGCTTATACCTGGCTTTCCGCAAGGCTCCCAAGTGGCTGTCATCTTTCTTTCCAGAGGGGAGAAGGCGGAAGGGACCAACACCCTTTCCCCTCCGGGCAGACATGGTGGCGTGGATTAATGCATAGTCCGTTCACTTTTCTGCTCCAAGCTGCTGGGCTCTGCATTAAGTCCTTGTGTTTCTGGGGCCATGGCTGTGCCAGAGAGCCACTCGTGGGGGGCAACTGGTGACCTCGGTAGGGCATGAAGGACGATCCCGGAGCGCCCCACTTCCCATGAGGTTTTAGTCGCCCTGTCACCACCAGCTCATACCTGGCTTTCCACAAGGCTCTCAAGCAGCTGCCATCTTTCTTTCCAGAGGGGGTGGCCTGGGTTTTTATTCAATTTCAGTAGGTCTAATTATCAATAAAGACTATAAATATACTATAGAATCAAAATCAATATCATCTTGCAAAAATCACAAATTATCTAAAATCACTCCACTTCTAGCCTCACCCTGAAAAAAATACATCTTTGCAAAACCAGGACACAAAATTTCATCTGTATGATTTAATCTTCTGTAATAGACAGACAGAATATAATACTCAAGTCATATATTCACCAGAATATTCTTTATGTAAGTGATGGGGAGATGAGGCGTGTCTCCAAACATAGTTTTTAGAAGCTTAGTTTCTCCTTGAATTGCAGTCTGCGTACTAATCACCCTGGCAACAATGATAATAGGTAAATTAAAATAATATTTTTTCACTATCAGGAAGCAAAATAAGCTATAGAGGAAACATTACTTTGGAATGGTTTAAGGAATATAATTTTGGAAAGGCAGGACGCATTTTTGTAAATGTTCTTCCTTTTAACATTCAACTTTGAGGTTGGGGGTGGGAGGTAGATTCTACAAATTACCAAGACCTGATTTCTTGAATGGATTCTAGACTCTAAATATGTTGCATTTCCTTTGGGCATGTTTTCTGAAGCTTCAGAGGGTTTGTTTCTTTTGTTTATCTATTTCCTCCTTTCATTGGTGTCAAAATGTTGATGCACAGAAGATTTATGTAAATCAAAAGATGGCTTCATTTTTCATAACACTTTTAGAATTTTAGATTTTAAATATTATTGGAATGTGAATATAATTTCAATAAAAATATATGTGACTCTAATCTAAATTTAGACTTATCTTAAAATGATTAAAAATAAACACCTAACAAAACTCCCATCAAAGCAGATATTATGCATTGCATTTCATATGTAAGCATGAAAACATGTTAGTGACTCCTTACTTTTATTGATAAATGAATGAAAACATGAAGAGGCTAATAGAAGAGCGTACCAACAAGGTAACAAAAAAGTTAGGTAAGATGAGACAATTTATTTCTGTGATAAGTATAGTTTTCACTTGTCCATATTAGCCTATTCATTCTAATTAGACCATAAACCAGCACTTTCTAAATATAAGTCCCAGGTCTCTGATCACTCTTCTCAATATAGATTCTGCCCCACCTTCTGAAATCAATCTTGTCATATGAAATGTGGTATTAGCATCTGAATTTTAACAGTCAGGGGATCCTGTGAATCATAAAATTTAAGAATACTGACATCAATGTGATGCTTTGAATCATATGTAAACAATAAAAGCTGTCCATCTAATTTCCATACTTTTTCATTAAGAAGTATCTCTAATTCAGATATGGGTCCTGAGGCTCTTCCATTTAAAAAAATGAAAATATCATGTAAGCTATATCTCGGATAATCTATTCAGTGAAGCAATAGATAGAATTTGGTAACAAATGAACTTGTCGTTAATGCTATGTATTGAGTCAAATCCAGAGTTGCATGTTCTTCTTTTTTTTTTTTTTTTTTTTGCTTTTTTTTGGGTCACACCCAACAATACACAGGGGTTACTCCTGGCTCTGCACTCAGAAATTACTCCTGGCAGTGATCAGGGATGCTGGGAATTGAACACAGGTCAGCTGTGTGCAAGGCAAATACCCTACCTGCTGTGCTATCGCTCCAGACCCGAGAGTTGCATGTTCTTTAGAGAGACTTGTAACTAGTTCTGTAGAAGATGCAATTTTTCCATCTACATGAATCATACATATTTTTTCTAATCAAAAATTATGTTTGGATGGTACAGCCAAATGCTATAATAATCCCTTGATTATATCTAATCCAAAATTTAGTTGGTGATGCTGTGGTAAAGTATGGTGAGTTCCATTATCTGTCTCAGAAATGACACTGTTGAATTTACATATAACTATAATTTTAGCATCAAAAACTACTGGTAACTATTAAAGAAAGTTATGTTACAGCCTTCAACTGAGAGTGCTCAACAGGAATCAACACATTCTTCATGCCAGTCTTTGATTTAAGTTTTGTTTTGGAAGTTAAGGGAAAGGGGCATGCGGGATCCTTAATAGTGACGTTTGATTGAAAACAACCAAATACCTGCATTAGTCTAAATACAAGAGAAGACCCAAGTTTTCTCATTTCAAGCCTGAGTAATTTAGATCATCTGGAAGGCTCGTGGACAGCAAGGCCGCAGATTCAAGTCAGTGTCAGTTGCCTTTGTACAGGAGACAATCAAGCAGCAAGGCACACTGTAATTTTTCTTTTATGTTTCAAAGGGTTCCTTAAAAAGATTATTTCTTCCCTCACATTTTCATTGCTACCGCTGGTGACTCTCTCTTAAATGGTATATTACAGCCCTGGAGCACATGATGTCTATCTTCGCTTACTTGACTGACACAATGGGTGTCTGAATGTAAATAGCCTAATGCAGAAAGCACATGAGTTCAAAGAGAAATTATAAAATTGTTTCAGAAATGTCTCTGATGGGCTGTCCTCTGAGAAATTCCCTCCGTTGACATTCTAACTGGTGGATTTACAAGTTGTACTAATGACCACGGAAATCTATACCCACTGAAAGAAGTGAAATGTCCTAATTCACATTCTTGAGGGCTGGTGCGATAGCACAGGGGTAGGGCGTTTGCCTTGCAAGAGGCCAAGATGACCGACCCAAGTTTGATTCCTGCGCCCCTCTCGGAGAGCCCGGCAAGCTACTGAGAGTATCTTGCCCGCACGGCAAAGTCTGGCAAGCTACTCATGATGTATTCGATATGCCAAACACAGTAACAATAAGTCTCATGACAGAGACATTACTGGGCCCACTCGAGAAAATCCATGAACAATGGGAGGACAGTGACAGTGACACATTCTTGAATATACGTAATTGGTTTGATGATCTCAAACAGATTATTCACAGCTTGATATATAACTCAACAATTCTTTAGTGCTAAATGAAATTAAGTCCATTTCATGTTACTTTACTGGTTATTAATGAATAGTTTATTTTATTTTTAGCACCTTTCCCGAATGAGAGTTTTTTTTTATAATGAAATTATTATACATCAATAATGCTTGCTGACTAGATCTGACCAATACAGAACTGAATATAGGATTAGAACATTGAAGACACAGGAGGTTAGGGACTTGGAACCATTTAGCTTAACATTCCCTGATATATATATATATATATATATATATATATTAATATATATTATATATATTATATATAAATCCAGCGGTCACATATCAAAATACCTAATTCTATAACTTTTCCTGTGACACTGTTTTGAATGCCTCTTTCTTTGCCACAAATTCACTGCTCTGAAGTTGAATATGGAGAAATATCTTTATCATTAATCTTGGTAGAGGGTCTAGATTTCTATAACCAAGAAATTCTGGGGACAGATTTTATAATTCCTTCCTCTTTACCTTATTATTTACCATACTTACCGAATTCCTGGTCTTTCCAGGTACAAGATTAAAATCAGACATTCTGTTATCAGTAAGAAAATAATATCACTTTCATAAGAAAACTTAAAAATAAAATATACACATAAAAGATATTATTCATATAGAACAGTAAGATTTGATGAAATGTCTAAGTTTGCTATCAAACCACATAAAAGGTCTCCATTCCTTTTCTAGTCATATAATACAAGGCAAAAAAAGCAAGTAATTTTGTCCTCTCTCTCAAATATAACTTTTCACACTTTTCATATATGAGAGTTCTAATTTATTTAGAGGAGTGAAGAAAATAACTCCTACTCATGATGTATCTTCAAGATTTACTTATCACTATCTTTGCCTTTGTCTCTGTCACCATCTCTCTCTTTTTCTGTTCCTTTTTCTCTCCCTCCTCTCTCTTTCCTCCCCCACCTCTCTCTCTTTCTCACACACATACACACAATTATTTTTCCCTGTGATACTACAATGTGGTTGTTGAGAGTATAGAACAAATAGTCTATGATTAAGAACTTTAGATCGTTTTGGCCTCCTGATTCATACAGGTTGTTTTTAAGTGGTCAGTGTGATCATTCAACTCTTGCTTGATTTATGAAAGTGATCCGGCTTACCTGATCAAAGAATTTGCTCTATGTATCATTGTACAATTTACAGCGATATATTGTTCCTATCTCCTCACCATGTTTTCAAATCACATGTTTATAACTTAGTAGTACTGACAGGTGAGGTAATTCCTATACTGGCAGCACAAAATGGAGGCTACTCAGTGGTCTAGCTCACATCACAAATGGGAAACTAACTCAGACCAGTAACAGAAATAATAAGATTGCTCATTAAAAAATTTGAAATTCTCCTCAAAAGGAGTATTCTTAGGATTTGTGATCAAAAGGAGTATTCTTAGAAGGTGTGATAGGCTTGTTTCTGTACTTTCTTAGAGAAACAGCAGAGCTCAACTCTAGTAATAGAGGTGACAAAACTCAGGATTTCAACAGATCAGAATACCTTCCTGCTTATACACAACCACAATTTCTGCCTGTCAGGAGTGAGCCGTATGTATGAGAGATGGAAATCTAAAGATCGTCATCATACTTATTTTACTTAGAGAGATTGTGCTTTATTCCCAAGAGATCTTCTACCCCAATTTGTACCTCGAGGAAAAACTGACTGCTCTTTCTTCTTCTTCATGTTTCCCTTCCCAGCTGGTGGCCATGAGACTCCCCTCCAGGACAGTGTGTAGCATCCCCATTGGAGGTCATCTTTTTTTCATCACCATCTGGAGGTCTTTTCCCAGGCACTTTAGTTACCCCTCCACCTGATTACAATGTCCCACTGATCCTGTTTTGCACTCTCTGCTTCTTAACAGGATCTCTCTTTGGTGTCAGAACATCATAAAGAAGTTAATAATGCATAATGAGCATGGACATCAATAGTTTGAGCTGCAGTGAACTAAAATTACCCTTCCCTTCAATGGCGCCATGAAGGAAGAGCTTGATTCAGTAAATCCTCTTGTCAAGATGAGTAAGCGCAAGTGAATGTTTTGTGAACAACTGCAAGCATATGAGCATAAACATCAGCAAATATACTTCTTTTCTTCTTCCTAGTCATCTGAAAAATGATAGCTTTGCATCTGTCCTTGAAAACTCAGCAATCAATAGCCTGGAAAAAGTACCTGCCTCAGAAAAATACACAATATAATAATTCACATTTTCTTAGGATTTAAATGTTTTTTCATTATTTTGGTTTGTTTTTCTTAACAAATTATGATTAACATGTTTAGAGCCATTATTGATAAATTTCTAATTTTCCAAAGAATATTAGAGAGTCCATTGATTGGGGATGAAAAAATCTTCTAAAAAGCATATTATTTTTATATCAGTAGATAAATAGGAGGAGAAAGGTACTCACTTTATGAATTGACTGTGTGGAAAAACACAAAGCATACACACACACACACAAACACACAGTATTTAGTTAGTGTTGGTTAAATGAATATATGAATAAACTAATCCTTTAAAACAACTCTGGTCCGTGGACAAAACATTCCATCTTGTGAAAGGACAAGAAGTAGGAGGCAATTTGGGATCAGTGTTTGCTCCAATGAGTGTAATTATTGTGTAAATTGTGGCTCTTGACAAAAATCTCTGAGTCCTGTTGAGATGTTGTTAATGCCCCAGGAAGAAGCCTGCCTTCTCTAGTGTGATTGCTTACAAAGATGCTGCCTCCTCTTTCCTCTGTTTCCCACAGGAGATGGGCAATTTGCCAGTGTTTCATTTTCAAGTGCCATTGTTCACCTAGAGCTTTAGGAATAGCTCCTGTTTTTCTTTCATTCTTCTTTTTTTTTTTTAATGTTAAGCCAAGCTTAAATGGTGACCATTTTTCTTAAATGCTATAACATTTTATAACAAATTGATCATGTGCTGACATTCACCACTAAGGTACAAATAGCTGTGTCACTTATTTTTTAACTTAACAAGTAATTTAATAATTTATTCAGCTTTGGAATTACTTTATTGGTTTGTGAGATCTCCTTTTATGAGTATAATTCATGGGAAAATTATAAATCTGGAGCTGCTTCTGCAATGCCTTTCTACATCATTCCATTAGTTACAATTCTGACAACAAAGAAACATGGCAATGTTTATTACATGATTTATTTCTTTGGTGTTGCATTTTATATTGCTTGCATATATGATGCTGAAGAAAAGTTCCATTGTCCTATATTCTAAGGAAGATACATTTATTCATTAACGTAATTGAAGAATAGGTTAAAGATGTTAATGATTATCGAATGTGAGCTCATGCTGGGACCTTATGTGAATTAGGTTTGGCAGTCTTGGATTAATTCTTCATCTTTAACACACACTACACATTCAGGGGGGCAATATCCTGTGTTTTATCATAAAGATTGAAACATGGCCAAAATGGATGCCAGATTTTGAAACGGTTCTCTGCAAAAATATAAAGTAGGCTATCTTGACTTTTATCACACTTTCTATCCACACTTCCAGTGTAGCTCCTCACCTACCTCATTTGCCATGTCCTGTTCCCTCAGGGCACAGCACTCCTGGACTGTGACTCAACTCATGTCTCCCCCCCTCCCCCATCATCACAGTCTCCTCTTGCTCGTAATCTTTGCTATTATTCATTTTCAGTTCAAAAATTCCCTACAAATGGCACATTCTTTAAGAATCCTGTCTATTGTAGAGAATAAGAACATTGATTTGTATTTAGGAGTTAATAGCTGGTAGTTGCTATTAATGTGACACCCTTCTCAGGTATAATTTGCATTTAAACAGCTGCCTTTAACAGAAAGAATTAAAGAGTGCTGAGGATTTTAACCTAGGAGAAAGAGCCAATGAGGATTTTTTTTTTTTGTCACCAGGTCCTTCCCAGAACTCCTCAGGTTTCTTAATCTGCATATGTGAAACATTGGGAAGGACAAAAATAAATAAACAGGGCTCTTTGATTTCTAGCTCGGATGAATACTAACTCTGTGACCTTGAGACAGTTCTTCAGTGTCTTCAACCATAAAATAGGACTAATAATATTTTACGAGGACTAAATGAGTAGGTAGCTAAATCCTCAAATGATTTAATACTATAAGAGTGTTGAATAAAAAATCTTCTCATGACAAATGACAGATTCATATGATAGGAGATTTTGTGATATAACAAAAGTGTGTTATTGTCCAGGAATGTACTTTTTTTTTTTCAGGGAGCAAAACAAGGTATACTGGTGTGGGTAGCAATTGGCTCACAGTTCAAAAGAAAGTATTTAGATGTCTCTTGCACAGGACTATTGCACAAGTTTGAAGAATAAAAGGCAGGCCTTGAAAGACAGAAAGGCAAGGATCTTGCCTCCCATGCAATCTACTAAACATTGAGCCCAGTACAAAAGGTCCTGTCCACCTTACCAGGAGTGATCCCTGTGTATAGAATCAGGAGTAAACCATAAGCATAGCTGGATGTGTCTTAAAATCAAACAAAAATAAAT
Source organism: Sorex fumeus (assembly GCF_029834395.1). Taxonomy (NCBI): domain Eukaryota; kingdom Metazoa; phylum Chordata; class Mammalia; order Eulipotyphla; family Soricidae; genus Sorex; species Sorex fumeus. Next base: position 15,050,482 of record NW_026606172.1, read on the forward strand.
AAACAAATAAGTCATGAAATTAATAAAGAAATGAAATGTTTGAGATCTAATATCACCTGAAATGTGTGAGACAAGATCAAAGAGAATACAGAGCAAATTAAATGACCACATTTAAAGTAAACAAATTATTTAAATTTATATATATATGTATATATATATATATACATTTCCAAGTCAAGGGGCCGGAGCAATAACATAGCAGTTAGGGCATTTGCCTTGCTCACAGCTGACCTGGGTTCGTTTCCTCCACCCCTCTCTGAGAGTCCCGCATACTACTGACAGCATCCCACCTGTAGGACAAATCCTGGCAAGCTACCCGTGATGTATTTGATATGCCAAAAACAGTAACAATATGTCTCACAATGTAGACGTTACTGGTGCCCAGTTGAGCAAATCAATGAACAACAGGAGGACAGTCCTACAGTACTTCCAAGTCAAGATAGATGATAGCAACCATTCCTTGATGACTGGAAAAAGGGGGAAAAATATGACAGTAGTTCAAAAATGGGAAAAATTAAAATATCATTTTTTTATTTCTTTCAAAAATTTTTTACGAAGGCCCCATTTACAAAGTTATTCATAGTTGAATTTCAGGTATGCAATTTCAACACCACTTCCATCCCCAGTGTCAACTTCCCTCCACAAATGTCCCAGTTTTCATTCCTTGACAGGCACACTTTTAAGTTTCGTTATTGTAGTTTGGTTGTCATGCTTCCAATTTTATTGTTTCTGTGATTTGGATATCTGACCTATCATTTTTCTTCAAAGAGTCAATAATTGGATTTCTCCAGATACAGAGGAACAAATCTTGTTTCTTTAGTCCTGAGACAGATTGTTTAAAGAATGTTGAGTCTAAGTATTTAAAGATAAGCATGATATATTCAACCACTATATCTATGTCCTTAAAAAGACTATTTCTGTTTTTAATGGAATCCTTGATTTTTAAGTTTTAGATGACTGGGGAAAGTTAACATATAGTGTTTCTAGATTTCTTTAGTTTATGACTAGAAAAAAGATATATGAAACAGCAAGGGAAGTATTTTCTTTTCTCTCAGATTCAGTATGCGAGTAATTTGAAGCATGCAAATTAAGCCATCAAAAGGGAAATTAATGTGAGAAAAGAAATACATTTTTTATTATTGCCTTATGTGCACAAGTATTTACAGAAAAGAAGTGAAACAAAAAGAAATGACCACCTTATGGGGACGTCTGTACCATTCTAATAAGGAAATGGTTATTTGGCTCTTAAATGTCAAAAAATAGTAAGTGAATAAAAGACATATGAAGGAATTAGGAAAAGACAAGTTTTAGTTGAATAAGTATGGGCTAGAGTGGTAGCACAGCTCATAGGGCATTTGCCTTGTATGCTGCTGACCCAGCTGACCTGAGTTCGATTCCTCTGTCCCTCTCAAAGAGCCCAAAGAGCCCGGCAAGCTACCGAAAGTATCTCGCCCTCAAGGCAAAGCCTGGCAAGTTTCCCATGATGTATTTGATATGCCAAACACAGTAACAACAAGTCTCACAACGGAGACATTACTGGTCCTGCTAGAGAAAATCGATGAACAGCAGGAGGACAGTGACAGTGACAGTGAAGGTTTATATATAAATAGATCTTAGTGTTAGCTAACTTCTCTTGGGATGGACAGTGTAGGGCTGAAGAGGGGATTGAAAATCTTCACAAAGGAAATTTCTAACTTCTTCTGCTTCAAGGCAGATAAGGAGGATGACAGAGAAATCTTCATGCATCTATTGCTTTTTAATTGTGTTCAACTCAAAATGATCAATACATCAATTTTGAAAATCCGGTTTTCTTTATGGTAAAGGTAAGGTAAAGGCCCTCCCGTTGTTCATCGATTTGCTCGAGCGGGCCCAGTAATGTCTCCATTGGAGACTTTGTTGTTACTGTGTCTGGCATATCGAATACATCGCGGGGAGCTTGCCAGGCTCTGCTGTGCGGGCGAGATACTCTCGGTAGCTTGCCGGGCTCTCCGAGAGGGGCGGAGGAATCGAACTCGGGTTGGCCATGTTGGCTGTGTGCAAGGCAAACGCCCTACCACTGTGCTATCGCTCCAGCCCTTGGACTAACAACATTTTTGAGGCAATATTAATCTAAGTGGACTGGAGCGAAAGCACAGTGGTAGGGCGTTTACCTTGCATACAGCCAACATGGCTGACCCGAGTTTGATTCCTCCGCCCCTCTCGGAGAGCCCGGCAAGCTACCGAGAGTATCTCGCCCGCACAGCAAAGCCTGGCAAGCTCCCTGTGATGTATTCGATATGCCAAACACAGTAACAAGTGTCACAATGGAGACATTACTGGGCACGCTCGAGCAAATCAATGAACAATGGGAGGACCGTGACCGTGATTAATCTAAGTGTATTAGGAACTAAAACTGTGAAAACCTTAAAAAATGTAAATAATTTATATACATATACATAAAACACGTGTATTTTAATATAAGTCAATTTAATGTTAACAGATTTCAGGAAAATTATTATTTACAAAACCCAAACTCTTATGAAATGATAGGTTTTTACATTTTTTAATTATCTTTAACATTTGACTTCATGGAAATAAAATGACTGTATTCTTGCAGCTTTTTAGGAAATCAGTTTTTCATCACATAGGAAAAGTTATTCTTACTAGTTTATTTAGGTCAAATTAATTTGCAGAAAAGCAAATTGTTTCTACATTTTGGGGTCTAATGCTACCAGCACACCCATCCCACAGACATGCTAATATCTCTCAACAGCAGTCCAAAAGGCCCTTTCATTCCATTCTGTCCCTTCTACTTAGGTAATAACAGTTCTGTTCTTTGAGTCTATAGATTTGATTTTATGGGACATTTTTGCATCACTTGCCATCTTATTTATATACCACTATGTGGGAGAATACCTGCTAGTTTTTCTTTCTCTTATTTTCATTTAGCATGACCCCTTCCCATTCTAAGCATGTTACACTGAAAAGAAAGATATTAGAATGGAGAGATAGCTTAAAGTCTGAGAACAGTCCATGCAAGTTAGAGGTCAAGAATTTAATCATAGGTACCATATTCCTTTCCACTGCTCATCAGCACTGGATTTAGCTATTCCAGGAATAACTTTGGTATCTTTCAGCACTGCTGGGCTAAGGGAGAATCACATTAGGAACTCTGCAACATGGAATCATCTGTCCCAATTAACGGAGCATCTTCACAAGTGGCTACCAAGTGTCCTTAGCATTGCTCAAAAAGCCCATTAAAGCAAAACATGCATATAGCTTAGTAGTATTAGTATTCTTTCTCCTGACTTCATGCTCAGGAAATATTCTTAGCCTTGCTTGGGAGACGAAATGGGATGCCGAGCATCCAACTCACTTGGGCTTGTACAAGGTAGAGGTTCAACTGCTGTACTCTCGCTCCTGCCCCAGATGGATCTCTTAACTAGATAATATGCAAAGGCCTTTCTAGCACCAACATGCTATAATTCTATGACTGTTAAAATATAGCTTTTCTAAAAGAAATGGACTGAAATAAAGTACAATAAAAGTAATTATTAGACATTTTGAAAAGTGATGTGATTACCAGAGGAAATTAAGAGGTCAGGTAAATATATAAAGGGAGGGTTAATTTTGGCTGAAATAGCCCATTAGTGGTAGATCTAGTTAGTCCTTTACACATATAAGAATATAAAGCTATATATCTACAATTCCACAATACTGTAAACTAATGATAAATCAATACAATCCTTTAATCAATGAAAGGAACATATTTTTAAGGCAATGAATTAGACTGTCTCCTATGGCACACTAAACTTTTCTGCGGTTACAGTTCCCAACTGGTAATTAATCACTTAATCACTTAATCCCCGTTATTCATCGATTTACTCGAGCGGGTGTCAGTAACATCTCCATTCATCCCTGTTGTGTGCTAGCATAGCACAATGGTATCTGTTCATTCTAGGAACATGCAGAGCCTCAAACCGATCATTCAGGGTCTTGACGAAGAAGTCTGACCATCTGGTAGGTAGGCGACCACGTGGTGTTTTGACATCCTGTGGAATCCAGTCGGTAACAGCTCTAGTCCAGCGGTCGTCTTTAAATCTTATTACGTGACCAGCCCATCTGATTTTTGACACCTTGGCAAATGAGACAGCGTCCCTGATTTTTGAGCGTTGACGAAGATCAGAACTCCGGATTCTATCTCTCATTGGAGTGAATCGTGATATTCCAAGCATAGCTCTTCGATTCCTCTTTGAGAGACCCGAATAGTGTTCTCATCCTGTTTTCGTAGGGTCCAGGTCTCTGAGGCATATGGTAATGCAGGAAGAACAGTGGAATCAAAGAGATGTGCTCGTAGCTGGAGGTTCTTTGTCCTTTTAGTTATTTCTTCAACGCTCTTGAAGGCATTCCAAGCCGCTCTCTTCCTCCTGCGCAACTCAGGTGCCAGGTCATTCATCATGTTGATTTCTCGACCTAGGTATATATAACTGTTGCATTCGGAGATGGTGGTTCCGTTGAGAGTGAATGGAGTGTCAGGAACAAGGCTGTTTCTCATAAACATTGTCTTCGTAAGATTCAGCTGTAGTCCCACCTTTCTACATTCACGGTAAAAGTCATTCAGCATTTGTGCTGCTTGGCTGATGTTTGGTGTTATTAGAACAATGTCATCAGCAAAGCGGAGGTGGTGTAGTTGCTGACCATCTATCTTCACTCCCATGCTTTCCCATTCCAGTCATTGCATGATGTTCTCGATGGTGGCACTGACGAGTTTTGGTGAAATGGTATCACTTTGTCAAACCCCTCTCTTGATATGGATGATTACTTCTTTGTAGAATGGTGAGATCTTGGTAGTGAATTCGCAATAGAGCTCACGAAGGATCCTGATGTATTGAGTTTGTACACCCTGTTTGGCTAGGGCTTCCATGACCGCTTCCATCTCAACAGAATCAAAGGCCTTCTTTAAATCAATGAACGTTAGACAGAGCGGCATCTTGAACTCCTGAGAAACCTCAATGAGCTTAGTAATCATGTGGATATGGTTGATGGTACTGAATCCTTTTCGGAATCTGGCTTGTTCACATGGTTGTCCTTCATCTAGTGTTCTGCTAATCCTATTCAGGATGACTCGAGTGAACAGTTTGTAGATGACAGACAATAGGCAGATGAGGTGATAGTTGCCAATGTCGTGGATGTCTCCCTTCTTGTATAGTAGTACAGTCCTGCTGGTTTTCCATTGGGATGGAACCTTGCATTCAGACAGGTAGCGTGTGAAGAGCCGAGCCAGTGTATTGATGAGTACTGATGGTAAGTTCTTCAGGTGTTCAAGTCTGATCTTGTCTGGGCCAGGTGCTCTTTGTTTCTTTACCGACGAGATGGCATGTTGGATTTTGGAAGGGAGAACATTGGGAACGACATATCCATCATGTGGAATGTGGTATGTGGGCAAGTGGACGTGGCTATTAAAGAGATCTGACTAGAAGTCCTGAATAATCTTCTCCATTGCCCTTCTGGAAGATGTAATAGATCCATCAGGATGTCGGAGGGCAGTCATCTTGGTCTTGTAGTTGGTGAAGGACAGGCGGGCATTATGAATGCTTTTCCCAGCTTCTGCTGCTTCTACCAGTACTGCTGCTCTCCTGTTTTTGAGGTCATCCTTGATGGCTTCTCTGCATTGTTTTGCCAGCTCGGATGTTCGCTTGTGGTTGCCTGAGGCATGTGCCAAGCCACGTTGGCGAATAAGTTCAAGAGTGTTTGAAGAAAGGTGGTTTTTTGTGGTTATCTCTCTCGGCATTCCTCGCACAATCATGGAGGTGCTGAATCATTCGATCGTATTCCTCATCAATGTTGTCAATGACGGCATCTTCCCATGTTGCCGCAACAGAGCCAAAGAGCTCCTAGTTGGTGGTCGTTCTGGGAGTCCTCTTCTTAAACCTTGCATTCTTTTCTCCTCTTTCTGTGAGGTAGAATTTTGCACGAAGGAGACGGTGGCCTGATCCCGTTTGGAATTTTGAGACAACAGCAACATCAGTTAGACAAAACCGCCGATTGAATATGATGTGGTCTATTTCATTGTGGAACTGTCCATCGGGAGACTCCCATGTCCAACGTTTAGATTTAGCCTTTTGGAACTGTGAGTTACCATGGAAGGTCTTGGTTGACATGATGAAGTCAGACAGTCTGTCACCCTGTTCGTTCCATTCTAGGCCATGGGTCCCGATGTGGAGTTCATCGGCTGATCTTCTTGTCCTATCTTGGCATTAAAATCACCGACAATGATCTTGTAGAAGGTGTGATCTTCTTTATAGAACTTCTCCAGCTCCATGTAAAACTTCTCAGTTTCTCTTTCACCATAACTGGATGTTGGTGCATATACAACAAAGATAGAAACTGCCGGTAGTGAGCCACATCTATTCAAGTGTAATCGTCTGATTCGGGTTGTTAGGCATTCAAATGAATCAATGCTCGTGGCTAAGTTTGTGTTGACAAGGATACCGACACCACCGACGCCTCTTTTATCACATGTTCCAAGGAACAGTTCTTCTCCAGTGTCGAAAATGGCATGATGTGATTGATGTCTTCTCGTTTCGGTCAGACCAATGTTGTCGTACTTGATCTTTTGCGCTTGTACCATCAGGTCTTCAATGGATGCAGCAGATGCCAGCGTACGAGCATTAAAAGTACAGACAATCATTTTTGTCTTTCTTCATTTCGGAAGCCTATTTCTGCCTTGAGATTTTATCAGCCTCTCCTTCCACATCCTTCTCGACTCTGCCATATTCAGGGTCAGGGGAATGAGATCCATTTATTACTCGATTTGGCATATCAATTTGGTCTATTTGGCATAGACCACGAATAGCTTGCCAGGCTCTGCCGTGTGGGTGGGATATTTAAAGGTACCCTGAAAAGTAGAGAAAAGTAAATAACTAGTCGTGCGGCCGCATTTGCAGCCGCACGCTCCTGGGACCTTGTTATGATAATCTCTGGATCCTGGCCGTTGTTGGGGCTACACAGCAGTAGGTGGGTGTAACTGTCTAGCTACTGATAGGTCCAGTCCCAAACCGTGCGGGCTTGGAGATCTTAGCCCCGGGTCCCACACACCTGGGTTCCTCTGCCAGTTCTTTTATGCGTGAGGCTCATCCAAGTGTGTGGAGAGTGGTCCCAGTATGGCCTTGGCTGGGGCCTGGAGGTCTTCAGCTGTCGGGCCCTGGCGAGGACAGTCAGGCACAGGGTAGGGGACTCTGCCTTGTGCTCTCCTGGGAGCTTGTAATTAATAAGTAATTTAAAATAATTTGAAACCAAATAGTTAAAATACATATCCTCCTTCAGAAAGAATGAGAACTGCAATATTTATGTACTCAATGATTTATTCTCATGATAAATATATCTGTCACTCTCACTGTCACTGTCCTCCCGTTGTTCATTGATTTTTCTTGAGCAGGCCCAGTAACGTCTCCATTGTGAGACTTTGTTGCTACCTTGTTTGGCATATCGAATATGTCATGGGTAGCTTGCCATATTTTGCCCTGTGGGCGAGATACTCTCGGTAGCTTGCGGGGCTCTCCAAGAGGGGCAGAGGAATCGAATTCAGCTCGGCCATGTTGGCTACGTGCAAGGCAAACTCCCTACCTGCTGTGCTATCACTCCAGTTTGCATATATAAATATGCATCACTTGATCACTTGATACCCAGTTACTCATTGATTTACTCAAGCAGGTGCCAGTAACATCTCCATTCATCCCTGTTGCATGCTAGCGTAGCCCAATGGCATCTGCTTGTTCTAAGAACATGCAGAGCCTCAAACCGATCATTCAGGATCTTGACGAAGAAGTCTGACCATCTCGTAGGTGGGCATCCACGCGATCTTTTGACATCCAGTGGAATCCAGTCAGTAGTGGCTCTAGTCCAGCGGTCATCTTTAAACCTCATTATATGCTCAGTCCTTCTGATTTTTGATGCCTTGGCAAGTAAGACACCGTCCCTGATTCTTGAGTGTTGACGAAGATCAGAACTCCGGATTCTATCTCTCATTTGAGTGAAGCATAATACTCCAAACATAGCTCTTGTGATTCCTCTTTGAGAGACCTGAATAGTGTTCTCTTCCTGTTTTCGTAGGGCCCAGGTCTCTGAGGCGTATGTTAATGCAGGAAGACCAGTGGAATTGAAGAGATGTGCTTGAAGCTGGAGGTTCTTTGTCCTCTTTGTTATTTCTTCAACGCTCTTGAAGGAATTTCAAGCTGCTCTCTTCTTCCTGCATAATTCAGGTGCCAGGTCATTCATCATGTTGATTTCTCGACCTAGGTATATATAACTGTTGCATTTGGAGATGGCGGTTCCATTGAGAGTGAATGGAACATCAAGAACAGGACCATTTCTCATAAACATTGTCTTTGTGAGATTCAATTGTAATCTGACCTTTCCACACTCTCAGTTGAAGTCGTTTAGCATTTGTGCTGAATGGCTGATATTTGGTGTTATTAGAACGATGTCATCAGCAAAACGGAGGTGGTGTAGTTGCCGACCAACTATCTTCACTCCCATTCTTTCCCATTCCAGTCGTTGCATGATGTTCTCGAGGGTGGCACTGAAGAGTTTTGGTGAAATGGTATCACCCTGCCGAACCCCTCTCTTGACATCGATGATTACTTTGAAGAATAGTGAGATCCTGGTAGTGGATTAGTAATAGAGCTCACGGAGGATCCTGATGTATTGAGTTTGTATGCCCTGATTGGCTAGGGCTTCGATGACCGCTTCCATCTCAACAGAATCAAAGGCATTCTTTAAATCAATGAATGTTAGAGCAGCACCTTGAACTCCTGAGAAACCTCAATAAGCTTGGTTATCATGTGGATATGGTCGATGGTACTGAATCCTTTTCAGAACCCGGCTTGTTGGCATGGGTTATCCTTCATCTAGTGTTCTGCCAATCCTATTTAAGATTACTTCATCTAGTGTTCTGCCAATCCTTTTTAAGATTACTTCATCTAGTATTCTGCTAATCCTATTTAAGATTACTATTTAAGATTAGTTTGTAGATGACAGACAATAGGCAAATTGGGCAATAGTTGCCAATGTCATGGATGTCTCCCTTCTTGTATAGCAGTACAGTCTTGCTGGTTTTCCATTGGAGTGGAACCTTGTATTCAGACAGGTAGTGTGTGAAGAGCCGAGACAGTGTATTGATGAGTACTGACTGTAAGTTCTTCAGGTGTTCAGTTCTGACCTTGTCTCGGTTAGGTGCTCTTTGTTTCTTTACGAACGAGATGGTGTGTTGGATTTCAGAAAGGGAGAACATTGGGAACGACATATCCATCCTGTGGAATTTGGTATGTGGGCAAGTAGAAGTGAGTATTAAAGAGATCTGACTAGAAGTCCTGAATAATCTTCTCCATTGCCCTTCTGGAAGATGTGATAGATCCATCAGGATGTCAGAGGGCAGTCATCTTGGTCTTGTAGTTGGTGAAGGACAGGCGGGCATTACGAATGCTTTTCCCGGCTTCTGCTGCATCTACCAGCACCGCTGCTCTCCTGTCTTTGAGGTCATTCTTGATCACTTTTCTGCACTGTTTTGCCAGCTCAGATGTTCGCTTGCAGTTGCCTGTGGCATGTGCCAAGCCACGTTGACGAATAAGTTCAAGAGCGTTCGAAAAAAAGCGTTCTTTTGGTGGTTATCTCTCTCTTGGCATTCCTTGCACAATCATAAAGGTGTGAATCATCCGAGCATATTCCTCATCAATGTTGTGAATGACAGCATCTTCCCATGTTGCCGCAACAGAGCCAAAGAGCTCACAGTTGGTCATCATTCTGGGAATTCTCTTCTTAAACTTTGCATTCTTTTCTCCCCGTTCTGTGAGGTAGAATTTTGCACGAAGGAGATGGTGGTCTGATCCCGTTTGGAATTTTGGGACAAGAGCAAATATATATATATAAATATATAAAATATATATTTATATTTATTATATAAGTATATATTTATATATAAATATGTATATATATATCAGTTCTTGGTTCCCCCAGAAAGGGAACCAAAAACCATCAATATGTCAAAACTTAGAAGACCCTGTGTTTGGTCAAAAAAAATTTTTTTTTCTCTTTTTGGGTCACACACTGTGATGCTCATGGGTTACTTCTGGCTCTATGCTCAGGAACAACTCCTGGTGGTGCTCGGGGGACCATATAAGATGCTGGAGATCAAACCTATGTTAGTCGCATGCAAGGCAAACAACTTGAAAGACCCTATAGAAATATTCATTGTTACAGATGAAAGCTAGAACTCAGAAACACCAAAATATTTGCAAGAGGTCAATTATTTGACAGAAGTCTCAGAATCTCATATTCAATGATATTTTCAGAGTTCAAATGATTCTCAAACAATCTGCTTGGGGTTTTGGAGAAATAAACAAATAAACAAAGAAGCTGGAGTGTATGCCTAGGATGCATAGGCCTAAGGTTCAATCTCCAGCATATGTATCTACATATGCTTAATTTTATGTGGTCTGGAGCAATAGCACAGAGGGTAGGGCATTGACTTGCACGCAGCTGACCTGGGCAAAGTCGGTTCAATTCCTCTGCCTCTCTCGAAGAGCCCAGCAAGCTACCAAGAGTATCCTGCCGCATGGCAAAGTCTGGCAAGCTACACGTGATGTATTTGATATGCCAAACATAGTAACAACATGTCACAATGGAGACATTACTGGGCCCACTTGAGCAAGTCTATGAATAAGGGGAGGACAGTGCTACAGTGCTTAATTTTATGTAGTCATGTGACTGAGGCTATTCATTTTATTTTACCCAACCAGATTCTTCCAAATGTATTTTCTTCTTGCTAAACTTTTACATTTCTTATATTTTCATTCATGCTAATTTTTAAATTTGAGAAATAAAATTATATCTTAAAATGTATTAAGTTTTAGTAAGCAACTCTTATTCTCTAATTCTTGCTCTCAGAGAACCCAACATGCTACTGAGAGTATCATATCAGCACATATGCCTGAATAGGAATACCTGTAAAGTTTATTTGCATGTTCAGGCTACTAAGAATATGCCACCCAAACGGCAGAGCCTGGCAAGCTATCCGTGGTGTATTTGATATGCAAAATCCAGTAAATATAATGGGTCTCATTCCCCTGACCCTGAATACAGCGTTGAGAGGGTTGTGGAAGGAGAGGCTGATAAAATCTCAAGGCCAAACTAGGCTACCAAAACGAAGAAAGACAAAAATGACAGTCTGTACTTTCAATACACATATGCTGGCAGCTGATGCATCCATTGAGGACCTGATGGTACAAGCACGAAAGATCAAGTATGACATCATTAGTCTGACCGAGATGAGAAGGCATCAATCACATCATGCTGTTTTCAACACTGGAGAAGAACTATTCCTTAGAACATGCAACAAAAGTGGCATTGTGGTGTCGGTGTCCTTATCAACACAAACTTAACCATGAGCATTGATTTATTCAAATGTCTAAAAACCTGAATCTGATGATTACACTTGAATAGATGTTGCTTACTGCCGGCAGTTTCTATCTTCATTCTCTATGCACCAACATCCAATTATTGTGAAGGAAAAATCGAGAAGTTCTACATAGAGCTGGAGAAGTTCTTTAAAGAAGACTACACATTGTACAAGATCATTGCCAGTGATTTTAATGCCAAGATAGGAATGAGAAGATCAGCTGAAGAACCGCACATCGGGACCCATGGCCTAGAATGGAACAAACAGGATAACAGGCTGTATGAGTTCATCATGTCGACCAAGACCATCCATGGTAACTCACAGTTCCAGAAGGCTGAATCTAAACGTTGGACATGGGAGTCTCCCAGTGGACGGTTCCACAATGAAATTGACCACATCTTATTCAATGGACAGTTTTGCCTGACTGATGTTGTTGTTGTCCCAAAATTCCAAACCGGATTGGACCACCGTCTCCTTAATGCAAAATTCTACTTCACAGAGCAGGGAGAAAGAAATGCAAAGTTTAAGAAGAGAACTCCCAGAATGACCACCAACTGGGAGCTCTTTGGCTGTGTTGCGGCATCATGGGAAGATGCTGTCACTGATAATATTGATGAGGAATACAATTGACTGGTTCAGCACCTCCTTGATTGTGTCAGGAACTCCAAGAAAGAGATAACCACAAAAAAAGCCAGTCTTTGAAAACTCTTGAGCTTATTCCAAAACGTGACTTGCCACATGCCTCAGGCAACCACAAGCAAACATCCGAGCTCACAAAGCAGTGCAGAGAAGTGATGAAGGAAGACCTCAAAGGGAGAAGAGCAGCAGTGCTGGAAGATGTGGCAGAAGCCGGGAAAAGCATTCGTAATGCCCTCCTGTCCTTCACCTAATGCCCTCCTGTCCTTCACCAACTACAAAACAAAGATGACTACCCTCTGACATTCTGATGGATCTATCACATCTTCCAGAAGGGCAATGGAGAAGATTATTCATGGTTTCTACTCATATCTCTTTAATAGCCAAGTCCAATTGCCCACATACCAAATTCCGCAGCATGGATATGTTGTTTCCAACGTTCTCCCTTCCAAAATTCGACACACCATCTCGTCGGTAAAGAAACAAAGAGCACCTGTTTCAGACAAGGTCAGACCTGAACACCTGAAGAACCTACCATCAGTACTCATCAATACACTGGCTCGGCTCTTCACATGCTACCTGTCTGAATGCAAGGTTCTGTCCCATTGGAAAACCACCAGAACTGTACTACTATATTAGAAGGGAGACATCCACGGCATTGGCAACTATTGCCCCATCTGCATGTTGTATGTCATGTACAAGCTGTTCACTCGAGTCATCCTGAATTGTATTGGCAAAACACTAGATGAAGGACAACCACACAAGCAAGCCGGATTCCGAAAAGGATTCAGCACCATCGACCATATCCACACAATAACCAAGTTCTTTGAGATTTCTCGGAGTTCAAGATGCTGCTCTGTCTAACATTCATTGATTTAAAGAAGGCCTTTGATTCTGTTGAGATGGAAGCGGTCATCGAAGCGCTAGCCAATGAGGGCATTCAAACTCAGTCATCATCAGGATCCTCCGTGAGCTGTATTACGGATTCACTACCAGGATCTCACCATTCTACAAATAAGTGATCATCGGTGTCAAGAGAGGGGTTCGGCAGGGTGATACTATTTCACTGAAACTCTTCAGTGCCACCCTCGAGAACATCATGCGAGGACTGGAATGGGAAGTAATGGGAGTGAAGATAGATGGTCAGCAACTACACCACCTCCGTTTTGCTGATGACATCGTTCTAATAACACCAAACATCAGCCAAGCGGCACAAATGCTAACCGACTTGTGGAAAGGTCGGATTACAACTGAATCTCACAAAGACAATGTTTATGAGAAATGGTCCTGTTCCTGACGTTCCTTCCACTTTCAACGGAACAAACATCTCTGAATGCAACAGTTATGTATACCTATGTTGAGAAGTCAACATGATGAATGACCTGGCACCTGAGTTGTGCAGGAGAAAGAGAGCAACTTGGAAAGCCTTCAAGAACATTGAAGCAATAACTAAGAGGACAAGAACATCCAGCTCTGAGCACATTTCTTTGATTCCACTGTTCTTCCTGCATTAACATACGCCTCACCGACCTGGACCCTACGAAAACAGGATGAGAACGCTACTTGGGTCTCTCAAAGAGGAATCAAAAGAACCATGCTTGGAGTATCAAGTTTCACTCAAATGAGAGAAAGAATCCGGAGTTCCAACCTCTGTTAATGCTCAAGAGTCAGGGACGCTGTCTCATTTTCCAAGGCATCAAAAATCAGTTGAACTGGACACGTAATGAGATTTGAAGATGACGGCTGGACTAGAGCCATTACCGACTGGATTCCACAGGACGTCAAAAGACTGTGTGGCCGTCCACCTACGAGATGGTTAGACTTCTTCTTCAAGACCCTGAAGGATCGGTTTGAGGCTCTTCATGTTCCTAGAACGAGGAGATGCCATTGGGCTACGCTAGCAAGCAACAGGGATGAATGGAGAAGTTACTGGTGCCCACTTGAGCAAATCGATGAGTAACAGAATATCAAGTGATCAAGTGATCAAGTTATAAGTAATTAATGAAAAACAATGAAGGAATAAAATTGAAATTTATTTCATTAAAAAAAGATGCAAGGATTTTTGACAAAGTACATTACTGAGCTAGAAATATTTTTAGAGTCAACTAAAAATATATTCCTTTTCATTGTTGTAGCTAAAACATGTTATTTTTAATAGAAAAATCAAAACAAATAATAAATATTGTGGAGAAAGAATAAGATTCTAATGTTAATTGAGACTTCCATAGGAATTTGAAGAACATAATACAGTGCAGGGCAGTGTTTTACAGAGTAGATCTATCACCCAATTCCTAGGTTTGTATAACTATTGATCAATTTCTTCTTTTCATGCGAGGTGAACTGCTAATTTCTCCCTATTTTATTCATTTTAAATTGGGGATGAGCATAACTGTACAAATTTCGTGTGATTTTTATTACAGGTCAAGTGTTTAATACTTGCCACACTATTTAAAACAATGGTCACATAATCTGTGCTTTTGAAATATCTACTAATTATTCTCTTCTGTTTTGATTCATAAAAAAGCTCAGATTTAAAGATGTACCTGATATTTTCTTTACTAATTCTTTATGAGTAAGCTGTTCTAGGATTTGCTTAGGAAAAATAATTGGTTATGTTTTTTTCTATTTTTATACTTCAAAATGTTTGGGATTTAAATCTTTATAACTATAGACTGATTTGCATGTTAAATTAATTCTTTTAGTTCAACCTTAAATCAATATTCTCCTCCGCACTTCTTTCTTTGGAGATCTTATCAAGTTTTTATTCTCTCAAAAGTATTGGAAGTACTTCTAAATTTCATGATATGACTTTTTACTATTTTAACCAACTTTATTTGCCAATTTGTGAGTTGAACTAGGAAATGTATATATTATTAACCATATACCAAATAATTATTATTAACTATATCTTGCAACTTTAATAATATTGTGTACTAAAGAACCTATATATAAATTGTCCATATTAATGCCACATTCCAAATGCCTGTATTCATGCATCTAATATGTTCGTTGTTTTATTTTTTCTTGTCTTAAATACTTTTTATTTTTTATAAATTTATAGTGATAGTTATTCTATACTAAGTAGTAAGTATCATTAAGAATAATATCTATAAAATGTATTGAGAAATCTGCTTTAAAACAAATTCAAGTAAAAGAAAGGTATTCACTGAGGAATGAAATGAAGCAAGATGAAAGTAGAGTAACTAAAAAGGAAAACAGTAATCCTTAAAGGAAAAGGTAATAATTACTAAAGTGATGTTATTGTTTAAATTACAAGTCTATTATCCATGAGACTAATTATATGTGTTATTCAGTCAAATGTTTTAACCCATTTATGATTTATTAGCAATGCAGAACTTTATCATTAGCAATGAACCTAGAAGTATTAGATACCATAACATAAATTTTTGATTCAGATCCTGGTGCATTAGTACAGAGAAAGTTATCTTTGTTTTTCTTAGTGATGTAGGCAGGTAGATAGGGAAAGGCCCTTTACAATAAAACAAAGTTTCATGGAAGAAGAATTCTAGGAATGACTCACCTTGTGGATACAGAAAACAAAGGCCTGATAAGACCATCCGCAGACCCTCAGAATATAGGCCTCCCCATGAAATTCCTCTTTTTGGACCTCCCTGGTAACATCCTAGCAACGGACTTTTACCTGGAAGAGGCCCCACATGGGGACAGGCTGGAGAAACCCTATAAAGGCCACCTTGAACAAAGGAAGGGGCACACATATGCTGCCTGAGCCCATGTGTGCTTACGCCCACGTGGCTGAGCACATGTGGTGCCCGAGCACATGTGTCCCCCGCATCTTCCCTCTTGAGATGTGTACTTTCATGCTTTTGTGTCTAATGCTGGTATGTGTGTAGAGATTCTCTCCACCCTTGGAAAAGCCTGTGTTCTGTCTTGAGTATGTTACTCTCTCTCTTTCGTCTCTCTCTCTCTCTCTCTCTCTCTCTCTCTCTCTCTCTCTCTCCCTCTCCCTCTCTGCACCTAAAGATCCTCCAAATGAAATCTGTTTGTTTCACTGCTTGTCTACTCCTGAAATTCCTTTCTGCGAGGCGAGACAAGAACCCAGTAACCCTGGGTCCCGGGTGGCAGAGGCGGGTGGGGAGAAAGTGACAGTCTTTCTCCTCCCCACTTTGCATAAGTCACCCGTGGGGCCCACCGACATCATTAGGGTTGGTTGTAAACCTGAGATAAGAATAGCACTCACTGAAGACTTTGAGAAAGGGAACTAAATCAGTTTAAAATGTAAAAGATGACAAAAAAGTTAACACTTAATGTGTAACTATTTTTTGTATGCAATATTGTCCCTGATAACATTTTGAAAACATATCACTTCTTCTGTACTGCTAATATTGTAATTTTCCTTTATCCTGGATTTTCATATAAATTCTAGAAAATTTGAACAAGACCAATTAATCAATGCCAGAGTGGATAATGATTTATGACCAGAGTAAAAATAGAAGTGCATACATTTCAATGTGGTCCCTTCTCTCTGTTGTTAGCTTTCTTTCTTTCTTTCTTTCTTTTTTTGGATTGACTCCAAACACCTTGCTGGCAAAGAAGGTATATTTTCTGAGATAGCGAAGTTGTTTATTGAGCCAGTGAGTTCAGTCACCATCAGTGACTCCTGCAGTACAAGGAAAATTGAAAAGAAAAAGCTTAATATAAATCTTGAAATATGGGGTAGTCCATTAGCTGGTTTAGCAAGTCACAGAATGGGCTTAAAATGTGAAAATATTATAGGAGTATGTGTTTGTATCTGTAAGTTTTAAATATGTGGGATTGTGTCTCACTAGATAAGCATTTTTGTTATTTTGCCACTTTTGTGCCCATGTACATAGATAGTATTCCTGGCATAACATTCACAACCCAAATAAGAAATGATTATGATTTTTTTCTGTTCTAATTTTTATTCTTCATCTACCTGATTCAAATATTTCAGTATACTTTATCACCTTTATTTCCAAATCATAAATTGTTTATTAAATTTTATATCACTGATGTGTATCACAGAGTGAAATATTATCTTATTTCTTGATGACTGATTATGATATGCCCTCTTTATACTGCTGAGATTTATGTCATACTTTTCAACAAGAACTACTGTAGATTGGTGAAATGAACAGTAATAAAGTTGGCAGGCTGAGTGCTACTATGTCTGTCTAATGTCTGAAAAGAATGTCCGCTTAACACAAGTACAAAATTAGCTATGAACCTTGCAACTATGGAATACAAATATCTTTCCTGTGTCCTTTTTATAAACAATATGATTTGAAAGTCATAGAGAAGACAGCCAGGAAACAGCATAGTTGATAAAGGAAGTATTAATTATGCTTGTACATACCTGCTATAGGTCACTGACTATTAAAGAAAGCTAGTCAGAAATAGAAATGCTCCTAAATTACAATCTCAATAATGAAAGAACTACTGTAATTATTTTTATAGCAATCATAAAGGGTTACTCAGTATCTACCATTGTTTCTGGTATTATTTTAAAAGATTTCTTTTTTTCAGAATGTTTGTATTCCAAAAATGCTTCTCAATGTACATCGAGTAAAGGGCTAATATCCAAGATATACAAAGCCCTTACAAAGCACAACAACGAAAGCAATAATCTCATTAAAAGATGGAAGAGGAGATGAATACACATGTCTGAAGATGTAGAAGATCTATAAATGAATAGCAAACATACAAAAAAGTATTTATCGACATTTTGTAATTGTAAGGGGAATGCAAATCAAAATAACAATGAGATCACACCTCACAGTAGGAAGAATGCCATATATCAAAAAGATTAAAACAAATGTTGGCAAGGATATAGCAAAAAAAAAAAGCCTCATTCACTTTTGGTTGGAATGTTATATGATTTAGTCACTAAATCAGCATAGATATTTCTCTGCAATCGTATTTCTTGGTATCTAACTCCCAAATTCCAAAATATTAATTCAAAGCGATACAAGTACACTGATGTTTATTGAAATGCTTAGTACATCAGACAGTTCACTGAAACCGTGAAAATTTCTAATTACAGATGAATAAACAAAGACATTATGGCATACATATGTGCAAGGGTATATTACACAGGTGTAGGAAAAAATAAAACCATACACTTTGCTGAAACTTAGATGAAACTAGAGGGTATCTTGTTAAGTAAAATAAATCAGTAAGAGAAATACATCACCAAGCTGACAAAAATAGAGCTCTCTTATTCAAGACTGAAGTCATTGATCCAAACTTAGGAACTCAATTAAACAATAAATTAGTATGATCTCACTCAGCTGAAGAGCACAGAGACAAAATAAGGAAGTGAACAGTATTCAACAATGGAAAATACTTGATTTTGGATTACAAAACTTATTAATCAAACCTTGGAGAGTACAGTGGGGGACATGAATGTCACATGAATGTCACAGTGATGGCACAGGTTCAGTAGTGGAGGTACTTGGGCACTGTGGTGGTTGTGGAATACACTCTTCTAGGTTTAAGGTCAACTCTGACTCGTTTATGTCCTTCATATTTATCTTTCTTTTATGCTACCTGAAGGATAATTTTTTGTTTGTTTCAAAAGTTTTCTGTGATTAATAAGGCTCACTTATTATACAAATGACTACATGTGACTAAATGATATTGAAACTAATTGACATAAAATATTATTTTGATGTTGTAGTTTTACTTTTTCATGTTATACAATCATTTACTCAACATAACCAATTTTTGTTAACTGATCATCAATAATAAATATAGACTCACACAGAATCAAAACTGAAAAAAAATCAGACACACACAAAGTGGAGCTAATATTTCTCTTTTAGGTCTGCTGATTAGAAAGCATAATCAAATCTGATAATCCCTTTTGTGTAGTACTTAAAATACAAGAGAGCATAGATGTCACCTCAGAATTCTGTGTATGAAGTCTTCAGTTGTCACCAATATATATTTTTGACTGGGGTTAGCACAGTACACAGTAACAACAAAAGTCTCCAATGGAGACGTCACTGGGCCCGCTCAAGCAAATCAATAAACAACAGGAGGACAGTGACAGTGACAGTGACTGGGGTTAGGGCCTTACCCAGCTATACTCAGAGATTACCCCTGAGTCTGAATTCAAGGATCAAACCTGGAAGTGTATAAAGGGACCACATACAGTGTTGGGTATGAAACCAGTACTATTCCCATACAAGGCAAGTTCCATCTCACCCCATCAATAAATATTTTAATGAATTTTTCTCTAAGACAAATATAATTCTGCACATAACTGACTACTGATGATTGTTATTATCTCAAAGGAAAACTCTATTTGAAAGTACTTAGTATGATTTTTGAAACAAAATAAAGTTAAAATTCACTTGGCTTGCAGGCTACAAGATTGTAATAGCTAGTTTCTAAAGAGTTCCGAATGATCAAACCTCTCAGTATTCATGTATTTGCTTAGTTTCCCTACCTGGAATTTGGCTAAGTCTTGTGATTCACTTGTGACAAATATTATGTGATATAATACATATCATCACTTGAGTTTCTGTGAGATGACAAAACTCTTATATCTTCTGTTTTAGTGTCTTGGAACTTTTGCTTGGAAAAAGAAACAGTTTCCTTCCACTGTCATGTTTGTGAATCTCAGGCTACCCAGGTGAAGAGGTAATATTGAGAGGGGAGAAAATGTACTTTAAATAGTTGTATCCTCTCAGGAAGTTGGTAAAATTGTGATTAAAGATAATATCCCCTATTACTGATCAGATTAACTTTTTAAAATTGTCAGATTCTTTTTACGTTTGACTAAAATCATAAGGAAAACGCCCCAAGCCAGTAAATGTAATAATAAAATTGTCACTTAAAAACACCAAACTTGCCATAATCTGCAACTATAATCAACAAAAAAGCAAGTTCTCACTGCATTTCCTTATAGTTGTGCTTTTAGTTAAATTCTTTCTATAGTTCTTTCATGGTTTTGAAGGAAGTTGATTTTTGAAGGGGTTTGAAGGTTTTCTGTGATATAGGTTGTTGTTCTCTCATTTGACTTATATACCTTTATTCTCTGGTATACACTTTAGTTCTTTGACCAGCTGTGATGAATGTCGATGTTTATGTACAGTCAAAGCTCAGATGAAATCTGACATAAATTCAGAGTGCTTGGAGTTAATTTGTCCCCCCTGGGTACCCACTTATTACAGAAAGATCTGCTCATTTAAGTTGTTTTCGTGGCATAAGTTCCTGTAGTTGGAAGTTATTACATCTTGATAGTTATCTTTGCTGACATTCACTAGCCTTGATATGCCAGGGAATTTTAAATGGAACTGAGAAACAAAGGCAATGCAGTTATGCAGACACTGGGATATGAAATAACACTTCAGTGACTGAAAGAAATGAGATCAATGTATCCCTAATAAAATATGAAGGCTTTCCAGTCCCAGATCCTATTATCTCTAGTGATACACTGGTTGTATGTCTTTTAAAAGTGCAGATGCAATCCAGTTAGAAGAATGTCACCAGCTCTCCATAAGAACAGCATGCTCTATACTCACAATAATAAAGATTTTCTCCATCACTGAGCATTGTTGTCTTTGGTCCTTGGCAATGAGAAGTTTCCCTCCAAATCTCACTATCAGTTTGCTTGACAAGTGGGGCTTAGCTCAGCCACATCACAGCAAATATCTTTCTTAACTTTGGTAACTTGCCAGAATTAAATAAAGGAAATGATCAAGAGGAGCAATAAACAACACAACTTTGATTCTAGCTGAGGATTCTAGCTTGGCATCTATGTCCAGCAGAGTGTCCACATGTACTATTTTCAGGATTTATTGGCGATAAATGACAAAGAGGTCATTATCCCCCTGAACCCAATTGAAAAACATCATTCTTATAAACACGGTTTTGCCTGAAAACATTTAATATCTGTGACTGCTTGAGAACAAGAAAACTGCAACTTCAAACTTAATGGGCAGAAAGAGCTCAAAAGAAGATGGGGGAAGGAGCATTTTGATGAAAAAATTGAGCTTTTAAACTTTTGAATGTTTTTTAATTAAAGAAAGCATAAATCCATAGAGTTATAACATCAATAATAAACTGATATAAAATTGTTTAATAGGTCTGGTCTATTTATAGCAAAATTGTTAGATATACAAAGACTAGAAACCTAATAAGTTAGAGATCCATCTATGTCTCCCCCAAAAAGGAGCATTTTTGCCTTGATTTTTTTTCACATGCACTACCATCTTACTGATCCCTGCATAAATATTACCATGGCTTATGAACATGCATAGAGTAGGTTAAGGACCATGTGGACAAATAATCATAGAATAGGAAGAAATTTGGTTTTTCTATTTCATTTCTATTAGTTTAGCTTATGGTCTATGAGATTAGTCCAGGTAATGAGGGGTAAGACTTCCAAACAATTCACTTTTGACAATCAAGACTTGAACATAATGTTCTGCTTTTGTTGGTCCTTTGTTTATTCCATTTTACCTGTTTGATGCTGGATATATTGCATATACTGTTCTGTAAACAAAGATTTCTTTTGATTACATTAATCTCTATGTGATCAGTGTCCCAATGCTGAAAGTGGGGAGATTTATCTTTTTAAGTAAAATAGGGTGACTTGATAATCATGCTTTTCTTTTTCTTCTTCTTGAAATAGTGTATCTATATATTTGTTTTCATATTTTATGTTTGGTTTGGTTTTGGGGCTATGTCCAGGGCTTACTCCTCTCCCTGGACTCACAAATTACTCCTGGAAGTGCTTGGGGAACATATGAAATATGAGGAATAAACCAAGGTCATCCATGTGCAAGACAAGTGCCCAATCTGTTGTACTATCTCTCCAGCCCTCTATGTGATATCTGAACCTGCTGTAGCCACCACATAATCGGTATGGAAAAGCATAATTGGCCCTTAAGCCACGTGTAGACACCTCTTATGATGAGATGTCATGAAATGTGTTAAAAACAAACCAATTTGCTTAAATCTACTAACATTGACTTTTCCTTTATGAATTGAATATATTATATTCAACATAAATTCATATAAATATATAAATTTATGCAGAGGAACTGAATTCAAAACTATCTACCACAAGGCCACAGCAAGAGTTAACCTCAATGAGGAAAAACTAAAAGGTTTCCTTCTAAGATAAGGCACAACCAAGGTTGTCCACTCTCACCATTCAGATTCAGTATAGTAATGGAAGTACTTGCACAGCAGACATTAACCTCAGTGAAGCAAAACTAAAATCTTTCCTCTAAGACCAGGCACAAGACACAGTTGCACACTCTCACCACTTGTTTTCAATATAGTACTGGAAGTACTTACAATTGCAGTTAGGGAGGGAGAAGATATTAAGTTCATCCAGATAGGAAAGGAAGAAGTCAAGTTTTCGCTATTTGCAAACAACATGATGCTATACTTAAAATATCCTAAAGATTTTATAACAAACTTTGTAGAAACAATAGATTTGTGCATAAAAGTGGCTAGTTACAAAACCAATACCCAAAGTCCATTGCTTTCCTATACAGAAACAATGAAAGAGATATTAAAAAAATAATACCATTCCAGATTTTGCCTCAGAAAATCAAGTACTAGAAGGGTGCGTAGCAGGCTGCACTGGCCTGGCGGTGGCCGCGGCCATCAGGCCAAGCAGGGTCAGCCTGCGCCTCCACTGCTGCAGCCGCTGGACATGGCTGAAGCCAAGGCGGCCACCCGTGGACGCCGGGTTTCTGGACTTGGACTTTCCCACGTACATCTTTTACAGAGACAGAGTAGAATTAGCTGATATAGATCCCTTGTCGCAGAATGATGGCCCAAATCCAATGTTCCAGATCATTTATAGTGAAAAATTAAGAGATGTTTATGATTATTTGCGGGCTGTTCTGCAACATGATGAAAGAAGTGAACGTGCTTTTCAAGTAACCAGAGATGCTACTGAGCTGAATGTAGCCAATTACACGGTGTGGTATTTTCGGAGAGTTCGAAAGTCACTCCAAAAGGATCTACATGAGGAAATGAATTACATTTCTGCAATAATTGAGGAGCAGCTCCAAAAGTATCAAGTTTGACATCATTGGCATGTGTTATTGGAGTGGCTAAAAGATCCATCCCCGGAGCTTGAATTTATTGCTGATATTCTAAACCAGGATGCAAAAAATTACCATACCTGGCAACACTGACAGAGGGTTATTCAGGAATTTGAACTTTGGGACAATGAGCTACAATATGTAGAGCAACTTCTCAAAGAGGATATGAGAAATAACTCAGTCTGGAACCAAAGATACTTCGTGATTTCTAACACTACTGGCTATAGTAACCGTGCTGTATTGGAGAGAGAAGTTCAGTACACTCTGGAAATGATCAAACTACTACCACATAATGAGAGTGCATGGAACTATTTGAAAGGGATTTTCAAAGATCTTGGTCTTTCCAAATATCCCAATTTATTAAATCAGCTTCTTGATTTACAACCTAGTCACAGTTCCCTGTACTTAATTGCTTTTCTTGTGGGTATCTATGAAGACATGCTAGAAAACCAATGTGACAACAAGGAGGACATTTTTAATAAAGCCCTAGAGTTATGTGAAATTCTAGCAAAAGAAAAGGATACTATAAGAAAGGAATATTGAGATATATTGGAAGATCCTTTCAAAGCAAACACAGCACAGAAAACAAACCTCCAGCAAATGTAGAGCAATAACACCATCCAGAAGAATTTGATGGATGCTTTTATTTTTTTAAAAGACTCTAAAGCAAGAGTTTAAAATTAGGGTGGTCACTCTTTTTGTGGTATAAAACATGAATCACAAAGTTAATTGCTTTCTAACAAAAACTAAGTTATGTTCCTTGGGTGCTGCTGCTGTTCAGACTAGCTCTAACTAATTTGTTTTTGTTGAAGCAATGTAGTTCAGGGGAGTGGGACTATGAGGGAGGGAGAAAATCAGAAAGTCCATAAAGATCACAGTAGTCTTAAAAACATTTATCCTAATTCCTTAGCATCACCTTCTCCCCAATTGGTCAGTGCATTAGGGCTTAAGCAGTGACTGAAGGTAACATGTATGGATTTGAGGTCACTTGATTCTGGGTTAAGCAAGCAGGGAATGCTTTTGATACAGTAGAGCTGCTATGCCCCCTACTCACAGTATCTTGCTACCACTGAAACCAACTAATGCCAAATGAATGATTTTGTAATAAAATTATAAGCTGTGTCCTAAAAAAAATCAAGTACGTTGGCATCAGCTAAATAAAGAGATGTAGGACCTAGACAAAGAAAACTGGAAATCACTACTTCACTTCAAATAGGACACAAGAAAATGGAGAAATATTACATGCTTGTGGATTGGGAGGATTAATATTGTCAAAGTAGCAGTACTCCTCAAAGCATTATATAGATTTAACACAATCCCTATAAGAACACCTACCCCATGACATTTTACAAAGACATTGATCAAGCACCCATG